>NC_085141.1:208409743-209060565 GCF_024139115.2 Armigeres subalbatus | reverse complement strand
GTAGTTACGTATTGCTAGTAGAAGAAAATATCTCAATAATCAAATGTTGATAAGAATAGTTCAGATATGGATGATTGATATAAGAGAAAAGATCGACGACAATATCAAATTTTGCACAAAATATCATGAGGAGATGAGTTATGCTATTTGCACAAGGATCAATATCATACATTGATTTGTTCTTATCTCATAACATATCTTGATATTTAAATGATATTTGAAAATTTTGATATTCGTTCGTTCTTTATCTCTTATATAAATCAAGTATCATGTTTGTTATTCTGTTCATGGCTTCTCCTGGATACAGCTGACATTCTTTTTGGTATTTCACTAAATAATTTGATTCAGTCGACTGGGAAAGTGGTGTCCAGATATTACGAATAAACGATGCAATAGTTGAGCGGATGTCATTGGAGCTTTTGAATCTCGGCTGATATGCGGTCGACCCTGGGGCTTTATTCTGATTTCATGCTTTGATGGCTGTTTGAATTCTAGCAGTGATGGAGCTTTGGTATTGAGCGGGTTATACGTCGGATCTAGGTAGATCATGCCGAGGTGGTGATGGTACTGGTACTTCAGTTGTTGTTAAGTGCTCGAATCAGCGTTTCAGATGATCAGTTCAGTCGGTCTAATAACTGATCATTCGCGCTCTTCAAATCGTTGCATTCCATCTTCGCCCCTGTTTAAGGCGTCAAGATATCGTAGAGGAGGCGAATTTCACCGGTTGCTGCGGCTCTCTCTCCTTCGTCGGCCAGAGAGTCTGCCACGCTCGCTTGTCCCGTCGACATGAGCGTTTTACTTCCATCTCAAGAGCCGAGTTTCAATGACCGGCTAAGGCTTCGGCTCCTCTGGTTTTTATCGCTCTATCGCGGTTATTGGGCTTCTTCGCTCACTCTATCTTTCTCCAGGTCTCATCGGATCCATTGTTTCTCTGTGCGCAGTTCGCCCAGATGAAGGCATTCCTAATGACGGTCCAGTAGTCTTCCAGCGCCACCTTCCGGAATATCTTCAGCCTCGTCTCCAGTTCTTCGAAAGGACCGTCCTATCGTGGCATCTTCCAGTTGACGTGTTGATCGTCGTTCAACCTCTCCTCTGCAACGAATCCGCGCAATCGCAGGCGTATTTCGCCGATGATGGTGATGACTGACGATATCAGCACTAAGGTTATTCCGACATCAAGAAGGCTTGCTCATTCCGGCTGATGCAGATGTGGTCGATTGATTTTCCGTAAAGCCGTCACGGAGACCCACGGACCTGTGAACCGGTCGATGAGGGAAGAGCGATCCCCCGATCACCATGTCGTTATTACCACAAAGTTCTGCGAACATTTTCGCTCATTTCTCCGAGACCATGGAACCCCATAATGCGCTCATGGTTCGAATTGTCGGATCCGATATTCGCATTTGAGTCGCCCAAACAGATCTTGATATCATTTTCGGGATTCTACTACGACGGCATTGAGTTGATGAAGTTCTTTGTCTTCCAGACATGCAGCATCGGTGGCAGTACAACATTATATAGAATGTTTGGACCGTGTTCAAAATCTGGCAACGATTATTCTTTACTTATAGGTTCGCATAAGCGCATAAGTATAAGCGCAGACTGTGTTTGAGCGCTCGGTAGAAGCCAACCCGCAGATGCGGGAGCGTGTTCACCTCGAAAGCCGGGGTATAGCAGAACTTGTCTCGACGGCTTCTGTGTTCTCCAAAGTTTGGCCAACGGACTTCATCCAGTCCCAGGATTCAAGCTTCATGCGGCGTGCCTCATTGGCAAGTTGTGCAATTTACCCGCATGGACTAGGGTTAAACGTTTCTATGTTCCTATTCGTGTCCATTTCGGCTATGAGTAAAATCAGTCCTATTCTTTCATTGTGGAGTCTCGAACAAATTGAAGAAGCTATGATTTGTTGCTCCCACCATCACCATTTTCTGATAAGCACTATCCAATTTTTCTCAACATGGACTCTAATGGTTCGTAGTGATTTCACGATTGTAAAAATTCTGTCTGAAGCTGAAAGTAACTTTGATGCCTCTAGCAGACCTGGCCAATACACTTCCTGACACGCCAACCGACAAATCGAGTGAAAACCAACAACACTGCGCGTCAGCATTATAATGCTGTCAGTAAAATGGTTAATTGAAAATGGGTTGATTTATGTAGAAAAATTTTCCAAACGAAATTTTATTTATGGCTCGAATTGCGAGTACAAACAAAAATTCCATGAATTTTCATATTCACCCGCGCGAAGCCAAGAGATGACAGAAATGCAAAAACACCAGACAAAGCTAACCAACGCAACAGCGACACAAGCCCACGCGAATGCCGAAATGAACAACGAAAGCGTATCGACGACGGACGTGGTGAAAGTGCGTACAGCTCCACGCTATAAGAGTGTTCAGGGCAGGAAAAAAATCGACCGACAGGAAAAAAGTACAAGTGAAATAATTTTCATGCTTCATTTTCGTCGAAAAACGCGTAAGTTGAAACTAGCTATACTCAGCCTAGTAAAGGGTCATTGAAAATTCTGTGTCTTGTTTTGATAATGAATTTCACAACTAGTACAAAGCTTCAAACTGTCATAATACTTTTAGATATTTTTCTCCAGCTTGATTGTAATGATGCAATTATATAATAATATTATACTTTTACAATTTATCATTCATGTTCTCTTTCCGATGTGGGTTCCAGCTTCATTGAAGCAAAATACAGTCATTGTCATTCAATCACGAGTAAAAGGAGCGCAAAAAATGATGCATCACATATATAGAGAGAGAAGACAGTGCGACACGAGTGGTATCCATGATGAATATGCAGCATTCAACTACATGCTTGTTTCAGATAATGGAGAGGGTCTGTAACATTTTCTGATAAAATTATTAGCTTTCCTTCACACAACTCTTCCATTCATAAAAAAAATGTGCATAGCAGCATATATGAAATATGTTCCTATCTGATACTTAGGCTAGAGTGGGTAGTTATGGAAAAACTCAAACTTCGTCCGATCAAGGAGACTGGTTTTTCTGAATGTTTTGGGACCCTAACCACTGTGCAAAATATGGGCTCGATTGGTTGTAACCTCGCATGCGCATCGCGTTTTAAATTTACATGGAGATTAGTATGGAAACATACTTTTTTACATTTTGCTATTAGTCTAATTTATCATCAATCACGTGACTCAACATGTTAGTATATAGTCCAGATGCTAAAGACTTTGCTGAGAAGGTACGTAGCTGAAGGTCTACAAAATGTTATTACGTTTTGAAAATTATTGTTCAAACCATATGCAAGAAATCAATGTTTCAGCACTACCGGACGACTATGGATACGAAGGAAAACCCATCTCCTTCTTATCGGATTTTTTCTTTGTGAAATGATTCTAGGTTCATTAGCTCTAAAGTTCTATAAGATCTTATTTTGAAATAACACTCAGTTAAATTATTGGTCATGTAGTTCGCAGTGCTGGCAATGTCGATATTTTTGCATATGGTTTGAGCACTCAACTTCGAAGCGTTATAACTTTTCGTGGACGTTCACAACTGCCTTCTTCAGCGTGTTTTCGGCATCCTTTGTATACTTTAACGCAATGCCACTTGGTTTACGATGAACTGAAACCTCTAGTAGTAAAATGCAAAACATACTTCTCCCATACTAATTTCCATATCAAACTTAAACGCGATGGAAAGGAGGAAAAACCAATCGGTCCCAAATTCTGCACAGTTGTTCAGGACCAGAATGGTCGAAAACATTGATTTGAAAAAATGGCGCCCCACTTAATGAAATACATTTTTACTATTTCAGATCAATTATGGTTAAACAGCTCGTGTTTGATTGATAAACGGCCCTACTTTTCCATAACCTTAGCAATGGGGATATGCAGAGTGTAAAATAATCAAAATTTTGGTGAAGTCTACCACTTCGTCAATCTTGTCAGTTCACTTCAGACAATTCATAGTCGGTTCTGGACAGTCAATATTCAGTTGAATATTAGTCACGAATATTTATGCACATTTTACAATTGATAAATATCTGAAATCTAAACACGTTTCACATGAGTAAAGTGATTATGACACAGGACTGAATCCGATTTTCATTCAGGCACTTTCGACGGTAAACATCAACATAAACAATGTAATTATGTTTTTTTTCTACATAGTAAACACATTCAGTGACAGTGAATGAATGAGTTCATGAGAGTCTGACTAAGGTCATGCTCATGTTTTGAATATTCATGCTGATGTTTTATCAAATTGACTAGTTGTTTCATGAAGATGAATATTGTAGGCTCTGGTGAATGCACATAGTTCTAGTAACACCATTTGGATGCTATAATGAAATCCGACAATGGAATATCATCTATTTCATTCATTTGGCCTATAGTTGAGTGATCGAAGTACTGTTCATACGTCGATTAAGTAACATATAGTATTCTGGTTACATTTAAAGGCTAAACGCTATAACATGGTTCAGTTGAGCTTGCAATCTGGCACAATCTTGAAACTATTACCAGTTCTATTGATCTTGATACAGTTTATTTTTGCCTTTCTAAGTAAAGTACACTTTCCGCGAACTGATGTATTGTCTGTATATATGTAAGAATGTTGTACGAAACGGTTGAAAACCATCATTGCTCTCGCATCTGCGGATACTCGGAGACGGAGACGAAACAGCCCATTCGGATTGACCCAGGATAAGAAATTTAACGTGATTATAGAATGAGCCCGTGGTGAATTTCAAATTCACCACATTTATCTACATACATTTCAAAACCCCAAATCTGGCGTAATAGTTTCGACAGTGCGAAAACTCAAATTATGATTGTTCAAGCATACTACAAATGATCTCCATTATTTCAGCCTCCCCATACGCGTTATGGTTCTTTCATCTCGTGCTCTTGAAAAAATATTGAAAAGTACGTTTAAAATGGCTGATTTCTGGTTCATTCTATAATCACCTTAACATCGCACCACATCAGCACTGGCGGACATCGATCTCATCGGCGATCGATCCTGAGAAGCGCCAAGTCTTGCGCATCGTCATCGTTTAGGTTGCGTAATTTTGTAGTAAAGGGAAAATACTTGGCGAAATGGGACCGGCACTAACTGGGATTAACCTATCGGGCAGTTACATTGACCGAAAAGGTGGAGTGAACAGTACCGTAAGATAGATAGAAGTCCTTCGCTGCTTCTTCGAAATTTCTTCTCAGAGCAGATTAGTGTCTAATGTCCAGTATAGGGTAGTGCCCAACATGGACCCCCACCAATAGTCGACCCTTCAGCCATTTTGCATTATTACTGCACAATGTCAACATTTTCCTATGAAATAAACTCTATCGGGAGGACCTACCTTACAGTCCTATGATTTGATGATACTATTGAAATGCATGAAGTAAAATTGATGATTTTCACCATTCCATAAAAAATAAACACGAGAGTGTCCATTATAGGAATATTTTGGAGGGTCCATTAGGAAGAAGAACGCCCTGAACGGGACATGAAAATCAAATGAAGTGTCGACTATCCAGCTTCCACGTGCACCATAATGGCGGTGCTCAATACAAATCTGACAGTAACTGCTTCGATGAATCGTTCCGACGCATCCGACGTCGTATCTTAAACTATTTTCACATTGTTTATTTATTGTTACGTGAGCTGATGAAACTGGAGGACATTCAATTCGCAACATGCATGCATAATTGAACTATATTTCATTTCTTTCTATTCTAGGTGGAGAAGTAGAATTTGGCATTCAAATGTAAGAATTGGTATACCATCAATTATAGAAAGTACTTGTCTAGCTTGCAAAAAAATAAGCTTCATTAAGTTCTAGCACTAAGATTCAAGTATTTCCGATGGTATCCAATGGAAGAGACGGCTAATGCACCCAACTTAATATTCTAGCTTCTTCGAAAGAAATTTTCTAGCAATCCAACCTCTATGCAACCTTACCAAATACCTTTATCAAGCTGGAGAAATTAGAATATTCAGTTAAGCGCGCTTGTTTGCTGGATAAATTGAATCTTGAGAAGAACTGGCAATCGAGTAGAAACTGAAATAAAGAATTTCGGCATTCGTGAGCTGCGTATAACGGAATGAGTTATACATGGAAATATATCAATTCAAGAAAATATTATACGCAATAAAATTGCGCACATTTTTATCATCTGCAAAGATAACTGCCAACAGCGTTCCACAGGTCAATAATTGAATTATACTGTGTGCAGGATTGTTAGAAAAGATATTATCTGCGACGAAGGGCAAGGTAACAGTAATTTTCTATTTAAATATCTTTCAATTTGTTTGATTTAGTTCATTTCGATTCTTTTGGCTGGT
The DNA here is from genome assembly GCF_024139115.2 of Armigeres subalbatus. Taxonomy (NCBI): domain Eukaryota; kingdom Metazoa; phylum Arthropoda; class Insecta; order Diptera; family Culicidae; genus Armigeres; species Armigeres subalbatus. The sequence goes on along the minus strand of NC_085141.1, from coordinate 209,054,236 downwards.
TAAGTTTGGAACCATATAAAATTAGGAAATAAATGAATACTATCAGCTCAATTTCAATACATTATAAAATAAAATTAAAATTAACGTGAAAAAGCTTTGATTGTTTAGAATTTATTTATCTATTTTGAGTTTTATTCTTGCTTGACCAAATAAAATAGGTTTATACTGTGAATTAGATGACGAAATATGATCAAATATCCATAGCCCAAGACTGATCGCTCAACTGCATGTTTTGGCTTCTCTGAGTACGAGTAGTATAAAAATAACTTCGTTTTAATTTTAACTCAGTGCCAAGAAGCTGCAGGAGAAGAGATTGTCCGGAATTTGCTTCGAAGAAGTAGTTCTCCTCCTTCCATCGGATCCCCGGAAGTTCTTGAATCCTGAGTGAAATACAACAAACTGGTTTGTCTCAGACTAGACAAGAAGAATGGTACTTTGATAATTAATAATATGCCACGGTGTATCAATTGAATTCAAATTGTCCTTCTTCTACCTAAAACATAAAAATGATGAATATATATTTGTTAAAATAATTATTATTTTCTAATTATTCCAAGCATTTTACGACAATGGATTCCTCCAGTTTTTCAAGTGGTGCCTGCTCACGTAACAAAAAAAACAATGTGAAACATTGCTAAGATACGACCACCGTCGAAGCGTCGGAATAAGTTCAGCGTCGAGCTAGTTATTGTTATATAGCAGCCGCCATTATGGGAAAATGAAAGCTGGATAGGGAAGCATTTATTATGGATCTCAGGGGTCTACTATAGGGCGAATTCGTTGACTTTTAAATGTTAATTTTAACGAATAACGTCGTGTATTTGGGTGTTTTTGTATGTGTCAAAGAGGAGATGAGAGCTTGTTTTTAGATATCAAGAGACTTAATATGTTGAAAATTTCTATATTTAGTGACAGTGCCAAAATTCGCTACTAGGGGTCCACTATTGCATTTACATTCTATTTACGACAACGATAAAACAAGTTGTGTTGTTTGGGAATAGACATAAATGTGTGCGCTGCATCTAAAGTGACACACAATTAAATTTTGGTTGTTCTCAAATTGTCTGTGAAAATGAAAACAACGTTCTTTTTCTCTTGACGAGTATATTTGAACACTATGAAGCTTTATGATTACTTTCTACTTTTAGTAGCAAGCAATTTAGCCTTTCAAAATCTGCAGTCCGCGGCCCAAATAACATCGCATTGATCAGGTGTTGTATAAGTGTTTCTTACATCCACTAGCTCAATCTGACGACAAGTCGACTATTTTTTTCAAATCGCTAATCGTTTTTCGCAATGTTACGACAGTCGGAATGCTCTTTTATATATCAACACTAGGCAGAAGCATTCCTCAGTTAGAAGGTGGGCGGTTTCACGACTGTCTCTGTGCTCTGTCGTTGACAGTTTCATTTGTTCCGATTTCATCCGCTCTCCAGAAATTGCCGAAGCGGCTCTGATTGTGATTGGACTGTCCTGTGGGAAATTTGTTGCATCGAGCTCGCCTGCCGTATGTATACGTATGTTATCGCATCATGTGGTACTGTGCGAATATAAAGATTGTTCGTGGAAGCAAAGGAGCGACGCGCGTACGTGCTGCTGACAGATGGGCGAAAGTTTTGAATCAATCGAAAAAAAATTCGATGGATGGTTAGAAGAATTGCGAATACATCTATAGATAGGTATGTTCTATTCAAGAAGTTGATTAGTTTTGCAACACCGCTTGTCGACTAGCGAAATTTTCAATCATACTTACGAATTTATCAATAAGCAAAAGGAATCTTTTGATTAAATTTTGATCTTCACAGCATTTTGAATCGAATAATCATTGAATATGTTTCATTTATCGATAATAACTTTCCCAGCACCCGAGCTTCTAAAAAATTCTAAATTATCTGATGAATAAAATTGCGTCAACCTGACAACTTCTTCTTCTTCATTGGCATTACATCCCCACTGACATTGCTGCCCTCGCAGCTTAGTGTTCATTTAGACTTCCACAGTTATTAATGCGAGGTTTCTAAGCCAAGTTACTATTTGCATTCGTCCATCATGAGGTAACACGATGATACTTTTATGCCCAAGTCGGACATTTCCAATCCGAAATTGTCTCAGACCGGCACCGGGAATCGAACCCAGCCACCCTCTCAGATGGTCTTTGCTTTGTAGCCGTCTACCGCACGGCTAAGGAGGGCCCAAGATGTAAGAAATTTTGAGCTTTTAGTGAATGTATTCTACTTGTCATAAGACGAGTTTGTACAATTCCATTTAATCACCACTAATTGTCCTTGACGATACGTATTTCTGACCTCAAAGAAAGTCGTCTTCCGTGTCTCGTACTTGACTCGAGTCTGAAAATAAGGAAGGATTCCGTCGAATGCAACCTGTGCGCAAATAGAAGGCTAAACAAAAAGTGTGTCTCACATTTTTTGTACACTCACACATACATACATACATTACATACAGACATCACCATCAATTCGTCGAGCTGAGTCGATTGGTATATAACACTATGGGTCCTCGAGTTTCGATCAAAAGTCTGTTGGAGTGATCCTATAGCCTTTGCGTATACTTAGTATACACCGATTCTTTTTTACACGGTTGGGTTTTACCTGATTATGACCATCAGCATTGATGAAAACTATTAGTTCACCCCACGAAAAATTCACAAAAATCAAAGAAAATTCAGGTGGTATTCCAAAAGCGTAAAAGTTTAGGTTAACCGACAAATTAATAAAAACAACCGTAAAAAATATTGAGTGTACGCGAAAGGCAAAACATTCTTCATGCGCCGTATCCTCAACGGAACTATCAATTCTATACTTTCGCCTCTAATTCTATCATGAACATGTACGTCAAAGTTTGAAGATGACATTAGCATTTCCATATCCGTAAATTTAGGGTTACTCAGACGAATGGAGTTTGCTGCGAAATACCCAAATATCGACTACATGAATAGTACATCTGTTTGTTTGTTGAGTAGTTTGTTGCCACTGGTGTCAAAATATTTCCTTCGCAATACTCACATTCACGCAATGGTTTTGCGAAATTCAATTGGCCGGCGCCAAGATCAAACGACGAAAACTTCCCTCATCGCCTCGACCTGCCACGGTGACGTCACTATCACCACAGAGAACAGACATGGATGCTCGAACAAAATTTCGTTCAAAACGTGTGTAAAGATTTGAATCGCACCTCAGCGCCGCCAACGCAGGCTGCCCGACATAAAAACTCAATCTCACTAAGCGATGGCGTTGGCATACACTACATAAACAATGTAGTGCTGCCACCTAGGAGCGAGCATAGGAGCAATTCGGAATAAACACTAGCGCTAAAAAGCAAAACACGGCAAATTTTAAACATAAAGCCTGTCCACGTTAAATTTCGGACACTGAGACAATGTCCAACTGATTTGTAGCCATTTTATCTCTTTGGACAAGAAGGAAAACCCGCTGAAAGAATAACATAAAGCGGAGAGATTCAACTGTCGTGTAAATTGATCTCCTCAGTGCTTTGTGAAAATTTTAAAAAATCGCATGGAATGATGGGTGGCCGAAATTTAACGTGGACAGCAGCCTTGGTCGACAACTAAGAAGCTTTGCCCAAATCCAAAAATTTCTATTGGTCTCTTTAGGCTATATGTGTGCATGTGAGCGTGTATGTGTGTACAAAAAATACTGTGCCGGACGGCCGAGCACCTTTACCTTTACCTGCTACCGCCCACATGGGTCTCAATTATGCACTGTTGGTTACTATAAACTTCCCTCAAAGCGAACATTTTGCGCTCTCGCAGGTGCGGATTCACACATGGGTCTCAATTATGCACTGTTGGTTACTATCAACTCCCCTCAAAGCCAAAAAATCGATTTAGCTCCACAGTGCTCATCTGATTCTTTACCAAGTTCTGATTGTCCTCTGAAAATTTGAGCGCAATTGGATTGAAACTGATTTAGCACAAGCCGTTTCAAGTTTGCATGCAAATTAGTATGGGGAAATTTATTTTTTCATTGTAAGGTACACTGGGGGAAGTGGAAAAGGAAAAATCGATAGTGCATGTTTGAATTAGTGTAAAGCCAGTTTAAATGATCTAAATGCGTTCAATCAAAATGGACTATCAAAACAATTTTGCATCAACTGTGCGGTAATTCATACCATTTTGGTCGCTTGAAGTTTATGGAAATAGATTTTAAAATTAGGAGTTGTTTTTCCACTTTCCCTAGTTGGATGGGGTAAGTGGAAAACCCATGTTACCTTGACCTTCACTAGTGATGAGATGTTACATATAACTAAAATCAATACGATAATTGCTCTGAGTATCTTTGCTGGAATAATTTCATTACTTTAACGGAATAGATCCTCAAGGAATTCTCGTAATAGCTAGGGGAGGGCTGGTTTTGCCTTTTCGAACACTAAGTGTACGTAAAATCTATATGTTCGCCCCAAAGATGAACTTTTTAAAGGAAAAATGGGACTTACATGGTTATAGACTAATCAACTTGGTTTAACGAATTGAGATGATGTCTGTATGTGCGTATTTGTATGTATGTGTGTGCGCAAAGCACGTAGAAAATTATCAGTTATTCTTAAGCACTTGTCCTTAACCAATTTGTTCGCAAAAAAAATTCATTCAACGGCGAAACTTGTTATGAATTAAAATTAATGTGAATTATAGAATATATTTACCTATCAGTGCTATTTTTAACTTTCTTATACATTTTTTTCATATGTAAAACATTTGAAAGGCATCAATACCGATAGGTGGATTTATCAGGCTTTTTCTCATTTATATTAGTCCAATTACCACTGGAATCACAATGATATCAAAGAAGAAACATATTATGATTCACAGCTATCGAAATAAACCCTGGAGGGAAGAAAAAATTCCGTAATTAGAACATTATCCACTTCCCCCGCAGTGTTTGATACCTGGGGTAAGTGTAAAATCTTTTAATTATTTGCTTTCTTGGTACAAACCACTACCAATTGAATGGGGTTAGTGTAATTGTATTATAAGGGTCACCTGTGAAATAAATTCACTGGAAAAAGGGACAATTGGTGCAAATAGGAATTGATTTTATGAATGCAAAAATCAACTTTTCGCGAAACCTAAAATTACAGTTCAAGCGTTAACCGTGTTAGTGTATGTATTATACAAATTTCAACATAGTATTAGTGTGAGCATCAAAGTTTATTCTTGCATAATGTTATGATGTTGTAAAAACTGTAAAGTATGTACAATTCCAATTTTTCTAGTCGATTTTTACACTTACCCCCTTTTTCCACTTCCCCCAGTGTACCTGGTAATGACGCTTCCCCATTAGGCGCAAGTTAAAAGAAAACCTACATAGCTAAACGGAATACTCAACAGCTTTCACCCAACGAAAACCGCATGTACCTCCACATGCTCCGTTACCGACCTGGCTAATTGTTTCACCCCCAGGTCATTCACCCTTCGGCACGGGTCGCCTGACACCTTATAATTCGGGGTTAGGGAGGCCATATTGTCAGATTCAGTGTTGTACTGAGCCTGGCGATATATCCCAACGTAACGGGGAACCTCTTGCAAACGCAAGGCCTTGTAGTGGATAAACGCTTGCTGGCCATATTTCGACATTTCGTTTGATCAGCATATGAGCCGACCAGATACCGAGTGGAATCCCATAGAACTCGAACCTATCACCCCACGTTAATTCGCGGAGCGCAGATTACTTCCCCGAACGCACTGAGGAACTCGACGATCTTCTCTTCGGAAACGTTTTCCGGCACATCGTGCTTCACTTCAACACTTCCATCTTCCATCGTTATTCGCAACTTGTGATTTTCCCCGCAATTTCCACTTCATGTTTTTCATCGTGAGCGTCCACGAGTTTTTGTGCGAGCGTTAGATCAATGACGAAAGCACATTGTTCACCGCGGTGGAACTGGAGTCTCACAACATCTTTCTTCTTGAGCCCCAGAACTGTGCGGCAAAAGCAATGCATTTTTTCCGACGATAGCTATTTGGAGAGGATTGAACTCAAGGTTTCCGGATGGATATGACTTCCGCTGACTTCCAGGTCAACGGTAAGTAGCTAAGACCAGGCTTGTCAAAAACTCCTCGCCGAGTAAAAAATAAGCAAGAGCAAGAGTTTTTTTGAGGAGCAGAAATTAGCAGCAAAACTCACAACATTGTGCATCATTAAACCTGAGCTTGTGCGTCGCAAAACAAGAGCGTACGTCACTCTCTCACACTCAAAACAGCCTCAAATATTTTTTTCACATACAAAGCGTCGCTCCGGAGGCTCGATGAGTGCTCTTTTGCCCGACACCTAACTCATATGTGTTTTTATTTTGCTTTTCCTCACTCTGTTTTTTTTTTGTACCTTTGCTTTTTTACGCTTCCACTCAATTGTGAGGAAGCGAAGGCAGCATTTTGTCAAGCCTGGCTAAGACAGAGACACTTATTAAAGATACTCGTTTATTATTTATTGTTTATTGTTTATTGTTTATTGTTTATTGTTTATTGTTTATTGTTTATTGTTTATTGTTTATTGTTTATTGTTTATTGTTTATTGTTTATTGTTTATTGTTTATTGTTTATTGTTTATTGTCTATTGTTTATTGTTTATTGTTTATTGTTTATTGTTTATTGTTTATTGTTTATTGTTTATTGTTTATTGTTTATTGTTTATTGTTTATTGTTTATTGTTTATTGTTTATTGTTTATTGTTTATTGTTTATTGTTTATTGTTTATTGTTTATTGTTTATTGTTTATTGTTTATTGTTTATTGTTTATTGTTTATTGTTTATTGTTTATTGTTTATTGTTTTTTGTTTATTGTTTATTGTTTATTGTTTATTGTTTATTGTTTATTGTTTATTGTTTATTGTTTATTGTTTATTGTTTATTGTTTATTGTTTATTGTTTATTGTTTATTGTTTATTGTTTATTGTTTATTGTTTATTGTTTATTGTTTATTGTTTTATTGTTTATTGTTTTTTGTTTTTTGTTTTTTGTTTATTGTTTATTGTTTATTGTTTATTGTTTATTGTTTATTGTTTATTGTTTTATTGTTTATTGTTTATTGTTTATTGTTTATTGTTTTATTGTTTATTGTTTATTGTTTATTGTTTATTGTTTATTGTTTATTGTTTTATTGTTTATTGTTTATTATTTATTGTTTATTGTTTATTGTTTATTGTTTATTGTTTATTGTTTATTGTTTATTGTTTATTGTTTATTGTTTATTGTTTATTGTTTTATTGTTTATTGTTTATTGTTTATTGTTTGTATTTATTGTTTATTGTTTTATTGTTTATTGTTTATTGTTTATTGTTTATTGTTTATTGTTTATTGTTTATTGTTTATAGTTTTATTGTTTTATTGTTTTATTGTTTTATTGTTTTATTGCTTATTGTTTATTGTTTATTGTTTATTGTTTATTGTTTATTGTTTATTGTTTATTATTTATTGTTTATTGTTTATTGTTTATTGTTTATTGTTTATTGTTTATTGTTTATTGTTTTATTGTTTATTGTTTATTGTTTATTGTTTATTGTTTATTGTTTATTGTTTATTGTTTATTGTTTATTGTTTATTATTTTATTGTTTATTGTTTATTGTTTATTGTTTATTGTTTATTGTTTATTGTTTATTGTTTATTGTTTATTGTTTATTGTTTATTGTTTATTGTTTATTGTTTATTGTTTATTGTTTATTGTTTATTGTTTATTGTTTATTGTTTATTGTTTATTGTTTATTGAAACCCAGTCACTAAACATTAGTCAAATAGCATAGCCGAAGTCAATTGCTGCATTTTTTTTTAAATATTGCGTTCATTCGACAAGCTCAGGCTTGTATAACACTTAACGGAGCCGAGACTTTATGATATTTACAATCGATATAATCTTATCATTAAGGGAAAGAGGACATAGACCAAGATACTCGTGGCGACTCAAGGTTAGATTGCGTAATTTCAGGACGGAAGAGATTGGGATTTAGGTTTTAGGTATTACAGCTGCTCATCCGGGTATTTGACGTCATTAACGGTATGGCGTAGCGTCGTGCTCGAGTTGTGGTTCGTCAGGGAGCATCTTCTGGATGGTCATAGATTCGTGTTACACGGAACAATAAGATAAGAACAAGAAGAAAAAACTGAGAATTGCTGCATGTTTATGAGAAAACGAAATGTTCCGTAAAGAACGGTAAGTTTTTTTCCGTTGTCTATTGAACAGTCGTTTTTGTCCATAATCGTTTGTATGGAAGTGCTTAGATTTTTCATTAATTTAAGCGAGCGAGAAATGTTTTGGCGCCACCTGCCCTCTGTCAACACAAAAGGAAAACGTTGCTCCAGCAAACTCCACAACATTCAGCTGAAAGCACAACCCTTGCATGCTGTCTGCTAGTAAATAATGAGATCCATTCTTATCCGCTTACACCAGTTGGGTGTTGGGAATTATGATACTGAGAATGCGAGTTTCAGCCTCCATTCAGATGAAAATGCGGTAGGTACAGCGGCACACAAACAGCCTTGTGTCATTAGTCTAATGAAATGTGGCAACCCTTTGGGATCTTTGTGTATGCGTGTGTGGTAACGAATCTAAATTGTTGTAACACTTGTTTTAAATGCCATTTCTGATGTCTGTTTTCCACTTTGCAGCTTAATAAAACTAATGCTCTCAAGTTGCGTGAACAACCGAGGCCCACGAGGAATGACAATTCCGTCTAGCTACCAAGTTGACCTTTCACGCAGTTTGTTCCAAAGTGTCGGGACTTGGAAAATAACTTTTGACCGCCCGGAGCACTTTCTTCCTTGTTTCCTAATCGATTCGTTTCTCTATAATCCCACGTGCTGGATGGGGTTCGCACAAAGAAAAGTGTTTCCTCATGCTTTGGCAGTGACTTTTGCTGCTGTTGTTCGGCGGTGGTGGTTGCCTTCTGGCTCTGCTCGGCATGGCTGAGTGCTTTGCAGCAAGAAAGGATATATCGGAGGCAAGTAGCAAAAGGACAAGTGTTTGCTCTATTAAAAAGGCATTATGCGATTTATTTCTTTTCTTGCGCATAAAACCAAACACTGTGTGCTTCACAGTTTTCTCATGCATTCGCTTGGAACCTTGAGCACAATATGGAAAAAAGTAAGCAAAAGCTGGGGCGCGAGTTATTTCCTTTTAGGGTCAGATCAATGTTAACGAGAGCGGAATCCAAGGGTTCCAACGTTTCATCGTTAAATTGTGGTACAATGAAATCGGCTTTCTGGGTCCATTTTACAATGCGATTTACAAGGATTTTAGTTTTTTTGTCTTAAAAATTTCGCACTTTTGATAGAAGGGCATAAGGGCCACTAAGGTCTGTTGTGACTGATTTGTAGGCCAAACTATGGATGAAAAATTGGCAACTTCAGATGATTTACCATATAACAGTCGTAGTTACAGTATAAAAATCGTGAAAAGTAACGAGGGAGAAATAGGATTAAGGCAGGCATTTTCGTCTTTTCTTCATTTTGAAAAAAAAAGCTTATTCTAACAAATCCGTATACCAAAGAAGAAGCGATTCAATGATAAAAGGATACAATCAAAGAACGAGGTCAAGCGTGACAAACCTTTCAGTGAAAAGTGTAATAAATTTCTTGGATATTTTTCATTTCGATTTTTACTGGACTTTGTTTTAGATCAGTCATCTGTCTATGACATGACCATTTGTTCATTTTCGCGAAGACTTGGACGTCCCACGATAGTGCTCTCACAACCGAATAGATATGGCTTGGTTATGAGAAGAATGGATGAAAATGTTTTCAATGCTGACAACAACTACGCGTAGTTCGATGTAGTCCATGCTGCCGGATGGAATTATTTCACTTTGTTCTGTTAAATGAAATTGCACATAATACATTTAAATAGCGATATTGTATCCACATTCCGCCTGTAAAATATTCTTCCACTATCAAAGAGAAAAAAAACAAATTAGAAAGTAAATTAGTGACCATTCAAATAAACTTCACTCGTCCATATTTAAGAAACTTTCGTCCACATCTGGGTGCATTTTAATGAACTCGAAGCCGGATCCAACTGCAGCGGGTTGCTCGAACGCTGCACTACTGTTCGGTGCGGCGGGCAGTCCCCGGAAAATGCATTTGATGAGACAACCAGAAGCACAGTTTTCGGTCGGTTCCGGGGCGGTAGTAGTCGAAGCAAAATTAGCAAACTTTTATTTCGCATTGTACAATGTTGTGGGGATGATGCTGGTATGCCGGGGTCCATCTGTCTATCGCTCGGTCGGGTCGGTTCGTGAAGAGGACGTGAGTTTACAGCACGGGAAAACAATATTATCTTCGTTCTACCACTATCTAAAACCGACCAGTGAGTGACTGTTCCCAACGTTCATATATTTTTCGAGTTTTCTAGGAATCGAATTCGTTTTAAGTACAAATAATTATTTTATTCAAATGGCAAGAAAAACCAAAAAAAAAAACTCGAGACATTGGCTGTACTTTTCTTGTATTTTTGTGGAAAGGCAATAAAATGTATTATGGCAAAATGCCATTTTCCGCGTACTTATTAAAAGAACAGACGAAAACAGGCGATGGCATCCGTCTCTGCGATACAAAATGGAAGAAACATCAAACATCCGAAATGCTGGCGAATTATAATTTTGCTATTCTGTCAGTGCAATTGATACCGAAAAAGTCAACAGTTAGTCGCGTTTGTTGAAAGACGAATTCATCCACTATTCACGTTGTGGGGAGAATATTATATGTTGTACGACAGATCATTTTGAGGAGGTCATTGCCTTCTTGAAGGAGAAGAGCCTCGAGTGTTGCTCCCTTGTTACGATACCCCGGGTAACAAAAATCTAAAGGTAACTGATGCTAACCAAGCTTTTGTCGTTACAGTCCACATCTTGTGAAATGAACATCGAGAATTTCAAGCAACTTAGATCCAGCACAGAGTGAAGTTATACCTCTGTAGTTATTCACGTTACGTTTATCTCCTTTTCTGAATACAGGAAACATATAGGACTCCTTCCATTTTGTCGGAAATTTCGATTCAACGATTGACCTGTTACATATGATGGTGAGTGGAGTACAAAGTGCCATCGCGCATTTTTTCAACACTATTGATGGTATACCGTCAGGACCATCGCTATGCTTCTATGGATCTGCGTAGTTTCAAATTGCGCAGATGGCTATTCGACCATGGTGACTTCCTTCGAGGCAGAGGATTGGGAACATGAGAGTAAAACAACTGATTCAGCGTACCAGTGAAGAAATTCACTGTGCTGTCGACGTCAGGTGCAGCCGATAATAATGTCCAATCCATTAGTGCGATAGAGTTATTCAGCGATTCAAAATTAGTCCTACGGAAGTCAAATTCATTATGACTTTTGACCTCTTCGAGTTGGACAAGGAGGTTGCAGGTGAGCGACATAACGAGGACTGGGTGAAACGGATCTAGTTCCAGAAGAGGATCTAGTGCAGAAACGACCGAGCAATTCGATACTATCTCCGAATTCACGAAGACTAGGTCCAACATTCGGTTGCAATGGTTCATTACGTTGTTCATCTGTTTCATGTTTAGAAAGGCGAAGCAGTCCAGAAGACAACAGCTTGCTTGGTTCAATATTGAACTTGATGGATCAGCATAATAGTAGCCAGACGAAGAGTGTACCCAGTGGATGGTTAAAGTCTTAAAGTTAAAGACCTGGTTAAAGTCTGCTAGGAGAATATGGCTATCAGCAGACTTCAGGCAGTTAGATATGCTCGTGGCAGATTCGACATGTTTCTCAATGGAGGATACGTCGTTAGAAATCTCTGGTGATAAGTAGGCGACACCGATTGATTTCACATTACCGCCGATGAAAATATTCACCCATAAATGCTCAAGGGAATTGTCGATTTGTACTGAGGGTAAAGCTGAACTCAGCCGATTATTAACGGCGATCAAAACACCACCACCCCTTTTTCTAATCGAAGTTGCAGGGCTTCGATCACGACGGTAGACGGTAAAACGATCGCCAAAAAGCTGTGTCGAGTAAATCTGGTCATTGAGCCACGTTACAGTGATAACGATAACGTTATAATTAGATTCCGAAGCAGGCAGAAAAAAATTATCAACCTGACTGCGTAGTCCTCTGATGTTTTGATAGTAAACAGTAATTAGGTTGTCTTCTGAAGTCATCAGTTCAGGCTGGGGCTCAGGAAGTTGTTCAGACGCAGGCTGAATCACCCCACATGGTTCTTGTGTGCGTGTTTGAAATGTTTCATATCCACTTAGGGCAGATGCGGTATCTGATATTGCTTCGGAAGGACATATACTATTCAAAGCAATACCTGGACCCACCAGTTCGTTTGGTAGGCTGACAGAAGACAAATCCAACGCTGGCTCAGCTTCCACGCTCGGTTCGTGTGTGCTAGTCAGTTCAATCGGCCGGCAGACGAAAGAGTTATCTGGACCAGTCAGTCGGTTGAGCTGGTGTTCTAAATCCAGTAGGTTTGGAGAGTCCGGTGAGGTGAAGTGTCCTTCGTCGGAAAGCGTGGGCAGGCGAAGCGGAGCCGAAGATGTGTCGGAAACAGTTGTTTCGAGCAGCGAAGAGTCATTTTGGAACGTGTTTACTCGATTGAGGGCAGATGCAGTAGCTTCGGGCGGACATATACTACAGTGAGCTTCACCTGGACCAGTCAGTCGGTTGAGCTGGTATTCAAAGACCGTTGGTTGCTACTTTGAGTAGTCGACGAAAATTCTACGCTTCACCAGTTGTCTCTGGTATACCGGGCATGCTTCGCTCCATGCAGCATGGTTTGTCTCGATTCGTAGTTTTCACTCCTATAGTATGGTACAGTGTTCCTATAGTTGTGGTATTTTTTATTTTGTGTTTGTGTCCTATAGTGGCGAATCCCATTGTTTTCATATGGGACTCACAAGTAGAGGAACACTACCGGAACTATTGGTACAAAGCAGAGAAAGAGATATGGTATTTTAGTGATACTTTACTGATTTTGATGCAAATCTCGACCTGTTTTCTTTTATTTCGTGTAATGACAGGTTAGCAAATTGATAGACTAAATGGGTTGCTGCGTTGAATACATAGATTGTGTAAAAACAACACTACCGCAACTATAGGAACACCCACGACTATCGGAACCCCATATTGCTCTTCAAAGTGCGTGCAAATATGTAGTTCCTCAAACAAGGGAAAAAAATCATATAATCTGGATCATTTTTTTTCTTATTTTTTTTCGTTTGGACATTCAAACAGATATTGTAGTTTCCCGTGCACCATTTAGAAGTGTCAAGGTTAGCACTACATACTGTTCTTCTATTAAAACACACCACATGTGAATGCCCAGCCCCTTAGCATTCCTTCGGCAAATAGGGTAAATTACTACTTGGGCCTATCGACCCGGTTCCCGGCTCACTGCACAGAAAACTAATGATTTATACTGTTTGGAAGCGATTGATAATTTTTAAAAAGTCTCCCATTTATTTTTCACAATACTCAATATTTTTCAATAACTTGTTTTACTCCTAATTGACCCAATTGTAGGAAATAAAAATGTAGATTTCAATATTTCGCTCTCCGATGCCACACCACTGAGCCGGAGTGATTCTTTCCATTTTTACAAAACGGTATCATCGAATAAACTCCCACCTGAAAATCGTCACAGTGCTCGATACGACCATTGCTAGTAGCTGTTAATCATCACACCATAATTCTTCACTTCGCTTCAATTATTCTTATTTGTTCGTTTCACTAGAACTTATTTAAACATATTAAAATACATTTTAAAATGTATTCTCAAACCGAACAAAAATTCACCTCGGTCCAAGAACTTCTGGCCGCACCGTGCTGCCAAAAGGCCAGGATTATGAATATGATTCTACATCGATAATAGGAAAATTGTCTTATACGTTGATGCTATCATGTAATTTATAATTCTCTCGATTTCAAAAGGTGAAAAAATATTGTTTTTAAGTATTTGGAAGAAATTTGCATGAGTAAATATATCTTCTCAACCAAATAGAAATGATTATGAATTGTACCATCTGGCATCTTGTCGTCGTGGAACGTGCATATTTTTGTTTACGTCGCATTTTCTACCGTCCCGAGAGAGAATGAGAGTAAAATGTTGAGAGATTGAGTGAGATTTTGCTTAGGCCGGGAACTGATTTTTTGTATGCCGGAATGGGAATCGCTATGACTGAAATGAGTGCTGTTTTGAACGATATTTAGCACGAATAGCTATTTTTTAAGCAGAAGTGAACCCAAAGGCAGTATTATACAGCCCACAAAATCCAGGAAAAGTTGCTTCCTGTTATAAATATCAATTAAATAATGCAGTAGTACGCATGTTAGGCCAGGAATGGGATAAGAAACTCTACACAGGGCGCTGGTAAGAAAACCGAGTTCCCCGATGAATTTGATACTCAATCATGGCTCATTTCATCTGGATTACCACTCGCCGATCCAAGCTTCTATACTCCCGGGGATATAGACATCTTAATAGGTATTTGAGGTTATGGCTGAAAGTCTTCTCATGCTCAAAAACGGTTTTTATGTTTACATCCGACGTTTCGGTTACATATGTTTTACCTTTATCAAGGAGTTAACTAAGCCCCGTTTCTTGTAACATTTGTTCTTAGCATAGAACGTTTTGAAGTCCGCAGACACCAACCGAGCACTAGACGCTCATCTTGTACATAAAGTTGTTACAAAACGTTCTACGCTAAGAACAGATGTAATAGGAAAACGTTAAGCTCAAAACTTCCGATGACCCTCCCATTCTCCAGGAAACTCACCTGTAGGTTATCGCTGGTTCTGTTGATGACGAAACCCCATCCAATAAAAAACAAAATGAAATATCTCAAACCCCAATCCTGTCCGTCCTTGAAAATTGTAAAATCTCTCCTCTAGTCACCACAAGTAGGTTGGTCGATGTCCCTTTCTTCTTACTAATTGTGAATAATAATGATATCGGTTGTGAATATCATAGAGATTATCGGGTGCACTAAGTGTTATACACGCCTGAGACTGTCAAATAAATTCAACAGTGTTGTCCTTGAAGCATTAGTCGAATCAATGTGCCCAATGTGCTTTGGTCTCTAGACACTGTTGTGTAGCACTCCAGTGCTAACTAACGAAGAGCAGCGGTGTGAACTCCTCTTCTTTTACATTACAGCGATAAACACCAGATGAATGAACTTGACGCCATTTCAGACGAGAAATTCCCAGAATGGAAATCGGCTTTGATCGCAACACCCGTTGTTTTTCCAGATACAGGTTTACCTCGATTATATGGACCCTCGATTATATGGACTTTTCGGTCGGGAAAAAATCGAGTTCGGTGGACACAATGTGGACTGTATAACTTCGAGACTTCTGAGCACGGTTCTTTGCGGGTGCACATTTATTAGAAATCACGGAATAATTAGAAATCACGGTCGAAATTGAATTTAATAAACTATTTTATTCTCAGCGCATTGAAAAACACTAAACTTGGGGCGCGATGTTGCTTCGTCGGTAGTCGGACTGAGAGTGATGCATAAAATGGAGGCAAACACGATTCAAATTTTTCTTCTCCTTCCGTTGCGCGCGCTTTCTTGCCGTTTTTAATGTCGAATTCGTTTTTAAAAAGTTCCAACCTAGGTTGGAACCAGTTCCAACCTAAGTGCTGTCAAAGTGTTTTTTTATTCGCTCAGGTTGGAACTAGGTTCGCACTAGTTCCAACCCCAAAGCTGTCGGGTTCGCACTGTGTTGTTTCACGGTTTCGCACCGGGTTCACCAATACAACTGTCAGAACCACGCAGGTGGGTGGGACTGGGCGGAATAAACAAGCAGAAGGGAGAAACGAAACTGTCTGTTTATTAAAATAAAATGCGCGTTGAAAATCTTTTTTTCCGGGAATTTTGTGATATTTGTTATTGTAGTTTAAAATGAAATTAATCCGGTAATGTTGTGTAGATTCAGTTTTAAAAATAATTGTTAGGGAATTTATGTATTCATAAGTTCATTCAGGTTTTCCTCACAGATAGTGTCCTAAATTAGGCCGGTTGATGGAATTATGTAGTTTGGGAATTCCCCTTGAAACCCGCTCACAAAATCCGCTAAGAATTGTCAGAAAATATATTTGAGGAATACCGAATAGAATTATTCTTTTGAAATTCTTCCAAAAACTCTTTCGTGCGTTTCAGATTTTTCTTCGGGAATTCTGCTAGAAATTACTTCAGAAATTCTTTCAGTAATTCTTTCTTGAATTTTTGGCGATATCTTTCAGGCATTCCTCCATATTTTTTTCCAAGGGATCGTTTCGAGATGAATTCCTTTGGAAATTCTTCTAGGCATATCTTTGAATACTGTTCCAGGATTTTCTTTGGAAGTTGCTCCAGGAATTAATTTGGAAATTCCTACAATATAATTCCTTCAAGAAATCCTTCTAGAATACAGGAACTTACTCGAAGTATCCTTCAGGAATTGCTCCGCAAGTTTCGTACATAAATTCCCCCGGAAGTACCTTGAATTCCTCCGGGAGATTCTTGAAAATTGAAAATGCACGGGGCCCAAAATCCGGCGGAAAATTTTTCCGAGGTTTGAGGCTACCTTTATCAGGAGAGGTAGCGAGGTAAAAAAATAAGCGAATCCTGAAGAATTTTTATTACATGCTTCTGAGTGTTCTCCGAAAAAAAACTTTTACAGAAATAGATGATTTTTTGTAGAATAGAAAATCTCTTTTATTTGAATTCTATACGGAATTCTTGATATAAAAATGTGCACGGGATTATTGAATATAATTAAACAGGGAAACTGTTCCGATCTCCATCTCACTGAACATAAATTCATCTCATCGGGAAACAAAGAAATGCAGCACCAATTTCGTCGCCTCTTTTTGTTAACATGCGTGCTCACTGCTGAGAAAAAATTACAAAAATAATAAACAATCCAAATTCCTTTCCATTGCTTTGTTTTTGATGGGATGATATCGGAGCCATGAGATGAATTCCAGGAGCAGTTTCCCTGTTTATATCCACCCAAAAGTAAATTCCACCATCCGCAAAAATCAGTTCACGCACTTTAACATATTTATTTATCATGATCTGATTAGTCAACGCCAACGCACTGCCAGTGAACTGGATGTCCTGGATCATACACGGTTAGAAAAAAGTACCTAATATGAGGTACTTTTAATTCAAATCGGAGGTTCAGTGTGGGAACCCAAAATTAAGTAATTTTTTCTCGAAATTAAGTAAAATTCGCTTAATACTAAGTAAAATATACTTAATTTTAAATAAAAACTAACCAAAAGTTAGGTAAATTTCACTCAACTTTTGAAAACATGAACATACCCACACTTAATGCCCTTGTTGAGAAGTTTTGCTCTTCATTTTATGACAACAAAGGGAAGAGAGAGGGAGATGCAAGAGAAAAAAAAGTACCAAAAATTAGGTACCTTTTTCTAACCGTGTATGTTTCGAATCAAAACAAACACGATGCTACGCACACCAACATATCCAATGACAGATGGAACTGAAAATGTTTTTTATGCAGGGTTCGGGTTGGCACTGACCCAGGTTTAAAAACGAATTCGACATAAATTTCCTCTTTCGTCCTTCTCGCTTCCTGTTGAAACGCATATACATAGCGCTTGCGTTTGCTGATTTAACTGTGGCGTACACGGTAAAGTAATTCCGTACGGAACATGGACTTTTTACCTCGATTATATGGACATTTTTTTTAGCTCAATTTTTTTTGTGTTTTGGGGTTTTAAAAAGATGTTGAATATTGTAAGTCATATTTTACATTGGGGCAAATAAAGGCTCGTAAGGCATGTTGTGATGTTATATATGGAGATGCACTCTGAGTCATATGTGCGATTGACTTGATTGATTTACCATTTTCGCGTTGGAAAATTTCATTGTATATAATGATAAATATACAATTCTTTGATCTGCAACAGCCACGGCCTCGTCCTTACAAATAGGTGGTGAAAAATAATGCGTATTTTTGGTGATCTCTGCCATACGAAAACGTGAAGTGAATTGTCAGACTGACAGTATGCGGAGCAAGTGATAAGATGAGATTGTCATATTTAGCTGTTAGATCTTTGCTTCCAACCTTTTTCTGCTTTTGGTGCATAGAATTAAGTATAGAAGGACGGATGATGCATTAACATCCAGCAAATCGGACCCACTGAGACTGATTTTTTAGGTATATCCACGAAAGTGGAAGAGTTTATTTCAATATGTGATACATAAAGTTCCAAATGGTTTTCAAACCTGGCATTATTTCTTCTGGACGAACTTGATAATTATTTGAATGTAAAAAACTGAAAACTCTTCGAGCAGTCTTCATGTTTAAATAAATGTTGTCGAATATCCTGGTATTCACATTTGTTCAGCACAAGGCTTAAGGATTATACTGACGCTCAACGGTAGGAAAAGAAATTGAATATCTTTAGAATGTTCTTGTTAGCAGTTCTTAAATCAATTGCTGCTAAACCGTTCAGCAAAGCGTGATCTTGAAACGCTCATGCAAACTCGTTCATGCTGTGTAATGTGAGCGATGAGTTTTTCGTAAGTGTTGTACAAAATACAACAGCGCGCGGTGGTGAAATTTTGAATGCAATCTCAAGTTTTGTCCGGGATTTTTATGAGGGCCCGTCGTTTTGAATTTTAAAACCCGTTGCAAAATACAGCCCTGCTTTAATATACAAACATAGTCCAAAATAGCAATAACAATTTATCCTTTAATATTCCACTTAGCAGGTGTAGGTGCACTGTGCAATTGACCTTTCCCGTCAACAATTTTTATCCGCTCAATCGATTCTTCAATTTTTTTAGGACAACTTTCCCAATGAATCCATACTTTTTGACGAATAGTGCTGGTTTCCAAGCTTGGCCTAACATTCGCCCGATTTTGAATTAAAATAAGGCCAATTCCAATTCTTCAAACGTGCGGCACTTTTCCAATTTTTTTTTGATTCTAAAATATGAGTTCTGTGAAAAAGTTGAACTTAAATAAGTCAAAGAATTGACTGAAACAATAAAACGAGATACATTTTTTGGCGGGAAATGTCAATTGGTTCTTGTAAAAATGACACTGATACGTGGATAGAGCCTCTTATTTACATTGATTTAAATTCTTTTTAAGAATATCAATCAAACGCAACTTGTTGCAAGGAGATCTTTTAAAGATAAGTGTCAGAAAAATGAGACTGTTTCTACGCGATTTTTGCATAAACAAATGCATTTTGACCATATCTTTTGAGCCCATAGTCCAATCCGGCCAATTTTCAATAGGAGACAATTGGAAAAAATTTCCGTCGGTTTCAATTTGTTGCGATCAAATCAAAAGGACAAGTGTCAGTCCTTCTATATAAAGCCATTTACACATAAATCAAATTATTGCTTATTCGTGACCACACATAAAGTTTATTTATATATTTATATTTTATAAGTGGTTTACGTGAAGAATGGTTATGTGTGCGCTGTTATACATAATAACTTAAATCTATGGATTTTTGCCAATAAAAATGTGTGGATTTTTGGTAGTAATGAAGGGCTATGAAACGTCTTTGGTTAAGGTGGGGCGTATTGCCCAGGCACATTTTGAAATCCGTTTTTCACGACTTTAAAAAAAAGCTTTATTACGTTTTATCTGTAATATTTTTATATGACTACTCACGGGCAATGCATTTGCGACTTCCTGGACTACCAAATAACATAAAATTTGTATTAATTGCGTTGAAAAGTAAAAAGTTATCAAGGATTTGCCTAAGGAGGGCATATTTTACCGTCTTACCCTATCTTGAAATTAAAATTTAATCGACTGTAAACAATAGGACCAGTTTTTGACATGGAGTAGACCATTGTAGCTTGTGTCACGAACACCACACTATCGCTGAAGGTTGACCGTATGCGCATCACTTCGACACTCTTAGGGACCGGCCAGAGTAGACGCGAAGTGCGAAGCGAAGCTCCTTGTTATTGACTGTTTTTCCTTTGCGTGCAGTTTTCGCGTGGCGTCGCGTAGATACGTCTACTCTGGCAGGCGTACACACGCTCAACACGTTGACTCCACTTCCAAGAAAATGCTTCTGTTGCTGCTTTATTTGACCGTGTGTGAACTTGTTCGAACAACCATTTGACAGTTGGTTCGCCGAACATGTTTGAGCGTTTGTAGTGAAATTGCACAAACCCCCATATATTTTATTGGTGGTTGGTGTTCAAGTTTGCTCGTCGGTCTTTCGTGTCTATTGTTGGTCGAGTGGATTGAGTGGTCGTGTCGCGGTTTATAGGACATGCTCGATGTTTGACTAAACGAGGGGTGGATTCAATGTTTGTCAAACTGCTTTACCGTGTGTGCGCTGCATTAGGGACCTAATAGGTCAAAAAAGACCTTGCAATATGAATTTCTCCTTGCTTTATCGTGTGTTCTCTTCGATGTTCTCGGTAGGAAAGGTATCAGATCCTAGTCTCCGTTTAAATATCTTTTAGCCTATCAATTCTTGCCATGTAGTTTTTTAACACCGCTTTTCGTCAAAAATTGCTCAACTCGCGACAACATTTCGACTGATACCCAAGCAGCAATTTTATGCGTGTTTTAATTTTATTCACACAGCTGTACGTACAATATAATATAGGTACATACATTCAATACTCTGTACAACAAAGCCACAAGCGTTATCAGATAGGTTACCTGGCGACCACTTGGATTACTTTTCATGATGGTTCGCTTAAATTGTGCGGTTGCAAATTCGATGTTGGTTTCGTCATAAATGCACATTAATGAACGATCTGTCACTCATAAAATCTTTGATGGAATAAAGTTGGGGCATGGTGAAAAGTAGAATCTCAAATCTAGACCATGCAGTTTGAACAAGACCTTTTTTCATTCTATTCTTTAGTAGAGATTGCAGCTAGGTTGCATGCATGAATAAAAAAGGGAGGGATGGGAAACTATTACATTATTATAATGTGGGCTTTTTATAAATTTATGTACAGGTTAGACGGGAAGGTTAAGATATAAAAATATTGACGAAATTCAAATCAGCATAATTTTGGTTAATTAAAAAAAACCGAGGCCATCGGACGCCGAAACTATAAAACCAAAATATATGTACCAAGATAGACTCAAAATACACGACGTTGTTAAGGCGCTTATATTGATTTATTTATTTAAGATATATATGTATGATAAAGATATATGAAAATCGGATCTGGAAACTAAGTGGCTTTCCATAAGCCATTATTCCGGGAAAATTTTCAAATTAAATTAAGTTTATACATCAAGTTTTTATGACTATAAGTGGTTTCCGAGCCTTTTGAGAGGAGGCTTTCAAAGGACGCTTCAGAGCCTTTTGAAGGGAAGCTTCCGAGCCTCTCCAAAGGAGCCTTCCGGGCCTCTTGAAAAGAAGCTCCGGGTCTCTTGAAAGAAGTTTTTTTAAAGGAAATTTTATATTTATTCATTGTTTCTACTGTGATTTTCTTTATTGACAATTTTCTGCCAATTACAGTTATGGAGATTGAATACTATAATTTTATATACTACACAGACCAAAGAATCCCATATTCCCGTCGTGTATTGTAGATAGGGAGTTGGAACTGTTCTATATTGGCTACAGAAATACCTTCCTGTAGGATAGAATACATTCTGTTCCTTCTCTACTGTTATTTCTTCGTTGTAGTTCTGTTTCAGACACTGCTGCTGGGAAAAGTTGTTTTGTTTCATCTATAAGAAGGAGTAGACTTGACGAGTCTCCCACACTAAATAGACTTCCAACCTGCCAATACGTAATTACCAATCATTAACTAACGTGTTCGATTGCATTCCCTTTTCAAAAGAAAAAAATACTGCAAATTGATTCGGATCGTTATCACATTAAAATGGAATGAACAGTTGCTCGCTTTATATTTAGAAGCATGAAAACACACTCAAGAGCAGCAAGTGATGTCGCCGAAACGGAGCTATATTTCATCTCGTTGGTGTTGTTACACAACAGATTGAACGGAAGGGATTTCCTGTACAATGCCATTTGATCATATTTACGGTTTTATTGTTCATCCTTATTTCCACCATCCGGCAGGCTGATACAGCTTCCATCTCCATTCTCGGATCCTTGTCTCATTTCGGATCCGGTAAACAAACAGCATGATGACCCATTTGTTTGTTCCTATCCAATAGAATTCCTGCTGACAATGCTGAGACAATTTACCCACACCTGGTGCCATCCGAGCAGGAGGTACCCCCATTGAATCGAAATGAAATTTGAAGGTTTGATTTCTTCCATCCTCCGCCCGAATGTTCGATAATATAAATAAAACATCGGTACGGAACAGCATCGTCGCATGCGATGGCGACCGGATGCAGAGTGACATTTATATGTCCTAGTCAAGGGAACTGTTCCGTGTGTGTAAGAACCAAACGAGCAGCATGTTCGGATCACGTAAGTGACGTAAACTGCAGTTTTTGGTTCAATAACGGTTGACATTTTGGAGACACGAAGCAAGATGTACGTTGCCAAAATTATTGCAAAACAACAAAATACTTAATCATAATGAATTAAATTTGTATGCTATTTGTAGTGTTAAATATTTATTGTACTTTCAATAATCGTTGATAACACCTAACACTCACTAAAAATCCTTATGTGAATTTCATAAGACTTCGCGAATCTAGCATAGAAACATAATGCGTCTCCATTGTTTTAAGCACTTTGGTGACGGAAGTCCGAGAGTATTTGCAAGTGATAGGAGATTGGCCGCATAAGGCTAGTTGAATGAGTCCTTTGTGATTGGAAGTGACAAATGATTGCATCATCATCATTGATTTATTGACATTTATCGCTTTATCGCAACATCTATTGCTTAAAGTAGATACGGAGCACAGCGCTTCGTCTTGACGAAGCCGCGATGCTACTACAGGCTTAAAGTGATTAATGCAATTTTTATGTCGAATTCGTTTTTAAAAAGTTCCAACCTAGGTTGGAACCAGTTCTAGTTCCAACCCCAAAGCTGTCGGGTTCGCACTGTGTTGTTTCACGGTTTCGCACCGGTTTCACCAATACAACTTGTAACACTTTGTGATAGAAAAAGATGCTGGCAGCAAAACTCACAGCATCATCGAAAAATATAAAGCCAGGAGTTACGCGTGTTACTCTGTGGCTCATCTGGTACGAATCTTGGCTAAATACCAGATTCGCGCAACGTTTGTTTATTTTTGATTCTAATTAGAAACTCTCATCACCTCATTACCATAAAGTCAACTGATTCGCCTTATCAGTGACTGACAATAGGCCACAAAAGGCCGCCTTCTCGACAGAAGGTTTCTTAAAAAGTAAAGATAGAAAGACCAAGCCATTTGCAAGTTAGTTGTTGAACAGTTTTGATAGAAAACCTTTTGTACAAGAAAAAGCGTTGTGCCAAATAGAAGAATCTGCCGTAGAGTATCTACGCCGTCACTCAGCCGCCGACGAGGTTTCAGCCTCAGGATACGCCAGCCGGCAAAAGCCGGTAAGATTTTTTAGTGCTAAAACCCGTCACCAGCACCATGTTAAAAGATTATTTTGCCAGGTCTTACCGTCGGGGCGCAGCAGATTCGGGTTCGCCGGTCATCGTAAAGCCAAGTGAAGCGTGTGTTAGCCATCGGTCAAGTGAAGTGCCCGGTAATCGTCGGCAACGACATTTCCGCCAACAATCGGCCACCGCCGAGAGACGACCACGCCTGCCAGTCGTCGGCAACCGCCGAGAAACCGCCAAGCACAGTCACGCCCGCCAGTCGTCGGCAACCGCCGAAATACCGCTTAACACGTGCCACGCCCGCCAGTCGTCGGCAAACGCCGAGATACCGTTAACACGTTCCACGCTCGCCAGTCGTCGGCAACCGCCGAAATAGTGCTTAACACGTGTCTGCCCGCCAGTCGTTGGCAATCGCCGAGATACCATTAATCACGTGTAGTGCCAGCCAATCGTCGGCAATCGTCGATACACCGCCAAGTAGTGTTAGTGTCCGCCGGCCGTTGCCTATCGCCGAGACCTGCGAAACCGTGGCGGCGTAGCCAGTTACTGCTATCGTCTGCTTTCCGTCCACCATCGGCACCAGCCGATCCGTCTGCCAACTCAAGCAAGAAGCGCCGGTCCGCAAGTAATCGGTATCCGCCGAGTTCAAGCCGAGCACAACCACGTCGGCGTTGGTCAGACCCGTGAAACGGTCCGCAGTTTCCGTCACCAGGGGCGCAGTCCGTCAGCCCAGTACCACCGCATCAGGAGTACTCCGGCATCGACGATCCAGCGAGCTACAGCGAACGCATCAGCCAGCCAGCAGTAAGGTGACCTAGGTCGCCATCAAGGTTAGAGATCTCGTATTATATCATTCACTAGTACTAGTAGAGAAGTGTGCGCACACGAGTAGTTCCTAAAAATAGCAAAAAGTAGAAAGTTCCCAACAAACATTCACTAGTTGAACTAACATCAGTGTGATGATTTAATTCAGCGCTATGTTGAATAATGTCTGTACTATTTCTTATCACAACTTCTGTTCAAGCTTTGTTCACACAATTTTGGCGAAGTTATACAACTACAACATCTCATTTTGGAAAACAACTTTATTAACTAATTCGTTAAACCTTTAATAAGCATTTTACTAAGCCTCAATTCAGCTACATGTGAATTCTTCGAAAATAATAACGCATAGAAGGTAACATCAGTAAGATCTCCATTGAACGTATTTTGAAGCAATTGCTATTTTCATATATGTAATCATTTTAAAATTTTCCTAAATCGGGTCTCGAACTGCTGTCATTTGATCATCCGCCGGTAACGTTGTCATCCGCGCCATCCTTGATTTGTTAGATATGGCTCACTCAGTGCATAACATAAATAATCTTATTGCTGAATATGAATCATAATTGGACTCTTATTCAATAAGTCGATCTGTCAAACTAAAGTTTGTTAATACCTGTACAAGATTTTTATTTCAACCATTGTTCAGCCAGTCATAACCATCGCACACTAGGAAAAATACGTAAAAATAATATCGATAAACGATAAAATAAAATCCGTCCCTAATGCTATTTATGGATTTATGAAAATAAAATCAATGTATATTCGGCCTTCCTCAGAATCTCTTGATAATTGGTTGCGATATGATTGTCAAATGCTAAGATTATTCCAATTTCGCAGCAATAAAGATCAAAATCCATGCGATAATATTGGGATTCCACACATCAAAGATTCAATAATTTTTCGATGTTATTCAACGGCGTTATGTCCGGCTTTTAGTAAATTTAGTTTCGCATGAATGCATGATTTTTTTTTATTGCTCCAGCAGTTTCGTTCGTTATAATCTCCGATAGTTTAATAAATCACGAAAATAAAAAGCATGTCTTGAAAATAAATCATTATTTTTCTATAAATTAAAAGATCTAGAATCCAGATTTTCTCTCAAACTGAAAAAGCATTATTCCCAAGCGTTCCAGTGAAGGATGCTCTGAACCTTTTGGAGGATTGGCTAATAGAACAACGGACGGATACAGCATGGCGAAGAAAAGTAAAGATGTATCTCAAGCTTGCAAGATTATGCATGAATGAGAACTACTTTACATTCCGTGGAAGCTTCTACAAACAAACGAAGGGTGCACCTATGGGAAATCCGCTATCACCGTTTTTGTGCGAATTATTCATGGCAAATTTGGAGGACAACCTAGAGGAACAAGGAGTACTACCCGAGAAATGGTGGAGATACGTGGACGACATTTTCAGCATTATCAACCGGAAAGATCTACCCAGGATTTTGGAAGCGATAAACAACGTGCATAAAGACATCAAATTCACCCACGAGGAGGAAAAGGAAGGTAAATTACCTTTCTTGGATCTACTGGTTATCAAGGGAACAAATGCAACATTAGACTTCGAAATCTACAGGAAGCCCACCAACACCATGAGAGTCATCCCATACACATCAAATCATTCGTATCAGCAAAAAATGGCAGCTTTTTCATCACATGATCCACAGGATGCAGACGATTCCCCTGAGCGAAGAAGGAAAAACGAAGGAGCTACAACACATCTTGGAAACAGCGAGGATCAACGGATACAAGGGAAGAACAATACAAGCAATCATCAACAAGAAGCAGAGGAACCTACGAAGAAACGAGCTGATAACACCGATCGATGACCCGCTGAAGAGGGTATCGGTCCCATATGATCAACACATCACCCACCAGCTACGCCATCGACTAAGAAAATTCAGCATCGATTTAGTATTCACCAGCAGAAGCAATCAACTGAAGACGTTGTTGGGCTCCACAAAGGATAGAGTAGAAATGTTAAATAAGGCAGGGGTTTATCAAATTAATTATTCACAGTGTGATAAAGTATATGTAGGTGAAACAAAAAGATCGTTAGATATAAGGTTCAAAGAACATATTGCAGAAGTAAGTAAGGCTAAGAGGAAAACTGATAAGGGGTTAAATTATGAGTTTAGGTCTAAGGTAGCTGAACATGTATATCAGGAAAATCATTCAATTACGACATCAAACATTAAAATTTTAAGAAATGTCTCTTCTCCGTGGAAACTTGATGTTGCTGAGAGCTTGGAAATCTACCGACAGGTACAAACGCGGTTGTTGAATAAAGATCAAGGAAATGGTAGCTCCTGGCTCTTCAAGTTTATACCTAAGCATTAAGCGAAACAAGCGAGTAGAAGTAAACACCGTAGTAAATGTAACTAGATAAGTACCTAGATAAATTATTATACCTACGCATAGTATAAATAGTGTAAGCTGCGATCATTTTTGCGATTTTTTTCTTCGAGTCAAGTACGAGACACTGAAGACGGCCTTACATTTGAGGTCGAAATACGTATCTGTCAAGATACAATTAAGTGGTGGAATTCAATGGGATTGTACTAACTCGTCTTATGACAAGTGAAGACATTCCACTAAAAAGCTCAAAATAATTTTCTTATGAAAAAGCATGTTTTTTCCCACTGTGCGATAGATCAGATAAATGTGAAATCCAATGGTTAAGAAGGACAAAGGTAAAGAAGGATGTCTAATGCCTGCTTATTAACTTACTATTCAAACTCAATTCGACCACCCTTTCAGAGCATCACATCATAGTCGAACAGAGAACTTTAAAAATCATTAGTTCAGTACATTGTTAAACTTCCCCAATGTGCTGAAATGTGATTAAACGAAAACGTAAGTTCGACTTCAAATAAAGGTAGTAAACAAATAAATAGGCCATGTCGAATATTAGTTAGATTAAATACTGAAATGAAATCTGTCTAGCAAATTATTCAGCATCCATTTTATTCAGCTACAAAGATCACAAATAAACAATAATTCAACCTAGATGCTTGTTTGAAGCTTGTCGTTGTTTGTTGGGTTGTTAGTACCATGCTCGAGATTAAATCCCACTGTAAAGCAATTTGCCTGGTTTAGTCTTTCTGATTCTCATTCGAAGTTCCTAGTAGAGTCCTTGGTAGAGTTCTTGAGAGTGAATCGCGTTCGTCAGACCTGCCCTGAGCGAGCTAACCGGGAAGGCTTCAACAGACATTTTCGCATCACACTTTACAGTGTGTTGGCGCTTAAGCGAATTTGTTATTTATTTACCATTCAGTTTAGGGTTCTGGTCGAAGCCGATTCGCAACGGAAGAAAAGCAGGTAAGCCGTACAGTCTGGTTGAGTACGCTTTGGTCTGGTGTGGGTGATTACCTGCCTTCCTCTGTTGCAATACCGTAACAAGTTTGACCCCGGATATTTCAGTTTGGACGTTATTGTTCCGCTCTAGCTGAAGGATTGCAGTTGGTAAAGGTTTCAGTATCTTTTATCGTATCGTACCGTTCCGTTATTGAGAACTGGGCTATCCGAGGCCAAAATACCGTTACAAACTGTACTTCAACTGTCAAAACCATATGAGTGGGTGGGACTGGGCGGAATAAACAAGCAGAAGGGAAAACGAAACTGTCTGTTATTCAAATAAAATGCGCGTTGAAATTTTTTTTTCAGGAATTTCGTTATATTTGTTATTGTAGTTTTAAATTAAATTAATCCGGTACTGTTGTCTAGATTCAGTTTTAAAAATAATTGTTAGGGAAGTTATTCTTTCGTTCATTCAGAGTTTTCCTCACAGATTGTGTCCTAAATTAGGTCGGTGGATGGAATTAGTTTGGGAATTCCCCTTGAAACCCGTTCACAAAATCCGCTAAGAATTGTCCGACAAATATATTTGAGGAATATAATAAAATTCTTTCTTAAATAATATGCAGAATTTCTTTTGAAATTATTCCAAAAACTCTTTCGTGCGTTTCAGAATTTAATTCCAGTAATTCTTTCTTGAATTCTTGTATGCATTCATTGGCGATATCTTTCAGGCATTCCTCCATATTTTTTCCAAGAGATCGCTTCGAGATGAATTCCTTTGAAAATCTTCTAGGAATATCTTTGAATACTGTTCCAGGATTTTCTTTGAAAGTTGCTCCAGGAATTAATTTGGAGGAATTCCTCTGAAAGTTCTTTGAGGAATTCCTCCGGAAGTTTCTTGAAGGATTCCTCAGGAAGATCCTTTAGGAACTCCTCTGGAAGTTTATTGAGGAATTCCTCCGGAAGGTCTTTAAGGAATTTCTCTGGAAGTTCCTTGAAGAATTCCTCCGGAAGTTCATTGAGGAATTCCTCCGGAAGTTCCTTGAGGAATTCCTCTGGAAGGGAATGTTGCTCTTCTGGAAGTTCTTGGAGGAGTTCTGTCGGAAGTTCTTCCAAGAAATCTTCCGCAAAATCCTCCAGGAATTCCCCCGGAAGTCCTTCACGAGTTTCACCGGAAGCTAAAACAGAACTTCTTACGGAAGCTCCTCCAGGAAGCAGGAAGTTTTTCGAAAAAAATCTGGGGGAATTCCTGAAGGAACTTCCGGAGCAAAACATTGTTATGTTTTCTATGTTGGACTATTAAAAGATAAGGGATTTCAGAAGGAAATCCTAGCATTAAGGTAGCTTCACACCTCGGGAATTCGGTCCACGGATTTTCCCCCTGTATTTTTACATATGTTTTCAGGATTTAGGCACGGAAAATCAAAATCCCTGCCCCATTGAAAATTCGGCGGAAAATATTCCCGAGGTGTGAGGATACCTTTATCAGGAGAGGTGGCATGGAAAAAAAAAATATTGTGTCCTGTAGAATTTTTATTACATGCTTCTGAGTGTTTAAAAAAAAACTGTTGCAGAAATAGTGATTGTAATATCAATATGATTTATTAGATGAATTTTTGTAGAATAGAAAATCTCTTTACATGAATTCTATTCGGATTTTTTTGTATAAAAATGTGCACGGCATTATAGAATATAAATAATTAAATACATATATTCGCCGCCCAAAAGTAAATTCCATTATCCGCAAAAACAGTTCACGCACTTGAACATTTTTATTTATCATGATCTGATTAGTCAAGGCCAACGCACTGCTAGTGCACTGGATGTCCTGGATCATATGTTTCAAATCAAAACAAACACGATGCTACGCACACCAACATATCCAATGACAGATGGACCTGAAAATGTTTTTTTATTCAGGGTTCGGGTTGGCACTGACCCAGGTTTAAAAACGAATTCGACATTAGTTCCATTCACACAAAACGGGGCTCTTCTGCAACAAACGCATATGATGAGTAACTGCCATGTTACTCATTTTAGATGAGTTCATTTCACACAGTGAGCGAGGAGTCGGAAATCAAACCCAGCCTCAATTGTATGTTTTCAAGTTGATGTTGCAGGAGGCCAACTTTTCAATACTTATTCGGAGGCTTCTGCAATTGTTTCGATGAACAAATTTGTTAATTTGTATTCGCGATGTTCATGTGTTGCTTTTGCTCTCGACCTCTTAAGTTGACTGGTTACTGCCTTTTTTGATTTGATTGGGAAAATTCTGAGATTATTTGGTCACAACGTAAAAGGTAGGTACATCGCTTTAACGGCGTTGAAACCACTTGCATACTAAGTTATTACGATAATCTAAGTTATTAAGACTGTTTTCAGGCAAAAATGAGCCTCCCATGAATACTGCGGTCAATATGCGGTCAAATGATCAGCTGGAGTACGGATACTGTCTATTAGAATGTAGAGAATTTTGATTTTCCAAATTCAATATGAGTAAAATTTATCAATTCAGATGACCAGCTGGTCCATGCAAGCGCCTAAAACTAGACCTGTGTGCCAAAGTATTTGTGAACGACGGTGGCGTAAAGCCATTTTCAACACCGGTAAAGAATTTTGAGGTGAGAGAAAAAAATCACGCAGCGAAGCATATCATGCTTTTTATGAATTTTAGGGTTTTTGGTACAATTGCTAGCTACAGTCAGACTGATGGGGTGAACATCCTGGTCGTTCAAAAATGATGTCACAGGTTTCAGGGGGGAGGGGTCTAAGATTTTGTGACAGTGCATATACTATGTATACAAAAAAACGTGACATAGGGGGGGAGTATACAAATTTCAAAAAGTAGTGGACGTCATATTTGAATCGCCCCTAATAGCTGTAGGTTATATCTCCACAGCAAAAGTTTACATTACATCCTCCACTAGGACATTGCCGCATCACAGCACACAAGTTCATAGGAAAACCAGAAATCGTTTGGAAATTCTTCAAGATATTTCTCAGAAAATTCGAAAAAGGAATTTTATGATTTAATTTAGAATTTCCCTAATGATTTCCTCAGAACTTCCTCCAAGAATCTCCTTGGAAATTACTTTAGGGATTACTTCGGAAATTCCTTTACGGAGTGTTTTTGGAATTTCTTCAGAAATTCATTCGAAAGCTTTTCTAGGAATTCCTTTGAAAATCCTTTAAGAATTCCTTGGAAAATACCCATGGAAAATCCTTCAAAAATTTCTACAGGAATACCTACGGACACTATTTTAGGTATACATTCGGAAATCCCTTTAATGGAAATATTTCGGGATTTGATCTAGGATTTTTTTTAGAAATTCCTTATCGTAATTATATATCGTGTAATTTCATTCAATTTTTTTAAACCGTTGTTTAAGCGTTTTATTTAATTCAAAATAAGTTTAGCACTCTAATACTTTTGAAAATTTCTTCGAAAATTCTTGGTCAAGACTCTAAGATTTTTCTTCAGGTTTTCCTTTAGAACTTCCTCCTGGACTTCCTTCGGAAATTATTTCAAGAAAACCAAGAAATTTCTTTGAGAATTGTATATTAAAATAAATTTAAATCAGTTTTTTTAGAACGAGTTAAGTGCAAGGAGGAGTGAAGGAAATGTTCACTTTGGTGGGTTACGTGCCCTATCGTGCTACAGGCAGCTCCAGAAGCCAAGTTACCATTTCTGTAATTGCTTATCACGAGGTTATCACAATGATACTCCATACCCAGGGAGGTTAAAAAAAATCCTACAGACTGGGAATCCAAATCCAATATTTATTATAGGGTTGACTTGTAGTCGCGTATATAAGCACTAGACCAACTAAGATATGTAACATTCAAACCTTTAAAAATACGATGAACCAATCAATGCGACCAGAATAAGGATATTCCACATGAAGTTACATAATATATATAAGTTACATATATATTATGAGATTAGAAGTTGATCGCTACGCTTGTTGATTTGTAGAGCTGTAGTCAAGAAGTTCTTAGATAACTTTACATTGAACAGTCCAATGCGGGTAAAAATGAAAAAGATAAAACAAAAAAACAAATCTGGTATAATAGCTAGGGTAACAGTTCCGATAGTCGTGGGTGTTCCTATAGTTGCGGTAGTACGGTTTGCAGGGAATTTAAAAATTTAACGCAGTAACCCACATCACCGATCAATTAGTCGACCTGTCATAACACGATGGAAACAAAAATAACATTGAAATTTCATTTGAACTGGTAAGGTTTCTTTAAATTACTTTTTTTTTTCCCTTGCACCAATAGTTGCGGTAGTGTTCCAATAGTAGCGAATCCCGTATAAATCCTATGGGATTCGCAACTATAGGAACAAGAATAACAAAATACCGCAACTATTGGAACACTGTACCAATAATTGGACGATTGATTTTAGGTAACAATAAAGGATTTTGATGACATTATGGAACGCTGCAGATAAAATAGAGAGAATGAGCTTTCGGATGCACTCTCAAGGTAAGGAAAATGAAGTATGGATTAGGTGTTATAGATAAATTAGTGTTGGAACGTGCTTAGTTCCTCCACTATTGGATCTTTTGCCCTATTTAGTTAATGCCTGATAGGTTGCTTTGGTTCGGCAGATGCAAACGCACTACAAAATGTGTTTTTTTTTTGTTTTGGCCTATCATCGGCATGAAATACAAAATTCGGCAGCGTGGAGCTAACCGGCGTACCGTGTTGGCAGCAGCGCACAGTGGTGCAAAGCCGGACAAAACCTCAAACAATTTTTCGTGATTTTCGTGAAGCCCATATTTTTTTAATTTAACATATATATTGAATGAGCTAGTTTTTGATTGTAGCTTGTAAATTTAATTTTTGGTGTCTTGTTGAAGTTCATTCCGTAAAGTGTCTCCCGAACAAATATGTATGGGAAAATGAAATTTGGCTAAAAAAAAAGATTCGAAAATATCTGGTATTATGTATTAAAATCTATTTTTTTGTCTACTTTCCGGTGGTTAGTGTGGTGAGAGTAGTGAGGAAGCTGTCTTTGTTCTAAATCCTAGGGCTTGGGCTTGCGGAAGCCCTTGGATGACATAAAGTATGTCGGATAACCATTTTAACCTCAAAATGAATTCAACGTTCCAAAATTATTCTGTGGTGAAGTTTTGAACGCAATCTCAGGTTTTGTCCGGGATTTGTATGAGGGCCCGCCACTGTGCGTCGGCAAGGCACGGCGGCGCACAGGTGTGTGTGTGTACAAACTAACCCCCACTGTCTGGCAGTGATGTTATGGAAGAAAGCTGTCTGTTAAAACAGTCAGATTTAATCCGGGAGTTAGAAAGTGCTAGCTCTACTGCAGCTCCAGCGACGCATTTCAGAATGCCTGGTATTTCATGTCCACTCCGAGGTCACTATCACTAACAGTAAGCCCCGCCTGGTTATGCCACCGTTAATCAAATGGATAAAAGTGTCATAATCAAACTTCCGGATTCAAAATAAATTATCTTGAATCTGGCACGCATATAGTTCATTGCATTATATTTTTTGTTGAATAGATGTTTCTTACCGTTTTCATGTTCCTCACTTTTTTAATTTTAAATCTTCATGCTTCATCTTATCCATCGTTCCGGTTTTTTTTTCACCCACTGGTAAATTTTCACTGAAATAGTTTTCTTTAAAATATTATTTCATACAGTCAAAGCTATCGATAATCTTTTTATCTTTGATTAAGTTTGTTGAAAAAGCAGGAAATAATAAAACGGAGTATTGGTTTACTCTAAAAAGAGCTATAAATCACAATAAATTCATCGCTATTTGAGAATTTTTTGGAAAACGAGAGTCTATTAGTTTTGGCGTGTCCGGTTCTAGTCACAACACAAACCAAATGCATTGCAAAAGCGTTTTATTGAGCTCCTTTAAAAAAGCTGTCATCAAGGCACGGCGGCGCACAGGTCTACCAAAAACCCTTGTGTAATATGGGCAGTAGAGTGATTCAAATTTTGACTTTTTCGCTCCCCTATGCTTAAACGTTGACATTTGCTGTTTTATTAATCCTCCTAAATTTTTTGTTAATTTGGATGTAACTAGATTGAGCACGCGCAGTTTGAAGTTTGTATGAAAATTACTATAAAAATCGCCACTTAAGTTAAAGACCGTTCCGTATTGCGACCCATTAACTATTCAAATGTAATCGACCCGATGATTTCAAAGAATACTTCCTAAGCTAGAGAACAGTTTGTTATTGTCGCGAAGTGATCTTACTTTTGTAAGCAGAGTTACGAAGAAAACAAAAATGCTCATTATTGATATTGATGTTATTCTTTTACGTGTTGAATTGAATGTACCCCGATTCAGTATTTCCCTAATAACTTATCTTACAAGCATAAAATCGTTTCGCAACAATGACGACCTGTTTTATTGCAACATTTTCTATGTGGCCAACGTAGTCTTATATTTTTAGAGCTTAATGAGCAACGTTGCGAAACGGTTTTCCACAAAAGTGACTGTTTTCATTGTAATTTTCATACAAACTTCAAACTGCTCATGCTCAGTCTAGTTACATCCAAATCAGCTAAAATTTGGGAGGATTAATAAAACAGCAAATGTCATCGTTTAAGCATGAGGAGTGAAAAAGAATCAACCAACATGTCTGTACCATTCCCTAGAGCTTTGGCAAGATATATATGCACTTCAAATTAGATATTCAGATATTCTGTTCTGCAATTCAGATGAATTAGTCTACCAGACCATCTCCACCTGGTATCAAACCAAAACCACCCAACGTGTTCATACAAAACCCTAGTGCCCTTGCGTGTTATGTGCAGTCCAAATTAGTTTATACGGATGCTCTAATTTCTCCAAATTGATTTGAAATTAAAATCAATTGGTCTACAAAGTCAACTACGCCTGATATCGATTCGTAGGCAACCCATCATGTTCATACAAGTCTTTATAACCTTTGCCTAATATATGCAAATCAAATTAGTTTAATTCAGGTGTTCTAGATTCTCAAAATTGTTCTGATTCAATTGTTTTCTGTTCTTGTTCTGAGATCAATTGGTCTACTAGCTCAACTAAGCCTGGTTTGAAATCAAAATCAAACCCCTCTTATCAAACCCAAAATCAGCGCTGCACGTGATCTGGAGAAATAAAGTTCATGCAAATGCTGTGTGCATGAACGGCGCGAGACTCTCATGCTGCAACAAACAAACAGTTTGCGGATGAAGCAAAATTGTGGCACAATGCACGATGGGCCACGCCGGGAAATTAGGAGGAAACAATATATTTTAACCTTGAATATGATATTTTAGGAACAAAGTGTCTTCTGCAAAGTCAAAGATAATGTACGCCTAAAGTGTACGCCTCCTGATTACTGTAGGAGATTGCGACTGGTAGAATGGATATTTTGACGTTGGCTTTCTCAAGTCTAATTTTAATTTTAAGACGGCTAGTTTGGCATAGCCGACGTTTCGGTCCCCAAGTGTATTGGACCTTTTTCAAGGGATAATCTAGAAGTCCATTTAACATTTTATAACATGGAAACGCATTAACATGAACATTTGTTTAACAAACGCCGCTGTCGAAGCCGAGCTCTCGTTACATACGGAATGAATGTCTTAACTGGGTAGTTGGAGCTTCTTGTAGTAGCCTAATATTACAGCCCAAAGATCGATTTCTTCACTCTATAACTGGTGTGCAAATCAGCGTTTCCCATATTTGGCCTACCTACGACTTTAAACGTAGATGCGCCTATGGGCCAAACGAATCACTTCATTAAACGGATCAGATCCGGTTCATTCACTCTAATGAATCGGATCTTTCAACCAGATCGGATCTTTTCAACTGAACGTTAGGATAATGATAAATGGTGAAACAGCTTGCATCAGGGTTCACACTTTTGACCCGACCATATAATAATTTAATCCTCGCTTGTTCACAAATATTTAGAGCATATAGGGGAACTGTTCCGTTTTCCATCTCACTGAACATATATTCATCTAATCGCTAAACAAAGAAATACAGCATCAATCTAGTAGCTTCTTTTTGCTAACACGCGTGCTCACTGGTGAAAAAATCACAAAAATAAGAAACAAACCAAATTCTTTTTATTGCTTTGTTTTTGATGGAATGGAAATAGGAACTATGGAATGAAGTGCCAAACCGTTCCGCTATAATATGTACTTACAATTAACATTTAATTTTGTCGTTTCCTCAAAACTGTCTGATAATTCGCTGTACTGAATCCTGCAAAAATGAGCAACTGATCATTCACTCACATAAACGATCCTGATCCTTATAACGGTTTCGGATCTGAACGCTCATCTCTTTTATATACCAATGCTCGATGAATATTGAGGATGATAATAATAATACTGAGTAAGTATTAATCTAAAACTGTTTTTATGCTTAACGTAATATAGTTTACGATTTTTTTCTACGATAGTTCTCTACCCATAAAATTTGGTTGCTGATAAAGAGGGGCCCTCCTAGCCTGTGCGGAAAACACGCGGATACAAAGCAAGACCATGCTGAGGTGGCTGGGTTCGATTCGCCGGTTCAGGAAATTTTCGGATTGGAAAATGACTCGACTTCCTGGGTATAAAAGTAAAAGATATTTTAGTTACTAGATAAAGATTTCTGTTGTCCGTGTCCGGAACATCTTTTGCTGGCGAGGATAGGGGAGCTAAATGTCAAAGAAGGAAAATCCAACGATTTGACAGCTTTCAAATGTTCCGGACAAGAACAAAGGAACCGAAGGACAATCTTTATTGTAACTAAATCTTTTTAAAATACTATCGTGTTAGCCTCTGATATACGAAACAAAATTAACCAAAATTAAAAATGGCTTAGAAACCTCGCAGTTAATAATCGTAAGGCTTAATGAACACTCGTGAGGCGGCCTTTCTAGGGGGAAAGCCAATAAGAAGAGATAAAAGAGGAATTGAGGATACTTGATACACTTTTCTTCTTTCATTAATGTGTTTTTAATCTACAGATTAGCAAGATTAAGTTCAAACCGTAATACAAATTTATTAATTACAGAATAATGCTATTTGATTTACTGTTCAGCTTAGCATAAAATGTTTAATTGAAATAAGCAAATAATAGTATTCAAATAATCAGCAGAATAATCATGTTCACTTTTTTAGTTATCAGTTTGTAGAATCGATTCCACTTCAGATCGTATTTCTCGATTGGCTTCCGCCTTAAACTCATAACTTATATAGTTCAACCTCTGATATACAACTTCCCAGCATCCAACATCGTCAACGCTGAAGAAAAGGTTGAGGATCTCTCCGTCTCCGCATTCCGAAACCGACTGGAAGACTTTTATTTGTGCATTATTTATCTTAGTATCATTATTTAGAGCGTGAAGACAGTACATCGAACGAAATCAAACCGAATATTTTGGGAAAGTGCGCTGCGCTGATGGAGAAACTGCGGTTGCTTTCACTGTTTTCATTTTTAATCTGTTCGGAACAGTTTTTCGCTGGCGAATATTCACAAACTTATACAATGAGATCAACATTCATTCTGGAAAGGAAACAACCGCATAAAGTGGCAAAGAGTGGGATGGGTACTAACTCGTCATCCAATGTCTCCGTCAATCGCTGTATGACAGGATATGGAAAAGGATATCTCTCCCTAAAGAAAATCCTTTGGGTCTGTTTCTTTCCTTTTTTTTCGCGCCATACTGCCAAGGAAAAAGTTTTCTATTATTAATAATAAGGGGCACTTTGAATTTTGCACAATGTGAATGCCGCAAGTAATACACTAAACAGTGGAGTGTGGATGTGACGACAACAAGTACAGCTTATTGTCTCAATAGCGTAAATGCGTCGAATGCTAATCAGTTTCGAAGACTTGATGGATGCGATTGTTGACATATGACGAAAAAACCCTCTTATTACGACAGATTCATCATAGGCTCGCGATTCTCATTATTTTCCACGAGTTGATCCATTTCAAATGAGCCTGAGCGACATTGACATTGCAGCAAGTTGTTAACCTATGACAGTTGTTTCTTTGACTTCAGTAAAGTTTATAGCAGCCCTAGAAGGGGAAGAAGGCCAGACAGAGAAGATTCAAATCTTTAAACATAGAGGAGAGGCCATGAACAAACCTTAACTCAGTATCCTTCTATATATTTAAAAGCTCAGTCTTTCTCGATGGATTTTCAATTTCTTTTGAGCAGTCGTTGGCAATATTATATATTGGGATATTGATTGTTAATTATAATATTTTGATAAGAACATTATTTTAAGCTTTTAGTGGAATGTATTATATTACTTGTCATGGAGAAATGTATAATTCCATTTATTCCATAAGTACTGATCGATATTGAGTGACTCAACAGTAAGACCTGCTTAGTGCCTCGCACTCTGACTTCGATCTTCTTGACTCAGATACACACTGAAGACGATCTTACTGTTGAGGTCGAAATGATACTCTGTCAAAGGTACAAAGTAGTTGAATAAGAATTAAAAACTCGTTTTATGACAAGTAAGGAGGGGCATTTCGTCTCTTCGTCATAGTCTCGAAAACGAATGAAAGATACACTTTTTTGCCAAACTCATCGGTATCAAATCGTATGCTTAGGTGAAACGTTCGACTATAGTGTAGTGTAATGCAAATGAACGTTGCTTTAGTTGCTTGTAGCCTCTACGACGATGGACGGAAATACCTGCCGTGTCTCTATTCAATATCGCCTACCGTAAAACATTCATTGGGGACGGAAAAATAAGGTAAAAATTTTCTCATTGATTGAACTTTGGACAATTTTAAATACGACAAAAATCGTAGCAATCCAGCAACAAATTGAATATGTTATTATTACATGTTTTTGTCCAAGAACTCCTGGAGTTTGAGCTTTCAGGCCTCCACGCACAAATAACATCTATAAGTGCTTTTGATATGGTACTAACAACAACATTCCAAGCGATTGGACATGATATCAACTTGTGTTTCATTCCAGACCATCCAAAAATTTCAAGAACTGGAGTACAGGCCTGAATCTCAAAACGCGTAACCAAAGATCTGTTTGTCTTTCAGAAAAAAAGCTCTTAGTAACAGAACCAATTAACTGTGAAATTGTCAATGAGTCCTGTATTAGGTGATAAAACTCATCTAGCTAGTTGAGCTGTTTTTTTAAATTCATTACAGATGATTGAGGAATCAGTACTTGGAAGAAAGAGGCGAAATAAGACGTTATAATTATATGAATTCTGGAATTTAAAATATTGATCTATTCAAAAAAATATGAAAATTTGCGGATTTAACTCGACAGTTTGAATAGAAACGCAACATTCTATCAATTTCTCCATCCACTCCAAAAAGTAGCCAGATCGAGAACACCCATCTTTGTTTCCACATCGAACGACAAAGGTTAATGCTTATGTGAATGTATGAGAAAGTCAGTAATGTATGGAAGTTTCGAACCGAACAACTAGATCTTTTTCCAATGCTGAACTGATGGTGGAACGTTCGAACTTTTCGTCGACTTTCTGACGAAGGCGTACGAAAAGAAGTGTATTAGCTCATTCTTTTCATGAATTATTTGGGATGAAGGTACATACTTTATTGTCTCTATGTGATAATGTGGGCGTAAAATATGCATGTTTTATACGATAAATGCAACTGAAGTTGTTCGGATTCGATGCTTGCCCCATGAATTGTCTTATTTGACCGCAAAGAAGATAGACAGGATTAAGCTGATAGCTATGAGGTTGAGTTTATCATTCGACACATCTACCAGAAATGAGAAATTATTACTTTGTTATACTTTGAATCGATTATCGAATCAACTTCTATATGCTGTTTTACTCCGGAGGCGGAAAATATTGATGATGCATGATGATATCTAATTGTACAGAAGAAAAGTTTGATATAAATATAGGTACTGATATTTCCTAATGTTAGGTATATTGTGTCTGACGTTTGCAAGTTTTTCGCTGATGTTGTGGAGTTTTGTATATTGGCCAAAAACAACATATGTTATGTTTAAAATTCTGCAAGTCAAAGACTGAATTCGAAATAAAGAAACTGACTTCCACTTTGGGTGTTGAGCCTCAATTAAATCTGGTTTTGATACCTAGATAAACTCTGTGGATTTTTTTCAACTGTATTTAATACTGACCAATTTTCAAGCTGTTCTCATGAAAAAATCTTAAGAGCGCTACTTTTGTGGCAATATACGAAACCATAAAATTCAAGTTGATTTTTCATGGCTTATTTGCAGAACAATTTCATTCTAGCAGTTTCTAAGTGAGGATCTCCAATGACTACATGTTAAATTTCTTTGATTGATCTTTAAATTTCACTAATATATAAAAAAAACAAGAGATCTTCTACAACCTGCTCTAATGATACATTTTTTTAAATGTAAGTTAAAGTCTTCGAAGCACTATACAACCCGATGGTGAATAATCATGTGATTCCAAGAATAGATAGGTCCAGTAGTTTATTAGGTTTAAAAAATCAAAATGATTTTTTTGACCACCCTGGATGAAATTAGATTGTCGGACAAAATAAACATGTAATTTTACTTATTTTCGAAATGATGTTTCACGAATATTGCAAAATCAGAAATATAGTATATGTGTTTCCAGAAGGATAGCACAAAAATTAATATGATTATCAAACAAAAGTGGAAATGAAATATCATGAATTTCAAGGCCTGAATGTACTTTCAGAATAAGATTGAAATTTCTTTTTATATTATATAGCTATATATGTGACAAAATACGAAACAAATTTTGGCTGATCCAGGGTTCTGATCTACATTGCATCATCTTTCGCAGATGCTCAGTTATGAATACCAAGCTTTTGTTCGTGTGTTCGTCAGCGTGAGAACACGATACTCAATGAACCAAACCAACATTTGGCTTCCTTTTCATCCGTGCTTTTGCCAATCACTGAGTTACCAGCAGGGTTGCCATTATGCCAGATATATCTGGCACTGCCAGACTTTTGGCAGGAGAAGAGAGCCAACAAAATGCCAGACTTTTCAAATTTCAGACAGATTTAAAGACCTGCATGAACAAACATGTTCAAACATTCCTAATGGGTCTTCTTCTTTTTCTTCTTCTTCTTATTGGCATTTCTAATGAGTGATTCAGTTATTATTTTCATATTCATTCAATAACTGAAATCTGACCACAGAACTCATTTTTGAATCACTTAAAAAACACCTAAATAAAGATTAAAAACCCAGATTAATCCACCTAGCAGTGATGATGCCTTTCTCGTGCATTATAAAACATATTAAAAAATCACATTAGAAAGGTCAAAAAGCTTAGGAGAATAGATCAATTTTTCGATAATTTGTATGTCATTAGTTAAATGATTGCCACCAGCTGTTAAAGAAAAGGGATATTTCATGGATGAAGTAGTGAAAGTAGGTCGAGGCTGTTTTCTGATAAAATTAGATTGATGTTAGACATTTTCCGGAAGAACGAAATAACAAAACGGCAGAATTACTTCCGAGAGAGGATTACATCCATCAATGACTTATTCCGCCATAAGTCTTTTTAAAGTAGGGATCGCTTCAATCGAGATGCGCCGTAAGACCGGATCAAATCCACCATTGCCTTAATGCAGGTAAGCGCCTAACTTTAAAAACTAAGGAACACACTTGTCGTAGACGAGTTATAAACCAATCAAGTCATAATGAATGACAAATCAAATCTGAAATGCTTTCGGGAAGAGATCACATCCAACATTGATTTATTCTGACAAGCGCCTACTTATAAAGAAGGAGTCCACCATTATTGCCATAATCGGCAGGGCCTACTTTTTAGAAGGGATCACATCCTCCATTGCATTGCCACAATTCAGGCCACAACCACTTTGAAAGAAGGATTACATCCACCATTGCCAATCCGGAAGCGCCTTTTTTAAAGAACAAATCAAACCTCCATTGCCATAATCCGTGCAACGCCTATTTTTAAAGAAGGATCATCCATCATTGCTCTCATCCGCGCTACTTTTAAAGAAGGATCACTTCCACCATTGCCCTCATGGGGTCTTTAAAGAAGGAATCACATCCAACATTGTCATAATCCGCAAGCGCTCACCTCAACGGCGATTGTTAGATTTTCTAACAATTTGATAGAATCCCAAAATCTGTAAAGAACTGGGCGATATTGTTAGATTTTATGAAAGCTTTCAAACAAATATTGTTAGAAAAGCTTACAAAATTGTAGATGCTTATACAAACTTGTATAAGAATCTAACATTTTCAATGCCCTGTTCTATAAAGATTTTGGTAGATTCTTATACAGAATTGTTAATCTAAAGCTGCTTTGTGTACTTTTAAAAAGGATCACTTCAACATTGCATCAATCCCAAACGTCTCTTAAAGAAGGCATCACATCCACCATTTCCATAATCCAGACAAACACCCACTTTTAAGAAGGGACACATCATCCATGCTCATAATTCATGCAAGTTACCTAAAGAAGGGATCGCATCCACCATGACCTTAATTCGGGCAATCGCCAGTTTTAAAGAAGAGATCATATCTTCCATTGCCATAACCTGGGCAAGCACCTACTTTTAAGAGGACACATCCTTCCTGCATAATCCGCAACACGCCTTCTTTTAAAGAGGGGATTAATCCACCACTGCTCTAATCCGGGCATGTACTTTTTATTGCATTGCAAATGCATTCTTTCCACGAGAGGACAATGCTCTTAATATTAATGATTTAAGGTGTTATATTTACTATTCCGGGTTTCTGCAATTAGTCACATTTAGCGAACGCAAAAATTCAAAATGTCCGTTATGCAAAAGACCCTCACTTTTGACGTGTTGGTAATAGCCAAATGTCCGTTATGCCAAATGGCCTTTATGCCAAATGACCTTATGCCGTTTATGCTAAATGGCCTGCTCCGCCTTTCGGTACAACTTTGTTGTGAGAAAGGCAAAATGATAAAGACGGCTTTCTTCGCAGATTTTGCCAGATTTTTAATTTGTAGTGCCAGACTTTTCCAAAAGTAGGCAACCTGCTTACCAGATCGAATTAGCCGGCACTCACCAGTTATCGTATCTGCAAGATTCTTTTTGCGATAAGGTTCTTCGATTCCTGTTGATTGCATCACGGGCGATGGATCGCCAAAAGCATCGCGAGTGATGATGAAGATGATTGGAAGTTGGGAGCATTACACTTTCTATGGATATAAACCCAGAGGTTCTGCTTTAGCCTTTCGGAACATTTAGCGCGAGCCCACGAGCTTTTGTATAGCTAAACTTAAAAGATAGACGCCTAGTCTTCATTGTTATTTGGGAGATCTAGGGCTTTAGTTGAAGATGAGTTCAGGGATGATCGCTTGAGCGATAGGTATGCGACGACGTAATGGGGTCGAAACTTATACAATTTTACTTGAAAGGCAGACGAATCTACAATAAATTAAAACAACAATAAGAGCAATGTTAGGTATTAACCCTATGGCAAAAAACAACATGGATGGTTAGGTACCGTGTTCCACTAAATTGATATTCTCAACTTAACAATTTTCAACCGATTTAATTGACAGTTTGGAAACCATATACTTTTTTGCCCATTGTCAAGGTTTCAGCTTATGCCTGTTATCAAGAAATTTTAGAGGCATTAAGAGTTCACACGCGAACAAAGGCCATTCAACAGCTTTCAAATATGCTACAAGCTCTTTGCGCTTCTTAGAATTGAAGGTGTTCGTAGTATGCTTCGTAATGCAAAAATCCTGAAATGAGGTCTTAGTCATCGAGAAATCTTCTGATAGCCTAAAGATCTCAGTAACCAAAGGCCTATTATGCAAATTCAAACAGGTACATGCTCTTTGTGGTATGGCATAGAATGCGTTCTGTATATGTTCCGAGTCATCCAAAAATCTCTGGAGTAAGTCCTTATACTACACTATAACCATGGGTCTATGGACTTGTCTCAAAAGTGGTACACGCTTTTTGCGCATCTTGAAATCAAATGACTACATATGTTTTGCCATCTGAAGAAATCTCTCGGATAAGTCCTCTGACGTCTTGCTATATGTTCATGGTCGTCTCAA
Source organism: Armigeres subalbatus (assembly GCF_024139115.2). Lineage (NCBI taxonomy): Eukaryota > Metazoa > Arthropoda > Insecta > Diptera > Culicidae > Armigeres > Armigeres subalbatus. The sequence continues at coordinate 209,010,612 of NC_085141.1, read as the reverse complement.
GAAAACCCTGAAAAGGCCATCAGGTCTAGCGACCAGAGATCTTTTAGATTTCAAAACTGGTACATGCCCTTTGTGGTAATAGAATAGAACGCCTCTATTGTGTAGTTCATGGTCCTCCAAGAAAACCCTGGAAAAGACCTTAAGATCTACACGCAAACAAAGATCTATCGATTTTTTCAAAAGTGTTATATGCCTGTGGTATAGAATAGATTGCATCATTGCATAGGTTCATGGTCATCCAAGAAAACCCTGAATAGGCTCTTAAATCTGCATGGGTACCCAGAGATCTTTTGGCTTGTTTCAAAAGTGGTACATACCCTTTGTGGTATAGAATAGAATACGTCCATTGCATATGTTTATATTCTTCCAAGAAAATGTTAGAATAGGCTTCAGGATCTTCACATAACCAGATACCTTTCGGATTGTTTCAAAAGTGGCATATGCCCTTTGTGGCTATAGAATATACCGTTTCATTGCACTTGAACAATCCTCAGGAACTTCACGCGTAACCAGAGCTCTTCGGCCTATTTGAATAGTTATACATGCCTTTTATGGTACGTAGAATAGAATGCACCCATTTCAAATGTTCATGGTCATCCAAGAAAACCCTGGAGTAAGGATTAGGATCTACCAGAGCCTGTTTTAAATTTGGCATGCCTTTGGGTTCAGATAAAGTTCAGGCAGCAATGCATCCTAGGAATTATGGAGTAGACTCTTGGCTTACAGAATATCTAGAGGGTCTTTAAAGTCTCCTCACGGAATCCAAGTTTCAAAGTGCCTGCGTTTTCGGGAAGACCTGATATGGAGGTACGCAAACCGTCATTTTATTATTTCACGCATGCTGCGAAGCAGCAAAGCTAAATCAACAAAATGACAGTTGTGCGCCGCCCGTATCGTATTGGTTCAGAGGTGAGTTATTGAAGGCATTCGATAACGTGAAACATTTTGTTATCACGAACTACTGTACTAGGAATGCGTACATTCACTCAGATGAGGTTGACCTGATTTTGTCACTCCCAGATTTTGTCTACCCTGATTTTGCCTAAACCTTCACTGCCTGTAGCTATTATGAATCATTTATAAGTCTGTTAATTAGTTTGTAAGTCTTTTCGACAAAAAATACTGATTCCATTCACGTATTTTGCCTGTCTACGGAGCCCACGACAATGAAAATAACTACTTAAAATTCAAACATATACCAAGAAGGGTCTCACAACTTGTTTATTTTCAAATAACTGCCTCCATTAAGGAGGTTGATCCATCGACCTTGATTCTATTTCATAGACTATCTAGAGCTCAAGACAACAACAAGAATACTTGGAATACAAACATATACCAAGAGGGGTCACAAAACTTGTTTATTCTTCGATAACTGCCTCCATTACGGAGATTGATTTACAGGACTTGGTGGGGTTTGATCCCACGAAACCAGTATGTAGACAGTGTTCCTACGAAGCTACGAAGGACCTCCGTCGTCCTCACAGCTTAGCGGGTACTGATGAAACCAAATTCACAGCACCGGGCATGTAGCCGAACTCTCTGCAATACATTCTCAGAACTAACTCTAATATATGTTTTTGTACAATGCCAACCAAGTAGGAAGATTTAGATTATCTGGCTCCTATTCTGTTCATCACCAACGGCGCTTGATGAAGTAGGGTTGGTGATTAGCTGCGTTCGATACCAACCGACCACATAAGCGAGAGGATCTTCGAGTTCAGTACATTACAGTTAATGCTCATGTTCCGGGTATTGAGCCACCCGAGTGGAAATTATACTATGTCTGAAACTCGATTATGCATATGTACAACATGTGATAGATTAAGTTCGGAAAAGGTATTGAGGAAAACCACCTCCGTCCGTCCTTCTCAATTGTTCTTCAATAACTGCATCCGTTACGGAGGTTGATACACCGACCTTGACTCTATGGAGTTCGTAGACTTCCTGGAACCCACGATAACAACAAGAACTACTTGGAATACAAACATATACCAAGAAAGGGTAAGCCACTTGTTTCTTCGATAATCTCCATTACGGAGATTGATCCGAAGATCTTGATCGTAGGAGTTCGTAGACTACCTGGAGCCCACGACAACAAGAACTGCACAAACATATACCAAGAAGGGGTCACAAAACTTGTTTATTCTCTTAAAACTGCCTCCATTACGAAGATTGATCCACAGACCTTGACTCATGAAGTCGTAGACTTTCTGGAATCAATAATAACAAGAATCCAGAATACAAACAAATACCATGAAGGCGTCAAAACCTGTTTATTCTTCTTTAACTGCCTCCGTTAAGAGGTCGATCCCCGCCTTGACTCTATGGAGTTCTGTAGACTACCTGAGTCCTCGAAACAACAAGAACTACTTGGAATACAAACATATACCAAGAAGGGCCGCCTTGTTTATTATTCGATAACCTCCATTACAGATAGATCCGAAGATCTTGACCATATGGAGTTCGTAGACTACCTGGAACTCACGACAACAACAAGAACTACATGAAATACAAACATATACCAAGAAGGGTCCCACAATTGTTTATTCTTCCATAACTGCCTCCATTACGAAGATTGATCCACAGACCTTGACTCTATGGAGCTTCAGACTACCTGGAGTCCTCGAAACAACAAGAACTACTTGGAATACAAACACACCAAGAAGGGTCACGCTACTTGTTTATTATTCGATAACTGCCTCCATTACGGAGATAGATCTCAGATCTTGACTATATGGAGTTCGAGACTACCTGGAACCTACGACAACAACAAGAACCATGAAATACAAACATATCCAAGAAGGGTCACACAACTTGTTTATTCTTCAATAACTGCCTCGATTACGGAGATTGATCCACGACCTTGACTCTATGGAGTTCGTAGACTACCTGGAGCCAACGACAACAACAAGAACTACTGAAATACAAACATATATCAAGAAGGGTCCAAAACTTGTTTATCTTCAAACGTTCTGTTCGAGGTCGTCCGCCTTGACTCTATGGAGTTCGTAGACTACCTGGAGTCCTCGAAACAACAAGAACTACTTGGAATACAATACATACCAAGAAGGGTCACGCAACTTGTTTATTCTTCGATAAGCCTCCATTACGGAGATTGATCCGAAGATCTTAATTGATGGAGTTGTAGACAACCTGAACCCACGAAACAACAATAACTACAAGAAACACAAACATATACCAAGAAGGGTAAGCAACTTGTTTTTGATAAACGCCTCCAGTACGGAGATTTTTCCGAAGACCTTGACATGGAGTTCGTAGACTACCTGGAACACAAAAACAAAAGGTCATTGGATGATTCGGAACATATACTGTGAAAGCATTATATGCTAAGCACCAAGAATGTACCGTTTTTAATTTGCTCGATAGACCTTTGTAACGATAGCAGACCATGAATCTTCATTCCAGGGACTTTTTGGATGACTGAGGTCTCACTCCAGGGTTTTGGAGAACCAGAATATATACTGTGAACACCGACTATTCTAAGAAGCGCAATGAGCATGTAATATATTTGAAACTGGTTGATAGTCCTTCGGTTACGTGTGTAGACTCTTAAGCCTTTACTTCAAAGATTTCTTGGATAACCATGGACAAAACTGTAAACCTTGACAATGGGCAAAAAGTATATGAGTTTCTGTTTCTAAAACTGTCAAAATTATCAAAATCGGTTGAAAATTGTTAAAGTTATGAAAATATCAATTTAGTGGAACACGGGTACCCTGTCGGCCATCCACGTGGTAAAAAAATCAGATGCCTCCCACGTCCCTCCTCACTGTATCAACGTGATTTTCTCACAGATGCTACATTTATGGAGTTCTTAGATGTCACCGAGTTTCAACTTTCAGCTATAAAATTCATTGAAATATCACCACTTGAATTTGAAAAAGGAACACGGGTACCCGTCGGCCGCATAAGGGTTAAACTCGAATGAATGTTATGAATGTTATACATTATACAGTTCAGAAACATTTGAAAATGTGTGGCAATATATTTGCCACTGCCTTGCAAGCGCAATTTCAGCAACAACAAAAATAAATAAAATATAACAAAATAAACAAAATTATTGTGCAGTTACTTGGTTGTTAAACATTTCTCGCTCTTAGAATTTCGCTTTCCATGCAGCATGAAAGCGCACAAATGCGCTAGACTCCACAAGACTTAACGGTTGTTTACATACATTCTTGCTCCATTTAGCTGCTGAATCTCGTGAAATTTCGTAACGAGTGCTTTTAGTTGCCTTCCTACTAATTTTCCACTCGAAATATAATGTGAAAATATTTGTCACAAAGAATACAAAACTAAAAAAAAACGCAATTTCGTCGAAAATCCAAAAATTAAATATATGTACAAGAAAAGCAACGCATTTTTCACGCTAAACACTTTATAATCTAACACAGGAGATACAAAATAATTATTACCAATGGGAAAAAGTATATCTTTGTCGTTTTTTTTAACGAATTACAACTGAAAACCCTTATTTCACTCGAATCTTACGACCTAATTGTAAAAAAAAATGATATTGACATTTCAATTTTATGGCTTAAATTCATCTGGAGTGTTACTAGGTATGAAATATAGCTACTAGATTTTATTTATTCTTTATTCAAGTGATTTTTAAGTAATTATAAAGTTCATCACTGATAGTACACGTGTGAATTTTTGTTCCGAATTTCATATTTGTGATTTTTTATTTTTAAACTTACTCACTCGACTCCGAGGATAAGCATCATGGAAAAATTGGGTTGTGCATACCGTCGTTGGGGTGACAATGGGTCTGGGGTGAGAATGAGCCAGCGTCCTCGCCGACAGTCTGGAGGTCGGAAAAAACCGTTCAAAAAGGTCTCTTATAATTCAGTTTTCTTGTTCTCAGATACACTAAATCTAATCTTCAATTTCATGTAGCTGAAACAGTGACCCATTCTCATCTCCATTTGAACCACTGTTTCCCTCGAAGACAGTACCTTATAACAAAGAGAACAGACATGGAGGCTCGAACAAAATTTCTGGATTGCTAATGATACTATTGATTGATTGTACATCATTTGCTCTATACATCATTCACCCCATTTACCCTATACACATTGGCGGAGCCAGAGTTCTGGTAATGGTAATAGTGGGGCACCAGTAACTTCAAAACACATCAAGTCTCACTGGCGTATAAAAACACAGATTTCACTTTAGATTCGGAAATATTTGAAATTTAGTGCGTTGTCTAATCTGATTGGATCTTTATATGTTCCGTAAACTCGCTATAAACTATGTTCCGTAAAAAAGCCCTAGCCTTCTTGATCCGTGCTCTTATGTCATGCTTAGTTCCGCCGTCCGAAACTAAGTGGCTGCCAAATATTGAATGTATTCGACGAAGGATTTCTCGACATTTTTAATTTTCTCCAAGAATTCTATAAAAACTCCTACAGGGAAAGCCCTCCGTGATGTCTACGATAACTTTGGAAATTCCGGAATTTACTTTAGAAATTTCTTTACGAATTTCTTTGGAACTTCTTTTGGGAATTTCTTTGAAAAATCCTTCAAAAAATTCTGAAATATCTTTGTAAAATATTGCAATTCGATAATAAATTCCTATGAAATTAATATACTTCCCCCATTCGCGTATATGCCATATATTGTCGCATACAGATATAATAGCCATTGATGTTTCAAATCGCATGTTTCATATAAAGTTTCAAAAAATCTAATAATGATGTTTTACATTTGATGTCATTAAAATTTTGCTGAGTAGTTCATCATTCGATATATTACCGTGAAACAATTTAATTAGGGTTAAACAGTGTTTGGTTCTGTGCAGTCAGGTTGTGCAAATTCTTAATGGAACTATTATGCGAGTACTTTCAATATTGAACGCACATGACTTTGTATTTTTGGACATACAAGATCATCCATTCCCGAGTAGACGATAATAGTTTAATAATATCAAATGTTGATAGGATAGCACAAAAAGATATGGACATGATTGATATAAGAGATAAAAGATCAGACGATAATATCAATATTTTGCACTAAAATATCATGAGAAGACCAAGTTATGCTATTTGTAATAAGTGATCAATATCATGTGCCATTAGTTCTTCTAGGTTCTTATTCATAGCATATCTTGATATTTTAATGATATTTCGGTGTATTTTTTTTATATATTTGCCTGTTCTTTTATCTCTTCATTGGCGTAAATAAGGGGGGGGCAGTGAGTCCTGACCCCCTCCAGACCTACTTGTGGCCCTTCCCAGAAATTTTTGAAAAGTAATTCCAACTTAGTCAGTTTTTATTTCATTTACATATTTCCTACATATTTCTTAATTTTGATTATGAATTCTATAAACATATTTTTTGTTGCGTTATCACATCTATGACCATTTGTTCAGCAAAGCATCGAAATATTTAAGTTGGACCCCCGGGAATATTTTCTCGATTTTTAAGCTAAAATCAATGCCGCTTCTAATTCAGTTGCTAGCAGTGGTGGAAATACTCGCTTCACGAGTAAGAAAATAGTGTAATTGGGCCTACAAAAAAATGCCACACTCGCGCGAACCTACTGCCTGCATTTTTCTGGTGCTTGCTTTGTTCGCGAGTACGGGCAGAGCAAAGTAATCAAGCAGGGCAGTACCTTGTTCGGGAGTAAAAGTCACGGTTGCGGGTCTTTGTGGTTATTTCGAATACAATGGGTAAATTTCACTTCTGATAAACACAATAACTATAAACAAAGGTATTCTTGCTCGAACACCTCGAACATCCGTGATAAACATGTTCCGAAGTTGTTTTATGACATTTTGCAAATTAACCCGAATGACTCGCGAAGCTTCACGAACATTTTACGGGGTTCGTTTTTCTGTTTTCTCTGCGAGCAGTAGGTAGGCAAGAAAAAGGCAAAACAAGTGTTCGCGAGTATTTTGCATTGCCTACTTCTCTTTTTGTGAGCAATGTTCACAGATTTCCACCACTGGTTGCTAGCTTAAAATAATAAAATTTGTTCTGCATTTATTTGAATAGTATCCTGGTCGCAGAAACGTAAAAACATAATTTAATTAAGATATAAATATTTCTGTTCTATTAAACTACCATCCGCTTCAAAAAAGACTGAAAAACTACAGACTGAAAGACTGAAAGACTACATCAAAATGAGCACATGTACACAAAACCGGTCAATGAAATTTCCAACGACCCTTTCGAAAATCTTCGAGTTAATCGCAAGGTATGCCGCAAAACAGTTGAACAAATTCCTATGGAGCTTTTTGCTCTCGCTTACTTAACTTAAAGATTACTAAACTTAAGAATCTTTGTTATAATGACAGAAAAATCAACAACGCATTCCATTGAAAGTATTAGGACAAAACTTAGGCAACCTTCGCACTCACAACAGAGATTGCATTAAAGAAATATTTTTATTATTCTCAAAAGATCTTGTTCCATTTAATTTTTTGGCGATTTCATATGGATCATCGGAAAACTCTTTTGTGCCTGCTTTAGTTAGAATTTGTTTTTTAGGATAAAAAAAATTAGATTTAGAAACCAGTTCGTATCAGAAAACATTTCTTTTGCAGCACAATTCAGATCGATTTGGTTGCTTCTCAAGTCTCTTTGATTTTTGCAGAGAAATCTCTCACCTATTCAGAAAACCATAATAAAGCCTCTTCCTAACGTCAGTAACTACAAAAACCCTATGTTATTCTGTAATTTGATTTTTGACTCATAATTTTATGACTCATGTAATTTATGACTCATAAAAACACTTTAGGATTCCAAATTTGTGTTCATCGGAACTTAACTATTTCAGCACATAGCATACATTTTGGAATTGCATGAATACTTATATTGATTACGACAAAATTTCGTGGAATTTATTCCACATCTAAAGAGTTTCAAAAAATTCAAGTTTCAAAAAAATCTAGATCTTTATGCATTAAGTAATCATGGAAATGCTTGAAAACTTTCAGAAATATACTCATATCGAATTTCATTTATAGATAATTCGAAGAAGATTCTTGAATCTTAGATTACACACTTATCCACATTTAGTAACATGGAGAAGACAAGTTGAGACAGACACAGCGTTTTGAAGCAATCACAGCATCATTGGAAATCAATAATTGTATTATTCGCGATTTTTTTATGTTAGTTCTAGGACGAATGAGCGATAAACTTAGTCAAACAATTTCTATTGCAATCCATGCGCACAGTGCTTTAAATAGCCTTTGAAAATTACATCCCACCAGCTGGTGCCATGGCCCCCCCTAGACCGAGACTCTAGTTACGCCTATGCTCTTATATCAATTAAGTCCACATCATGTTTTATTATTCTGTTCATGGCTTCTGCCCGGGTTGGGTTAACTCAAAAGTGATGAAAAGTGAAATTTTACTATTATGTGAGTGGGGCAGTATAGGAGTTTCGATGAAAATGTATTTAGGAATCCTTTCTGAAATTTCTTTATAAATGCTTTTTGGATTCTTTCAATTAATTTATTATTTGTATTTGGTGAAACTCAAGAAAACTTCTTGATGATTTGTTTTAGAAATTTCTTGGAAATTACAAGAATTTCTTCAGAAAATAATTTGGAGATTTTTTTTATAAATTTTTTAAGACATTCCTTCGGAAATATAATCAAAATTGGCGTATACACAGGATTTTGTTTTTACACGTTTTTTTTTTCGCTCGTATTTTTGATCGTGTGACTTCAATTTGCCACCAAACTCTTCGCAACATCTCTCAAAAAATCCAGAATAAATCAAAGAAAAATCACATGATAATTAGTATACATTAAACATTTGGGATGAGTGAAAAATTGAGAAAATGTAAATCGTGTAAAAACAGAATCCAGTGTATAATCAAATTTCAGAATAAACATTCAATTTGGTGGGTCACGTGCCCCATCACGCCCTAGCTCCATCAGTGCCTATACACTAGCGCCGTTAAATTATTGAATTGCAGACTAAACATACTTCCATAAATAATAATGGTTTTTATCTGTTCTTACAAACCGAATAGATTTTTGGTTTTGTGAAGGCTGCCTCAAAAAATGAGCGGAAATCATTTTGTTAAATGCAGGTTAAGTTATTTGAGGAAGACATGTTGGTTCGCTACCGATATTTGACTTGAGTAAAAAAGTCTTTGAGGTCTTTGAATGTCTCATAAGACTGTCACTATAGAACGTCGTCAGTTGCATTCTAGTAAAAATTCTGGTGAGGCCAAGGGTGAGGCCTACTACACATGATGGTATAACTGCAAATATACATTACCAGGTGACAGATGGTGTTATGTTGTTGCGTATTTGTATCAATGTGGTTCAGCTTCAGCATAAACACTAGCTGTATCTGCTGTTCAATATAGTAGATTTTCTATGTTCCTTCCACACACACGAGGTGGAGAACAGCCTTGAAGAAATTTAAAGTAAATAACTAGAGTTTAGTATGGAGACATAATGAAAGCTCTTTTATTGTTTTGAACTGAAACCTATTAAATATTCCAAGCATTTTTTATCCGTATTTTATATCGATGAGATGCGTAGTTGGTGAGAACTACGCATGGTGAGAATGGGTGATTTGTCCAAACAAGGAAATTAATTATACTTTAAATGTTGTGGCGCCATCTCTTTCAAACAGCACCACCGTTTTAGTACAGGTTCCCTGAAGACAAATTGGAAGAAGCACTACGCGCCCTATTTTAGAAATCTAAGACTTCCGTTTGATGCCAACATATCCAAAATCTATTGGAAAATGAATTTTTGCTATCACGTTGAAATCTTGGGTAATGTTTTACCCCAATTCATAACTTCTTCAATGCATTATAATGAATAAATTCTTTGAACAGTGCTAATCACATAAACCAATGTGGTAGGATGATGCATAGCACACTCTGTTTTTGTTTTTAATAAGAAATGCTAAGCCATGTTTACCAGTACTAAATATATCCGCATAACAATATCAATAGAAACTTACATAAACACGTAGACATATAGCAATAATTAAATAATGCTCAATTTGTCATGCTATCAGTAATCTATGGTAAACTACGACGAGCAGCGATATCATTTGAACCTCGCTTCATACCTCCCATACCTAGGTAGGTATATTATTCTCCACCGGTATCGCTTGCTGTCCGTTGCAATGTTTGCCGGCGGACTGCGATGATTCAATTTTTCTATCATCATCACCACTCATCGCCATTCATCATCGCATCCGATCGCAAATCTCCAAATTCTGCTGGAGATAAATCGAGGCCGATGCAAAAGCAGTACGAACAGTACAACACTTTTGCACACACCGGAGTCACTCACCACATGGTGATGAATCAAACCCGAAGCTAATGCAGTACGAATAAATACGAAACATATTCATGCAGGATTCACTCGTCAGCTTTGGGAAGATATATTTTGTGCGGTTCATTCGGGATGCATCATTTATCGTTCTTTTCCAATTCCGTTCGCAAAGTATGAGTAAATGCGAGATACTTGATGCGATTTCCAGTAACCCTGGCTGTTACGCCCTTTTCAAATGTTGGTCTAAATTTGTTACTAGCTGCAGTAGAATGCTCAGAAAAATATCACTTATTGATGAAAAAATGCTTATAATATGCTTGGAAATGAAGTTATCAACCATCTTATGTAACCAAAAGATGCGCGATACAAAGACCGTGAAGCGATGCTAAGAGAGTTTTTGAAAATATTTTGAATTGATGAAAGTGTGAGGTAAAAACTACTTTTTTCGGGACCACCCTATCTAAATTTAGTAATTTTGTCATAAAACATTACCTATATGAGATAAAATAAATGTTCATTGAGCAAAAATGCTTAGAATTATTTTTTTTACAACTTCGTAGAATAATATGAGCTCCTAATTTAAAAGATTCAAAATATAAATTTTCTAAAACATTTCACAAAGGGGCCACCCTAATGGCAGCTTACACCAAAAATAGATCTTTTTTTGTAGATCATTTCTTTCGAAGACGTCAAAACTCTAGCACTGATAGTTTCCGAGTTACAGATTTATGTCGTGAAATTTGACGAATCCGACCATTGTGCAATGGTACGCTATATCCAGCATTTGCCTGCCAAAAATAAGCAATGATTTGCAATAAATTCAAGAATTTTGTAGAAGAACGGTTTTTAAGGGAAACAGTGTTTTTATGCACTTAAAAGCTTGAAAATCAATTTAACGTGGTCAAAACGTGAACGGAACGAATCGCAATGTTCACAATACTTGTAGAGCACACCAAAAGCTTTCGTTTAGAGGTTGTTACGATAATTTTTGGCGTTTATAGCTCTTGTTAGGTATTTTTCCAAATTGAAAATAGCTGAAAACACTAAATCGACTTGAGCCACCTCGGAATTTTATCCGAAATAGCCTAAAATTTGATAATTGGCTTATTTCAGCATAAAAATTGTGATTCTGTTCTTTTCATTATGTAGCGTCATATTGCAGTGGACTGTAACTGTGGTTGGGTGCTCCGGGGTGGAGCGTGAATCCATAGCTGCCTTCATGCAGCGTATCCGCCAACGAGTGCTGGTTCCCCAATGGAACCAGCCTGATGGGAACTGCCTTACTGCAGCGACCGGCGGACCAGCGACGAATGCCAAACAATTGCCTCGAAAATTACCATTAACTCTTCTTGGCCCTGAGAAGGACCGAAAATTAACTCTTTGCGGCAGCTGGTGGACCGAGGGAGCTCCTGGCAAGAATCCAAAACACACACACGAGAACTTTTCTAGAACATTCTTTTACTCTTCTTCTTCTTATTTAAAAAATACACATTTCTTCAGCCTGCTGCGGCTCCACGCTGATGCCGGCCGGCTTCGGCTAGGCTCTGATGCTGTTGCCGGTGTCGGTTCGACTCTGCTGCGGCTGACTCGGCTAGGCTGCTTCTCGTTCTTCTTCTCCTTCTGCTGCTGTTGGTCGTTGCGAAAAAACTGATCAATGGTGCTAGGTGGCACCATGGTTTTATTCAAAAACTGTTCTGCGTTGAGCGCAGACGATGGCGATGGTTGCGCAAGGAGGCGTGGCTTGTTTCTTCAGTTCGCTGGGTTACGGACTGAACACATTATTTCATTGCATTTTCTGTTGAAAAATTGAGCAAAATAAATTACGTTAGGTAAATAAATAAATAGAAACAGGAAACAAAATAATAAAATGATCATTTTTTACTTTATCTTGCAACTTGAGTAGCCCGAACAATTGTACCGTCTCATCTCAAGCGATGAAGGAAAGAAATGGAACGTGAACAGCTGTATTTATACCGAGGTCCGAGATACTCAGCTTGAGAACTATAAATAAAAGTTCGTTTCTCTCTTCCACGAGATATGATCATCACAATCACTAAATTTTTAGTCACCAGCAGCTTTCGATGTTTCATTTTACTTTTTCGACGCTCATGATATGGTTATTTTTTTCCCGAAGCATTCCAATTAACCGCTAACGGAATAAAAGCACGAGATCCTGACGATGGACTTCTGCGTATTGAAAATCCGAGTTTTCCCACAAAGTTGGATTCCACCTGCAGGCGTTCTTCGGTTGTTTAGTATGTTCGGCTATCCCCTATAGCTTTTCGGCGGACTTGAATCCGGCTCTTGTCTATTAATTAATCAAACGCTGCACCTATTATTTAATCGTTCATCACCATTGTTTATATCAAAACCACTTACCAATTCAGCATAAAACATCGCCAATCGCCAGAGCAATTCGAGCAAAAAACATCACCATCGAAATTATAGCTGTCACTTGTCATAAGACGAGTTAATACAATCCCATTGAATTCCACCACTTAATTGTATCTTGACAGATACAATGGGTGGAATTCAATGGGATTGTATTAACTCGTCTTATGACAAGTGAAGACATTCCACTAAAAAGCTCAAAATAATTTTCTTATCATTATAGCTGTCGCCATTTTGTCACATTGTGGCCTCTTTGATTTGATGAACAAATCAGTTGGTGGATAAATTCTTGGAAAAACCTTCGAGGACATTTATTCCAAGCCATGGTCAAATACAATACGTTGTCGAAAAAATAATGATCATGACCATGAGAATCACATAGAATTGATATTTCAGAAAAGCTTGAGTATACTTGCACTTATTGGAATGTAGACTTGACATTCTCGAAATTTGAACTCGAAATTTTTCTAAATTCTGTAAATTCACGATTTTCACAATTGTGAACCGGCGTTGAGAATTATAGGTCAGATGCGTGCCAGATTTTATCAGTGGCGCGCCGATGCATAAATGTCGGCGATGGTGGTGCACACTTCTAGGAGGAGTTGAATTCAACAGTAATTAAATTAATTGGGTTTTAGATTTGATTTCAGGATATAGGGACAGAGGATTAAATTTGATTTCGTTTCAATTTGATTTTTGTTTTGTTGGATTTTGCTCAGTGTGATTTTGTTAAGTTTGAAATTCGAATTTGGTTGAAATGTTTACATGGAAATGTAAATTGAATAGCTGAATTGCTTAAAACGTGGTTGATTTCCATATTATTCCAATCACATGTGATGTGATCGTTCAGAGCGAAAGATGTTCCTACTATTAGGGGGTGCACAGTATCGATTTAACAAAAACTCTCTAATTGTCCAAATTATGTTTACTTTTATACCATATACACAAACTATGATCATTGATGATTTATACAATGTATATTTGATCATTTGAACTCGTTTTTCGACGTTGTATTTTGGTGATGAATTTTGGTGAAAATTGTCATGGTTCAGAAAAGTGTCCCTGACTTCGGTGCAGGATAAACTACGGTTGGTTATCGGATTTGCATCGGACATCTGATTAGTAGGTAACTTTTGGTAATTCCTCAAGAGAAGAGTAACAGTCAGTCACAGCTATATTAAAAAAAATATTAAGGCATTTGCTGTACGCTGCTATTGTTGATCTGCTGCAGAAGATTTGTAATACAACCTGAAGCTACTCTATTTTCAATAACGTATGTGATAAATGTGATTCATTTAATATAATCAGCATTATATTAACCATATCCTTGCGCAATCAAGAAATAGGGATTGTCAATCTGGAGATAATCAGTTTGATTATCAGTGTCCACGATGTTTAGTTTAACAAAGATCAAATATAATATATATTTTAATTGTTATTTGTAAATAAAAACAACTTCACTTACTTACATATGATTTTAAGGAATAAATTATTAGAATAAATATAATCAACGTGTTGGACCATCTTTCTGCATGTTGAAAATGAAATAAAATTAGTATAAAGATCTATCCATTTGGAGAATTTCGAGTAAGAAAGATTCAATTTTAAAATGAATATGATATATTGTATAAAATACATATAGAAAATAATGAAAAATTTAATTTTCCGCGCTTAGGATTAAAGGGGATGTACCTGCATTAATCGATCCCTTTTCAACGATGGTTTCTTCTCATCAATTGCAGCTTACACCACAAGCAGCGATCATGATTGTAACTTTTAATTCAGTTGAGTTAACGAAAGAAAAAATCGGTGAAGAGAAATCGACCAACCATTCACGCCCCCATGATCCTAAGCGCGACTTTTGATCTTAAAATACATAAAAAATCATAATAAAAAGATGAATACAATGAATCTCTATAATAAAGACAGAAAACTTTTCTATGTGTGTTCTATGTGTTAGTGCCAACCAACCAGTGCCAACCAACCACGTATTTGCTCTAATGTTTACCCATATTTATTCTTGCAAATTGATTTTAATTGTACTGTTTATAATTGAGAAATTTTAGTAGTGTAGTGTTATATATCATACTGAAGGTAAAAAAACGTCTAAAGAACAGAAATGTGATTGCAATTATGATAAAATTTGAGATGTGCAAACTTGGAATAAAATTCTAGTTACAAACAGTGTTTCACGGTGCCCCGAAAGACTGTTATTATAAAAAAAATGTCCATTAAAACTAAATACAGGGCTCGATTTTTGTGCTAATTCTGCACCTTTGGACCAATTTTTAACAAAATCCCTAGGAAGAATTTCGAGAAATCTTGATTTGAAGTTTTTAGGTAAGAAATTCAAAAATAATCTATATTTGAATTAAACAATATCACTAGGGTACGTTTTTTATGGTTTATTAATTCTAATTTAGTTCTAATTCTATGTGTAATGGAATAAAAGGTAGAAATGAATTTCATTTCAGTGTTTATGGTAAACGAGTAAAACGAGAGTGAATGTAACATAATAGGAATTGGAAGCTAAAACATGTGATTGCTGTTATAGTCGATCACAGCACTTAATAACCGATCATTGTAAATGTGGGATGATTTTGGTGCTTTGTACCGCTGCCAAATCACATCGAAATCCGAATGAACGGACTCGGAAGCTTGTTCGTTATGTAAGCCAAAACCTTTACCGGTTTCGCTGCAGCAATCTGGAACATGATACTTCAAAATATGGTTCTTCCACGTGAATGGAAGCTGCAGCTTTTCCCAGCTATTGGCGAAACCACCAATTGCTTCTTCAAAACCATGCTCGAGTTTGAAAGAAAAGCATTTAGCGTACACGTTTTTGAAATCATTCAGAACCTGATAATTGTTATATTCATTAGAAATTTGTTACAGTTTAAGTAGAATTACTTACCGTGACATAATCCATAAGATCGGGATTGTCTGCCAAACATTTGGCAGTGTCCAACAGCGCGTGACAGGCTCTTCCAGTGAACCCGTAAGCTCTTTGTTGATGCCTCACCTGTGCTTGATTTACCCATAAGTCAACCCAATCTGGCGCCTTCTTCTCCAGGAACTTGAAAATTGTATTGACGATCCCAAGTGTGATGTGCAGTCGCGGGCAAAGGTTTAAAATTTTGTTTTCGTCGTTACCGGAAACCAGAGGGGCATGCACACAGCTTGCGAAATTCTTCCCCTTTTTTGTACAATTTTGCTTGATGTTACCTTTGGTTCTCGATACACCATTCGATATGCCGAGCTCACACTTGTAGGCTCCGCAATATGGACAAGGGTTCTTCGAGGAGTGCGCCATTATGCCAATTATAATGTTTTTAATTTTAAGGTCCCCGGCGACCATGTATTCGAGGTCGTGCAATTTAAGTAGCACTGTCCAAATTGGAGAAATATTTTCGTACTTTTCCGCAAGGTTTGGTGAAAGTGTTATGATAAAGAGTTTTTTTACACCGCCATCCTTGAGCTCATTGCTCACCCGATTTCCAATTTGCGAGTCAATCACCGATAAAGTGATCTTGAAAAAGCTCCTACCTCCATCAATTCCAATTTTCAAAAGGAAATCATTTCCATCTGTTGGTCTTGAACACTTTATTTTGCGTATGAGCTCAGGTACATCAGAGCAATATACAACAACCTCATCCGATGAAGATCCAACCTTTCCTGTGATGCTGGACAACTTTACTACTTCAAATAAATCCTTAAGCTGTCGGTTCCTTTCCACCAATTTCTCCCGCACTCCTGGTTCGATCTTTACTCCCGATGCTCGAATACTTTTTATCACACCTAAATATTGAATAAATTACATAACACACAATTTGTTTCAAATGAAATACTAATTACCCAAGGTTTTCCTCATGCTCAGGTTATTCTCGCCTTTAACCTTAAACAAAGAATCTGCATGAAGATTCTTGAAAGTTTCTGGAAGAGAGGTGTCCTTCTTGAAGACAGACGGTTTCCCACGAAGATTTCGAAGAATGACTTTGCCATCTTGATGGATGAGATATCAATTCTTAAATGTTAGGTGATAATTAAAAAAAAAAAACAAAACAAAAATTACCGGGCGTATCCGACTTTGAACGCATATAGTCAGCTACTGCCGCATCCGCAGAACTCGACGAGGATTCTTCGACATATTTTTTCAAAATTTGACGTTCGGGTGAATTGTGTGCAACGGTGCCTTTTTCCTCTTCCGTATTCGCTGTAACATTGCACATACCCTGTGATCGTGTGACGATTGAATTTGTAAGATTGTAACTGTGAACCTTCGGAACCTTTGTGCCTCCCTTGCTGTATTCCACACACGCCACGCGACATGTTCCACAGATGACCGACGGATACAAGTTTTCTTTGATTTCAAAATCTTGCAGAAATGCTCGAACAACAACCCTTCCTTGTACTGTTACTTATTGGTCGAAGCGACGATCCCTTCGATAGACAGAGTATGCAAACGAGATTTCTGTTTTTTTCGTGAAGATTCATTTTTAAAGCAACAATCCGCACACAATATTCTCACAGAAAAAAACAGATGATTGAATCTGCACAAGCAATTTTTTCACTTCTCTACCTTCTTTTCATTTTGAAAGCCTACTTTGATGCTCGTCTGTGAGGATTAAAAGAATGAATTAATGAAATTCCAAAAAACCTTGATTATTTATAATTAATAAAAATCATATAGTATGTATGCCATACAAAAAAAAACATACTTAAGTCAGTTTGCCGGTCAAATCAATTGTAAACACAATTGTAATAATGGCAACAAATACAAGCTGGTTGATAATGATTTGTAGAACTTGTTGGACGATTTTCTAAAGTTATTTTGATGATACAGGCATACCTCGATAGTACGTACACCTCCGTAATTTTAGTGTACGTACTATCGAAGCAAAAAAAAAATACCGAACAAAAAAAATTTTTTTTTTGTCTTTCTATTTATTTGGGAGTGGTGTAATGTTTATAAAACCGTTCGGAAGCCAACATTTTGATAGAAGGCTCTGTATTCTAAGCAAATTTATATTTGATATAGTACACAACGGACCAGCATGACTCAGATTTTTCTTGAAATGGTGCCTACATATAGCATTGCGCAAACTTATCGTCCTTGTAAATGTAAGGCTATTGTTTTTATGAAATATTGTATGTTAATCAGTGTTGGGAAAAACTCAAAATCTCAAAACTCATAGACTGTTTCGGATTGGAACGAAGAAACCCGTTCTTACAGCAGTAATGACAGCTTCAAGCTAGAAGTATATTGTTTAGAATCCCGTACTGACAAATGTATTTATAAATGCTTACATATTCGTGTCCTTCTGTATCGTCTACCCGAAACAAACCTCCTCAGCGAATTTAATTGGAAACACTCTATTTGCAAATGATCATCGTTAGTTCATTAATTTAGCAAAGCATTGAATTACTTACTTCGGTATTTATCTACTAAATTTTAAGTGTTTTTCTTTAAGGCTCAGTTCCGTACTATTAGTAATAAGTGTAAATCTATAATTAAATATAAGTATTGCATGAATTCAACGTAATAGATAATATTAGCTAACAATTTACTTATTCAAGAGTTCGTAACTTTCACTTTGCAGCACAATACTATGGCAATTCAAAGATGTACAAAGCATACCAGATCATCATTCCTATCGTGATTTGCAATTCTCCTTGTTCTGCTTCGTCGTCGTTCGCTGACGTTTATCGTTCAATGTCATGTAGACAGCAGCGGGTGATACGGAACTCACATGAGCCTAACTGCCCTGTTGTTCCTTTACATTCCCCCACCCGTGTAGTTCCGAAAACCGTTCATACTATTCTACTTTCGCTGGAAGAATATCCAACAGTGCAAGCTTGACAGCAGGTCTAGTCAATACTCCGTCACTAGTCCGTACGATTGCACTTCTCACCTGCCCATCCTTTCCTGGGAACACTTCCTCAATACGTCCCCGCAGCCATCCGTTTCGTTTATTTGTTTCAATAATGAAGACTAAGTCCCCTGGTTCCAAGGCTTTAGTTGGCTGAAACCACTTCGTGCGTCTAGTCAATGTTGGCAAATATTCATGTACCCACCTTCTCCAGAATTGATCCGTTAAGAACTGAGTAAGTTTCCAGCTGTCGCGTAACGCTGATCCCTCCACCACAAACGCCATTCTTGGTTGAACAATTCCCTGTGTGCCATGAAGAAGAAAGTGGTTCGGTGTGAGAGCTTCTTGCTCTGCGTTGTGTATTGGGATGTACGTCAGAGGACGTGAATTGACCACCGCTTCCGCTTCTAACACTATGGTCTCCAAGGCTTCATCATTTGGATGTCGTGGGTGTTCGGCTATTACCGCTATTGCTGCTTTGACCGAACGGACCATTCGCTCCCAGCACCCTCCCATGTGTGGAGCAGATGGTGGGTTGAAATGCCAAGTCGTTCTTGCATTTGTGAACGTTACTGCACAATTTTCATGAATATCCTGAATCTGCGCAGTCAAGATATTGTTGGCACCCTTGAATTTATTTTTTATTTATAATCAGACTAAGGCCGGAGTGGCCTGTGCTGCACATAAAAGACTTCTCCATTCAGCTCGGTCCATGGCTGCACTTCGCCAGCCACGCAGTCTGCGGAGGGTCCGCAAGTCGTCCTCCACCTGATCGATCCACCTTGCCCGCTGTGCACCTCGCCTTCTTGTTCCCGTCGGATCGTTGTCGAGAACCATTTTCACCGGATTACTGTCCGACATTCTGGCTACGTGCCCGGCCCACCGCAGTCTTCCGATTTTCGCGGTGTGAACGATGGATGGTTCTCCCAACAGCTGATGCAACTCGTGGTTCATTCGCCTCCTCCACGTACCGTCCGCCATCTGCACCCCACCATAGATGGTACGCAACACTTTCCTTTCGAAAACTCCCAGTGCGCGTTGGTCCTCCACGAGCATCGTCCAGGTCTCGTGTCCGTAGAGAACTACCGGTCTTATAAGCGTTTTGTAGATAGTCAGTTTGGTACGGCGGCGAACTCTATTCGATCGGAGCGTCTTGCGGAGTCCAAAGTACGTACGATTTCCAGCCACTATGCGTCTCCGAATTTCTCTGCTGGTATCGTTATCGGCGGTCACCAGTGAGCCCAAGTACACGAATTCTTCAACCACCTCGATTTCGTCACCACCGATAGAAACTCGTGGTGGGTGGCTCATTGACCTCTCTTGAGCCTCTTCCTATCATGTACTTCGTCTTCGACGTGTTGATGACTAGTCCAATCCGTTTAGCTTCGCTTTTCAGTCTGATGTAGGCTTCCTCCATCCTCTCAAAGTTACGTGCCATGATATCAATGTCGTCGGCGAAACCAAATAACTGGACGGACTTCGTGAAAATCGTACCACTCGTGTCAATCCCTGCCCTTCGTATTACTCCTCCAAAGCGATGTTGAATAGCAGACACGAAAGACCATCACCTTGCCGTAACCCTCTACGGGTTTCGAAGGGACTCGAGAATGCCCCTGAAACTCGAACTACGCACATCACCCGATCCATCGTCGCCTTGATCAACCGTATCAGTTTATCCGGAAATCCGTTTTCGTGCATTAGCTGCCATAGCTGGTCCCGATCGATTGTATCATATGCGGCTTTGAAGTCGATAAATAGATGATGTGTGGGCACGTTGTATTCGCGGCATTTCTGCAATACCTGACGTATGGCGAACACCTGGTCTGTGGTAGAGCGTTCACTCATAAATCCCGCCTGGTACTGCCCCACGAACTCTCTTGCAATTGGTGTTAGTCGACGGCATAAAATTTGGGAGAGTACCTTGTAGGCGGCGTTCAGCAATGTGATTGCGCGGTAGTTGCTACAATCCAGCTTATCGCCCTTTTGTAGATGGGACACACGACACCTTCCATCCACTCCTGCGGCAGAACCTCATCCTCCCAAACCTTGGTAATCACCCAGTGCAGCGCTCTAGCCAGTGCTTCACCACCGTGTTTAAACAGCTCTCCTGGTAGTTGGTCAACTCCAGGGCTTTGTTGTTTTCAGCCGGCCGATCTCCTCCTGGATTTCCTGGAGATTCGGAGCCGGAAGTCGCATGTCCTGCGCGCGTGCTCCTGGGTTCATTACCATACCGCCACCGTCGTCTGCCATATCGCCATTCAGGTGCTCTTCGTAGTGCTGCCGCCACCTTTGGATCACCTCACGCTCGTTCGTAAGAAGGTTCCCGTTTATGTCCTTACACATATCGGGCTGTGGCACGTGGCCCTTACGTGAACGGTTCAACTTCTCATAGAACTTTCGTGCGTTATTAGCGCGGTACAGTTCCTCCGTCTCTTCACGGTCTCGATCTTCCTGCTGGCGCTTTTTCCTCCGGAAAATCGAGTTTTGTCTGTTCCGCGCCCGTTTGTATCGTGCCTCGTTCGCCCTCGTGCGGTGTTGCAGCAATCTCGCCCATGCTGCATTCTTCTCCTCAACTAACTGCTCACATTCGCCGTCATACCAGTCGTTTCTCTGATCCGGAGCCACCGTGCCTAGTGCAGCGGTTGCGGTGCTTCCAATGGCGGATCGAATATCTCTCCAGCCATCTTCAAGAGATGCTGCGCCTAGCTGCTCTTCCGTTGGGAGTGCCACTTCCAGCTGCTGCGCGTAGTCTTGGGCTAGTCTACTGTCTTGCAGCCGCCCAATGTTTAGCCGCGGCGGACGACTCCGACGCGTGTTGATCACCGTCGAGTTTTGAGCGCAGACATACTGCGACGAGGTAGTGGTCGGATTCAATATTCGCACTGCGGTAAGTGCGTACGTTCATGATGTCGGAGAAGAATTTACCGTCGATTAAAACGTGGTCGATTTGGTTTTCCGTTACTTGATTAGGTGATTTCCATGTGGCCTTGTGGATATTCTTGCGGGGAAGAAAGTGCTTCGGACTACCATTCCGCGGGAGGCTGCAAAGTTTATGCATCGTTGGCCGTTGTCGTTCGATACGGTATGCAGACTATCCGGTCCGATGACCGGTCTATACATTTCCTCCCTTCCTACCTGAGCGTTCATGTCACCGATGACGATTTTGACGTCTCGCAGTGGGCATCCATCGTATGTCTGCTCCAGCTGCGCATAGAACGCTTCTTTCTCGTCGTCGGATCTCCCTTCGTGTGGGCAGTGCACGTTGATGACGCTATAGTTGAAGAAACGGCCTTTTATCCTCAGCTTGCACATCCTTGCGTTGATTGGCTGCCACCCAATCACGCGTTGGCGCATCTTTCCCAGCACTATGAAGCCGGTTCCCAGCTCGTTGGTGGTGCCACAGCTTTGGTAGAAGGTAGCCGCTCGATGCCCGCTTTTCCACACTTTCTGTCCTGTCCAGCAGATTTCCTGCAGCGCTACGACATCGAAGTTGCGGGGATGTAATTCATCGTAGATTATCCTGTCGCAACCTGCGAAGCCTAGCGACTTGCAGTTCCATGTTCCAAGCTTCCAATCGTGATCCTTTATTCGTCGCCTAGGTCGTTGCCGATTGTATCGAGTCGTATTATCTTCTATGTTGTTCGTAATGCTTGCTTTAAAAGGCGACTTATTGGGCCTGCGCAAACCTCCTGTCTCGTCGAAGGCCGTCGTGTCAGGGCTGTTTAGCGTCCCACCTAACACCAGGACTTGTGCGCTTTGAGCGGCACACGGTCGCTTTGGCGGAGCCTACTTGCGGATACATGCAGCTTTTTATAGAAGTTTAACAGGGCCCACTGTCAAACCCCACCACATCCTAGGCAGGCGCCACAACTCGCAGATGGCCTGGGGAGGGATCGTCAAGCCCTTGGACATAGTCCCTGCTGCCCCAAGGCACCCTTGAAACAGGTTCCATTATCGGAATAAAACGCAGCGGGAGATCCTCTACGATTTACAAATCTTCGAATCGCCATAACGCAAGAGTGTGTCGAGAGGCTGTGGACGATCTCCAGATGCACTGCTCTTATGGTGAGGCATGTGAATAGCGCCACCCAGCGCTTCACCAAGCTCCGACCTTGTTTCACCATGATTGGTCCAAAATAATCTAATCCGGTGTAGTTAAATGGACGAATGTGTGGTGTGAGGCGGACCGCCGGAAGAGGCGCCATCATTGGCAAATGTGGAACGGCTTTCTTAATTTTACAACGTTGACAATCTTTGGAGATTCGCTTGATGACTTGACGCAATTGCGGAATTCTGAAGCGTTGACGAATTTCGTTGAAAACTGTGTCGTTGTACATGTGTAGGAACCGTCTGTGGTAGCTGTCCACAACGAGGCGTGTCAGGAGGTGCTCTTTCGGTAGAATTACTGGGTATTTGGTTTCAAATGGAATGGAAGGTGCTAGAGAAATTCTGCTATTCATCCTTATTACTCCAGCATCATCCATGAAAGGTAACTCCTGAATTATCTTACTGGTCTTTTCCAGGAGCTCTGGCGTTTTATTTGGGTGTGTCAAGTTACACTTCAAAACATTATATTCATCTGGGTATGTGTCAGATTGTGCTTGACTCCACAAGCTGTGTTTAGCTTGCAGAAGCTCGTCGATAAATGTCCGATGATCCTACGGCCACGAACGATGAACAAACGCTGCCGTGCGTAATAGACGATTCAAGTGAGAGAATCTAGTCACATTGAAGATTGGTTATGGTAAACTTCGATGAAGGTGGAAAGCGGCTCGTAATTCTTCTTTCGTATTCCATTGTTGTTTGATCTGCTTCGGCCATTTGGATTGTGGTTGGTATAGGAAGGGCTCTCCAGTATACCAACGCACACTGGGGATTTTCAAAAGCAAAAGGCTCGAAATTCAATTACTCCAGCTGACGCTGCAAAATTTCCAGAAAGTACATGTTTCCTGAAGGGAAAAAGTGCGATGAATCGATTGCGCGGGGTTTCGTGCTGGGCAGACTACTTTAAAGTGCCCATTTTGCCCAAATTCCCCTAAAAATCACAATATTTCTACTATGCCTCAGGCTGACGCTGATGTTTGTTCAATAAATATATGTTTCCTGAAGGGAAAAAGTGCGATGAATCGTTTGCGCGTTGTTTCGTGCTGGTCAGACCACTTTGAAGTGCTCATTTTGCCCCAATTCTCCTCATATTATAATATTTCTGTAATGCCTCGAGCTTACGCTGATATTTCTTCAATAAATATATGTTTCCTGAAGGGAAAAAGTGCGATGAATCGTTTGCGTGGGGTTTCGTGATGGACAGACCCCTTTCAAGTGACCATTTTGCCCCAATTCACCTGAAATCATATTTTTTTTGCTATGCCTCGAGCTGACGCTGATATTTCTTCAATAATTATAAGTTTCCTGAAGAGAAAAATTGCGATGAATCGATTGCGTGGGGTTTCGTGCTGGGCAGACTACTTTAAAGTGCCCATTTTGCCCCAATTCCCCTAAAAATCACAATATTTCTACTATGCCTCAGGCTGACGCTGATGTTTGTTCAATAAATATATGTTTCCTGAAGGGAAAAAGTGCGATGAATCGTTTGCGTAGGGTTGCGTGATGGGCAGACCCTTTTAAAGTGACCATTCTGCCCCAATTGCCTTGAAACAACAAAATTTTTGCTACGCCTCGAGCTGACGCTGATATTTCTTCAATTATTAAAGGTTACATGAAGATAAAAGTGCGATGAATCGATTGCGCGTGGTTTCGTGCTGGTCAGACCACTTTGAAGTGCTCATTTTGCCCCAATTCCCCTGATATCACAATATTTCTGTAATGCCTCGAGCTTACGCTGATATTTCTTCAATAATTATAAGTTTCCTGAAAGGAAAAAGTGCGACGAATCGATTGCGCGGGGTTTCGTGCTGGGCAGTCTACTTTAAAGTTACCATTTTGCCCCAATTCCCCTAAAATCACAATATTTCTGTAATGCCTCGAGTTGACGCTGATATTTCTTCAATTAAAATATGTTTTCCGAAGGAAAAAAGTGCGATGAATCGTTTGCGTGGGGTTTCGTGATGAACAGACCCTTTTAAAATGACCATTTTGCCCCAATTCCTCTGAAATCACAAATTTTTTGCTATGCCTCGAGCTGACGCTGATATTTCTTCAATAATTATAAGTTTCCTGAAGGGAAAAAGTGCGACGAATCGATTCCGCGGGGTTTCGTGCTGGACAGACTACTTTAAAGTTACCATTTTGACCCAATTCCCCTTAAATTACAATATTTCTGTAATGCCTCGAGCTGACGCTGATATTTCTTCAATAATTTGAAGTTTGCTGAAAGGAAAAAGTACGATTAATCGATTGCGCGGGGTTTCATGCTGGGCAGATCACTTCAAAGTTACCATTTTGCCTCAATTCCCCTAAAATCACAATATTTCTGTAATGCCTCGAGTTGACGCTGATATTTCTTCAATTAAAATATGTTTGCCGAAAGAAAAAAGTGCGATGAATCGTTTGCGTGGGGTTTCGTGCTGGGCAGACCATTTTGAAATGACCATTTTGCCCCGATTCCCCTTAAATCACAATATTTCTGTAATGCTTCGAGCTGACGCTGATATTTCTTCAATAAATATATGTTTCCTGAAAGGAAAAAGTGCGATGAATCGTTTGCGTGGGATGTCGTGCTGGATAGACCACTTTAAAGTGCCCATTTTGCCCCAATTTCCCAAAAAATCACAATATTTCTACTACTACTACTACTCGAGGTGACGCTGATATTTCATTAATAAATATATAAATATATAAATGCATGTTTCATATCCTACCTTACCGTCATGACGCATCAGCCGGGCAAATGCATTCTTTGGAAGAAGAGATCATATCTCCTCTTGTCTTAAATCGAGAAAATGTGAATTGAAAAAAATAATCATATCCTCTTTTGCCTTCCCCTAGGTAAATGCATCTCTCAAAGAAGGGATCATATATTCCCTTGGCTTAAACCGAGCGAATGACTAAATTGAATAAAAAAATCATATCCTCTCTTGTCTTCTGCCGGGCAAAGGCATTCCTTGAAAAAAGGAATCATATCTTCCCTTGTCATAAACCAAGAAAATTTATCAATTGAAAGAAGGAATCAAAGTGATTAACTTTAATTCTAGTTTAAAATAAATACTTTAATGAAGTGTTTGATAAAAAGGGATTCATATCTTCCTTTTCCATATCGCACTTTTTCCCTTCAGGAAACATATATTTATTGAAGGAATATCAGCGTCAGTTCGAGGTTTAGCAGAAATATTGTGAATTGGGGCAAAATGAGCACTCTAAAGTGGTCTGCACAGCACGAAACCCCGCGCAATCGGTTCATCACCATTTTTCCCTTCAGGAAACATATACTTATTGAAGAAAAATCAGCGTCAGCTCGAGGCATTACAGAAATATTGTGATTTAAGGGGAATTGGGGCGAAATGGTCACTTTAAAGTGGTCTGCCCAGCATGAATTCCCGCGCAATCGATTAATCGTACTTTTTCCTTTCAGCAAGCATATATTTATTGAAGAAATATCAGCGTCAACTCGAGGCATTACAGAAATATTGTGATTTTAGGGGAATTGGGGCAAAATGGTAACTTTAAGGCCCGATGCCGACGTAGCGCATTTTCAACGCTGCGTGCACACGGCGTTAAAAGGACGCATGTGTGCATCGGGAAAAAGCGGTAACGCAGCGTCGCCGCACCGATGCACACCTGCGTTTTTTCAACGCCACGTGCACTCAGCGTTGAAAATACGCTACGTGGGCATCGGCCCTAAAGTAGACTGCCCAGCACGAAACCCCGCGCAATCGATTCGTCGCACTTTTTCCTTTCAGGAAACTTATAATAATTGAAGAAATATCAGCGTCAGCTCAAGGCATAGCAAAAATTTTGTGATATCAGAGGAATTGAGGCAAAATGGTCATTTTAAAAGGGTCTGTCATCACGAAACTCCACGCAAACGATTCATCGCACTTTTTTCTTTCGGCAAACATATTTTAATTGAAGAAATATCAGCGTCAACTCGAGGCATTACAGAAATATTGTGATTTTAGGGGAATTGGGGCAAAATGGTAACTTTAAAGTAGACTGCCCAGCACGAAACCCCGCGCAATCGATTCGTCGCACTTTTTCCTTTCAGGAAACTTATAATTATTGAAGAAATATCAGCGTCAGCTCGAGGCATAGCAAAAAATTTGTGATTTCAGGGGAATTGGGGCAAAATGGTCACTTTAAAAGGGTCTGCTCATAACGAAACCCCACGCAAACGATTCATCGCACTTTTCCCCTTCAGGAAATATATATTTATTGAAGAAATATCAGCGTAAGCTCGAGGCATTACAGAAATATTGTGATATGAGGGGAATTGGGGCAAAATGAACACTTCAAAGTGGTCTGACCAGCACGAAACCACGCGCAATCGATTCATCGCACTTTTATCTTCATGTAACCTATAATTATTGAAGAAATATCAGCGTCAGCTCGAGGCATAGCAAAAAACTTGTGATTTCAGGGGAATTGGGGCAAAATGGGCACTTTAAAGTAGTCTGCCCAGCACGAAACCCCGCGCAATCGATTCATCGCACTTTTTTCCTTCAGGAAACATGTACTTTCTGGAAATTTTGCAGCGTCAGCTGGAGTAATTGAATTTCGAGCCTTTTGCTTTTGAAAATCCCCAGTGTGCAGCGATTGGTTGGGGTGAATTCAATTCCATTTCTCCACTTTATGGCCTCATCAGCTACATTCTGCTTTGACGGAACATAATACCATTCGTCCACGTTGGAAGTATTAAGGATTTCGCCTACCCGGAACGCTGCATAGGGATGGTACCTTCTTCTATCGGACTTGATCCAGGTTAGAACGGTTGTTGCGTCTGTCCAAAAGTATCGTGCCTCTACAGTTAGATTAAGAGCCGAGCAAATTGTTTCTATCAAGCGGCATCCAATAATACTAGCTGGAAGTTCGAGCCGTGGAATAGCTAGCGGTTTCAATGGAGCCACCCTTGATTTGGCCGCAACAAGTACACATCGCACTTCTCCAGCTTGCACAATTCGAGAGTAGACTGCGCACGCGTACGCTAGTTCACTTGCGTCAACAAATATGTGCAGCTGGATGGAGGTGGTGGGCATTTCTCTGCTTGCAACGCCCGAGAGACAACGTGGAACTTCAACTTCTTGCAAGTGCACCAACAGCCGTGTCCAGTCACATCCTATACAGCTTCGTCATCGCAATCTGTACCAGACCTCCAAATATGCTGCATCAGAATTTTAGCGTGGACAAGAAAATGAGCTATGAAACCATACGGATCGAACAGCGACATCACCAGTCTCAGCACTTGTCGCTTAGTTGGTACAGCTTGCTGTGTCAAGAGTTTCTTCATATCATCTTTCACATTTACTTCGAAGATAAACACATCTTTGTAGGGTTTCCACATCATTCCTAGGACACGCTCGAAGTCAGCTGAACTTTCTAGATCGAGCGATTTATCTTGGGAACTCTCTGTTTCTCCCAGCTGTAGTAGAACATCGGGAACGTTCGACGTGAAGTTCCGAATTTCGAAGCCACCCAAGGCGTGAACGTGCTTGACTTCATTTACCAGCTGTACTGCTTCATCCACTGTGTCCACGCTATCAAGGTAGTCATCCACGTAGTGCGCATTGATAATTGCTTCTGCTGCTTTCGGAAACAGTGACTCGAACTCTCGGGCATTTTTATTCTTGATGAATTGAGCGATGCTAGGGGAGCATGTCGCACCAAAAGTTGCTACGTCCATTACGTAGATTTGTACTGGTTCTTCTTGACGTTCGCGGAATAAAAATCGTTGCGACTGCCTATCTTCCGAAGCAATACGAATCTGGTGGAACATTTCGCGGATGTCTCCACATATCGCGACCGATCTCTGCCGGAACCTCAGCAGAACAGCAAATAATGACGTCAACATATCTGGTCCTTTAAGAAGCAGGTCATTGAGAGACAACCCATTTACCCTTGCAGCAGCGTCCCAAATAAGGCGGACTTTTGAAGGTTTCTTTGGGTTTCTTACAACTCCTAGTGGTAAATACCACACCCTGTTCGAATCCGCCAATAACTCGTATTCTGTAATTTTGTGCGCATATCCTTTTGTTTCGTACTCTCGAATTAGTTGTATTACCCTCGCTTTCAGCTCTTGGTCTTTTTCCAGCCGTTTCTCCAATGATTCCAGCCTACGCATGGCGAGTGGATAGCTATCAGGGAGAATTGGTTGATCATATTTCCAAAGCAACCCACTTTCGAACCCACATTGTGTCCTACGTGTTGTTTTCTCCATGATGCTACGTGCTCTGCTGTCATCTACGGACTCAATTGGGTTTGCTACCGCTGCTTCCTCAACTGCGAAGTATTGCCTCATCAAGTCATGTAACTCTCGGTTCCCCATTTTCTCCTCCACCATATGCACATAGAGCTGTTTGATCGGAACGGACTCCCCAGCCTGCTTGCCATAGACGCACCAGCCTAATCGTGTCTTCACTGCCACTGGCTCATTAGCCCTTCCTTCACGAACTTTGAGTGGAGTTAACAGTTGCGCATGTTCGATACCTATGATGATCCTTGGAGTCGCATTAGTATAACTTATCAGTGGAAGACCTCGCATATGACTATATATTTTTTGCAGCTCTTCATACTGCAACGTCTGTCCTTGCAACTGCAGCTCTTCCACGGTGCGCACATTATTGACTTGAAACTTTGTCTTCATACCACGGCCGGATATGTTTACCGTTATTCGTTGTGATCCTCTTTCTTCACGTGAGATGTTGCCCGTCCAACCGAGCAAGAGAGGTTGTACTGGACCCGAGATGTTCAAATCCGCTGCTAGCCCTGCTTCCATCAATGTCGTTTGGCAGCCATCGTCCAAGAAGGCATATGTTTCAATCCTTTTCCCCTTCGCCTCGAGTGTTACCGGCAAATAACGAAATAGACAGTAGCTCATTGTAGAATGGTGATTCTGTTGTACAACATGTTCATCAATGGATATTCTCCTCGTGTCTATCCTAGATTGATTTGCGATAGCCTCTGTAGCAGCCCGCGAATGTAGTAACGCATGATGGCGTAGTCGACAACCATCAATTGCACACGCCTTTTCGGAACGACATGGCCATTTTCGATGCGGAATTAAACACGTTCTGCACAGACCTCTGGTTCGAATTGCCTTCCACCGTCCATCTATGTCCAGAGCTTTGAATTGTGCGCATTCCACAATTTCATGGTTTTCGTCGGAGCAGTAGCAACAGCGTCTTCTTCCATCGGTTTTTGTTGGAGCTACATCGTTGATTCCTGTCTCGGAGTGTACATAAAGTCTTTGTTTCTCTTTTCCTAAATGTCCTGGTCTAGATGATTGACCCGAAGCGTCCATTGGGAGGGTCACGTCTGAAGCAGTATCTACCAACTCGGCCATGAATTCACCAAATGTTGACAAGTTGACATCGCCTTTCGCTCGCTTATACCAAGACCACTGCATCTTTATTTGTGACGGAAGTTTTTCCACCAACTCATGAAGCAACATTGGATTGCGGAGATGATCTGTCAGTTGTGCCACGAACATATGGTCAACCAAATTTTGCACGGCCATGCCGAATGTGATCACCGACTGTAGATTGTCGGTTTTTGGTGAAGGAACATTTCGCAGTCCGCGTAGGAGGGTATGGATCAGTACTTCCGGTCTTCCATACAGCTTCCTAAGAGTTTCCATTACATGCGGTACAGAATCGGGCATTAACAGGCGACTTTTTACTGACTCCAGGGCGTGACCTTTTAGACACCGTTGAAGCCGTGCCAGATTCTCAGCATTTGTATAACCACAGGCCGTAGTAGTATTGTAAAACGAGCTTGAAAATAACGGCCAATCTTGTGGATCTCCAGCGAAGCTTGGTAGTTCGCGAGGCATAACCTGTCTTGCCGCCAATTGAGCTCCGCTAGGTGCTAACTGATGCAATCCTCCTAATTGCGGTATGCTTCCAAACGACTGTCTATCACTACACTGTTGTACATTCTGTTGTGGTACCATTCCACTCATATACGGATACTGCGCTGCAACTCTTATTGATGATCCTCGCGGATTGTCAGCTAGACGTGTACTAGTTAGGGAGGGTAACGAAGCCGATACCCCCGCGAATGGTACAGTGTTTGAAGACGGTGGTGCCAAAGCAGCTTGCCCGGCTACCATACTATCGAACGGTTGATCAAACATAACCGATCGTTTGATTGGTACAGCCTGTGACATATGGCCCGAGAATGTTACTCGCGTCTCCGCGATTGACGATGTGTTATTATTTTCGAATCTTGCACTTTCTGGGATAATATTGGATGACGGATATTGCAGTTTTCCCAGCCACGTATATGCGGGACCAGACGGTGGTTCGGTGCTCATTGATAGGTTTTTTATCGTAGTATTTACTACGGAAGAAGTAGCACCTTGTTGATGAGATGGACTAGCGCGAGGTTCGTTAGTCTGTCCGATCTTCGCCGCTGTTCCCGTCTGTGGTGTCGCCGGCGAGGTCGGAGCTCCTTTGGGTAACCCACCAGCTGGAGGCGCTGGGCTCTGCTTTTGAGCAGCTTGTGATGGATTGGCCTGGATAGACTGCTGAGACGATTCTTGATGCAGATTGACCCCTGAGCTACATAAGATCGGCGTAACTGTTTGGACAACTTGATCGCTGCTGAGCCAGGCCGCAACTTTCTCTCTACTTGCCTGACCACTCAGTTTACTTTTTATACTTGCGTTGTCATCTGCCAGGATAATATCCATTTTTTGCATAAGGAAGGCCTCGTCCTCCTCGGCTCTCTTTTTGCGGATTTCGTCTTCTTCCGCCCGTTGTTTGAGTTTGAGCATCCGTTGTTCCTCTAGCTGTTGTAAAAGCAATTCCTTTCGCGTTCTGCTACTCACCGAACTTTGCTTGGATTTATCGGTCCGTTGACTGGTAACGTCATTGGTATCATCCACAGCACAATGGTTGCATTTCCAAGTCCCATCAGGATTGAGACTCGTCTCGGTGACCCCAACGCATCCCGGGTGGAACCAGGTATCACACATGTCACAGCCAACCATATGATCTGTTTGGCCGCCGTCCGAACATTTACCACATACTTTTGTGGATTGCATGGCTTACTACACCAAGTAATGCTGTTCACTAAACAGCTAACTGGGAATATCTTGAAGATTTTGTTTCGGATTGGAACGAAGAAACCCGTTCTTACAGCAGTAATGACAGCTTCAAGCTAGAAGTATATTGTTTAGAATCCCGTACTGACAAATGTATTTATAAATGCTTACATATTCGTGTCCTTCTGTATCGTCTACCCGAAACAAACCTCCTCAGCGAATTTAATTGGAAACACTCTATGTGCAAATGATCATCGTTAGTTCATTAATTTAGCAAAGCATTGAATTACTTACTTCGGTATTTATCTACTAAATTTTAAGTGTTTTTCTTTAAGGCTCAGTTCCGTACTATTAGTAATAAGTGTAAATCTATAATTAAATATAAGTATTGCATGAATTCAACGTAATAGATAATATTAGCTAACAATTTACTTATTCAAGAGTTCGTAACTTTCACTTTGCAGCACAATATTATGGCAATTCAAAGATGTACAAAGCATACCAGATCATCATTCCTATCGTGATTTGCAATTCTCCTTGTTCTGCTTCGTCGTCGTTCGCTGACGTTTATCGTTCAATGTCATGTAGACAGCAGCGGGTGATACGGAACTCACATGAGCCTAACTGCCCTGTTGTTCCTTTACATAGACGATTCAAATCACTCATGAGTTGAAACGCACCCAACTCAGCACCTAAAAAATCATGGCTGAGTTGAATCATCCATTTGAATTATCGTAGTAGACCTGTGCGCCGAAGTATTTTTGAGCGGCGGCGGCGTAAGGCCTTTTTTTCACCGGCGGCGGCGGCGTCGGCGGCGTCACGCCGTAAGCAATGTTCGGCGGCGGCGGCGGCGGCGTGAATCGGCGTGAAGAATTTAAAGCTGAGAAAAAAAATCTTGCTTTTTATGAATTTTAGGGGTTTTTGTACAATTGCTTTTTCCTTTATTTATGGAAATGACGGGTTTGGCAGGTTTTGTTCTATTATTGTCAGGGGATTTTTGTTGATCAAATTGTATGAAATTTGGCCACAATATTCTTTGATATGCAAAGAATGTTTAGTCCAAATTTGAGCATTACTGCCGCTAACCGCAAGTCAGACTTATCTGGATATGGTGTCCATATACAGATAAGTCTGACTTACTGATTAGCGGCAGATTACTAGTTATAGAAACCCCTGACAATAATAGAACAAAACTGCCAAAGCCGTCATTTCTATGTGAATTTCTAAATCTTTAGTTCTTCACTCTTCGAGAGTACCAAGGTCCCTCAGGTCCAACCGTAAGATCTTCCAATGGCAAATTTTAAATCAAATAAACTTAATAATCACATTTTTAAACTAAATACTAACACTTTAAAATTTGAGTAGAAGTGGTTAATGACTAAAAAGTGATCGATAAGAGGAAACTATGCCGTAACATAACAGACATTAAAGTTAAAATAATACAACTACAGGAAAGGAAGTACGGAGAATCCAGGTAAATCTTGGTAGTAATAAAAAAAGGGTCCAGGTGACGTTGCTCTCCGGAGATAATTTAAATGGCTTCAGGCAGGAGATCGCCCCTAATGTCGCGGTCAAGCTTCGTATTCCCTCGTAATGGAATTGAGGGAGTGCGATGCCCCCCAGCTGACCTTGTTGAAATCGGAGGTTAACGTTGCGAGGGACTCAGAACCCGGGTTGGGGTTCTCGGGCTGCCCGGTCACTGGAGGGTCGGGGACTTATAGCCTTGGGGTAACCATGGAATGACCGAAAGTCTCGAATTGTGGGAACTTGCTCCCAAGATTGATCTCGGGGTCCCAGTGAAGCCGTTAAATTAGATTGTATAGGCCCCCATCTTTTAAGAAAGAGATGAGAGCGGCGGTGCTAGCAGCGTTGTCGGATAGTGCATCCCTGATGCAGATATCCGACAACGATGCACCCTGATGCAGATATCCGATTTTTATGTTTGTAAAATAATTATATTGTAATATTTTTTCTTTTCTTTTTTTTTCTTACAAACATGCAAAATAG
Organism: Armigeres subalbatus; assembly: GCF_024139115.2. NCBI lineage: Eukaryota > Metazoa > Arthropoda > Insecta > Diptera > Culicidae > Armigeres > Armigeres subalbatus. Next base: position 208,976,905 of record NC_085141.1, on the reverse strand, counting down.
ATAATTATCACATTCAACAAATTAAGATAACTAACGTTCTCTCTGTGCCCCGAGAGAAACGTCCAATGTGTTGTCCATTGCGAGATATGACGAGGTTTCCTTATAAGATTTTGGTTCATCAGTCAAATCCCGCAAATGTGCTTTTATTGCGTTTTTGCATTTTATCTACAACAGCCAAGTAGTTGTACACATAGCTCTATTTGGTGTAGGATTCAGATCCTATTTGGGCACCCTCAATTAATTTGTGCCATGTGGCACCAGCAATATAAAGTCTGTGTCTGGGAATTTCACTATTTATTATTTGTATTGCATATCTTCAGGCCCAAACACAGAACATTAAGAAATGGTACGAACAGAATTCCATTCAAACATTTGTCACTTACTGGTAAGATAAAATAAACCGTAACAACAGCTTTCCTTATTCAGGTTTTTACGTCACCAAACGGGACGGATGACCTAAAACGCTGGCCCTGATATCCGTCTCCGGCAAGGAGATCTGCCGTGATGTTTCCAGGCACTCCGCAGTGCCCCGGAACCCAAGCGAGGGTCGTGTTCGGGAGCATGGTCGCCAAGATACTTTGGATCCAGTGGTACTTATGCTCGTCGTTCTGGAGTGCGGAAATGACGCTGGCAGAGACGTACAGGACGATAGGATTGCTACCTACAGTCAGACTTATGGGGGCAACATCCTAATAGCTAAAGCTTGTATCTCCACGGCAAAAGTGTACATTACATCATCCACTAGGACATTTCCGCATCACAGCACATGAGTTCATTGGAAAGTACTTCGGATATAAATCCAGAAATTCGTGTGGAAATTCCTCAAGATATTCCTCAGAAAATTCGAGAAAAGAATTCTAAGAATCAATTTAGAATTTCCTTAATGAATTCTTTCAGAATTTCCACTAAGAATTGCCTTGAAAATTCTTTCCGAAATTTCTTCAAAAGTTCCTTCATGAATTTCCTTCTACTTTAGGGATTGCTTCGGAAATTCCTTCACGGACTCTTTTGGGAAGTAATTCATTCGAAACTATTTTTAAGGATTCTTTTGAAAATTCCTTTAATAATTCCTTAGAAAATCCTTCAAGAAGTTCTATAAGAACACCTACGGACACTGTTTTAGGAATACATTCGGAGCTCCATTAAGGAGAAATCCCTCGGAATTTGATTTAGGATTTTTTTAGAAATTTCTTCAGGAATTTTTAATAGAAAATCTTCCAGTAATTTGAGGAATTCTTCGGAAACTCTAGGAAGATATTTTTGGTATTCTTTCGAAATTTCACTTTAGAATTTATTTAGAACTTTCTTCAGGACTTCTTTCCGAATTTCTTATAGAAATCCCTTCGGACATTCCTCCGGATATTCCTTTAGCAACTCTTCCAGAAATTCCTGTAGACCTTCGAAAATTTCCTTATTTATTACTTTAAGTATTCTTTCGGGAATCTCTTCAGAAATTCTTTTGGAAAATTTTCGAAAACTTTGTTTGTGAATTCCTTCATTTTTTAACCGTTGTTCAAGTGTTTTTTCAATTCAAAATAAGCTTAATATACTCAAATACCTTTAGACATTCCTTCAAAAATTACATTAGAAATTTCTCCAAATTCGAATTCTTTCCGGAATAGTTTCGGTAAGTAGTAATTTTGTATGGTTTACTGAAGGAATTTTCTGAAGACTCCCTGGAGGAAGTTCCAGAAGAATTTCTAAAAATATTACAAATCATTACCTTTTCGGAGAAATTTCTGAAGAAATTCCTGGATGAATGTCCAAATTAATTCCTGGTGGCTTTTCTGAAGTGATTTTCGAAGAAATTCTTTGAGGAATTGCCGACTCATGTTGAAGGAAAAACCGAAAAAAAAAACTGAATAGATTTTCGTACAGCAAAAGAGTTTCTGAAGGAATATTCGAAAGAATTCTTAAAGTAATTTACGAAGGAATTTTGGATTGGATGGATTTTCCAAACAGCGTTTGGAATTTACATAGAAATTTTTATTTTCTCCAGGAATTTCTTTGAAAAAATCCGGACAGTAGTAAAACAAACTCAGTTTTGACTCTAGAAGCAAAACTACATGCCAAGAAAAACTCCCAAAATATCGTGATTGCGGATATTCGAATATTTTGAAGCATTCCTTGGGAACTTACTGCCGGAGTTCCTTCGAAAATTTCTACAGATTTTTTTTTTGTAAATACCCTCAATAATTCTTTAGGAAATACATTCAGGAATTTATTCGGTAAGTCATCAAGAAACTCATTCTAGTATACCTTTAAAAATTCCGTCAGGAATTCGATCGAATTTTTCCAGGAATTCGACTAAAAAACCTCCACAAATGAAACCAATTTTTTGTAGATTCTTCAAAAACTCTCCTAATATTAATTCTGACTATTTCATCACAAATTCCTTCAGAAATTCTTTTTGGAATATTTTTAAAAATTTCTACCTTTATAGATGGGTACACTTTCCTACAGTTGTAATGGAATTGACGCGCCCTTCCTAAAAAGCCTCTTGAAAAGCTCAAAAAAGATTGCGAATCTATTTATTGATCTGTTGGATTACACTGTTGAAAGGAGATTCTCTCTATTCCGCGGGCTTCCCGCAAGTGGCTCTGCTTACGGGCCCACCACTTCCGTTTTTTACCCTTCACACAGCAGTGCATTGAAAGCAGATTGGTAAATAAATTCGACTGTAATATTGGATGGAGCCGTATGTAGAGCAAGACTCAAGTCAGGATGGTGGATAAATACATGCATACATACATACCAACTTAGAATTTTTCCAGGTAGGACATTCCATTCCCTCGGAAATTCATCTAGTAGTTCTTTAGGAATTCCCTCCGCCATTTCCTTCCAAAATTCTAGGACGAATTTTCAAATATCTCCGTACGAATTCCTAGAGAGATTCTCAAAAGAACTCCTAAAGAATTATCTATATGCTTAAATTTCTTAAAGAATTTCTTTGCACTTTTCTCTAAGAAATCCTTCGGAATTTTCTCCATGAATTCCTTCAGAAAATTTTCCAGACGGAGTTAAATTCAGATTCCTCGAGATTCTAAGAATTTTCTTTAGGTATCAGAACTTCCTCAAGGACTTCCTTCGGATATTATTTCAGGAAAACCAAGAAATTTCTTTGGGAACCATTATTTTTGGAACAATTCTAGGCCAACATTTGAAAAGGGCGTAACAGCCAAAATTTATTCCTTCTGATTCTTTGTCCACATACAAAGCTATATATGTGGGCTAAGAATCAGAAGGAATAAATTTCGGCTGTTACGCCCTTTTCAAATGTTGGTCTAGAATTTTGCATATATTAAGTACAAGGAGAGTGAAGAAAATGTCCAAATTGGTTGGTCACGTACCCCATCGTGCTCCAGCTTCAGAAGCCAAGTTACCATTATTGCATTCTGTAGCCAAGAAGATCTTGGATGATCTAACATTTAACACGCCAATGCGGGTAAAAGTGACAGAAATAAAAGCAAACAAATCTGCTAAAGGTATACCGTGGGGCATCAAAATCCGTACACTTAAGCACCTTAGTATATGAAAAGTCATTAGAAAATAGGAATCGAATGTAAATAAAACGTTTGTCATTGACACAGGCGCATGAAGGCTTCTACTTTTGAAGTGTTTCACATTTACTCATTAAAAACTACGAAAAACATGATGAAATTATGAATCAAATCAACTACTCCTAACTCGAAATCCGTTCACCGTGGACGGATTTCGAATCAAAGAATCAAAATCCGTACAGCTATTTCTTAACTAAATATTTTAATTGAAATAGTCTGATTGACTAAACTACCACTGTAAATAGTTCGATACGCACCTAGAGAAGCGATCCCTTCGATTTGTATTCCGCTTATCTTATGTAATGATATGTAATTAGAAATTAAAACACAGTTACTTTTGGTGCAATTATACTATACCCGAAAACAAAATGGCGGCACAAACTCCGCGTTTGGTGGGTGGAGATTTGTTTTTGATTTTTGTTGTTTTAATTAAAAAGCCTTCTTTTCAATTCTATGCCCTAAAAGCTTACTGTCAAGTATCTGAACAGGATAAGATTAATTATTCTTACATAAATTACCTTTAACCTCCTTTAATTTGTTGATATCTCATGAGGTGGACGGAATTCGGTCCAGCACAATAGCAATTTAATTGATGCCTGATGCCTTGGTTCGGCAGATGCAAACGCATTGCATACTTTGATTTTTGTGTTGGCCAATCATCGGCGTGAAGTACGAAGTTCGGCGGCGTGGAGCCACCCGGCGTATGGCGCGCCGCCGACACCTTGACCGGCGTCGGCGTACGTCAATAAGTGTCGGCGGCGGCGGCGTGGCGCGGCGGCGCACAGGTCTATATCGTAGGTTTTCTTTTGTTCTCCTCCGTAAAATAACAGTGAATTGACGTTCAACACAAAGAACAATGGATACTCTTGCGTGTGTGAACAATAAATTGCCCCTAAATTGATTATAAACACTTTTAAGAGCAAAATGATTTTTTGGGAAATGAGTGAAATGATCCGTTTTAGCATGAAAAACTCAGACGTGATGCATTATTTTAAAATCGCAAACGAGTAAGTTCGCGAGGGAACGCTCAATGATTGAATTTTATGAATGATTTTACCAACACTGATGTTAATGCTTCGGAACATCCATAAATTACGTGATATTCGTGACGTTTTAAAGATATGTTACACATCATGCATAATTATGCATGTTACTACAAAAAGTAGTCGATCACAACATTTTTACGTGACGTATTTTATGGATTCCACCTATAGATTTTATGTAAATGAAAAGGTTTAAGGTTGTCCTGCGCTGTCACTGTCATTGCGATTTTATTGGCTCTATTGACGTTTCCTTACCAAAGCGACAAACTGTCAGCTATAGCAACAAACGCATCGCGTTGATTTGAAGGAACCTGCATTATGAATTCGTAATTATATACACAGAATTTTTTTCGTGTTTTAGTTTGAAATTATTTCAAAATTTTATTTGAAATTTGTTTTGACATTCATACATATTTTCCTCTGAAAATTCCTTAGGGAATTCATTCAAAAACTTCTTATTTTCAAATTTCTCCTAGATTTGTTTCCGATATTCTTCTAGGTTTTTTTTCGAGAATATCTCCAGGAAATCCATAGGTGAATCCATCAAGATTTTTCGAAACTCAAACTCAAACCAAGAAATACATCGCGATTTTTTTTTTCAAAAATTACTTTAAGAAATTCTTTAGGAAATCTTTTCGGATACTCCTATTCATTCTGAAAAAGGAACTTCCCGGAGCAGTTATTAAAGGAATTTTCTGCAGAATAATTTGAGAAAATTTTGTGGTAATTCCGAAACGAATTCCCGGATAATTTTTGAAGAACTTTTCGGGGGAACTTTAAAATCGATTTCTGAAGAAGTTCTTGAAGTAATTTCCGGGTAAATTATTGACGGATTTTTGGTAGAATACATGGGGGAATTTCTGGAATAAAAAGTGGGAAAGTTTCTCGAAGAATTTTCGGGGTTATTGTTTTAAGATATTGCTGCAAATTCTCGAACATAATCTCGGAAAATACTGAAGGGCATTTTGGAAGATTTTTTTAAGAAATTTTAAGCGAAGTACCGTAGAAATTTCGAGAATGACTGCAGGATCTTCCGGGAGAATCCCTTAAATAATTGCCAGAGGAATTTCAAGGGAAATTTTCGTAGGTAATTCCGAAAGAGTTTTGACCAGTGGTGGATATCTGTGAACCTTGTTCACAAAACCCATGCCATGCAAAATACTCGCGAACACTTGTTTTGCCTTTTCTTGCCTACCTACTACTCGCAGAGAAAACAGAAAAGCGAACCCCGAAAAATGTTCGTGGAGCTTAGCGGGTCATTCGGGTTAATTTACAAAATGTCATAAACCAACATCGGAACATAATTCTCATGGATGTTCGAGCAAGAACACATTTCTCGCTTAACTTTTCAAAAGGACGTAAGTAACATTTTTTGCATGAATTAATTTAAATACAGCAATCAATAGCTTTCGTGTTGTTCTGTTGATTGCGCTATTCAAATTAATTCATGAAAAAAATGTTACTTAGGTCCTTTTGAAAAGTTAAGCGAGATTTGTTCATTGTTACTGTGTTTATGTTAACTGAATTTTGTTTGAAGTAACCACAAATACTCGCGATCGTGATTTTTACTCGCGAAAAAAATACTGCCCTGCTTTTTGTCTTTGCTCTGCCCGTACTCGCAAACAAAGCAAGCAATGTAGGCAGTAGGTTCGAGCGAGTGTGGCATTTCTGGTAGGCCCAATTACACTCTTTTCTTACTCATGAAGCGAATATTTCCATATTTCCGAATATCCGGAAAGACCTCGAAGTAATTGATGGAGAGATCTTGATGGAATCTCTGGAGTAACTCCAGAGAGAATTCCCGGAGGAGTTTACATGGGAATTTCTGAATGATTTTCTGGTGGAAGTTCTGGGAAAGGGGATATGGAATTTCTAAGAGAATTCCTAAATGAATCGCTGAAGAAATTACCGCGAAAATAATGGAGGGTATATTTGGAAGGATTAACGGAGAAATATTTGGCTATAATTCAAGATGGATGTCGGAAGGAATTTCGTAAAAATTTGCGGAGAAATTCCTAGAGGAACTTCCGGAGGAATTCCTGTAGGAACTTTCAGGAGAAACTTCCGGAGGAATTCCTGGAGGAACATCCAAATAAATTCCGGAAAACTTGTAATACACGAAATTGATTCACGCTGACTCAGGCCAATCACCACTACGCCACTAGCACTGGCTAAAAATGATCCATCACACCTCACGGTCGATAAATTTTCAATCGGCGCGCAGGTCTAGGTAGAATATCAAGTTAAATCATGTATGGAATTTTCGACCAAACTACCAAGGTATCCCAGGGAGAACCCTAGGGAGCAACTACTGTTCCATGATAAACTTCTTCGGAATTCTAAGTAAGACGTCTCAGAGGAAATTTTCCTCATTTTAGTAACGCTGCTAATTTGTTTCTCAAGAAAAAAAAATGTTACTGACAAGTGGATAGAATGGAACTAAACTTAATTAAACAGTAAAATATCTTGCCGAAAATTCTATTTTATAAATCACCATTCCCATGATGAAATTAATTTACTCTTCGGGGAAATATTTTCTGGTCTATCAGGTGAACTAATGCATGGGGAAGGGTTCTAGAACTGAAACTAATTTCCTTGATAGATAAAATAATTCATAAACTTAATAATTGTTCAATTAAGTGGATAGCTAATCTGCTTTCTAAGACAATCATACCCATAAAATTTCATTTATTGCTGCTAACACTCTTATGCCGATGACATACTCACACGAGTGCGTGTGCGAACGCGTCCAAGACAAAAGAATTCCTCTTGCTGATATTCTGCTTTATGAGGGCTTGGACGCGCTCCGCATCGCTCAGCTGTTTCAGATGTTCCTTCAATTGTTTAAAATGATAGTATAATATGTGTTACGTAAGACTGGCAAACATTTATGACACGCTGCTTTTTCAAAGTTTTGCTACACCACGATGGTGTTTAAATCAGTTGTGAAATTATTACGTAACATATGAAGGACCCCCGTATGTGCTATGATCAAAACATATTCAAATTTTTACTAAAATCGTAAAGAAAATTGAACGAAAAAAAAAATTTTTTTTTGTGTACGTACTATCGAGGTAAAATGTACGTACAATCGAGGGTACGTACTATCGAGGGTACGCACTATCGAGGGTACGTACTATCGAGGTATGCCTGTATTAATCAATTCAAATATGGATTATTCCGGAATTTCCTACCTAAAAACTTAAAATTAAGATTTTTCGAAATTCCTCCTAGGGATTTTTTTAAAAATTGGCCGAGAGGTGCAGAATTAGTACAAGAATCGAGCCCTGTATTTGGTTTTGATGGACAATTTTTTTTTTATAATAACGGTCTTTCGGGGCACCGTGTGTTTATTATTAGATTACCATTAAAGACTTCCAATCGACTGGCAAAAAAAATAATGAAAATCAATTGAATAACGGTAATTTTAAAATCTATAACGTTCCGTGACGCATTAATTCATCTATTTTTTAATGAAATGTATCCCCGTGTCTGTGTCAAAATCAAAGACACAAGTTACAAATAAATTATTCTAGTTGACATATAACCGAAGACCGAATTGAATTATAAATCACTCGCGATTACCAAATGAATCGTATGTGTTGTCATAGAAGTACCGATCATAAGGTCATAAGCATAAGGTCATTGGGTTGATCTCACCAGAAAATTCCTAGACTAGCCATTCATCTTCCTGAGGTCCGTGTTCCGAAAAACTATCATAGCCGTCATCAGATGCAACATAATCAGTCCGTAGCTGTACAAGTTAGGCCATCCGTCCAGAAGATTCACTTCACAAACACTTAATTTCTTCGATCTTCGATTACAACAATAGCTTCCAATTTGCAAGCACCAAGAATTAAAGTTTTATTTTTGATCAGCCGAAACAGGATAAAACTACAAATACGACGGGAACTGCACCGTTGGAAAAACAGTCGCATCCGCTCTTCAGCGCGCCATACTTCGATCCTTCTCACACTGACTGACTGTTTTCATTCTGAAGCCACCAACGCTAGATGAGGTGAGAAAAACTGAAGAACGGCAAGGCCGCTGGGAAAGGCGGAATCTCGGCCTAGCTTCTAAAAGTTGGGAGTGGCCCGCTGAACAAAAAACCCAGATTAATCCACCTAGCAGTGATGATGCCTTTCTCGAGTATTATCTGTTTTTCCACTTAGCATACGCAATGCTAGATTAAGTTTTGTTATATTCCATTTAAATACAAAAAAGGTGAAGCTTTATTGAAACATCTTTCGGATATCTTTCGTATCTTTGGATGTCTTGTGTCATCTTACATCTAATATGCTTTAAAAAAACCATAACTAAACTGTGTATAATGTTTAAAACTTACAAAGAAGAATTACTTCATTGCATAATATGATTAATAATAGCAATATTTTGTATTATTAAAAGCAGTTCAGTCATATTTAGTGGTTGTTGTAACTTAATGAAGTTCTTTCAAGTAAAATAAAACCCGCGGAGCTTAACTTTTATTAAAAAAAATATGTTTGTTTTATTCAACTAAAAGTTAAAATATAAAAATATGTACAATATAATTTTCATGAATTACCTAACTAATATATTACTACACTAGTCATTTTGTCCATATCTTTTCCATTACCAATTATTACTTATTTTTTATTTTTTTTTTCTGTGTACGAGTTTGATTCACGACCAGTTTAATAACTTCCGTTTTTATGGTATCATTAAAATTGAATTTGCTTGGTTTCTTCTGTCATGGTTGTTTTTTTTTTATTTATGTTGTGTTTGAGTTGTATAACAGTATTCATCGATATTTCGCACCCACTCGCATACCTCGTTCACACAGATTTTTTCCCCCCATCTCGACTTTGCATCAGTTTCAATCGTCAAGTGCTATTCTGGTCTATTTCACATCCATCGTGCACTCTGGTATTATTCGCGGGCATACAAACACTCCCCACCCTACTAGAGAATATGTTTTTTTTTTCGCTCGCTCAGTATTTAATCCTCCAATTTATTACTTGCTCTATTTGTTTTACTCTCCAGCTCTGCTTGCATTGTTGCGTATGGAAATCGTTTTCATTGTATATCATTCGTACTGTGGCCAGTTCACTGAAATTGCGTTTTTTTATTTCATGTACTCATACGTTTTCCAGGTTCTCATTTTGTTTCAAAATGAAGTGGACGTACACTTTGCTCTGTATCGGTATTGTGTTTTATGTCGCGGTACTTTGACATTGCTTGTGTAGGTTTTTTGCCTCTTGCCTTTTGGATATTTTTTTGTTATTCAAATAATTACGGACAAGCATTTTTACTGTTCAATAAATTACAAACGCGTTGAGCGGCTTTTCTCGCTCGCTTTCAAGGGAATACAAACAGAAAGAAATCGGCGTATAACTTTTCACCAGTATATTTTTCACTTTTTTTCTACTGAAGGCGTTTATGTGTTTTTGATTGGAAACCCCAGAGGACCCGGGCATGAATGACATTGGCTTTCACTTTCCGGTGCTGTTTTGTGATGATACATTTTTTTGAATGTTGGATGTTTGGCTTCATTTGTGCGCAAACAAAGTAATCTCCTGCTGGGAGTGGCGTGTTTTGTCGTGGCATTCCAAGTATTGTGTTGCTTTTGAGTTGGTTTATTTGTTAGGTTCCAACGATAACTGCCAGGAACGATGTGGGCCATCATGATCATAAATTTACGTTGCCTGATCTGGTGTGAACTTAATGTGCAATCCATTTAGCTACGTGATTTAGAAAACTAATTGCTTGGAACAGAGTTTGAATTAAATCAAATAGCAAATTGTATGAAGTCCGTGTGGATTAAGAAGGTTATAAAAAACCATCAGAATTAGAAACAAACTGACAGATGAACGAAGTCAGTCTTCAGTTTTGGCAAGAAGAGAAAGCCGGAGAGCTACTCCCACAACCCGGTCGTGGAAGGTCGCCCACTTCGACGGTGGCACCTTCAGTGAAGCTATGTGTCTGGAAGAAAACACGGGAAGTTTAAGCGGCGACGAACTGGTTGCGGTCCTGTCTCGAGCTTGTGACGCGACCATGCCGAGGAAGGTGCGACCACGGAACTGCAGGCCACAGGTATACTGGTGGAGCGATGAAATTGCAGCCCTTCGAGCAGCCTGTCTCCGGGCTAGAAGAAAAACGCAAAGGACACGCTTGGCGGAAGTGAGGGAGGAACGCATCGAGCAATTCAAAGCAGCGAGACTGGCTCTAAACAAGGCCATCAAAGAAAGCAAGAAAGCCTGCTTCGACAGACTGTGCCAGAGCGCCAACTCGAACCCATGGGGAGACGCCTATCGGGTGGTGATGGCCAAAACAAGAGGAGCACTGGCTCCTCCCGAGCGATGTCCAACGAGGCTGAAGACTATAATCGAGGCACTATTCCCGCACCACGGCCCAACCCACTGGCCGCCAGCAGCGAGGGTAGCAAATGATGAAGCGGTGGAGAGGGTGACGGTAGAAGAGATATTGACGGTGGCAAAGTTCCTCGACCCGAGTAAAGCACCTGTCCATACAGGATCCCGAATATGGCGCTAAAGGCAGCCATGACGACTAACCCGAACATGTTTAGGTTGGCCATGCAGAAGTGTCTGGACGAGAGGACATTCCCGTATATATGGAAGAGACAGCGTTTGGTCCTGTTACCGAAACCTGGCAAGCCACCAGGAGACCCCTCAGCGTACAGACCAATCTGTCTTATAGACACGGTAGGGAAGCTACTGGAGAAGTTGATCCTGAACAGACTGTCGCCGTACGTCGAAGAGGTAGAAGGATTATCGAGCGAGCAATTCGGCTTTCGAAGAAGGTCTACTCTGGGTGCCATCGAATCGGTGGTTGACACTGCAGAGGTCACCATTGAATGCAAGCGACGCGGTTACGTTACTGTGCAATAATAACACTCGACGGGCGGAATACATTCAACAGTGCGTGCTGGTTGGAGATCGCGAACTCGTTGCTTCGGCTGGGAGTACCGGTAGGGCTGTATAAGATTCTGGGAAGCTACTTTCAGAATCGATTATTGATCTACGAGACAGACGAAGGCTTGGCTACCGCCCCCATCACGGCTGGTGTCCCACAGGGATCAATTTTGGGTCCATTGCTGTGGAACGTGATGTACGATGGCGTGCTGCGGTTGAAGCTCCCGCCAGGAGTCAAGTTAGTGGGATTCGCCGATGACGTAACCATGACCGTGTACGGAGAATCCGTCGAAGAGGTCGAATTGACTGCAGCCTATTCGATCAGCCTAGTGGAGGAATGGTTGCGCAGCAAGAAGCTACAGTTGGCGCATCATAAAACGGAGATGATAGTCGTTAACAATCGGAAATCGGTTCAGGAGGCGACAATTAGAGTCGGCGGCTGCGACATCACCTCCAAGAGATCTCTGAAACAATTGGGGTGATGCTCGACGATAAGTTGAGCTTTAAAAGTCATGTCGACTACGCCTGCCAGCGCGCGTCGACGGCGATAGCGGCACTATCGAGGATGATGGCGAACAACTCTAGGGTGTGCTCCAGCAAGCGCAAGCTGCTGGCAAGCGTGGCGGTTTCAATACTACGATACGGAGGACCAGCTTGGGTGTCAGCGTTGAGCGTAAACTGCAACGCGCGAAAGCTGGAGAGTACTCATAGGCTAATGTGCCTGAGAGTTATCAGCGCATATCGCACCGTATCTCGCGAAGCGGCATGTGTACTCGCGGGCATGATGCCTATCAAACTGGTGGTAGAGGAAGACGAGGAGTGCTACGCCCTCAGGGGCACCGATAACGCTCGAAGGAATATAAAGGCAGCAACGGTAGCCAAATGGCAGAGAGTGGGACAACTCGCCTAAGGGAAGGTGGACCCATCGCTTAGTCCCAAGTGTGTCGGCATGGATTAGCAGACCTCATGGGGAGCTAAACTTTGGCTTGACCCAGTTCTTAACAGGCCATGGATGCTTCAAGTGGTACCTACACAGGTTTGGTCACGCGGCTTCTCCCACCTGTCCGCAATGCCCAGACGTGACAGAAACGGCTGAACACATCCTGTTCACATGTCCTCGGTTCGAAACGGAGAGGAGTGCGATGTTGGGGGCATGCGGAACGGACACCAACACCGATAACATCGTCATAAAATGTGCCAGAACCCAGAACAGTGGAGAGCGGTTGCAAGAGCGACGTCCAGGATAGCCGACATCCTGCAACGAAGTTGGCGCATAGAGCAGCAGCAGGCAGCCGTTACGGATAGCGGACCATGAGTCGTGGAAGTCGTGAATATATATGTCGATAATGGATGGGAACGACAGCGTCGCAACTGTATTCAGCTTGCGGCGAGCGCGTAGCCGCAGAACGTGGCGAAACGGCCGGGTTCGGAGGAGCTCCCGCTTTCGGGGAACTTCTCGTCGGAGTAGGTTAGATCCGCCGTCGGGGACTATCCGAGTCGTTCGCGATCGCGACCGAGGCGGGAGCTAAATGGCTCAATGAATAAGGTGAGAGCTGAATGGCTCAAGGCAAATGAAACTCGGTTATCGGAGTAGGCTAGGTCCACCGCCGGGGATCAGCTGAGTAGACCGTGGCGTGCGAATGTACCGGCTTCGGGTCGTCAGGGCACCATTGAACTGGAAGTTATCTCCGCCCGGAATCTGTTGATTGACCTCGGCACCCGCCCGGTCACCCGTTGAGACAGGTCGGCGGTTACGGGGGAGCTTCCGACGTCGGGGAACTCCCTGTCGGAGTAGGATTGATCCACCGCCGGGGACTATCCGAGTAGTCCGCGACCAAGGTGAGAGCTGAATGGCTCATCGGTTAAGCAAGAAGCTGAAAGGCGCAGTTCATGGGAAATCGGTTAATCGGAGTAGGCTAGGTCCACCGCCGGGGACCAGTTGAGTAGATCGTGCCGCGTGAATGCACCTGCTTCGGGTCGTCGGGGCACCACTGAACCGGAAGCTATCTCCACCCGGAATCTTTGGCCTGACCTCGGCACTCGTCCGGTCACCCGTTGAAGTGAGAATGTGCGTAGGACTTGAGCGGATCTATGAACATGCATACCAGGTGAATGTGTAGTGTTGGTAATGTAACAGCCATCCACGAATGCGGGTCGTCGGTATCAGGGAGCTTCCGCCTCCAGGGGACTCCCCGTCGGAGTAAGGGTAGATCCGCCGCCGGGGGACTATCTGAGTAGCTTGCGAGCACGTTGAGAGCTAAATGGCTCTAAAAATAAAAAGGAAAGTAGATGCGTTGCTGAATGGCACAAGGAAAAAAAAAGTAAAGGGCTTAAGGGCCCACGCTTTTGTTTGCTTGCTGGCACCAATAAGGGAGCCAAAGGGCTCAGACGTATGACAAAACATCGAAGAGAGGCACTGTGAAAGGTGTTGTTTTGGGAGGAGTACTTTTAGTACTGCTTTTCCCCACAGAAGTAATACTGAAAGGTAGTCCCGGGGGGAATTGTGCATTAGAAGAGAGGGTAACTCAAGTAACCTTCTGTTGCTTGGGTGGGTTTAGTGGGTCCGGCGGTCTTCAGTTTTGAGAAGTATTATGTAGGTAGGTAGAAATTGAGCTGCCGAGCTGTTGTGGATCAATCAGCATTAGGATACGGTCGATTCGAGTTAAACCATCTCCTCCGGACACGATAGGGTTTTCATTGCTTATCAATATAATGCATGGCTGTGAAGCAAAGGATTTGAATTCCTATGCTGTAAATCTAGCATGGCCAATCTAAACATGAAATCTTTGTTAGTGTAGCTTAATTAAAGCTTTATAAAAATATTGAACAAATGATTTTTTGCTCGCATATTTATAAATTTAATATTAATTTGTCCAAATAAAGGCATGAGGGGCTTTCCTTAGCGTGTGCTATTTGTACTGCGGACAACTTTTACACAACTCAACTTTGCAATACCGATCGACGTAATTTTTTTTTCTATATTGATAATTGTTCTCTTTGTTCGTTTGCCAGAAGCAAGGTGTAGCAAAGCCTTGCATACAAGTTGTTCGCCAGCACTTTTCATATCGCTTTGAAGCATGAGCGCACAGATTTCCGTCATTGCCTACTGGGCAGTATTTTGATCATCTCGGGCATCGAAAATTCAAACCAAACATAGATTACCAAATGTCAAATCCCCGACTTTTGCCGTACCGTCATCCATCACCAGATCGCGTTTCCGATTTGTTCCGCCGGCAGCACCATTAGGCAACACACATTCCGATTTCATCCACCCGTAAAATCGTTCATAACTCAAACCTTTGACTTTTTTTTTGTTCCACTTCAACCGACTCCGGCTCACTTGGTCGATATGTTTCTATCGCTTGCTCTCGTACAACACACACGCCACATATCGATACAAGTGGGTACCGCCACCGCGCGCCGTCCGACCGGTGTGGTACCGTACCGAACTAAACGATGCATTCAATTGATGGCCAACATTTTCCACGCTTGGATAGTACGATCACAGTTTTTTTTTCGCTGAATTTCTCGAGTCACTATCTCAGATTGGATAGCGCCGGTTCCTACGTTCCTACACGGAGATTCATTTCATGTGCGTTTCGGTTTTGGGATGCTCTCGGGTTCTCTGGGACGATGTACGAAATTTGGGGACTAGCTGAAATGTGGAACCGATAGGAACAAAAAAAATAAACCATCGTCATAGTTGGTGTGTTATAGGCCGCTGGTACTTTTGATGGGAAAAGATAGAGGGACACACGATTTCCTCTATCCAAAAACCGTAGAAGCAAGACTTACAATTTATTGTCCACGACGTAAAATTCAGTGTTGGTAATAATCGATAAATATTCCAGTATACGCATTTTTTATTGGGATTGCCACGCTTTGCTGGATCACTGCACAGTGGGTTGGAAATTTGGCTACAAAAAGGTACTAAATGTGCTGCAGCTTGACTGAGCTTGTTATTCTTTTTAAATTGTGGGAGAACATGTTGCGAATTAAACGAACAAGCTACGAACACGTTTTCCATCATATAACCGGTGTCCCTGTTTTGAATCTTGATAGATATGCATACACTGGATTCTGTTTTTACACGATTTATATTCTCTCAATTTTGCACTCATCCTAAATGTTTAATCCATATTAATTACCTACCATGTGATTTTTCTTCGATTTTTGGATTTTTTGAAATATGTTGCGAAGATTTTGGTGGCAAAATGAAGTCACACGATCAAAATTACGAGCGAAAAAAATCGTGTAGAAACAGAATCCTGTGTATACTGTTATCGACTCAAGACAATCTTATATTTGAAGTCAAACTTCGCTTCCCTATCGTAGTAATGAAACTAAAAGGAATATGATGAGTTCCTCTTCTAGACCCTTAGAAACATTTTATTGGACAAGATCAGAAAAGATTTCATCAAAAGTAAAATGGAATCTACTTTGCTTCGATCAAATCAACGACTATACAACTGTATTATTCTGCAGTAGTCACTATCCACCTAACCAAGCCTTGGGGTGGGCGACTTTAATCAATCCTACATAAGCGTCTGTTCCCCATGTCAGAGATGCCCCAAAACAGCGTCTGACCCGCAGCGGGTGGCTGGACAAGAAATGCGGTGTCACGTCAGCAATTCCTAAGATGGCAGTCCCATCACGTGGCAACAAACAACCCCGAAAATGTAATCGAAAACACAGGATTGAAGAATCGGCAAAGTACACTGCAATGTGAAACGGAAACTGATTGGAAGCTCGGTACTTGGGACCCTGTTGGAACCTGCACGAGTTGCCATCCCTGCTTGAGAGCTGCAAGACGTGAAGGTGGAGTTTGCAACACTTCAGGAGGTCCGATTGCGAGGAACAAGAGAACGTGAATTCTGCGCAGTTGACCCGATTGCGGGTACTTCATTCAAATGTCATATTTACTACAGTAGCGGCAAGAAGTTGGAGCATTTTGTTTCGTAGTTCTTGATAAGCAGCAGTGTCGAACCATTAGATGAAGGCCCTAAATGATCGTATGTGCGTGTTATGAATTAAGGGCAAGTTCTTAAACCACAGCTTGATCAATGCGTACGCACTAACCAACGACTAACCCGATGATGTGAAGTACGAGTTCTATGGACGTCTAGACCTTCGGAGAATGCCCAAAACACGACGTGAAATTCATCATCGGTGACGCAAACGCATAGGTCAGAAGGGAAGAGTTCTTTCGCCCAGTCATTGGAAAGGAGAGCCTCCACGCAACTACCAATGACAACGGCCTGAGGCTAGTCAATTTCGCCGCAGCCAGGGGAATGATTATTTGTAACACCTATTTTACACACAAGAATATTCGAAAACACACTTGACGACACCCAAATGGCGATACGTCTTCTCAAATCGACCTATCTGGTAGTATGTAAGATTCGCGCAAGACTGTCCAGCATCACCGGTTCAAGGAGTGAGAGAACCAAGCAGCTATACATACAGCGACTCTCGGGCGAGGGCGTTGCGGAGCAATTCGCTCATAAGCTCGACGAACGAATCGAAGGACACCAAACAGGAAAAATTTGATCGCATTGTGGCAACAAGATGGTACCACACAAGGAAACCATCGAAAAGGCTGGTTTGATGTGGAGTGCCAAAGACTGACAGATTAGAAAACCCTGGCTAGTGGCGACTACATGCCAAAAATAGAGAACGATATAAAGAACTAAGGACAACTGAGAAAAAACACCACCGGCATAAGAAACGGGGGTACGACGAAAAAATACTCTCGAGGGCAGAGGAAGCTTTGCCAGAAACGACGCACTGAAGTTCTACAAAACGCTCAATCACATGCATAAGAAAAACGCACCGGTGCCACTCATGATCAATGACAGCTCCGGAAATCTGTTGACCGTCCGGGCAGGGGTGGCTGCTAAATGGAATCTGACAGAGATGGCACAAATAGAATCAGGATTGAAGGACAAGCAGTGGAGCCACCAACGCTAGACGAAGTGAGAAAAGCTGTTCCAGATCTGAAGAAGGACGGAATCCCGGCCGAGTTTCTGAAAGTTGGTAGTGACCAGCTGAACGATCTCATCCTTTTCAATGAACCCCTTCGAACTTTTGCATTAATTGAGGAACCCCCTATGTTTTTCTGTAAATGAAAATATGCGTAACTGAAAATGGACCTGAAAACTAACGGAGGCTTCCGAGCCCCTTGAAATGAGGTTTCCGAGCCTCTTAAAAGGAACCTCCCGAGCCTCTTGAAAGAAAGCGGGTAGGCCACTTAAAACCAGGCTTTCGCGCCTCTTGAAAAACAGATTTCCGGGCTTCTGAAAGGAGGCTTCCATGCCACTTGAAGAAGGCTTCCGAACCTCTTGAAGGGAGGGTTCCAAGTCCTTGAAGAAAGCCTTCCGTAGGCTTCTTCCGAGTCTCTTGAAAGGCGGCTTCCAAGCTTCTTGATAGGAGGCTTCCAAGCCTCTTGATAGAAGGCGTCCGGGCCTCTTAATACGAGGCTTCCGGGCCTCTTGAAAGTAGGCTTTAAAGCCTCTTAAAAATAGGTTTTTGGGCCCCCTGAAAGGAGGTTTCCGGGCCTCTTGAAAGGAGACTTCCGGGCCTCTTGAAAGGACGATTCCGGGCCTCTTGAAAGGAGGCTTCCGGGCCTCTTGAAAGGAAGCTTCCGGGCCTCTTGAAAGGAGGCTTCCCGGCCTCTTGAAAGGAGGCTTCCGGGCCTCTTGAAAGGGGGCTACTTGGCCTCTTAATATGAGGCTTCTGGGCCTCTTGAAAGAGTGCTTCTGGGCCTCTTGAAAGAAGGCTTCGAAGCCTCTTGAAAGGAGGCTTCCGGGCCTCTTGAAAGGAGACTTCCGGGCCTCTTGAAAGGAGGCTTCCGGGCCTCTTGAAAGGAGGCTTCCGGGCCTCTTGAAAGGAGGCTTCCGGGCCTCTTGAAAGGAGGCTTCCGGGCCTCTTGAAAGGAGGCTTCCGGGCCTCTTGAAAGGAGGCTTCCAGGCCTCTTGAAAGGAGGCTTCCGGGCCTCTTGAAAGGAGGCTTCCAGGCCTCTTGAAAGGAGGCTTCCGGGCCTCTTGAAAGGAGGCTTCCGGGCCTCTTAAAGGAGGCTTTCGGGCCTCTTGAAAGGAGGCTTCCGGGCCTCTTGAAAGGAGGCTTCCGGGCCTCTTGAAAGGAGGCTTCCGGGCCTCTTGAAAGGAGGCTTCCGGGCCTCTTGAAAGGAGGCTTCCGGGCCTCTTGAAAGGAGGCTTCCGGGCCTCTTGAAAGGAGGCTTCCGGGCCTCTTGAAAGGAGGCTTCCGGGCCTCTTGAAAGGAGGCTTCCGGGCTTCTCGAAAGGAGTCGTCCAAGCCTCTTGAAAGGCGACCTTCGAGCAGCTTGGAAGAACGCTTCCGAGAAGCGTAGAAATATGCCCCTTGCAACGAAATAACCGAGCTTTTCGAAAAACTTCAAAACCCTTCAAACGAAGGCTTCCAAACCTTTAAACCTCGTCCGTTTGCGGATACCTTTGTCGGTGAATATCAAAGCGTTTCACGAAAGGCCGATCAACAACAGACCAGATGTTCACTCTACAATAAATCATTGATATATTTCGGGAATACAACTTGCGGTCGCATCATATGTTTGTAGATTTCAAGGCAGCGTACGACTCAGTGAAACGGAACGAACTGTGTCTCACAGCTTTCAGACATGGACAAAACTAAGGCTTGTTCGCGACAAAATCTGGACACACAACATTGAGAATAAAAAAAAAACGATATAGTCAATTTATTCGGCACAGTTTTCACTTCAAATGACTTCATTCCTTGTCGATGCTTCGATGATTGCACTAAAGTTGGTGGCATTTTATTTCCCGAGAAACAGTTTTTGTCGAAAGATTTATCCTCCTCTGTAGTACTTGTTTCACCTGCACATCCTTCTGGTGATTCCTAAATCCGTTCTTGTTCCACTACTTGGCATTCTCGTTGTTATCAAAGAAGCCGAAGAAGATTTCGATTCGGAAGACCTAGATTTTAATGGCGACTGCACACATTTGATATTTGAACCTGCTCTTCCTTCGACACCATTATCCATTATGTACTTCTAATACTTATTAATTTAATAATTTCTGATAGTACAGATGAACGTTCATCACACTACGAAATATTTCACTCGTTGATGAGGTATTTCAAAAGTTTCACGTGTTTCGGGGTGTCCAGATTTTGCGCGAACAAGCCTTAGGTATGCACTCATCGTTGATTCGTTCAGACGCCCTGTTTGGCCATGAACATGAACGTTAAAAGATGCAGACTATCGAATTCTCGAAGTGGTTGAGCGGAAAATACTGCGCTCAATACTTGGCAGCGTGAGGGAAGATGGTGAATGGCGCAGACGCATGAATCACGAGTTGTACCAAGTGTACATATATGCAGACATTATTGGTAGGCTGATAAAATACAGCAGATTACAGTGGGCTGGACATATAGTGCGTATGCTGGAAGAGAGACCATCAACATTCATGTTTAGCAGAGAACCTGGAAGAAGACTTCGATTCTGAGGTTTTCCAAGGACCAAAGTTTCTAACAGTAAAGTTACGCAAAGAGGATCTGCTTACACTAATTCTTCCCAAATTAGGCGCATTTATTATCCCGTAACCATTTATGATATGCCACCAGCCGAGCTGGTTTAGTACTTTGTATGGGACACATTGAAATCAGCAGAAATGGGGGCACTATTACCCTTACCAAACAAACCCCCGTTTCACCCGGAACATTTTGATGATCTAATTCGTGATATATTGGTTTTTTATATGACATTTATCAAAAGTAAAACCATCTTGGCAAAACTCTAACGATTGAACTCTTGAAATACAGTACAAAGCGAACCTTTCGTCAGGGAAATCCATTTTCACTATGCAAAGCAAAATTTTCAATCTTTGAACATTTACAACTTCGAGCTGGAAATCTTGCTAATTTCCATATCTCCGTCATGGAAAACCTCAAGCGTCGTCTTTCTAGACATTTCCAAAGCTATTCAACAGGTATTGCGGCAACTCACCGACTGGGGTATCTTTGTAAGACCCATCTCTTTCGTACGGGATTTCCTTAGCCTCGAATCTTCATGGTGCTCATTGGCCACATCGCATTATAGACGTTTGGAGAGGACGCTGGCGTTCTCCAGGATTTAGTAACAGTATTGATGCTGCTCCTCGTGGCTTCGAACGACGTGTTTCAAGTGATATTTGTTTGGTACTTATTGGGAATACTCCAAGTAGAACGAATATCCGTCTACAGGTGGTACATAGATAAATCTCCGTAGTCCAGTCTTGCGATAACTAGCCCGAGCCTCTTCCCAGTGACTAATCTGCACTGCGTCAAAGGTAAGCCGAGGTAGCAGGAAACGATAAAACTGTACTACCGTAACTCAGACGATGTGATAATTTGATGGCATTGCGAGCCTTGACTCTTGACCTGCTGAGAATGCGCTTTATCGGATAGGTCACTTTACATGAGAGACGTATAGGAGGGTGTTTCTCGACCAGGAGAAAATACCTTGATAACAAGAGTTGGTATCGACACATTAGTACAGGGTCAGGACATTGAACAGCTACATCACTTCAACAGTCATTATTACGTATCACATGAAACTGTACTTGACGACCCTTCGTCGCTTTGATCACAATATGTGTTACTTTTATAATCAAGTATTATCAGAAAAATAAATTTTGGTAGCCTTCTTCCGAGCTGGAAAATTATCTGTCTGATTTACGTTTGATCAGAAGCTTTGTACACATTACAGATGAAATATAACTGAATACCGGAAGTACCCAAAAACAGTATGGTGTTAATAGCAAGGTACTGTATTGCCTTGGTGAAGCTCGTCAAGAGGCACCTGAAAGAAATATTCGACAAGATGCGAAAGGTTAATGATCTTCCGGTGAGGCATAACAAGAACAATTAAAGACGTTGCTGAAGAAAGCCGTAGACGGAAGGTTGGAAGAATGTCGTCGAACCGTCATTTTAATTACAGGGATTGAGTTTTCCAACGGGACTCGTCGCAGGCTCACGAAGCGAAGAAATTCAACTCTGAATTGCAGAACCACGAACTTTGCTGTCTGGAGTATGTTGGAAACCGCAGTCTACTTCAAAAAATATGAACATGTGCTTGTCCATGTCCGAGCCTGCGGGCCTCGTACGATGCGTTCCTCGAGTGGTTAAACTCTAGTGCGAACAAGTTGAGCTTGACTAGTGAATTTTAAAAAAGTTTCAAAAAGACTGAATGAATGTGTGGAATATTATGATTGATGAATGGGAAGTAGGAGGTGAGACGTCTCACTTTTCACTCCTCGTTTTTTCACTGTGAAAAGTGCGGAAGTAAGACGTCTCACTTCTCACTTCCTACAGTGGAAAGTGAGAAGTGTGATGTGAGGAGAAATGAGAAAATACAAATGAAGAATGAGAAGAAAGAAGTGAGGCATCATATTTGCCAAATCTTATTAATTACTTCATACTTCTCACTCCTCATTTCTCACTTCTAATTGTTCCTCACTTGTCACTTGTCTTGACGTAACTACATTCACTTCGACCAAACGACATTTTCGGTTAAACGGCCAAACGACCTATTCGGCCACATTACATTTTCGGCCGTATTTCCATTTCGGCCAAGAGACTTTCAGCCAAACGACTTTTGGTCAGTTGGATTTCAGGCTGATAGTTTGTTCATCCAAATGGCATATTTGACCAAACAACTTTCGGATGAGATGATTGCTCCAGCTCAGGTTCCGGCCTATTCAGATAAGTTACGTTTGGCGCACGCAAACTAATGTTCGCTTCATCAAAAGTAAAGCCCGCTGTCCACTGCTCGTCATAATAACAAATATTTGTCAAGTTTATCCAGATATCTATCAGATTGATTAGAAATCGACAAGGATATCAGGCTGACTTTTGACTTTTTTCATTATGACAAATAGTGCAATGATAGCTTTAATAGACTTCTGTTTTTTTTGGCTCATAACGATAACCTCAAAATTGTAGAGGAATAAAAGTTCCCCCGAACACACGCAACGCTATAATCGCAACACGATTCTATCGCTTGGCGACTGCGATTCTGTCGCCGTTGGTATGGAAGCGTAAATGGAACATTGCCTGTGGCGACCCAACGATATAACCGCGGCGATGAAATCGCTTAGGTCCGGGGGAGCCTTAAAAATGTATATGAAAATTTACTCATTTGCACCCCAGCTTCGTGGAGTTTCCCCGCCAACGTGTATTTGTTTTCCTTTTATCGGTCACTCACACATTCGGATGTGAGAATCTCCATTATACAATCTTCCAATCATGCGGAGTCTTACACCGGAGTTTTTGTTTTGTTTTTGACGTTGGACAACTTCTCACCCATAGGTACTAAGTGCCAAATCAGAATCTAAAATTAGAGGCTGCCAAGAAAATATGCAAGATTTTTAACGTTAATAGAGCCTTTTCTTTTCATGGATTTTTGAGATTTTTATATCAATCCGCCCGGAAACTCTCCACCAATTTCCCAATTTCGTTGACAGTTTTAATTATTTACGATAAACTATTAATAATATCTAATCTTGCCAAACTCAGTTAAAATTTCAGAACCAACCAATCTCAATTTTTCTATCGCAGCAATGGCGATGGCAGCAGAAGGCGATGGTGGGTGCTGCGAAAATTTTTCGAAAAACGAAAAATTCGAAAAACGAAATGCGACGAATGCATTTTTGACACCATTCCTATTTGGAGACACTCTTGAAGTCTCTACACACTCTTGAGGGATAGTTTCCAACATCTCTGCTGTTTACCTTTTTGTACCTTTACCTACCCACTGTGCACTGCGATCCTGTAATAGAAGCAGGCTAACGCATGCAGCTGGAAGCGTTGCCACCGGGCCTACTTCGATAACATGAATTACCAGCTGGCTTGCGTCGTTTGATTTCGTTTTTTTTTACATTTTTTCTAGAATTTGGGATGCATCTAAACTCTAGGTGTGTTTCATTTTTTTTACATATCGGCATGTTTCTTACTCAAATGTGATTCATTTGTTCTGTTTTTCGCTGCCAAAAAACCGCGATGGATGATGACGATGCGCGAAGGGAACAGTTTTTTTTTCTCACGCTTCATTCGTTTTTTTTTCTACAGTAGTTTGAAATATCTCAGTCGATGTACGTTTGTGAGCAAATGTCCAGGTTCGTACCGAATCTCACCTCTGTACACGTGCCGGGTGGTGGCTGAACGCGTGTCTCGTCCCGTGTCTGCGACTCTTTTGCTGCTTGGTATGTTGTTGTATATGATTTTCAAATTTATTAACTTAGATAAATTCTCTTAACTAGTACATGCGACAGCTTAGCTGAGCGTAGATAACCAAAACGAGTAACATAACAAATGACCTATGCTGCAGTAAAATATGGATATTCCTCTGCTTAACCATTGATATACTGTCTGAAAGTAAAGGGACAAAGAGCAATACACGGAGGGAGAAAAAGAGAAAAAAGAGTATAAAAGTGTAGTTTAGTAGTGATGGCAACACATTCATTTCGGGAAGCAAAATGTGCACATAAATTTGTGCACCCGGAGCATCGGAGCATCAAGCAAGTCCAAATCGCACTATCTCGCAGAACCCAATCCCGTCGTAGATGAACCGTTTATGGAACCACAATGAAGGAGGAAGCGAGCGTGCACAGAAGTTGTCAGTGTTCTGAATTCTCCCGGGTGGTCACGTTTCAGGAAAAGTTCGATACATAGTCAGGTTATTGTCGATACATTGTCGATTGGTCGCTCCAAGTATCACAGAAGCATGACTTGATAAAAGTCACAGTTGCACAATTCTCTTGCTAATATGAAATGGCGGAGAGCGCGGTCGCCTTGTACCGCATTTGGCCAAACCGCTATCGAATTGAACCATGTACACGTCATTTATTTTAGCTCTACTCAAACGATGGACGTCTGATTTGCTGGCAAACTATTGCGTACAAGAAATAACAAATTGCTACCGTTTTGACACGGAGGAGGAAGTGATAACTTCGGTGGTTTGTGCTTTTATTATTGACAAAATGTTCAGCGTTCAATTTGGACATCAGCGTCGTTAGTTACCGTAGTTCAAATGCCATTTTCAGACTCTTTTGGTATTTTATACATATTCAGTCGTATTAGGCAATTAAATCCGACGCTATCCTCAAAATACATGGTCAAGCTTTATTAGAAAATTATTTTGAATCAGCAGATAAAAGTTAAAATAAATATATCGTTATTTTTTTATTAATAGTTTTACTTCAAATAATATACCAACTTACATCCAGTCTTCCCTCACTTGACCTTTTTCGGAGCAAGTTTTTTCTTCTTTATAGCCAGGATATCCGCTGTCAAACTTTGATTGAACAAAGGTATAAGGTCAAACCAGCAAGACAATCCTAAGTTCGAAGAAAATCAACTATAAATGGTTGGGTTTTTTCCCTCAGATAGCTTTTGCAGTCTTTCCCGACTCACCTCTCAATAAAACAGACGGCCTCCAAAAAATGAACTAGTTTGAAGTTCGCTGACTACTCGTTTTCTTTTTCTTCTTCTATGGCTCTACATTCCAACTGGAACTTGACCTGCTTTTCAACTTGTTATGAATGGGAGTTCATTTTTAAATGTAACTTGTTTTTGTAAATTTTGCATCCACACGCTGAAATGGATCGGTATTAGGGTGTCCCAAAAAAATCGATGTTCGAAAAGTCATGGTGCTCAACCCTGAAATGAAAGATATACCTGTCTGGATAATTTTTGTAGAACAAACCGAATTTCTAAAAAATCGTTTAGAGGTCGCGCCAGATCGATTTTTGAAAAATGAGCTTTTTTTAGGTTCAAAATCAAATATTGGGTCCTTTCACAATTTTTTTTCAGAGTCACCCATTCGTTTTATATTTTTTTATTTTTCCGTGGATCTTTGCCCATATTCTCCATAAATTAGTTTTTGGTATTATACGTGTTTACAGTCTGCAGAACTGTTTAAATATCGAAATAAGCATATTTTTTTGACTAACTTTCGAAGTTATTTCATCCTCAAACAAAAAATATTTTTTTCTCGTTCAGAAAAACTTACATACTAAAAAGAGCTATTTATAGGGAGTATTTTCATAAAATAAGATCCAAGAAATGTTGTTCTGGGGCTGAGATATTGCAGTTTTAGTAAATAGTCAAAAAGTGTCCAAATTCGGTTCTTTTTCTTTGCATGTTATAATTTCATCAAGTTGCACAAATAATTTAATTTAAATTAACAACAATTCAAAAGCAAATAAATGGGAATATTTTCCAGGTAACATAGCTTTTATTTCCGATGGAGTTGGTTACCTGAATTACAGGATTTGGTCGGAGTATATGGATGGAGCCAGTTATAAAATGATATCACATCCAACAGTTAATATATAGCAATAAACAACTAATCAGGTTTACTATGATCTCTTTATTAGTTTTGATTTAATCATAGGATGCTTTTCACGGTATACAAAAAACAAAGCAGGCTCAGCACGTATGTAAACATTCAGTTTGAATGTAAACATGTGTACTATCTTCGCACAAGCTGAACTGAGACGATGCTCTACGGTCTCAGCATGCTTACTTTTGTACTCTAACATGTGGCGTTAAAATATGCGTCACTCTTGACGTGTCACTTTTCTTACGAGCCTACCTTGTTGTCTGTATACCTGTTTTTGATATGTCATATGAGTTTCAAACAATTTTTTTCGTCGTATCAGTTCGACAGCTTTTCAGTTCACTTGAGATATTGGAAAAGTAAAAACGGAATAAACGTAAAGTAAAAACGGAAAAATTACACTTCAAGTGAGACGCATATTTTAACGCCACATGTTAGAGTACAAAAGTAAGCATGCTGAGACCGTAGAGCATCGTCTCAGTTCAGCTTGTGCGAAGATAGTACACATGTTTACATTCAAACTGAATGTTTACATACGTGCTGAGCCTGCTTTGTTTTTTGTATACCGTGAAAAGCATCCTATGATTAAATCAAAACTAATAAAGAGATCTTCGTTGACAGCCGCTCGACAACGGACCAGATCTTTACTGTACGGCAAATCCTTCAAAAATGCCGTGAATACCAGGTCCCAACGCACCATCTGTTCGTTGATTTCAAGGCGGCATACGACAGTATAGACCGCGTAGAGCTATGTAAAATTATGGACGAGAACAGCTTCCCTGGGAAGCTTACCAGACTGATCAAAGCAACGGTGGATGGTGTGCAAAACTGTGTGAAGATTTCGGGCGAACACTCCAGTTCGTTCGAATCGCGCCGGGGACTAAGACAAGGTGACGGACTTTCGTGTCTGTTGTTCAACATTGCGCTAGAAGGTGTCATGCGGAGAGCCGGGTGTAACAGCCGGGGTACGATTTTCAACAGATCCAGTCAATTTATTTGCTTCGCGGATGACATGGACATTGTCGGCCGAACATTTGCAAAGGTGGCAGAACTGTACACCCGCCTGAAACGTGAAGCAACAAAAGTTGGACTGGTGGTGAATGCGTCAAAGACAAAGTACATGCTTGTGGGCGGAACCGAGCGCGACAGGGCCCGCCTGGGAAGCAGTGTTACGATAGACGGGGATACCTTCGAGGTGGTCGAGGAATTCGTCTACCTCGGATCCTTGCTAACGGCTGACAACAACGTTAGTCGTGAAATACGAAGGCGCATCATCTGTGGAAGTCGGGCCTACTACGGGCTCCAGAAGAAACTGCGGTCGAAAAAGATTCGCCACCGCACCAAATGTGTCATGTACAAGACGTTAATAAGACCGGTAGTCCTCTACGGACATGAAACATGGACAATGCTCGAGGAGGACTTGCAAGCACTCGGAGTATTCGAGAGACGGGTGCTTAGGACCATCTTTGGCGGTGTGCAAGAAGACGGTGTGTGGCGGCGAAGAATGAACCATGAGCTCGCCCAACTCTACGGCGAACCCAGTATCCAGAAGGTAGCTAAAGCCGGAAGGGTACGATGGGCAGGACATGTTGCAAGAATGCTGGACAGCAACCCTGCAAAGATGGTGTTCGCTTCCGATCCGGCAGGTACGAGACGGCGTGGAGCGCAGCGAGCGAGATGGGCAGACCAGGTGCAGAACGACTTGGCGAGCGTGGGGCGTATCCGAGGATGGAGAGATGCGGCCTCGAACCGTGTATTGTGGCGTCAAATTGTTGATTCAGTGTTATCTGTTTAGATGTTAACTAAATAAATGAAATGAATAATAAAGAGATCATAGTAAACCTGATTAGTTGTTTATTGCTATATATTAACTGTTGGATGTGATATCATTTTATAACTGGCTCCATCCATATACTCCGACCAAATCCTGTAATTCAGGTAACCCACTCCATCGGAAATAAAAGCTATGTTACCTGGAAAATATTCCCATTAATTTGCTTTTGAATTGTTTTTAATTTAAATTAAATTATTGGTGCAACTTGATTAAATTATAACATGTAAAGAAAAAGTACCGAATTTGTACACTTTTTGACTATTTACTAAAACTGCAATATCTCAGCCCCAGAACAACATTTCTTGGATCTTATTTTATGAAAATACTCTCTATAAATAGCTCTTCGTAGCATGTAAGTTTTTCTGAACGAGAAAAAAATATTTTTTGTTTGAGGATGAACCTTAACTTCGAAAATTAGTCAAAAAAATGTGCTTTTTTCGATTTTTAAACAGTTCTGCAGATTGTAAACACGTATAATACCAAAAACTAATTCATGGAGAATATGAGCAAAGATCCACAGAAAAATAAAAAAATATAAAACGAATGGGTGATCCTGAAAAAAAATTGTGAAAGGACCCAATATTTGATTTTGGACCTAAAAAAAGCTCCTTTTTCAAAAATCGATCTGGCGCGACCTCTAAACGATTTTTTAGAAATTCAGTTTGTTCTACAAAAATTATCCAGACAGGTATATCTTTCATTTCAGGGTTGAGCACCATGACTTTTCGAACATCGATTTTTTTGAGACACCCTAATCGGTATTCTTGTTCATATTGGTAAAAACATCGAAAAAGCTTAAGGAGTGCATTTTGGATTTTTCTCCCCTACATCGTTCGTCACTAGCCAAATGAAGAAAGGTTACCAAGTTGATGTTATCTACACCGACATGTCTGTAGCTTTCGACAAAATGAACCACGATATTGCACTCGCTAAATTTAAAAAAAAACTAGGTTCAAGATCCATTTTACTCAACTGGCTTCGATTTTATTTTACCGATCGCAACATGGCTGTCAAAATCGGGAATCATGTTTCGTCGCCGTTGACAGTTAGCTCAGACGTCCCACAAAGTAGCCATCATGGACCGTTTTGCCTTTCTCGTATTTATTTGTACTTCATATGAACGATGTTAATTTTATTCTAATTAATCGTGCGCTGACGACTTAAAACATTTCATGTCATAAGACAACCGAGTGATGCTACGTTTTTACAGCGGCAACTCGAGATTTTTGCAGTATGGTGTCAGCTTAATCGGAGATTATTCATCAGAATCGAAGCGTCTTTGTTTTTTGAAAATAGAAGTTCAATTTAAGGGAAACAAATAAAACAGACATGTCTTTTGTCGACTGGCTGCAGAAAATGATGATATCATCATTGTCATCATGGGGTCTATTTTGTTTTAACGTTTCTACATATAGTAAATGGTAGTAAACTGTAGTAAAGGCTAAGTTCGAATGTAGCATTTGCCATAAGTACGATTTTTTAATTCATATCAAGCATGTAGTTTTCTCTGTGGACTTTATTTTTGAGTAGATGTTACAAGCAGGGTTGTAAATATTCGGCAGCACTGGATGAAGGTGATGTTTTTTTTATATCATTTTTTTATTTTCTTCCTGCTTTGAAATCAACCTCACATTCCCGGAGAGGCAGAAAAGTAAACAACAGAACTCACATCACTCACAGCGCCGCGAAGATGAAATTTACCACAGCAAAATGTACACATTCACCCAGCAAATTGAAAAAATTCACCACGCGTTTAAATGGGCCACTCATGGAACGTACACACGGTCAAGCAGTTCGACCAACATTGACTCCACCTCTCGTTTATTCAAACATCCATAAAGTTTTATCAACAGCGGCACGAACAATCAATTTATTCGACCAACAATATCACACACGAACGACCGATGCGCCAACTTGAGCACCAACCATCAAAAATATATGGAGTTTGTGCAACTTCACTACAAATGCTCAAACGTGTTCGGCGAACCTTGACTCCACCCCGACAACTCAAACCAAAATCAAACCATTTTAATTTTTTCCAACCGAGCCGCCAACTGTCAAATGGTTGTTCGAACAACTTCACACACGTTCAAACAAAGCAGCAACTTAAGCGTTTTCTTGGGGGCGGAGTCAATGTTCGTCAAACTGCTTGACTGGTGTGTACGTTGCATCACAGTCATACGGTATGGCGCGAACTGAGCAGCTTGTCAGAGCGCCTTGTGAGTGGCTGAATGCGAAACTGAATGGTCGGTGGTGGAACTGATTTTTCGGCTGCACCCAGTCGCACTCACCACGGCGGCGATGAAGGCGACAGCAGATTTTACTGAGATCCATGTTTTTCACTGCATGATCCATGTTTTGATCCATGTTTTTGACTGTGAAATATTTCCACCCTGGTTACAAGCGTTAAGTTTTGCTACTTTTTATTAATCAAATTTGCTCTCCGATTCTTCAATTGGCGAGATTCCTATAATTGGATATGAGAGCCGATACGAAATGTTGGAAAAGTCTGTTTTATTAGATATTTGCTTCAAGGCCATATTGATTGTTCTGATTTGCTAGAAAATATTGAAGTAAACACACGCAATCGTAGTCTTCGCTCGCAATCATTTTTGTATATTCGTGCTTCTAGAACTAACTACGGTATCGATGAGTCCATCAAAAGCATGTGTCGCGTGTTTAATAGGTGTTACGATGTGTTTGATTTTCATGTTCCTCGTATAAATAAATAATAAGAAAGGATTCAAGAGTATTGTGTGTTAGATATGGTGCATTCTTTTTTTTTTTTTTTGTATACCGTATTGTATGTCATATGGATACGTATGTTACACCTGTCAACAGTGAAAAATTAATAAACTGGCACGAATTCTAAACCATTTGTGTTTTGTTTCGCGTTTGCTGTAGAGTGATTCAAATGTTGACTTTTTTGACCCCCGATGCTTAAACGATTGCATTAGCTATTTTAATATTCCTTCTAAATTTTAACCTAATTTGGATCCGATTTGAGTGAGCACGCGTTGTTTGAACCCGGGTGGACGATAGTAGCTCATTAACAATAAAAACCCTGAATAATCCGGTTATCGGTTTTGGTGGCTCTTCCGTGAAAAAAATACTGAAAAATATGAGTGATTGTTTTTTAGCATGTTTTGCGCATAAAAAATAGTATTTTGACCATAAATTGTGGTCCCATAGTTCAATCTGGCTAATTTTCAATAGCAAACAATGGGACAGGATTCTCAGTCGAATGGAACTTGTTGCGAGTAATTCAGCCAATGCTAAGTTCCAAAAAGTGTGTCTACAAAATTTTGTGCACATACACAAATACACACACATACATACATACATACACACAAACAGACATCAGACATTGACACAAACAGACACAAACAGACATTGGGGGCAGCAGGGACTTTGTCCAAGGGCTTGACGACCCCTCCCCATGGCCACTGCGAGTTAGACCGGGACCATCGTCCCTAACCCCTAATCCCAAGGCGTCAAGCGACCCGTGCCGAGGGGATGCATGGCCAGGGGGTGAAATAATAAGCTAGGCCTTTAACGGAGCCTGTGGGGTACCTGGGCACCCCTCCACAGTAATTGTCCCTTACCGCGTCATGCTGGGCTCTGGCGTGTTGAACCTCTATTCCCGAGCAACTCGTCCGACCAACATGGAAAACCAAGTCAATTCTTCAATTAGTGGTAGTAGTGTAGGCGACAACTCCTTCGCAAGAGGTGGGTTGTTCAGGGCTCCGCCTAGGAGGCCAGAGGCAATAGTCGGCAGCTCAGTGCGCAGCGCCAGCATGGGTCACTCAACCTTCCTCTCGGCTAGAAAAACGCCGGTAGGGGTTATTGACGGCTCATGGCTTGTGGAGGCGATGAACCGCAAACGCGATGGGCTTTCGGCCTTCGAGGTGGCGACGGAACAGCTGGACGCCATCATCGACTTTGCGTCATCGAAGCATAATATCAGCAAGGACCTCAAGAGGAGCTTGCAGAAACTTCGAAAGTCGATGTTGGACGCCAAGCTGGAGAGGGCGGTCGGGACGGCCAAGTGTAAACCCGTGAAATCGGCGGAGTCGAGGTCTACCCAGACTGAGGCCCAAGGATTCGCGGACTCGGGCAAGGTCGAATCGACCGAAGGCGTGCCAGCGAAGACGGTGGTGCCAAAGTCTACCCAGACTGAGGCTCAAGTATTTGCGGGTACGTCGGGGGTGACTGCTCCAACGGAGCAGACACAAAAAGCGGGGGAGACAGTCTCCAGGGGATGAGCTCCCTGGGAGCCGCTCCAAAACGCGGAGGGTTACTACCCCGAACAAGGGTAGTGGGGCTGGGAAGCTGAACCCCGGTCAGGTACCTCCAAAACCGGGGGAGGAAGGACCTGGAAAGGTCCGTCCACTCAGGAAAGACGGTGGTAAGGGGTTACGGCAGGCTGAAAGTTCTCAGCCGCACCAGACCAGGGAAATAGAGGGGGATGACGCCTCCTGGACCCTGGTCAAGAACAAGAGGAAACCGAAGACGTCAAGGGCCGAAAAGAAGGCCCAGGCGAATGAGGGTAGCAAGAAGTCTAGGGTAGGCGCCAATCGCTCCAGGGGCGATGCCCTAGTCATCACGGCGGACGAGGCTAAGTACTCGGATGTTTTGAAGGCGATGAGGAGTGACGTCAAGCTCGTTGAACTCGGCGCCGACGTACGTCGAATAAGACGTACCCGGATGGGCGAGATGATACTCGAGCTGAAGCGGGGCGTCTCGCAAAAGGGCGCCGCCTACAAGAAGTTGGCGGAGGAGGTCCTAGGCAAGATGGTCAACTCACGACGGAGCTGAATCTAAGGGTTAAAGACCTGGACGAGATCACCGAAGTCGAAGAGCTCGTCACGGCACTGCGGCGACAGTGTGAAGTGGAGACGCCCACCGCAGCCGTTCGGCTACGGATAGGTCCGGCAGGGACGCAGGTAGCATTGGTTCGGCTATCTGCAGCGGACGCCTCCAAGGTAGTCAAGTTAGGGAGCGTCAAAGTGGGATGGTCGGTATGCCCTGTGCGCATATACGAGCAACCCGAAGTTTGCTTCAAGTGCCTGGAACCGGGGCACAAGCAATGGGACTGCAGAGGCCCTGACAGAAGCAATCTCTGCCGACGCTGCGGATTGGAGGGACATAAGGCACAATGCTGCACGAACCCTCCCAATTGTTTGATTTGTTCCAGCAAAGCTGTGAAAAGCAGGCACCCCATGGGGGATTCGATGTGCCCGGCGTTTAAGCGTGCTGCAAAATCAAAGTGCAGGTAACGCAGCTGGCTTGCTCGGCCTCGCCCGAGTGTTTGGTGTGCGCAGGTTTAGAGGAAACGGCGGAACACGTGTTGTTCGTGTGCTCACGTTTTCGCGCAATGCGTGACCACATGCTTGCCACATGTGGTCTGGACACTACCCCGGACAACCTAGTTTGGAGGATGTGTAAAGGATGTGTTGGCTGGAACGCCGTTTTATCGGCTATCGCCCAAATCGTCTCGGAGCTACACAGAAGGTGGCGCGTGGACTCAAGGATGGCTAGTTCAGGCGCAAATAAGAGGTGGTCCAAGGGATCGGAGTCGGCTTCATGGGTCATACCGGTGGTCATGCTTTGTGGTTGAACTCGATCCTTTTATCGAACAAGTGGCCGCGCGAAGAACAACATGGTATCGTCGCTTTCGCGGCGTCGATCAACCGGGCGGGTTCCGAGCCCGAGGACGGAAAGGGGTCCTCGTCAAGGCTGGGGCAGGCGTAGGCCTCGCGTCGGCAAGTCCCTTTGTGTGCTGGCGAATAGGCCCTATCGCAGAAAGGTCAAATTGGGGTGCACGCGGCATCATCATTCTTGATACTTGTCGTTCAGAGGGAAGCAGGCGCGAAGTCGACCCTTCCCACCTTCCGAGGACATAGGGCATGGTAAGGCCACCTGGAAAGCCGGCAACGCGCTGGCACGATACCATGGTATTCTTCTAAAAAAGCGAGTTACGATGTTCAGTGCTGCAAGGACACGCAGCTAACCTCGAGGGTGCGTTGTGCACTGGCCCCCCTTTGAAGCATTACTTTCTGGTTGTACCGAAGGGATTATGGGCTTGGCGGCAATGGAAACGGTTTAGCGGGTCGGGGATGTAGTCCTGCCTCCCTCGGTGATCCCTAACCCCGCACTTCCTGGTCAACCCAGGATGTCTGTTGAGCAGATTCCCCCTCCATTGTTTAGGAAGAAAAAAAAACACAAACAGACATCACCTCAATTCGTCGAGCTGAGTCGATTGGTATATAACACTATGGGTCTCCAAGCCTTCTATCAAAAGTTTGGTTTTGGAGTGATCATAGAGCCTTTACGTATACTTAGTATACGAGAAAGGCAAAACGTGATATTTAAAAGGTCTTGCCATTAACAAGAAGTTATCAATATCTTGAGCTATTAGTTTGTTCTTGTTAATAGCAAAACCTGATATTCTTATGATATTTTGGTGCAAATGTTTGTTATTTTCGCTTGTTATTTTTACTCTTATTTCAAACAAGTTCATATCATGTTCTGCTATCAATACCACGGCTTCTACCCGGGAAGTTTATATGAAAATTACCATGAAAACAGTAACTTTGATACAAAACCGTTCCCCAACGCTTCCCATCAAGTTCTAAATAGTTCATGGGCTAGCCCACGGAACGGTATTTCACATAAGGGTCGATTGTCACAGTAATTTCCATCTTCTTCTTTTTCTTATTGGCATTACATCCCCACACTGGGATAGAGCCGCCTCGCAGCTTAGTGTTCATTAAGCACTTCCACAGTTATTAAGTGCGAGGTTTCTAAGCCAAGTTACCATTTTTGCATTCGTATATACTGAGGCTAACACGATGATACTTTTATGCCCAAGGAAGTCGAGACAATTTCCAATCCGAAAATTGCCTAGACTGGCACCGGGAATCGAACCCAGCCACCCTCAGCATGGTCTTGCTTTGTAGCCGCGCGTCTTACCGCACGGCTAAGGAGGGCCCCACCACAGTAATTTCCATACAAACTTTAAATGTGCAGGCGGGATTTATGGGTGAACGCTCTACCACAGACCAGGTGTTCGCCATACGTCAGGTATTGCAGAAATGCCGCGAATACAACGTGCCCACACATCATCTATTTATCGACTTCAAAGCCGCATATGATACAATCGATCGGGACCAGCTATGGCAGCTAATGCACGAAAACGGATTTCCGGATAAACTGATACGGTTGATCAAGGCGACGATGGATCGGGTGATGTGCGTAGTTCGAGTTTCAGGGGCATTCTCGAGTCCCTTCGAAACGCATAGAGGGTTACGGCAAGGTGATGGTCTTTCGTGTCTGCTATTCAACATCGCTTTGGATTGAATAATACGAAGGACAGGGATTGACACGAGTGGTACGATTTTCACGAAGTCCGTCCAGTTATTTGGTTTCGCCGACGACATTGATATCATGGCACGTAACTTTGAGAGGATGGAGGAAGCCTACATCAGACTGAAAAGCGAAGCTAAACAGATTGGACTAGTCATCAATACGTCGAAGACGAAGTACATGATAGGAAGAGGCTCAAGAGAGGTCAATGTAAGCCACCCACCACGAGTTTCTATCGGTGGTGACGAAATCGAGGTGGTAGAAGAATTTGTGTACTTGGGCTCACTGGTGACTGCCGAAAATGATACCAGCAGAGAAATTCGGAGACGCATAGTGGCTGGAAATAGTACGTACATTGGACTCCGCAAAACGCTTGGATCGAATAGAGTTCGCCGCCGTTCCAAACTGACAATCTACAAAACGCTCATTAGACCGGTAGTCCTCTACGGACACGAGACCTGGACGATGCTCGTGGAGGATCAACGTGCACTTGGAGTTTTCGAAAGGAAAGTGTTGCGTACCATGTATGGTGGGGTGCAGATGGCGGACGGTACGTGGGGGAGGCGAATTAACCACAAGTTGCATCAGCTGCTGGGAGAACCATCCATCGTTCGCACCCCGAAAATCGGACGACTGCGGTGGGCCGGGTACGTAGCCAGAATGTCGGACAGTAATCCGGTGAAAATGGTTCTCGACAACGATCCGACGGGAACAAGAAGGCGAGGTGCGCAGCGGGCAAGGTGGATCGATCAGGTGCACAGGCCACTCCGGCCTTAGTCTGATAATAAATAATTAAATTAAATGTGCACAATCAAATTACATTCAAATTTGTTAAAAATTTAGGAGGATTATTAAAATGCCAAATGCAAACGTTTGTGCATCGGGGGTCAAAAAAGTCAAAATTTGAATTAGCGAGTGAGGTTACCCGAGTAGACGAAAATAGCTCAATAATATCAAATGTTGATAACATAGCAAAATGAGATATGGACATGATTGATATGAGAGATAAAAGATCAGACGATACTTTTTGCACTAAAATATCATTAGAAGATCAAGTTTTGCTATTTGTAATAAGTGATCAATATCATGTGCCATTAGTTTGTTCTTATCCATAGCATATCTTGATATTTAAATGTTCTTTTCCTGTTCTTTTATCTCTTATATCAATCAAGTCCATATCATGTTTTGTTATTCTGTTCATGGCTTCTGCACGGGTAGCGGTGCAGGTTGTTATGCTTTTCCTTTTGCTGATTGATGTCAACGCAATGCATTTTTGCTGCTTCATTGATGCTAGAATACAACGGGAAGGTTTGCACAACCTAGCCCCACTTCCGTTGCAATCAGCCTTTGCTTAGAGCGACGATGAAGCTCGGTGTTTGACATCTAGTTATAAGGTTATACATAAATTATGTACCGCAGGCATCTGTCGATGACCTCCAGCAGCCTTTATGCAGCACAGATTTCACTATTGAATTGAAAATTTGTTTTACGGTGTATTTACTTATCTGTCGGTTTCTACAGATATTTGATAAATTCGTAAAGGCGACTTTTTCCTTCCTGATCAGCGCATCTATGTCGATCTTTTAACCACCGTCAGGCGCTATTTGGCTATAAAAATATTGGCAGCTTTCAATATTCTGCTCTCATTCCTCAGCTAATGTGAAGCTAAAAGGAGTCGCCGTGTTCACTTCTACGATTTGGGTTTGTTGAAGCTGATGACTAGCTACTCTGCATAATAGAGCGCTGTTAAGCTATCAGATCCATTCCAGCCCGCGTTTTAGTTCACGATCAATCGCACCTATCAAATTTAATTGTTTATTTACTCAGACTAAAGCTTCAGTGACCTTCACAGTACCGTCGTTGGGTGGGAAAATGCTTCAAATGGGGGTGAGAATGGGTCACTGTTTCAACTACCTGGAACGCTTGTAGAATAGATTGAATGTATCTGAACGATTTTGTTGTCCGACCTCCAGACTGTCGCTGAGAGCGATGACCCATTCCCTAGACCCATTGTCACCCCGATCTCAGCTCGATTCAAGACTGCACGTCGCCAATAACGCAGTCTACGAAGGATCTGCAAATTGTCTTCCTCCTGATCGATCCACCTTGCTCGCTGCGCACCTCGCCTTCTTGTGACCGTCGGATCGTCCAATGAGCGTTTTATAGATAGTCACCTTGATACGGCGACGAACTCTATTCGATCAGATCGTCCAATCGTCAGGAGTCCAAAGTATGTACGCTTTTTGGCCACGATGCGTCTCTGTTATTCTCTGCAGGTGTCGTTTTCACAATCACCAGTGAGCCCAAGTGCACTTATTCTTCAACCACTCCGATTTGGTCACCACACAGATGCAAACTCCTGGTGGATGGTTTACTTTGTCTTCTCTTGGGCCTCTTCCTAACATGTACTTCTTCTTCGACGTGCTGATGACTAGTCCGATACGCTTAGCTTCCCATTTCAGTCTGATATAGGCTTCCTCCATCGCTGTCGTCACTGAAACCGAAACCAAACAGGAACTTCGTGAAAATCGCACCACACGTGTCAATCCTTGCCCATCGTATCGGAAGACCATTACATTGACGTGTCCTGCTCCCGGATCGTTACCATACCGTTATCTGTAACAACGGCGTCCAGATGCTCTTTGTTGTGCCACTGCTACACCTCTGCCGTTGTGCTATAGATCACCGGGATCGTCCCTTACATGAACAGTAGAGTGATTCAAATTTTGACTCCCCCCCCCCGATGCTTAAACGATTA
Source organism: Armigeres subalbatus (assembly GCF_024139115.2). Lineage (NCBI taxonomy): Eukaryota > Metazoa > Arthropoda > Insecta > Diptera > Culicidae > Armigeres > Armigeres subalbatus. The sequence goes on along the minus strand of NC_085141.1, from coordinate 208,939,058 downwards.
CATTTGCCTTTTATTAACTCACCCAAATTTTTAGCTAATGTGGATGTAAATTGAGTGAGCACACGCGGTTTGTAAGAAAATTACTATGAAAACAGTAACTTTCATGGAAAACCGTTCCCCAACGCTTCCCTTTAAGCTCTAAAAATATATGAGTATATCGGCAACATAAGAAATTTTACAAGGAAAGAGGCCGTCTTTGTTGCGAAACGATTTGATGCTCGCAATAAAAGTTATTGAGGAAATACTGAATCGTGGGAAATTTAATTTAACACGTAAAAGAATAACATCAATATCAATAATGAACGTTTTTGTTTTCTTCATAACTTTGCTTCCAAACGAGAAATCGCTTCGCAACAACAACTGCCTTTCAGCTTGAGAAGTATTCTGTGTAGGCAATGTGTTGATTATATTTAAATAGTTCATGGGCCACCACACGGAACGGCCTTCCACATAAGGGTCAGTTTTCACAGTAATTTCCATACAAACTTCAAATGACGTGTGCACAGTCAAATTACATCCAAAATTGCTCAAAATTTAGGGGGATTATTGAAATGGCAAATGCAATCGCTTAAGCATCGGGGGCCAAAAAAGTCAAAATTTGAATCACTCTGAACAGTTCAACTTCTCGTAGAACTTTCGTATGCTATAAGTGCGGTACAGCTGCTTCGTCTCTTAACGGTCTCAATCTTTCACGTGCCTCGATAATCCACGTGCGATGTTGCAGCAATCTCGCCCATGCTTAATTATTACTCTCCACTAATCATGGCAATGAATCATGTCGATTACAATGAATCAGTGGTGTTAGAATACATCTCTGTCTTGAGAAGGTTATCCTCTATTGACAGACGTACTATTTCCGATCCACCTGAAAAAGCCTGTGGCCAAGGGATATAAGCAAATAACTACTACCAGGTTCAGATAGACGATCGCTCTTTAGACTGTAACAACCTCCTTTGACGTCCGTACGCCTGCGGAGTGGACGTCCTTACGTCTCCCTCACTAGCTCTCTTTGCTCTCAATTTCTCAGGGTCGGCACGACACCTGTTTGGGGGAACACACGACACATAAATCTTGCAGAAGCGGACTCGACAAGAAAGTCAACGGACTGGCATGCTATCTAGGGCTGAGTGGTTAATATAAAAGATTTTTTTTTTAAACATTTTACTTTGTTTATTGTAGGTTTATTTTGTTAGGGTTAGTTTTGGGGAGGATTAGAATTCGGTGCGGCCGTTTACTGAAGTTGGGTACCTGATGGTGTATTCATGCGACTAAGGAGATGCGCTGATGACATACCATGTGTGGCGTTCCACGGGTTTATACGCCCGGAACGATGGAATGGGTTCGATCGACGGGTTCGTTGGCCCGTTCCTCGAAGTGGGGTTTGGACTCCAAGATTTTCGTTGGACTTGTTTGGCGTCCGACGGGTTCGCTGGCCCGTTTCCCGGAGCGGGAGGGGGGGGCGGTTGTGACAACTTATACGTAGCTTGGAGGACGGGTTCGTAGGCCCGTTTCTCGAAGAAAAGGTTGAACACGCAGATGAAAGGTGACTTGCTTGGCGTCCTACGTTCGGCCCGTTTCTCTAAGGAAAGGTTGGACACTCAGTCGTATGGTGGCTTGATTGGCGTCCGACGGGTTCGCTGGCCCGTTTCCCGGAGCGGATGTTGGACTCGCAGACTTGGTATAGGCTTGGTTGTCGTCCGACGGGTTTGCAAGCACGTTTCACCACGGAGCTGAGGTTGGATATCGAGAACTTACACGTTTACAACCGCTCGCGTCAACTCTCTGACACTGACTCCTCGATCAAACCTTTTTTCCGTCTTTCTTCGCTGCCCCTTTCGTTCAGTTCTCGGGTTGTCGCTTTTTCGCTCCAAAAAATGTGGGTTGCCCGATTTTATTTCGCCGGTTGTGGAAAATGTCCAGGGGTGTGTTTTTTTTTGGATGGGATGGGTTTTTTGTTTGGATTGAATCAGTATGGTTGACTATATTGTTACCTCATTCGGTAAAAAGACGTAAGACCGGTCTCCCCAAACCGTCGTCTGCGCTAAAAGTAAGAAGACGACGAAAGATTCGGTTTCCGGTAACATGCATTCCGTCCAAGATACAACATCCGTCCAGCCTAGAGTATGTCCTCTTAAAACGCCTTTGACCAGGAGAAACCTTGTCTCCTTGGACATTTTGATGACGTTGGGGCTCCTCCGGAAATATTCTAGCCTTAATGTGTAATTTTCTCTATCGCCGGTTCTTTCGAGTATTAATCGACAATTCAGTGTCCAGTACGTATCAGGAAGGGACTGGCGTCCCACAGGTGTTCATTCCGGCAGTAAACCTGTTCTTCGTCACCAGGAATGAAGTTTTTCGTGAGCTCCCCAAGAACATCTTCATCTTCGTCTACGTGAATGCTATTCTGTTTACAATTGTCGGAAACAATTCGGCCTCATTGGTGAGGCTTACAACGTCACCAAGGAAAAGTGCCCACTTTTGTAAAGGACGTCACCGCCTTTCGAGTCACATCCTGAACTAAACGACCAGCCGGAAGCTTATAAAGTTTCTTGGGGTCTCCGTTGACAGAGGGTTAGCTTTCTTCACCATTTTAGAGCGGCTAAAGCTAGCAGCAGCTATAAGAACATTGTTTATTAAAATTTACTCCGGTGAACAGCAAAGCCCACGTTCCCTTCATCAAATTAGTCGTGCGCAGCATTTATGTTATCAATATGGTATCTGTGGGATATCAAAAAAATCTAGGGATAGCATCTGAAAAAATCAAACATTCACCTCCCCCATCCTAATCCTTCTTGCAGTAGCCCAATGTTTGGTCACAGCGTTGAATACCGTCGAGAGCCCAATAATGTAATGGTCGGATTCATTGATTTTCGAATTAATTTCCTCTTTCTTGGTTATGGGTTGTATGGATTACCATCCTTCAGTGGATATACACTCTAACTTTCACTTACTCAGAGACTGAGTAAAATTGTATTGCTATCTCTTTTTTCTCATGGAAATTTTACTCAGTTTCCGTCAGAAGCGGGACTACTCATAGCTATGAGTTGATTAATAATATTGCAGAATATTGCAGAAAATCTCCCATACGAATTGAAGCGTCCGAAGTTTGAGTATGTCCGAATTTTGATTATCCACGGTATTGGATGCTTTACATAAAAATAATATAAGAAATCATGAACTAAATTCATGAAATTACGAAATAAGTTCATGGTGTGTTTTCATACCATGAAAATGTTCCGGATTCCTGAAATCATTAACTATGTTCCCATTTCTGGGAACAGATTTTTACCCACGTATACAACAAATGCAAATCAAAATTTGTTGAAACTCACGTTCAATTTATAATACGTAATAAATTCAAATATACAACCCCTACCTCCGTTCCAAGTACTGAATCAGCGTATAATCCAATAATTTTGAGGTGATATGCCATTTTACGCATATTTACACAATTAACTTGAATAACGTGAACTTGGTAATAAAAAAATAATCCCTCGATAATGAGACCGCATCGTGCTTTCGTGCTGTGCGGTTCTTTCTCTCTTTGCGGAAGGAAGTTTTTAATACTACCCGAAGCTATTTTAATTTCAACGGTGCTTCTTAGCGCTATTTGTACCCACTGATCCCGTTACGATCTTTGCAAGGACCCGTGCCTTCGTTTTACGTTGGACCCGTTTGCGGAAGTAAAATTCCGACAAGCGGTGGTAATCCTGCAGGGACACCGTTCTGGGAAAAAACCTCTTAGAAGGTCACGTCTCCACGCTCAGCAATGAGTATTAACAAAAACAAGAGGAAGAGGGAGTCTCTGAATTCTCCACTTCCTTCAAAGAAACAAGGTTTCAAGACCGTCCTGCCCAAGCGCGAAAAAAAATAGAAGGAAGCTGGAGAATTCAGATATTCTTTCTAACTCTAATATCGGAAATAATTCTTCTCCAATCGAACTGAGCAATCAGTTCGATTTGATTAATGATGAAATTGAGCAAATCGAATCTACCTCTAGCCCAGGTGATTCGATTCATGCGAAAAAGCAAAGGATTCCGCGAATCGGGGTGTCTGTTGCCGAGTTTTCTGGCTTCCGGAATGAGATTTTGAGTAACCTTCAGGGGATCAAGGTTTCATTTCAGATTGCTAGGAAGGGTGACTGCCGCGTTTTGCCGGGATCCTTTGACGATCGCAAACGTCTTCTTCACTATTTAACTGAAAAGCGCCATAAATTCTTCACATACGACGACAAAACTGAGCGATTGTTCAAAGTCGTCTTGAAAGGTCTCCCCAGTGATGACAAATCACTGGATGAGATTAAATGTGAATTTTCTCTATTATTTGGATTTTCACCAGTCCAAGTAATTAAGATATAAAAGAAATCCCATTCTGGAACTTCCCAGAGGGCATTTCTCAAGAATTTTATTTAGTTCATTTTAACAAAAGTGAACTAAATAATATGAAAAGTTTGGAAAAGGCCTGTATTATGTCTCATGTCCGTGTTACATGGGAACATTTCCGCAGGCCTGGGGAAACTTCCAAAACCCTACCCAGTGCCGTAAGTGCCAAAAGTGGGGTCATGGAACCAAACATTGTCACATGGATGCTAAATGCATGATTTGTGGTGGAACCTCTCACGCCAAGGACGCATGTCCTGTGAGAGAAGATTCCAATAAATTTAAGTGCGCAAACTGTGGGGGCAATCATAAATCCAATTTCTGGGAATGCCCTTCACGCAAAAAAGTTTTGAATTCCCGCGCAAAATTGATGACGGGAAATTCCAATCGGATCCCAGATTCGACGGGTAGAAATTTTTCAAACGCTCAAATTTCGAAACCGGTTACCGGTCGAGCAATTCGTACCCACCACAATTCACAAACAAATTTTGCCGCTCGTCAACGGGTAGCAAGCACTTCAGTAAATTCCAATTTTTCCAATGTACCTACGTATGCAAACATCGCTGCTGGTAGACAAAATTTCTCTTTTCAAAATGAGGTTTATACCCATGTCCCAACGGAAAATAACGGTCATGTTGCCGATTCAGGTAGCATGACTGCTTCCGATTTTGATTTTTTAACTGAACAATTGCATCACATGATTGATGCAATGTTCAAAGCAAATACCATTCCTGAAGCTGTTCAGGTTGGTATAAAGTACACACACAAAATTGTTATCGGACTCCGTTTCAATGGATCCAAATAATTGTGTGAAAGTTCTAAATTGGAATGCCCGCTCTCTAAAGGGTAAGGAAGATGAATTATTCAACTTCCTTTCAGTTCGTAATGTGCATATTGCCATTATAACTGAAACGTATTTAAAACCAGGACTCTCCATTAAAAGAGATCCAAACTATTTTATCTACAGAAATGATCGTCTTGACAGCGCCTGTGGTGGGGTCGCCATTGTCATTAATAGACGTATCAAACATAAATTATTTTCTTCGTTTGAAACCAAAGTTTTGAAACCTTGGGAGTTTCTGTTGAAACAAATTTTGGACAATTTTCCTTCATTGCAGCCTACTTGCCTTTTCAATGCAATGGGCAGCAAAAGAATTTGTTGAAAGCTGATCTTCAAATTCTGACTCGCAACAAATCAAAATTCTTCGTAATTGGTGACTTCAATGCCAAACACCGTTCATGGAATAATGCTCAAAGCAATTCCAATGGTAAAATTTTATTTGAAGATTGTTCTGCGGGATATTATACTATTCAATATCCCAATGGACCAACTTGTTTTTCTTCCAGTCGAAATCCTTCTACAATTGATTTAGTTTTAACGGATTCAAGTCAGCTGTGTGGCCAATTGGTAACTCATGCTGACTTTGACTCTGATCACCTTCCTGTGACATTTGAAATCTCACAAGAAGCCATTTATAATCCAATCAGCTCTACTTTTAATTATCATAGAGCTGATTGGGATTTATATAAAACGTATATCGATAGGAATTTTGATGTTGATATTCCTCTCGATACCAAAAGTGATATTGATAATGCTCTCGTATCTTTGACAAATTTAATTGTCGAAGCCAGAGGCATTGCAATTCCTAAATGTGAAATTAAATTCAACTCCATTATTATTGACGACGATCTTCAGCTACTGATCCGTCTTAAAAATGTGAGAAGAAGGCAATACCAAAGAACTCGCGATCCCGCGTTGAAAGTTATTTGGCGAGATTTGCAAAACGAAATTAAAAAACGTTTCGCTATTCTGAGAAATACCAACTTTGAGAATAATGTCTCGAAGTTGGATCCCAGTTCGAAACCCTTTTGGAAATTAACAAAAATTCTTAAAAACCTCAAAAGCCAATTCCAGCGCTTAAAGAGGGAAATAAAATTTTATTAACAAATGGCGAAAAGGCTCAAAACTTGCTCAGCAGTTCGAGAGTGCCCATAATTTTAGTCTAGGTCTCACTAGTCCAATTGAGGATCAGGTTACACGGAGCTTCGAAGACATTCTCAATCAAGAGAATGTTTTTGACCCTTCGTTGGGAACCAATTTGGATGAAGTGAGATCTATCACTAGAAAATTTGAAAATATGAAAGCCCCGGGTGACGATGGTATTTTTTACATACTTATCAAAAAAAAAAACTTCCTGAGAGCTCTTTATCCTTTTGGTTAATTTATTTAACAAATGTTTTCAATTGGCATACTTTCCAGATAAATGGAAAAACGCCAAAGTTGTTCCAATTTTGAAGCCGGGCAAAAATCCAACTGTGACTTCTAGTTATCGCTTAATCAGTTTGCTTTCTTCAATAAGCAAACTGTTTGAAAAGATTATTTTAAATAGAATGATGGTTCATATTAATGACAATTCTATTTTTGCTGATGAGCAATTTGGTTTCCGCCATGGGCACTCAACCACTCATCAGTTATTAAGAGTTACGAACTTAATTCGGCTCAACAAATCTGAAGGATATTCGACTGGAGTTGCTCTTCTTGATATAGAGAAAGCATTTGACAGTGTTTGGCATGAAGGTTTGATTGTAAAATTGATGAATTTTAATTTTCCTCTGTACATCATTAAACTGATCCAAAATTATTTATCAGATCGCTCGCTACAGGTAAACTATCAGAATACTAAATCTGATAGATTACCTGTAAGGGCTGGTGTTCCCAAGGCAGCATACTGGGGCCCATATTGTATAACATTTTTACTTCTGACTTACCTGATTTACCACCAGGGTGTCAAAAATCTTTGTTTGCAGATGACACGGGCCTTTCCGCCAAAGGGCGAAGCCTTCGTGTCATTTGTAGTAGATTGCAAAAAAGTTTGGATATTTTCTCCACTTACTTGCGAAAATGGAAAATTTCCCCGAATGCTTCCAAAACTCAGCTTATAATTTTCCCACATAAGCCGAGAGCTTCTTATTTGAAACCTTCTTGCAGACATATTGTCACTATGAATGGGGTTCCAATTAATTGGTCTAGCGAAGCTAAATATTTAGGACTTCTGCTAGATCAAAAATTAACTTTTAAAAATCACATTGAAGGCCTTCAAGCCAAATGTAACAAATATATTAAGTGCCTATATCCACTTATAAACAGAAAATCAAAACTTTGTCTTAAGAACAAACTTTTGATTTACAAACAAATTTCTAGACCTGCCATGTTGTATGCTGTGCCAATATGGGCTAGTTGCTGCAATACCAGAAAGAAGGCACTCCAGAGGATTCAAAATAAAATTTTGAAAATGATTCTGAAGTTGCCTCCGTGGTATAGTACCAACGAACTTCATAGAATTTCTAATATTGAGACATTGCAACAAATGTCCAACAAAATAATTTCCAATTTTAGACAAAAATCGTTGCAATCTTCTATTGCAACGATTAACTCCTTGTACCCTTAGTATAAAATAGGTTAAGTTTAGTTTAAGTTGAAAACATTGTAATTCCTACATGGTTCAATTCAACCAGAGGAAAAATTCTAACTGCCAGAAGCAATTGAAATGTATTAATAATAACTAAAAGCGTAACATAGCAAATAAGGATGATAGTGTTAAGAAAACACGGAACACCTAGTCTAAGAGATGAATGCATGTATTAGATAATTAGCAAATAAAATTAGTTAAAAAAAAAAAAAAAAATCCCTCGATAATAATGCTCGAAAGTTCAGCTTTACAAAACAATATACAAAAACAAACAAATTTTAAAGGATCAGCTAAATAATTAAAACACAGTAGTTACCTCGTCTTTACTTTCCACAACCCACACTGACAACCACTTGATGCTCCAATGCGCCATGAAATATCGATTTCACCCAAATAGTAGTTAGTTAATTATACTCATACTCACCATCGAACAGCGATCCGGCCGACGACGTTACTGCAGATGCGGAGGATTCACCTGTTAATTACAGACAAAATGGTTAGTGGGATATTCGGATTACAAATTCGTGGAAAATCATTACAACAGTGCGGGGTATTTCATAATAATTTCAATTAAAGTTTGATTAACGTGCATTATCTAATGGAAAGTCATGAAAATATAAGCTACAGTTGCTGGCAAAAGTCAGTTGTAATCAATTTTTTTTTGTCAGAAAATTTTAAATAAATCTGTAGAAGTTCAAATTTCAAACAAAAAAGCTGCACTTCCGCAAGTTATGAATTACCGTAATCTGGCAAAGTGATATATGCGCCAAATTACAACACACATGTTTTTCATTTTTCTGTTAAAGACCTCTTTGAATACTACTCGTTAACACCATTTTTGGAAAATGGCGTATACGTCCCTTTTTCACATTTAGGATTTTTCATAACTAATATGCAGCATTTCTACAGGATTATCTCAATGCTTACAAAACAAGACCATCATAAAACATGCATCGTAAAACGAACAACATGGCAAACTGAACACCAATTTTCCATCGCTTCCAATAACTCCGACTTACCATTGATGACATGCAGCGAAACGGTGATCGGTGGACTGTTCGACGGGCTGCACGAGTAGTTTCCGGAATCTTTTTTCCTTGTCGACTCGATGATCAATGAGCCAATCTGTGGAATTGCGAGAAGAGAAAAAAAGGCGAAATGAATCGGACCGGCAAGGAGATAAGAGCGCAGAAATCATAAATTGACAAACAGAATGAAACAAATTTGCATAAATTGTGCTCGAAGCGTACAAGTGTGAGCCGTCAGTTGTTCTCAACTTTGATGTATCGTGTTTAATCTTTCTGCGAATACAGATTCACAAATTTAAATTAATATTGATGAGTAAACAGTCATATTAAATACAACAATTACACTGACATATGGGTCACTTTGTAGCAATATTTAGTCACTCCATTTTGTATGTTGGTCAAATGGAAATTACTCTTATCAGTGCGTGACCCATAATTGTAGGGTCACTGAACTTGCGTTTCCGCTTGAATTCTAGTAGTGGATGATTACCTAATATTAGCAAATAATGTGTATTGGAAACTAGAGAGTAAGCTATTTATGTAACATATTTTTTATGCAATATTTTGGATCACATTCAATTTTTTAATCGAAAATTATTTGCAGCTTTTTAGTGGAATGTCTTCACTTGTCATTACCTGTTATTAATATGCCGTTTAATTCCACCAGTTGGTTGAACCTTTATAGATACTTATTTCGAGCTCAACAATAAGGCAGTCTTCGGCCAACAGTGGGCCGTAAATTTTCGCTTTACTTTTCAAAAGGACCTTAGTAAATTTTTGGTCATGAATTAATTTGAATAGCGCAATCAACAGAACAACATGGAATATTGATTGCAGTATTCAAATTAATTCATGAAAAAAATGTTACTTAGGTTCTTTTGAAAAGTTAAGCGAGAATTCTTTTAATTCTTTTTGTTTTCATGACTATAGTGAGCTATAGTATTACTAGTAGACCCAGCAGACGTTGTCCTGAACAGTAGGCGAAAATGCGTGTCATGAACTGCCCATGCATTCATAAGATTCTTAATGTTCGTTTTTCATGATTTACTCAACCTTACTCGTGATTTTTCTATAAGGAAATATCATATAAACCCGTCGGAAACAAAAACGGACATCTTCAAAAGAAAAAAATCCGTCGAGTAGTTTTCGAGTTATGCAGATACGAACACAGACCATTTCATTTTTATAGAGCAGATTAAGTTTGTGTAATCTTTATAATAAGTTCTTTAAATGCCGGTTGGAAATGTCTGCAATGCACTCGATAACAACTTGCTTGTCGTAAGGTACGTTATATTGTTAGGTGGGTCACGTTCGACAGTCATGGCAAAATGCCAATGGATTTGAATATTGTTTCTTCGCTGAATTAGATGAGTTTAGCTCAGAAGTAAAATGGTTTCCATTTCCATGCCCTATATTTTACAATGCATATGCATCAATGGTTTAAAGGAAGGCGAGTAAACCGCTGTCTAACCGAGCACAAAGTGGTTCTATTTTAGCTAAGAGCCCTAGCCTAAGACAATAGTTCATTATAATTCAGCTAATTTCCTGGATTGGGAGCCGTAGTGATTTACAGGGCAGTTCGTGTGTTTAAAATGGGAAGAGACAGCCCGCGATTAGGGTCTCATGATTCGTAGACTGACGAATGTGTCGTTCTCTGTTAAAATGCATGTTGTGCATACCAAGTGTAAGCGTACGCTTTAACTGATGGCCGTGGCATAAAGGGAGTTGGTTTTTATTAGCAAGGAGTAGTCGATCCAACCTCTCACTACCTGAATGGAACCACCTTTGCCAAAAAACACCTCTTTATTATGATATTGAAATGCTAATATCATCTTCCAAATCATAGTAAATCGTTTAACTTCACGTAGAAGTAAGACACTCAAATCATGAATTAGTGTACTACCTCTTTATTGTTTGGTTTTCCCGTAGCCATCTGTACTGATGCTGCACATTAGGGCTGGTTAAATTCCAAAAAAGTTTTAAAATTCCATTGCCCAATTTTAACAGAATTTTAGGCAAATGGGTGGCTATTTAGGGTGGCGCAAAGGCAATCTATAATTATCTGGAAATTTGTATGAGAAAACATGTTTGAGTTTGAGTCCTCCTAGAACCAGTCCTGTAGTAGTGTGGGGTCGGTTAGTTAACGGCTAACAAGCTTTTCCGGGATGATTTTCTTGTTCAAGACACTACATTTTTACAAACATACTTTTCTATTTATTTCCCTTGAAGAGAAGAAAAGAAAAGAAGGGAAGAATATGCTGAGTCCACCTTCGTGCCCTTAGACGAGGGCTCAATCTACGATGAACGCCTCAGATTAGCCATATTGTTTTTGTTTTTGATACTGCGTCCGTACTCGTCTGAGGCCACGGAGTGCTCAATCTGCTATGAACGCATTAGATTAGCCATATTGTATTTAATTTGCTACTTTCTCCGCCTTCATAATCACAGGCGAGCGTTCAACGCACTTCTCACACCTTTAAACCAAAAAACTTCCGGAGGAATTCCCCCTGGAGGAACTTCCGGAGCGATTTTCCAGAAAGCTTCTTGGAGGAATGTTTTGGAAAATACCTTGGGGGATTTCCGGATTACCTTTAGATAAAATTCATGGATTACTCACCCAACCAGCGGATGGCAGATTTTAATACAGTTCTGCATAAGAACCTTACAGAAACTGTATAATAATTGGGCATATACAATTTCGGAAGATTTTAATACAATTATTGTATTGAAATAATACAGATTTGTATTATTTTAATACAATATTTGTATAAAAAGCTTACAGAATTGTATATGCCCAGATTTTATACAATAATTGTCAGATTTGTTTTTTGGATGTACAATTTTCTGGAGGAATTCGCAATTGAATTGTAAAAGAAATGTAGAAGAAATCCTGGAAATATTTCTGGAAGAAACTCCGAGGGTAGGGTAAAAATTTTATGTGAGGTTTGAAAGGAGTTCAGTGAAAATTTCTGAAGAGTTTTCGAAGTCATTTCTAGAGGGATTCGCGGAAAAATTCCATAATAACTCCTACGGAATTTCTGGACTCCAGAGAAATTTTCAAAGGGAATTTGGAGGAAATGCTTCAGGAACTTCGGAAAGAATTCATGTAGGAATCTCCGGAAGAACTATCTGAGGGAGTCCGAACGCACTCCCTGAGGAGCTTTGAAAGGAATTTCTGAATCAACTTCCCAAAAAAATATTGAAAATATTTCCTAAGGAATTCCTGGAAGAAATTTGATGGAACTTTTGAAGGAATTCCGGGAAGAATTCTTTAAGGACCTTTCCGAAGAATTTCTGGAGAAGCTTCCTGAAGAATCATCCCAACTAATTTCTGGTGGAACCTTCGGGAAAAAACTTGTGGAAGAACTTCCGGTGGACTTCCTGGAGCACCTTCTAAAGGAAATGATGGCGGAATTTCCGGATGATTTTATGGAGGAACTTCGGGAGGATTCTGAGATTTTTTTTTATTTCTTTATTTATAAAAAAAGGGGTTTCTTGGAGGAAATTCAGAAGAAATTCCTGGAGGAACGTCAATAGGAATTCTTGAAGGAATTCCTGGAGATGCGTCCGGAGCAATTCCTGACAGAAATTTCGGAGGAATTCCTGGGAGAACTTCCAAAGGGATTTATAGTGAAGCTTCCGAAGAAATAGTTTTAGAAACGTCCTGAATAATTCCTGAAGGAATTTTGATAGAACATTTGTAGGAACTCCCGGAAAAAATCTTGGATGAACCTGGTGAAAATCATCAACAATTATCTGTCGGCAAGGACATTCCGGGTCTCAGTCAGCGGAACGAGTTTCAATGCCCACAACATCGTCGAAGGCGTCCCCCAGGGCAGTATCCTCGGGCCCCTGCTTTTCAATTTGTTCACCTCCGACATGCCAGAACCTCTATAAGGCGGCATTCTGTCTCTGTTCGCAGATGACACCTCCATCGTCTACAACGGTAGAGTGATCAGAGCGCTAGTGGCACAACTCAAACGAGGCCTGGATGCCCTGACAGAGTACCTCACCAGCTGGAAGATCTGTATCAACGCGGCGAAGACCCAGGTCATCATTTTCCCCCACTCCAAATCCCCTAAACATGTTCCGCCTGGGGACTGTAAAATCATCCTCAATGGCACGACTGTGGAATGGGCCAATGAGGCCGACTACCTTGGCTTGACCCTCGACAGCAAGCTTATTTTCAGGCAACAGGTTGACAAAACGGTGACAAAGTGTAACGTTTTGTTGAAACTTCTGTACCCTTTGATCAACCGCCGGTCGTCATTGTCCCTGAAAAATAAGCTTGCTGTCTACAAGCAAATCATCCTCCCTGTGATCGAATATGGCATGCCGGTCTGGGAGAGCTGCGCAAAAACTCATCATCTGAAACTCCAACGAGCTCAAAACAAGTTCCTGAGGATGATCATGAACACCCCTCCCAGGACACGAACTTCTGAGGTTCACCGTCTGGCCGGCATTAAAACTCTACACGAGCGCTTTGGTGAGTGTAAGGAAAGGTTAAGGATCCGTTGCTTACTATCGGACCAGGCGACCATTAGGGCGCTAGTTCCAATTTAGGTTATCAAAGTATTATTGTAAATATTATTGTACATAGTAGTTAGGTTATCAAATTTTATAAAATAATCAATGCCTCCTTAAGGCTATGCTAATACATTAGATAAACTTTATTTATTTTTTTAAATCCTTACCATTGCTATTGAACGGAATCAAAGATGAACGGCCAAATGGCCAAACACTTGTAATGTCAAAAATAATGTAAGAAGCAAAACTCAAAATAAATGAATTTAAGTAAAAAACCCTGATCAATCCACCTAGCGTTGGTGGTGTCTTTCTCGCGCATTAAAAAAATAAGAAAAACACATAAGAAAGGTCGAAATAGCACTTTAGGGGGATAGATTTTACTTTTTCCATCAATTCATATGCATTTGAATGCATTGCTGCAATCTTCGTAAAAAAATTTTTTTGGCAGAAAAACAATCACCTGTCATAAGACGAGTTTATACCATCCCATTGAATTCCACCACTTAATTGTATCTTGACAGATACGTATTTCGACCTCAACAGTAAGGCCGTCTTCAGTGCCTCGTACTTGACTCGACTTACGAGTCGAGTCAAGTACGAGACACTGAAGACGGCCTTACTGTTGAGGTCGAAATACGTATCTGTCAAGATACAATTAAGTGGTGGAATTCAATGGGATTGTATAAACTCGTCTTATGACAGGTGAAAACATTCCACTAAAAAGCTCAAAATAATTTTCTTATAGAAAAACAATGTTTTTTCAATAACTGGAACGCAATGACCGATCGGGCCAATTTTCAATAGGAAACAACTAGACCGCAATCCGCGTCGACTGCAACTTGTTGCGAGCAATAATGCTAAGTACCAAAAAGTGTATCTCACATTTTTGTACACACACATACAGACATCACCTCAATTCGTCGAACTGGATTGATTGGTATATTACACTATGGGTCCCGAGCCTTCTATCATAAGTTCGGTTTTGGAGTGATCCTATAGCCTTTACGTATACTTTGTATACGAGAAAGGCAAAAAGGGGAACATTCATAAAAATGTAAATAATACGCAGATAGATTTTTAGAGGAATTCACGAAACAATTCCGTAATAATTCCTATGGAATTTCTGGACACCAGTGAAAATTTTCAAAGGGAATTTGTAGGAAATGCTTCAGAAACCTCGGAAAGAATTCCTGCAGGAATCTCCGGAAGAATTATCTGAGGGAGTCCGAATGCACTCCCTCAGGAGCTTCAAATGGAATTTCTGAAGAAACTTAAACAAAATATTGAAGATATTTCATGAGGGATTCCTGGAAGAAATTTGATGAAACTTTTGAATGAATCCCGGGAAGAATTTTTCAAGAACCTTTCCGAAGGATTCCTGGAGAAGCTTCCTGAAAAACTTTCAGAGAGATTTCTGGTGAAACTTCCAGACAAATTGTTCAAGAAACGTCCTGAAGAATCCCTGAAATAGTTTTGATAGAATTTTTGTAGGAACTCCCGGAAAAATTCTTGGATGAACTTTTCGAATTCCTGGAAGAACTTCACAGTTAACTCCTGATGGAAATTTGGAGGAATTCGTGGAGAAAATTCCGGTGGATTTTCTGGAGGAACTTCCGGAGGAATTCCTGGAGAAAGTTCCGGAGGAGCATAACGCAGCATTCGCCTTCTTACTAAGGAGAAGTAGTTGGCGGTGAGTAAAATGGCAAAATTCAGCAAAGCAGCCGAATTAAATATTAATCTGCTCACTAAACATACACAACTAGCAGAAAATCAGACTGCAGAGCTCCATAAATGCATGGCTGACACAATCCATAAGCATAGTAAAGTCGGGCTGGTGGCTAACTAGTGCCAAAACGGTACCTTCGAAAAGGAAGGCCACTGAAATATGCCGAGAGATGGTCGAGCAGATTGCCGACACCAAAGAACGGCGAAAACCAGTGTTTTCGTCATAAAGGATTGCTGCAGTTTGACGGGATGAAGCCTGCCTTGGGTGGAGGTCGTGAAATCCACAGAGTGCACCTTTCAAGGCCGAGGCAGAAAAGACAGAGGCGAAGCGATTATCGCCAAGACTGAAGGTTATGAGGGGTGATGAAATTCTGGCCTGGGACCGGATGTCAGCTGTATCCGTAGAATGCAAAAGGGCGGGATGATCCTCGTCTGGAACCGGGATGCTACGCTGACGAGTTCTATAAAAAGTTGACTGAAGAGAGGATGAGGTTATACCCAGTGGAAGTAGTTCAGCACTGATAGATAAGTGTGGCGTAGAAATCCAGGATACCGCCAATCGGTTAAGAAAGGGATACGTGGGAAAGCAGGTTGCTTCATTCCAGGTAACCCCGGTTGATACCAAGAAGGTGCTTGATAAAACCAAGCAGAATGTGGGTTGGTCAGTGTTTTCAGTGAGCATAAACCAACAACCTTAGGCCTGTTTGAAAAGCTTCGAATTCGGATGACTGTAAAGGTCCCGATCAAAGTAAGCTATGCCGGATGTGTGAAACAGAAGGACACAAAGCTCACACCTGCCGAGCCGCACGAGGTATTTGATCTGCGCTCCTGACGTAGACAACAAACACCCATCTGGTTTGCAGGCCTATCTGGCCTCCAGACAAGTTCGAGTCCCAGACAGGCCAAGTACGAGTCCTATCACCGGTATTCGGCTCCCGGGAAAGCAGTTAAATGCTGATGTAGAAGGGACAAGCGAGCGTGTGTGGACTCCCTGGCTGACAAAGGGGAGAAACCAGCAACAACTAGCGATATTCGCCTCCTCTTTACATTCAATATCGTGTAGCCAGTTTGCGTCGAAAGGCTGAAGCAAGATCACATAGGAGGGCGTATCAAGAAGTTTACGCAAATTCACGGAAATATGAAGAGCCAATCAGATTAGTCAACGCACCAAATTTTGAATATTTAACTCTAACGTGAAATCTGTGTTGTTATACGCCAGTTAGACTTGGTGTGTATCACGCCGAAACTGCAAGTATTCATCAACCGATGTCGAATGTTGAGCTCCAACAATGAAGCCTTCAACACATTACGAAAGATCCTCGGATAGCCCTGGACAATCTCACTCAGAGGATGTGGATATTTGGATATTTGGAATGCGGTGAACACAGTAGCTCAACCGATTATATCGAAGCTCCAGTGATGGTGACGTCTCGAGCAACGGCTGCAGTATCTACAGACTACTGCGATTCTGTGAACATTATGTTCACTCAGGAACAAACACGTCCCGGCCGTGCTGCCTGTGGGGTATGTTTTCAAAGAGGTCATTACGGTTTATGTGTTATATTATAAACGCATTAGTAAATAAGAAGGAACGTCACAGCCTAAAATGATTTATTTCAATAAATGATTGTTATGTGCATGCATGTTCACTGAAAAGCCACCACTTTTATATTCAGCTCCACACAAGTGAAGTGGGTGTATAATTATTTCCAATTAAAACGTGCCTTTTTAATAAACATACATACAAATTAATCTTTAATTGGAAATTTAGGCCATTTTAGGCTGGCAAAATATGTCATTGATCAAATCGTTAGAAATCGAGTTATTGATAGATGGTAATCAAGGAAATGTCCGTCGGGACAATCTTCCTAAAGTGAATGATCCTTAGAACAATTTTATGGTAGTTCATGGAATATAAAAAATATTAAAAATCACGTTTCATAAAATGTGCGTGAATAATATTTTGTTATTTGAAGCCGTTACCCACGCCCCTCTTAAAATACAAATTGGTTGGATTTATTAGCCATGCCAAATTCTTGTCATAGCGAATGAAAACGGAAGGTTGGAAAAATGTAACTCCCTTAAGCAAGATTAAAGCTGTGAGGATGCGATTCGATCCGGAGCTGCTTCAGATAGTGGGCTCAAAGACTATTGCCACCACTCACTGACACAAGAAACTGTTTACTATCTGTTGACGCTGCTGCGACCACCCTGCTGGGATTTGGCTCATCCTGAAAAACGAAAGAAAAAACTACTGGCAGGCAAATGTAAAAGCATCCAAACGGTCCTCCAAAGAACGGAAGAAAATGGATAAAAATTTATTTCGCACAAAAGAAGGACGGATGGCGAAGACATGCTTGTCGTTCGTCGTCGGTGGGATAAAATAAATCTTCGATGCTTTATAACGGGACAGCTGAGGAAAACTGCTCTGATTGAGTTTGAGAAATGCTCTACCGGGGAGAAAAGATCTATTTCTTTTGGTTGCAATTTTTATGGTTGCTGGACTGGTGCAAAACTAGTCCAAGAACTTGAGAAGTCTATTTTAACAAGCAACAAAATGTGCGCTTGTTTTTAATTGGATCTTTTTGAAGATTTACTGTCGAATAAACTACCACTAATAAATCTATAGAATGATATTACTTTCATTTTGCAGTGCAAGCGTGAAAGTCTATTGTTATTCAATTATATTTGTAATTTACCAATAAGTGCAGTGTGCACTAATGTAATGGTTTCTACATAAGTATTCTGTGAATTTAAATTTCCCATCATCATCATCTCTAAATTGGGGTAAAGCTCGCAGGTGGTGCTTGAGAAGTAATTTCAACAATCCAGTGTCAATTTATTACTCGTTTTTGATAAATATTTCACGATCACACGGGCGTAGCTGCATTGATCAATTTCTCTTCGTCGATGCTTTCTTCTTATCAATCCATCGAAACTCGGAACTTTTCCATAGATTTTATGTTTGGGGGTCAAAGGATGGTTGAATCTGCAATCATCAATCATGGTTGTAACTTTCTACCCAGTTAAGTTATTAACAAAAGAAAAAATCGATTACGAGAAGTCGATCAATACAGTTACGCCCTTATGATCCTCAGCACGAGATACGTCTGTTTCTAAGTTTTCATGTTGTTTGAACATGTGTCATGATAAGAAAAGTTTGTATTCACAACCAAAAAAGGTGCTGAGAGGATTTTGTCTTAGCTCCCTTAAGCCTTTGATCTTGCATCCAATAAACAAATCTCACAATTATTGTACAACATCTTGGCATATACAGGGGTTAGACAAAAATGTTTAGATAGGTAAAATTATGTCGAAATTCAAATCAGCATTACTTTGTGTAGAATAATCCGATAAAACCAGGACCATCAGAAGCGGACACTCTTCTAGTATACTGTCCCCTTGCAAAAGATGGGATTGGTTCTTGGTCATCGGAGATGTTCCGGGTTTTTCGAGGGTATGTTCAAAATGCATTTTTCTACTGCAGTTCAACAGTTCCGGGAACATGGGGGAATTACATTTATTTATTTATTTATTTCGTCAACCGACTTAGACTAGTACAACTATAGACTAGATAACAGATAGGAATAATGCAAATATGAGTATCTAAATATCTTCATGGTTTTGCGAGACGATGATTACAGAAACATTTCCAGAATGATAATCCACTGCCACCCTTGTAGCAGGTTCCAAGCGCAGGTTGTAGCAGGTTGTAGCGCCTTCCAGGAGGGGCCGGTTCTGGCGCCATCTGGAACCATGCTTCATGTTTTTTCAAGACAATGAATATAGGATCTTTCTGGCCAATTTGTAATAGGTTTCGGGTGTTCTGCGAAAGTGACATTTGTTCAGCGTGTATGGCCGTACCGTTTTCACGAAAAACGAATTTTCGTTCTGCAGCCATTGGTCAGCATATTAGTTTTACTTTTTGCGGAAAGCAAGAAACATGATGGCAGTAAACGTCACATAAAATGACAAGCAGAAGAAAAAAAATGCATTTTTACCATACCCTCGATAAACCCGAAATATTTCCGATGATCAAGAGATAATCTAAGTTTTTTTAGGGACTGTATACTGGAAGAGCTTCCGCGTCCGATGGTTCCGACGGATCATTCTATGCAAAGTTATGCTGATTCGAACTTCGACAAAATTTTGCCTATCTCAACATTTTTGTTCAAACCCATGTACACATCTGCAAGATTTTAATACAAGAAATGTAATCTTTTTATACAGATACTGTAACAAAATAATACACAATTGACAGATTTCTTACAATGCACAATGGTCGGATTCGTCAAATTTCACGACATAAATCGATAACTCAAAAACCATCAGTGCTAGAGTTTTGACATCTTCAGAAGAAATGATCTACAAGAAGAGATCTATTTTTGGTGTATGTTGTCATTAGGGTGGCCCTTCGGTGAAATTTTTTTGTAAATGTATTTTTTACCCTTTTGAGTTAGGAGTTTATATAATTCTACAAAGTTGTAGAGAATTTAATTCTGAGCATTTTTGCTAAATAAACATTTATTTTATCTCATATGGGTGATGTTTTATGACAAAATTACTAAATTTAGATAGGGTGGTCCCGAAAAAAATAGTTCTTAGCTTCCACTTTCATCAATTCATAATATTTTCAAAAACTGTCTTAGCATCGCTTCACGGTCTTTGGATGGCGCATCTTTTGGTTACATAAGATGATTGATAGCTTCATTTTCAAGCACATTATAAGCGTTTTTTCATGAAAAAGTGATATTTTTCTGAGCCTTCTACTGCAGCTAGTAGCAAATATTAGCAAAAATTTCAATCGTTATCTTAAAGTATACATGCAGGCCCATCAAATCCATGGAATTTTATTTGTCCATGTTTGTCCACTTTTGTTTGATAATCATATTAGTTTTTGTATGAAAAATCAGCTATTCGATGGGAAACACATATATCATATCTCTGATTTTTGCAATATTTGGTAGAATCATTCTTTTTCGAAAATAAATAAACTCACTTTTTAATTTTGTCCGATTTCGATCCAGGGTGGTCGAAAAAATCAACTTTTTGAAAAAATATTTTTTTAAAACATAATTTTTGAACTACTGGACCAAATATTAATGTTCATGGAATCTCATGTAGTCATTGGCGACCCTCACTTAGAAACTGTGAAAATGAAATTATTCTGCGAATTAGCCATGAAAAACCAACTAGAATTTTATGATTTTGTATTTCGCCACAAAAATAGCGCTCTTAAGCATTTATTTCATGAGAACACCTTGAAAATCGTGCCAGTAGTTTTTTTTAATGTCAAAATGATTTTTTCTACTTCCTTTCCACACGAGTTGATTTAAATATTTTAGATAAAGAAAGATTCATTGTGGGCTGTGTGGCCGTGCGGTTAGCGACATCAATAGTCAAGAAGCATGGACTATGGAGCGTGGGCTCGATTTCCGCCTCGGTAAGAAGGAAACTTTTCGTGATCGAAAAATTCTCCACCGGTCCACTGGGTATTATGTGTCCTGTCAGTTGTCTAGGTGTAAGGTGTTCAGTCTGTACGACCCCTGGTCGAAGACGGTATGCCTGTCTTTTATTCTACCAAATATTGCGAAAATCCAAAAGATGATATATGTGTTTCACCCTAATTTTTCGTACAAAAATAATACTATCATCAAACAAAAGTGGACAAAGATGGACAAATGAAATACCATGGATTTGATGGTCCTGCTTGTATATTTTCAGACAACGATTGAAATTTTTGCTAATATTTGCTACTAGCTGCAGTAGAATGCTCAGAAAAATATCACTTTTTCATGAGAAAACGCTTATAATATGCTTGAAAATAAAGCTATCAACCATCTTATGTAACCAAAAGATGCGCCATCCAAAGACCGTGAAGCGATGCTAAGACAGTTTTTGAAAATATTCTGAATTGATGAAAGTGGACGCTAAAAACTATTTTTTCGGGACCACCCTATCTAAATTTAGCAATTTTGTCATGAAACATTACCTATATGAGATAAAATAAATTTTTATTAAACAAAAATGCTTAGAATTAAATTCTCTATAACTTTGTAGAACTATATGAACTCCTAACTCAAAAGGGTAAAAAAATACATTTCCAAAAAAAAATACTGGAGAGCCACCCTAATGACAACTTACACCAAAAAGAGATATCTTGTTGTAGATCATTTCTTCTGAAGACGTCAAAACGCTAACACTGATGGTTTTCGAGTTATTGATTTATGTCGTGAAATTTGACGAATCCGACCATTGTGCAATGGTTGTATTAAAATCTTCCGAAATTGAAAATGCCAAAATTTTCTACAGTTTCTGTAAGGTTCTTATGCAGAACTGTATTGCGATTTGCAACGAAAATTATCATTACAGACAACCTGCAAGCAACTTGCACCTTAGCTGTCAAAATGCTTGCTGATGTGTCTATTTTAGGCGTGCTATTCATTGTTAGTTTTGGTTTGATGGGCACTGCCCCGCAGTAGTGCTAAAATATTAAACTTATTTTTAGAGAAGTTATGTCAAATATTGCCACTTGGTTTATTAGTTTCATCATGATTCTCTTCAAACAAAATGAACTTTTTATACCAATATCCTAAATACCGAGTAAGAGCTCGTTGTGTTTTGCTGAAAAACATGACAAATTATTACAACTTCGATTACAACATAATTTCCTTGAAAGATAAAATAACTAGCAACAGTGTATGCAAGATCCTTCCATTTTCTTCCAGCGTTTTGCGAAATCATCGCAAACTGCAATAATCTGCTGGTTTGGTAATAATGTATATGCAAAAAATAAGAACTGATGTTTTCCTTCGGAAGTTGACCTTATAATACTGCATTTTTGTCAAATAGAGAGACCTTCTGGGTATCATTTATTGGTATTGATGATGCAGTACTAGACATATAGAACAATAACCTTTGAGAACCAGAGAACTGCCAGAGTTTATTATATCCTAGAAGCGCAACCCGAACCGTTTTGATTGCAGCAACTCAAATGTGACTAAATGTATACAATACAAATGTGACTCTGTTGTATAAGGGTCACATACAATTTTTCTGCAACATGTGTGCTACTCGGGTATATAGATGCGCAAAGAGGGAAGCCAAATCTACTCAACTGTCAAATTGACTACCTATTGAGCAAAGTGAACAAATGCTTGTGAGTAGTGCGGAACTATTGTTTTCGTCTGATCACTGGATGACAAAATCAGAAATAAAGTTTGTATTCGCGATGCTCATGTGTTACGTTTGTAGTTCTCGGATGGCTACTGGCGTATGTTGTTTGATTGGGAAATTTCGGATTGGGAATTGTCTCGACTTCCCTGGGCATAAAAGTATCATCGTGTTAGCCTCATGATATACTTGCAACAATGGTAACGTGGCTTAGAAACCTCGCAGTTAATAACTGTGGAAGTGCTTAATGAACACTAAGCTGCGAGGCGGCTCTGTCCCTGTGTAGGGATGTAATGCCAATAAGAAGAGGAAGACTCGATCCATCTCAAGTAGACGAAGCCCTCCGAGATACTCCGTCGGATCGTTTCGATTTTGGAATTTTTGAAATTTTTGAAGAACAAGTACTACAGGCACTCCGGAAGCTCAAGTACTCCACAACACCCGGACCGGATGGCATTCCATCGTCTCTGCTTAAAAAGTGATCTGCTGCTTTACTGGTACCATTGGCGAAAATATTCAACCGTTCCTTGCAGAGGGCGACCTTTCTCATCACGTGGAAAACGTCATTTCTATCTCTAATCGACAAGAAGGGAAACAGATGTGACATTGCGAACTACACAGGTATAACATCGTTAAGCGCATGTTCGAAAGTTTTCGAAATAATCATGAACAAAGCTCTCTTCGATACCTGCAAGGCTTACATCTCTACTGCTCAACATGGGTTCTTTCCAAAACGGTTAGTGACTACTAACCTTGTCGTCTTTGTGCATCCGCTCAATGGATGCAGGTAAAAAAATTGACTTGGTATATACAGACTTTAAGTCAGCGTTTGATCGCGTGAATTATTGCATTCTCCTTCCTAAACTTGGAAAACTCGAAGTGTCGCCTGGACTTGTGTGCTGGTTTAAATCATACCTATCAGACCGGTGTATGAAAGTGCGAATTGGTTCGGAGTATTCAGATTCCTTTCGTATTGCTTCAGGAGTGCCACAGGGGAGTAATTTAGGACCATTGCTTTTTTCGTTATTCATCAACGATGCATCGTTTGTATTGTCTCGCGGTATGCGAGTGTTTTTTTGCGGATAATGTTAAAATGTACATGGTTGTTATAAGCAAAGATGATTGTCTGGAATTGCAGGCTACCTTGAATTCTTTAGAGAGCTGGAGCAAACGTAATAGTTTGAAGCTCTGCGTGGGAAAATGCAACACCATTACTTTCTGTAAAATGCGGCGCCCGATTATATTCGACTACTCTCTGTCTGGCGAAGTACTTCAGCGTAAAACCTAAGGTAAAGATCTCGGTGTAATAATGGATAAGGAGCTGACATTTCGGTCTCACTATGAAGATGTTATTTCGAGGGCGCACAAGCAGCTTGGTTTTATCTAGAGCCCTTGCGTTCAATATGCAATCCAAATAAGTTTGATGATGACACAAAAAAAATTCTCCAAATTAATTCAGCATATCCATACAAATCCCTAGAGTCCTTGCATATTATGTGGAGTCCAAATTAGTTTGATACAGATGTTCTAGGTTCTCCAACTTGTTCTGGAATTCAGATCATTTGGTGTGCAAGTCAACTAACTAAATTAAACAACATATAATATGCAAGGGCTCTAGGAATTTATATGGATATGCTGAATTAATTTCCAAAGTTAGCTTAACAGGCGAACCATTTGATAAGAATTCCAGTACAATTAGGAGAACCTATAGCTTCTGCATGAATCTAATTTAGTTTGCATATAATTGGCAAGGGCTGTAGGGACTTATATGGCCATACTGGTTTGATTTTGATTGGATATCAGTCGTAGTTGACCGACTAGACCAATTGATCTGAACTCCAGATCAATTTGGAGAGGCTAGAACATCTATTTGGACTAGACATAATACGCAAGAACTCGAGGGGATTGTATGGACATGCTGGGTTGATATCGGTTTGATACCAGGAGTAGTGGACCTTGTAGACCAATTAAGCTGAATTCTAGTACAATTTGGATAACTTAGAACATTTGCATCAAACTAATTTCAACTGTATATAATAGGCAACGTCTCTAGGGACTCAGATGGACATGCTGGGTTGATATAGCAGGCGTAGTTGACTTGCTGGACCTGGACGCCAGAACAATTTGGAAAACCTTTAACATCCGGATCAAAGTTATTTGAACTGCACATTGAACGCAAGGTTTCTAGGACTTGTGTGGACATGTTGGGTTGATTTTGATTGGATACCAGGCGTAGTTGACATTGTGGACCAATTTATCTGAGCTCCAGGACAATTTTAAGAACCTAGAACATCTGCATCAAACTAATTTGGACTACACATATTACACAAGGGCTATATGGACTTGTATGGACATGCTTCATTGTTTCCGATTGGATACCAGGCGTAGAGCAAACGATCTGGACTCCTGAACAATTTAGAGAACCTAGAACATCCGCATCAAACCAATATAATACGCAAGGGCTTTAGCGGCTTGCAGGGACAAGCTGGGTTGATTTTCGTTTTGAAGTTCTTCGTAATCGGTAAATTTTACTCATATTGAATTTGGTAAATCGAAGTTTTCTACATTCTAAATGACAGCATCTGTACTCCAGCTGATCTCGTGTAAGAAAATCTAGATCCCTAGAAACGTAACAAACATATATAACAGCAATATACAGGAAGCTACATGAGGTGGATAAGAGAACCGTAAAAGAGTGGTGAAAATCGCTTAGAAGACGCCCAGGAATCCGCTGTTTGAAAAAAATGCGATTGTTATGATCTCTTGATCGCAGTATTCGACGTGTTAATCAAGAACATGTACTTCCCAACATGCAATTAGGTTCAGGTTTCCCATAATACAACTTCCATGCGAATGCTTGCACACTTGTTCATTTATTTAATAAAACGGAGGAGATGAAGTTTGCCTAAAAAGTTTAGTCATAAGAAGAATCATCACCCAAATGTACCATGCGTCTCCATATGCTTTTATGCTTATATGCTGCTGAACAGTTTTCACAATCCGTACCTATCATTTCCTCTGGGATGCCCATTTTTGCCTGAAAACACTCTTGGGGGCATTCAGATATATTAATACCGCCATCGGGGGTGACAATGGGTCTTGGGGTGAGAATGGGTCATCGCTCTCACCGGCAGCCTGGAGGTCGGATAGCAAAATCGTTCAAAAAGGTCTCTTATATTTTAGTCTTCTTGCCCTCAGATATATTCAATCTATTCTACAAGCATTACAAGTACTTGAAACAGTGACCCGTTCTCACCCCCATTTGACCCATTGTCACCCCCGACGACGGTAACTTAGATTATCTTAATTACTTAGTATTTTAACTGAACTGAACATGCAAGTAACTTCAACGCCATTAAAGCGATGATACCCTTCCTTCTTTGTGATTAAATAATCTCGGAATATTTCTAATCAAACAGCAAACGCCAGTAGCCAGTCAATTTTAGAGATCGAGAGCTACAAATGCAACACATGAGCATCGCGAATACAAATTTACTGTAGATAGTTATTATGGCAAATAAAAACACAAGAACTAAATTGTATGAGCTAAGAAAAAAAAATCAATACACCTCCCAATAAACTAGCAAGACGAGACTTATTTGAGGGAGTTTGAAGCAGAGGAGTGTAAGTGATATTTTGTTCAAAATTGAGTTGCCTACAGCAAAAAATGCTTTGGTTCTAGAGCTTTGCGGCAATGTATTGATATAGTTTATACGATGTTTACAAAAAATCGCAAAAGTCACAGAAAAATAGTGATTTTTTTAAACTTAAAAATTGTATGAATCGGAAAAAATATTGAAAAACTTTGCACCCATTATTCTCAAAACCAATTTTTGTTGATCAAAAATGAAAGTTGTTAGAATAACAACATGAACATCGTTCAGAATCAATGTTAGCAGATCCTCTTTGGGCAAATTTAGTACCAAAAACTTTGTTCTTTGCTATTGTCAACAACTTACATGAGTACATCATCCAAAATTTACCGATACTAACAATGTACAGGAAGCTAAGTTATTCGGTTGAGCATTGCGTGTAGGAAACAAAAAAAAAGGATGCTTCCTAAATAATAGTTCATCCTTATTTTATATTCATATTTCGAACAATACGTTGTGCAAAATAACGTTGATTGTATATAACTTCTATTCGAATTCGGGTAAAAACTGTCTTGAGTATAAGGTTAGTACAGATTGAACTGTTTTGGCATCATACATCTAGTGTTTTGGGCAAACACTAAAATCTAAATTGACGTTTATTTGCCAAAAACGTCCAAATTAGCACATCTAACGCTGATGCGGTGGTGGCTTCCTGACAATTTCCACACCTTAACCTGACGTGTGTACCAATGTCATGGAAGGAATGAACATTCGTTTCGCAGAACAACCAACAGAACGGTGTAAATACATAAAGCCTCGTAAATTCCTCTCTCCCGCAGTCTCCCAGGTTGCAAGCCATAATTCGCAATGCTTGACACACAATGCATCGGACTGGTTAGTGCTGCCGTGCCTGTAATGCAGTGGCAGTACGCTCCACTTAAATCCAGCGGTGATGGCAGTGAAGCTTTTTGAATATTTATAGGTTTTTGCTATTCATCTCTTTTCAATTCAGCTTTTACATGCGAACCGATTCTACTGTGAGTGCCTCGGCTCGGCGGATCGGAAGAAATAAAATCGAACAAGGGAGAGGAAAAAAAAGTAGCGCCCGCGTCGAATTCTGTGTGCAATAAAGCGTGGCTTATAAACTTTTTAAAGGGATTTCGACGTTGAACGGAGAATTTCGCCTAAGAAGTAAAGTCGAGAACGATGATGGCAATAACTCTAGAAGAATAGAAGGGCTCTCTCTTACAGTGCTGTGAATGTCACCATCGAGGTCCGGTGCACCACGCTCCAGCTGCGTTTTCCAGCCTCGTCTGTTTTCGGTGAAAATCTGCTGGGTGCCGTGATACCAAATAATGTAGGATGGCGGCTCCAGGGCACCGCGGACGACGCAGCGCAATATGACGGCACTCCCTGCCTTCACGTACCGGTCGGAATCTCCAATAAGCTCGGTTCTTGGCACTGCGGAAGAGAAAAAACGCAAGGAGAAGAGCAGACAGGAAGCAAAAAATGTAGTGTCAGATGGGAAATGAAAGAATGGCAAGAATTTCCTACAACCAAGGCAACCAACGAACCGGTGCTCCCGAGGCATGATCGGAGTTGGTTTAATAGTCGGGAGCTTACCAGGTTCGGTGTTAGTGTGGGACTTTGTTACAATTGATGTTTTGAATTGAAGGTGTTTGCTGTGATATTTCTAAATAAAACAAAACATTCATATAATGAAATTGATAAAGAGTCTACGGATAACAATATTCGTTTTTAATATTTGTCAGGATATAAAAAGATTATAAAAATTGTATGGATACACTGCCGTTATCTGAAAAAGTAACGTAATAGCCAAATGATAACGACAAGTTTTCCATTTTCGAGCTCGATTAGGCAGTACAGAGGTAGAATACTTGAAGAATATCTTCAATTGCTAAGTTTAGAAGATCTGATGCGGTTTGCAATTAAGGAGCACTGCTACTGCATAGACTTAAAAAATAGGATATTTTTTCAATAGACTCAAGGTTAAATAGGTTTAGCAAAACTCCTATCAAATGTGTTTTTGCTCTTGGTCTGTTCTTATGTTTTGACGGAAAGCACAAATAAGTTAATTTGTACATTATTTTAAACGCCGTTATTTGTTTTGATATTTGTTAAATCTGTTGAATCTATGGACAGTTGAAATGCAATAACTATACGTAGGCTGACCACAGCTGTGGAAATTTCAGAATGTATGGGCCTAATTTTCATTTACCGTGAAAAAATTAGAAACAATTTGAGAGTGAATCACTCACCACCATAACCATCTATTGTATTAAGTTAGTTGATGAAAGATACTTAACTAGAAATATTTCACTCTTTAAAGGGACGCGGACAAAAACACGAAGGAACAGAAACTCAGATATTGTTGGTATTAAGTATGGCAAGTAATTTGGTTCTCGAGTAGAGTAACAGTGACACATATAATGCCTGCTTTATCAAGTTAAAATGCTAACCATGTTCACTCTATTGAAAGTGTTGGCACGGCAGAAAACGTAGGGAAAACACGTCACGGTCTCAATAGCAATTCCGTTTATTGGCAATAGCTTTTAAGCTAAAATATTGTTTAAGTTCAATTAGTTTAAGTTTGTTTACAAATATTTAGCTTCAGATCAGAACGTCGGCTCAGGAGGCACGTTCCCCTCAATTTGGGAGATTTGTGCCATTAAAATATTTAGCTTACTTACAAGTCTGTGACTCTTAGTTTCTGGTCACTACGTATGTCTAACCGTCCTGTGATAGCTCTTCTAGTCACTCTACCTGTGTTAACATATTAACTAATCTTAGTCATTAAGTCCTTTAGTATAGTTCAGGTTTACTTACAGTCCGTACTAGATAGTTTAGGATAGTTTTAGGATTCTAATTCATTCATTCGAGCTCTGCATGAAAAATAACCTATGTTGTATAATATCATAATTAATTTCAGTTAATCGTAACAAACGCTAGTATAACTCACTTAAATTTATAGCGCGTTAATTAGAATTCACGCTGAGTCTTATTGACGTTTTATTATTTAGTTTTACCCACACCATCGAACCCATCGCCACTTGACGGATCTGTCATACCAGATGCACCATCCCTATGGAGTATTTCGTTGAGAGCGTCAACGCTTGTAACGCCTGCCGCTACATTCCTCTCTCCGTAATGCTGCTCTAGTCCAGCACGATTACCTGTAGGAATTATGTTGAGAGCTGCAAGTTTGGCCACAGGACGTCGTAGAACCCCAGTAACGGTTCGAGCATCCACTTGTCGTATTCGCCCATCTTTCCCGGGGATAACCTTTAGGACCTTCCCACGAGGCCATTGATTCCGTTTCTGCTCCCCTAATACGAAGACTAAATCTCCTTCTTGAATTGGCTGGGTTTCGTCGTGCCATTTCGTGCTTCCGTCAGCACCGGAAGGTATTCTCGGATACATTTGTACCAAAACTGATCCAGAACATAACGACACAAATTCCAACCATTCCGCAGCGCATCTTCTTCTGTAGTTGGAACTTTCTCTGGCTGTTTGACCCCATTCGAACTTAGAAGAATGAAATGATTAGGAGTCAATGCCTCCTGATCCGATGTCTCCAAGGCAGTGTTGTAAAATGTCATTTGCATTCGTTTGTATAATTTTCCCAGAACTTTTTCCAGTAGTTAGCTATCAACTACCTAATATGACGAACTTATAGTGCTTGAATGTGGCTACAACTTTGTTTAATAAGACATTGCTGTAAATATGTAATCTGGGGCGTGGGAGGCAAAATGTCATTCAAATAACATTATGTCAAATGAACGAAATTTGGCTTCTGAAGAAAGTTATGAACAAATTAGTCAAATGACATGCAGATGACATTTTACAAGACTGCTCCAAGGGCACGTACACCAACGGTCGCGAGTTGACCATTGACTCCGCATCACATAAAATCGTGTGAAAAACTTCTTCAGATGGCGCGCGAGAATGATTGACCGAATCCATTGCAATTTTTACCGCACTGACCATCTTTTCCCTCGCACCACCCATGTGCGGAGAGGACGGCGGAATAAAGTTCCATCTCGTATTTGCATCCGTGAAGGAATCCGCCAGTTCACGATTCATTGCCGCTGTTTGTTGTGTCAGCTCTCGACTTGCACCGACGAAATTTGTTCCATGATCAGTGTAGATTTGTGTTGGGGCACCTCGACGAGAAATGAATCGACGCAACACCAGTTTACACGATTCTGTAGATAGGAAAGCTGTTGCTACCAAATGCACCGCCCTTATGACCAAGCAAGTGAAGAGTGCCACCCAGCGCTCCACTTGACTTCGGCCAATCTTGATCATATATAGCCCGAAGTAGTTGATACCGACCAACGAAAATGGACGAATAAACGGAGTTACTCGCACTTCGGGTAATGGAGCCATGCTGGGTACGACAGGTTGAGCTTTATATGCTGTGCACCACTGACACTTTTTTGTCACTTTGCGTACTAGCGTCCGGAGAGTAGAAATGTGGTACCGCCGACGTACTTCATTGACCACAGTTTCACTGTTATGATGCCCGAGCCGCCGGTGGTAATAGTCCACAATGAGCTCAGACACGCGATAGTTTTTCGGCAGGATAACGGTGTATTTCGCGTCGTATGTGGATAGTGGAGATGCTTCTGTGCGGCCTTCCATGCGAACCACCCCGTACTCATCTAGAAATGGTGATAGCTGTCGAATAGGACTATCTCGGTTCAATTCCTTCGCATTCTCTTTGTTGGTTGTATTTGTTTTTCTTAGAATTAGTATTTCTTCGGCATATTCATCCGCTTGTGCAATCCGCCACAACGCCCTCTCCACTCGAACAAAATCTTCTGACTTTAACTGGTGCCCTGCCTGCATGGCTCCTCTTTTGCCGAGTCCGCATTTTTGAATCATTTGTGTGTATGTGTGTATCTTCAATCTAACCCCCACTGTCCGGCAGTGGTATTATGGAAGAAAGCTGTCTTTAATAAAGTCAGCTTTAGCCCGGGAGTTAGAAGGTGTTAGCTCTACTGCAGCTCCAGTAACCCATTTCAGACTGCCTGGTAACTCACGTCCAGTCCGAGGTTACTTTCAATTGCAATAACCCCGCCTGTTTATGCTACCATTGTCAATTAGATAATGGATCCATAAACAAACTTCCGGATTTTTAAATCCAGCGCGTATTTAGTTTTGGAATCATATAAAAACAAATTGAAACAATCTCACCAAATTGATCAAATTCCGTGTAAATGAACTGAGGAAGAAAAAACCACAACTAGTCTCCACGAAAAAATCACTACTCTTCCAGCGCTAATCCGAGCAATTCGTTAATGATCCATATTTTCCTGGTATTATTACACATTCAAACATATTTTCACCAAACACATCCGCGTATACAAACTACACAAACGATTTCGCGCGCTCTAATAAGAATACACTTGAGTAAATGTCACCAAACTCGTAAATCTCTAACTTCAGATAACTTAAACTTTTTTCTTCTAGTACATATGCAAAAAATATGCATCAGCCGAATCTATTTCTTGCGGAAACGAACAAAAACGTGACAGCAAATTTAACAGCAACCATCCGCGCGCATGGCTTGCTGCGATCTTTGAGTCATGCTCGTCCGCATTTTTGAATCATTTGGCATCAAAAACAAAAATTCGATTTTCGACTTTTCCTTTGGTCCCCCCTTGGGAAAATTTTCATGGGTACAAATTTCATATTTTGGGGTAATGAAACTTGTGAGCAATGTCGTTTTTTGAAATTCGATGTCAAATTTTTTTCCCATACATTCCATTGGCACCCTAATCAACAACTTGTTGATCTGGTACAGCGATAATGGCATGCGCGTGAACAACAATAAGTGCAAGATCGATTGTACGACAATTCCCCGAAAACCAATTCCCCGAATGCAATTTTCCCGAATGAAATTTCCCCGAATAACAATTCCCCGAACGTAACATTTCCCCGAATGTAACAATTCCCCGAATGCAACATTTCCCCGAATTGTTTCCATAGTGCAGATAAAACTAAAACTGAAAAAGAAATCTGCGTCGTTTTACATAAAGTCGCATAATTGGCTTTTTACATAATTTTGAGCTGCAACAAAAGTGAGGATCGCGGGACAATTTGCTTAAAAATTAAGATTGTTGGTCATTAGGCCGAATGAGAAGTAAGAAGTGAGAAATGAATAGTGAGTAGTGAAAAGTGAGAAGTGAGAAGAACGTAATGAAAAGTGAGAAATGAGAAGTGAGTAATGAGAAGTGAGAAATGAGAAGTGAAATGTGAAATGTGAGATGTGAGAAGTGAGAAGTGAGAAGTGAAAAGCGAGAAGTGAGAAGTGAGAAGTGAGCAGTGAGTTGTGAGTAATGAGTAGTTGGAAGTGAGAAGTTAGACATGAGAAGTGATAAGTGAAAAGTAAGAAATGAGACGGAAGTACATAGTAAGAAGTGAAAAGTGTGGAGTAAGAAGTTAGAAGTGAAAAATATGATGCGAGAAGTGTGAGTGAGGAGCGAGAGAGAACGAAATACGAAGTGAGATGTAGGAAGAGAGAATGGAAAAATGAGGAAGAAGGATAGAGATAAAGGAAGAAAATTAATGCGTTTTCCGGTATAAGGGGAAGGAAAGGGATAATGTTTTTTATATTGATAATCGCTTCGCTCGGTTTTAGGGGAAGACGAGTTATAATGCCTTCTTAAAATGAACACGTTTGCCCGATATGAGACAATGAGGGTAGATGGAACCTTCTTCAATTGAACACGTCTGCCTGGAGTAAAGCGAAGAAAGGAGATAATGCCTTTCTTAAAGGATCGCGTCTACGCAGTATAAGGACAATGGAGGGGATATTGCCTTCTTTAAATGAACACGTCGATTAATTCGATATTTTTTCCGGTTTATATAATAGATATTTATTGCTAGATGCGATCTCATATATCATATCTATTCCAGCCAAACTCGTCTACATCAAAAGAAGAGACTACGTTTACCATTACCGTATTGCAGGCAAATTCCTTCTTCTGGAAAAGTAATTTCATTCTATTTTGGCTTATTTCAAGCTAACGCCCAACTCTAATGAATAGATCACAACTACCGTTTCCTTATACCAGGTAGATACAAGTTTTCAAAGAAGGAATAACATTCACTTCTTCATTATTCTTGGGAAACACCTACTTCCAAAGTAGAGATCAAATTAATCCATTGCGTTATTCCGAGTAGATGCATTATTTTTAAAGAAGGGATCACATTTACCATTGCCTTATTCCGGGCATACGCATTATTATTTTTTAAGGATTTATATCCACGATTACACGCAGTATTTATATCCACGATTACTGTTAGGGGCCATACACTTATTACGTAAGCAATTTTTCTGGGTTTTTCGACACCCCCTCCCCCCATGTAAGATTTTTTCCATGCAAAAGATTTTTTATTTATATGGCCCCCCTCTCCCCATAAGTGCTTCCGTTATATGTGTACGGCCCCTTACTGCAGTTACTCAAGAAGGGATGGACCTTACATATGACAGGAGTTTTATTTCACAAATTTTCACCATGATGCTTTCGATCGGAATTTCTGTTCGCGATTCTACTCCATCAAAGAAATTCAGCCTTTGTTCGACTATTCTAGAAAAAAAAATAGGAAAACACTTTATTCTAATGTCTTTATAATTTAACAATAAGGAAGATCAAGGGCATACAAACTATCGAAAGATTTGATCATGTTCGGTATTTCCAAAGAGACACTCTACACTGAGGAAATTGGACGTATGATTTTCAATCAAACGCCTTATGAAAATTTGCCACAAGGAATCAGTATGATTTTCAATATGTCGCCTTATGAATGATGATTTTAATTTAAAAAAAGAAAAGTGCGGCAGACTGGGTTTGAACCATGGACGTCGGGGTTGAGAGGCCGGTAAGTAGACCACACACTCATCGACGCTTGTATACTCAGGAAGGTAACTGCGTATAAGAAGCACGGTTGGTGGAATAATCGGTCTAATATACATATTAAGGCGCCAGTTATGAATTTCGCTATTCCAGTTCTCTGAGTGAGAACAAATCTGTGAACGCTGCTCTGTTCGGGCGCTTATAGTCGATGACAATTATGTGTTTGCAAAAAATACTTTATTTTCGGGGATTTGTTACATTCGGGGAAATTGCATTCGGGGAATTGTTACATTCGGGGAAATTGCATTCGGGAAAATTGTATTCGGGGAATTGTCGTACAATCGCAAGATCATATCGATCACTCGTTCTAACAACCCAAAACAACATACAGGGGGCCCTCCTTAGCCGTGCGGTAAGACGCGCGGCTACAAAGCAAGACCATGCTGAGGGTGGCTGGGTTCGATTCCCGGCGCCGGTCTAGGCAATTTTCGGATTGGAAATTGTCTCGACTTCCCTGGGCATAAAAGTATCATCGTGCTAGCCTCATGATATACGAATGCAAAAATGGTAACTTGGCTTAGAAACCTCGCAGTTAATAACTATGGAAGTGCTTAATGAACACTAAACTGCGAGGCGGCTCTGTCCCAGTGTGGGGATGTAATGCCAATAAGAAGAAGAAGAAGGGTGTTCAATAAGCTCAAATTCAAATGTTTGATAATTGTGTTTGTAAGCCCAATGTACATATTCTGTATTAGTATTGGTGTCAGGTTTAGCGGTATATATACGCTATCGGTTGTGTGTGGTGTTGACATTCTGTCACTTGTTGTTTGTTTATTAAGCTTGTTGAAAATGGATTGGGGCATCATAAATAGCCGTTTTTGAAGGTCAAAATCATTGCGGCGTACTACAAAACTGAGATTTTGGGGACGATTGATGCCCCCAGTGGCCCGGTGCTAAGACGGAGATGAGCCCTACGTGTTCCAATAGGACGATAACCCTTTATACACGGAAATTGCGATTTTAGCCTAATATGGGGACAATTTCATCGACTTTTTGGACAAAACTTTGCGACCTCCCAGCTTCCCGGATTTGAACCCTCTTAACTTTTTTGTTCTGTCCTTTATTATGTTAAAGTTGTACGAATACAAGGTCAGTAACTTGGACCAGTTCAAGACGTAATTCTCAAAATCTGGAACAAAATGCCCATGCAGATCGTGCGTGCCGCTTGCGATGGGTTTTAGAAACGTTTAAAGCTCGTGAAGAAGTACAAAATAGAGGTCATTCCAAAAGAAATGTTACAAGCGTTCCTTATAAACAATACTTCCAATGAAATGCAACTGGGAAAAGAAATAATTTAAACTAAATTTTTAAACATTTTTTGAAAGTGTATTCGAACTTATTGAACACCCTGTACATAGTTACATCTATTTGCGATACTGGAGTCATCAACGACAGTAAGCTTCAATTCAAGTACCATGCGGGATAAACGACTGCCAGAGCTTTGTCAACTTTAGGGTTCATTTGCTGTCACGCCTCCGAATTCACTGACGTATACGCACGGAAAACGCTTTTTTGAACGTAGGAAGCTAGCGTTCTAGAGTACGCTGCTCCAGCGTGGACTCCGTACCATATCAAACGCATGCTTGCCATCGAACGCGTCAAGTTGCGTCGAATAGATAACTTCTCACGAACTCATTCACTATTGGTGACAGACGGCCGAAGATAATGTGGGATATCATTTCGTAGACGGCATTTAGGATAGTAAACGCTCGAAAGTTTTCACACTCCAGGTTGTCATCTTTCTTGTAGATGGGGCATATGAACTCCTTTTGCCACTTCTCTGGTAGCTGCTTTGTTTCTCAGATTGTTACTATCAGCTTGTGCAGACAATTGGCCTGCTTCTCTGGGCCCATCTTGATTGGTTCATTCTTGAGCTGTTGGATGATATCCTTAATTTCTCCTTGAGAGGGGCCAGTTTGGTTTCTATCGCTCGCTAAACTGGTGTAGTCGTCTCCCCCGCTGCTTTGACCTTCACTGCCTGTGCTCTCAGCGCCATTTAGATGTTCCTCGAAGTGTCCAGAAAGTCCTTCTGAAATTCATTTGAAAATTCCTACAGGGTTTTTCTTCGAAAATTGTTCTGCAAAATCCTGCCGAAATTAGTTCTAATTTGAAAAGTTCCAATAGAAATACCCTTGGACAATCCTCCAGGGATTCCTTTCGAAAATCCATCGGAAATTCCTTTGTAAATTTCCCCAGAAATTCACTCTGGAAGTTCCACCAAGGGATCCTTCGAAAATGTAGTAAATCCATTCAAAATTCATAACGAATTCTTCTTGAAATTGAAAGAATTATTTCATAAATTGTTTTGAAACGATTCTTCAGAAAATTTCAGAATGGAATTTTCAGATGCGTTTTAACTCTCGAAGGAAATCCCAAAGGAATTTCCAAATTAAATTCCTGAAGTCTTATGAGTATTTCCGAATGCTTTCTAAAAGAATTACTGAATGAATTTCTGAAGAGACTCCTGAAAGATTTCAGAAATGAATTTTCTGTACAAATTTCAAAGTAATTTCCAAAGGAAGAGTTGCTGAAGAAATTTCCGAAGAAATGTTCGATGAATTCAAGAGATTTTCTGTAGGAATATTTGAAAGTTAAAATGTTAAATGGATATGATAGTTAGAATGTTAAAAGAAATTTGTGGACGAAGTTCTGAAGAAGTTCCTTTACAAATTCGTTCGAAATTTCCAAAAACATTTTCTGAAATTTTGTCCTAGAATATTGGAAGGAATGGAGAAAATTCTAGGGGAATAAAATGCAAAATTTCCGAAGAAATGGAATTTTTAATGAAATACCTGGAGGAGTCATGTTATATTTTCCGAATGAATTCCTGCCTGAAATTCTGAAAGAATGCTTAAAAGAATTCCTTTAGTAATTTCCTAAGATTTTACGAAAGAACTCACGCAGTAAGTTCCTAAGAAATAGCTCAGGGAATTTTAGAATGGACCCATAGAGAAATTTTCGATGCTATTCCTGAAGGAATTTCTTTATGATTTACCGAATTAATTTCTGGAGGTATTTCCTAAGTTGTTATATAGGATATTAATGAATTTTATTAAAAGTGTTTCCGAAAATATTACTAGATTTTTTTTTACGAAATAACACCTGGATGAGTATTCTAAGAAATTTCTGAATTCCTGGAAACATCTGAATAAGTATGATGGATCGACTGCATTCCGGATATTCTGGGTTTTTTCTTGGCGTGCAGTCTTAATTTCAGAATCAAAACTGGATTTTGTTTCACTACTGCCCTGGACAGTAGTAAAATCCTAATTTGTATCCGCAATTAGAACAGCATGACAAGATAACCTCCCAAGGTATCGATAATACTGTCGATTCATTATCATACCTCTTTGTATATCCTCAGGAATACTAGGAATTGGGAGTTTCAAATAATTCCTGGAGGCTTTTTCAATAAATTATTATACTATTTCCGGACGATGAAATAAAATTATAATTTTGACGTCGAATTATCAAGGACCAATTACGCCATAATTGCTGATGCATTACCAAAACTGTGGTCCATGCAGTACCGACAATATTATCGCTCAAAGCACAACCCGTTGCGCTTCATGTAGGTTTTCTAAGTACTTGGTAAACATGACTATTCATGAAAAAGAACATAGTTCATGTTTTCTAGCCGGAACAAGGAATCGTACCTGACCATCTTCAGCATGGTGTTGCTTTGTAGCATCACTTACTGTGTTCAATTTACACTTAAACATTTCAGAAATATTCAAAAATTCCAACTTCCATACTCATGTGCATGTTTTTTTTATGATTTATATATTAGGGTGGTTCAAAAAATCATACATATATATTGTGAGTAGTGAAAAGTGAGTAATGAAAAGTGAGTAGTAAGAATTACATTTTGCACATCTCATAAGAAATAAGACGTGAGAAATAAGTAGTGAGTAGAGACTTAAAAGTGAGAAGTGATAAGTGAGACCTGAGAAGTGAAAAGTGAGAAGTAAAAAGTGGGAAGTAAGAAGTGAGGAGTGAGAAGTAAGAACTGAGAAGTGAAAGTCAGAAGAGAGAATTTAGAGAAATGAGATCTGTGACGTGAGAAGTGAGAAGTAGAAAGAGAAAAATGAGAAGTGAAAAGTAAGAAATGAGAAGTAAGAAGTGAGAAGTAACAAGTGTGAAATGAGGAGTGAGAAATTCGAAGTGAATAGTGCGAAGTGCAAAGTGAAAAGTGGGAAGTAAAAAGTGAAAAGTAAAAAGTGCAAAGTAAATTGTTAGAAGTGAGAAGTCAGAATTGAAAAAAGTAATGAAGAGCGAGAGGTGAGAAGTTAAAAGTGAAAGATTTGAGAAGTGATAAGTTAGAAATGAAAAGTGAATAGTGAATAGTGAAAGGTAAAAAGTGAGAAGTATGAAGCGAGAAGTGAAAAGTATTTAACGAGGAATTTAAAATGAGAAGTGAAGAGTGAGATGTGAGTAGCGAAAAGTGAGAAGGTTTAAGTAAGGAATGAAAAGTCAGAAGTGAGGACCAAGGAATGAGAAGAGAAGAGTGAAGTGGAAATTGAAATTTTTAAGACTTATATTCAAATCTTCCTACTTCCTTTTCCCCTTCTTTCTTCTGTATACTTCCTTCTTCTTATTTGTTTCATCCTTATTTTTTCTCTTCCTTTCTTCCTTCATCATTGTTCTTCCCTTCCTTCTTCTTACTTCATGCTTGGGAGTTATGTTTAAGCCCAATATTTAATCCTTCCAACTTCCTTCTTCCTTTTATCCCTTCTTTCTTCTATTTTCCTTCTTTCTTCTTCTTATTTCTTTCATGATTATTTTTTCTCTCCCTTCCTTCCTTCATCATTGTTCTTCTCTTCCTTCTTCTCCATTTTTCGCCTTTCTTCGTAATTTCTTCTTTTTTCTTATTCTTTCTCTTTTCTTTTCCTTTTTTCTTATTCTTTCTCTTCCATTCTTTTTCAATTTTTCCTCTTTCTTCTTCCTTATTTTGTTTTTTTTTCTTCTGTCTTATATCTCACTATTCATTTCTCACTTCTTAACATCTTACTTCTCACCACTAACTTGTCACTACACATTTCATATTCCCACTACTCACTACTGACTATTCAATACTCACTTCGAACATCTCATTTCTCACTTCTTACTACTCTGTAATCAATCCAAACATCCCATTCCTCACTTTTCATTTTGAACATCTCACTCTTCACTACACTTAATAAGGAAACTAATTTTAACTATTTGGTAAAACGGCGTTCGACCAAATTACTTTTTCGTTCAAATAGCATTCTGCCAAATGAACTTAAATCATATTTCTACATGTTTTGAAAAGTTTTCAATATTTTGAAATAAAAATATAAATGTGTTCTTTATTTTCTATCTTCCTTAACTCGATGGTCCCTTCAACATCAAGTAAGGGAGGGTTCACTGTAGTTGCATTGAGTGTGTTTAAAATACCATAATTTATTGAAATAGTTGAAGAAAGAAAACGTAATATGTCAGCGATAAGTATACAAAGTGAAATTATAGACACTTCCATGCAAGTTTGGTACGGAATATCAACACCACGCTCAAAAGATTATGCATCACTTCGTTTAATTATGGCGATGGACAGTCAGCGTTTACATGACGCAGCGCTAAACGGACATGTGCATTAGGCAAAAGTAGCAACTAACTAAGACATTTGTGGAGCTTTATGATTAACAAAACATGAATTTAGCAAATCTGCTTCAATAAGCTAAATTTGGTTTTTGTTATGCATCAAGTTGATTTCAATAATTTGTTTTTTCCCCAGCATCGGGTTGTATCTTGTATTTCCATTTATTATTTTTACCAACACCGATATGTCAACTTGAAAAATAAATGTTCTGCACGCTCGATTTTATTAAATTTGATTCGGTCTTCAACCATCGCTTAAGGCACATGTTGTTTTTGAAAGACAATTGGGATACGCTTATATAATATCTTAACTTAACATAGCTTTTCTTTTCTACTCTTGAAGGAAAATAACCAGAAAAGTATTTTTTGTAAAAATGTAAAGTTTTGAAAAATAAAGTCATTCCGAGACAGCTTGTTAGTCAACGACTAACTGCGACCCCCCACGACCACAGGACTGTCCCGATTGTATGTTTGTTTCGGAAAATAGACCGCGGTCCCAGTAATTATATCTGAGGAATGGTTTTTAGGAAGTTTCATTATATCGAAAAAAATAACGCGCGAGTTTTTGTGATTGCACCTCAAGCTTAAGGGCGTTTTGGCTCCAATATATGTTAGAGCTAGTTCCGTTCCGAACGTAGCAAACACAATATAAAACCATCTCCGGAATACGCTACTGGCTTCTTGTTCTGTTCCAAAGTTCCAAAAATGAATGCGCTTCGTTTTAATTCGCTTATGCATATTCCACACTATATTCGTTCGGTCTTTTTTTATTTCGTTATCTGCTTTTGATGGCATATTTTATTATCTCAAGCCCGTGCTCGAGTCTTGGTCCGAAATTTAAATTAAAACATCTTGGTTAAATAGGACAGAAAATGAAATGTAAATTTTGCGGCTAGCACAAAAACGGAAATCATTAGCTGCAATCTTAAACCCACCCTGCTAGTGGAGAAAAAAGATAACTTTCCGGTTGACTGTGCGGTCGTGGTTTTTCTCGGTTCGCCATGAAGGCACATTAATGAAGTGGACCCGGCGCAAGAAGTTGCAAAACTTATTTCTCGGTGGATGAATGAGTGGATGTTTACTAATTAATGGTCATTATACTGAAGTGCGGCGAACATTATCCATTTCGCACATCGACATATCTAGCGAAACTATACATACATTTCTGTTATTCTAATGCATTACTAAACGATTGTATAAAACAGTTGAAGTGCCCATAGTATATATTTTTTATGGTTTTATACAGAATATGAAGCCGAATGTCATCTCATTTATAATACAGTTCTAAGCATTTGATTTTTACATTTTGCTATTAACAGTAACGAGAGTCTCTCGGTAGGTATACCCGAGCAAAGTCTGATATCATAAAAAGAGCAAATTGAAAACATATTTTTAAGTCAACATCAAATTGAAATCATGATTTGTTTTCAAATTCTAATGAACGACCAAAATGATGTCAACCTGAGTTATTAAAATTAGGCGATTTCACAACAACAAAATTGATTATCGATTTTTTCTCAAGCTTTGCTCGGGTAGTTAGTGTCGTTAGTGCCTACAAGACATTCAAAACATATGATGTGAAAGATTTGATTTGTCCATACCTTCCTTACCTGTTGTTGCAATACATTCATCTAACCTGTGTGATTTTTTATCTAATTATGTCACAGCTGCTTTAAGCATTACTAGCTTGCAAATTCAAATTTAGTACTAATCTGCTCTGAGCTGAAATATTTCTATCAATTATTTAGAAATTGAAAGTGAGTTTTATAAATTAAATTTGTTCTTCGGACATACCAATATTCCCAACAGTCCTAACAAAAAAACATAAATTTTCCAATACCTATTTTTGCCGAAGATTATAATAATAAAATTATGAAGAGAGAAACAATATTGAGATGCAATTTTGAATAACAAAACCCTATCGTTACACTCCAAACGCCTTTATTAGTTCCATAATATTATCATATTTCAGAACCCCAATTGAAAGCAGCTGTTCACCAGTTGAATCGTCGCCCAAATCCATTCATTTCACCCTTCATGTGCTGTTGAATTTTCTCAAAAATATCCTCATAAATATCGCCTAATTCTGCTCCTCCAGTAGATTTATTTAAGCAGATTACACATGGTACACAAAATCACACCGTTCCCGTCGTCGTGGCCCACAGACACGCTCACTCAACATCGCATCCTTCGCCGGCCTCTGCCGGGACCGAACGAGGTTGGGGAAGCTCGACTTATCCTAGACCGAGAGAGCGTAGAACACGGTGAAAGGACGCTACTTCAATAAATAAACGCAAAAACGGGCTGCGGATTAGCTGCCATTTTAGAGCTGTTTTCAGAGGGAAGATTAGGCTTCAAGGTAATAGTCCTCCTTTTGAAGCTATTTTGCAGCATTTTCCAGTAAATTTGAACGCGCAAATACCGCCACATATCTTCTCTCGGAAGCATTCGGTAACGCATCGTTGGCCAATGGTGATGGCTCTTCACTTTCAAAAGAATATAAACTCTGGTAAGTAGCTTGTTAAACCGCTTCGTTCAACTTTTTTTCCCGCTTTTCTCCGTTCCAACCATGTGTGTGAGAGAAAATGTTTGAGCAAACTGAAAATGTACGCTACGGAATGTATGGCACAGTGCTCTGGATCCGTAGATCCTGTGTAACTGAGGAATGATTCAACAGAAGTGATAATATGTGGCTTCCTTTCAATCCATATAAATACATTTAAAGCTTTTGATTGTGACTAATAAGATGAAATTGTTCAATTCTTGGAATCATGATATTTTATCACATCGGTAGCAGAACTCTCACTGGATTCCAAGATTTTATTTGCGTTAATCAAGGTATGAGTTGTTGCTTCATTTGAGCAAATGTTATACAGAAAACGCAAATTATTCATGAAGGCTGCCAAAAAGATGATACGTTCGAAATAATAATTGAATAGAAGTATATGCGACATCACTGTCAAATGATACTTTGCATCTCTCACTTTGCTATACATAAGTAAAAATTGATAAGTTTTCCGGGTTGCGTTTTATTAAAAATTTCCGCGTTTTTAACAAGTCTCCCAATAATTGAGTTTCCAGGATCTGATGGTTCCATTGGCTTTGTACCACGTTCAACCAAATCAAATGCTACAAAACCCAGCAACTACCGTTCCATAATTAATAAGCGTGTTCCTATACTTGTATTCTCAAGCTCTCTTCCCGCTTCGTCGATTTATGAGCCACCGGTTCAATGCAGTCACCTTGTCGCGTATAACAATAACAATTTTCATTAAGCTTGATCCCAGCTGATACCACATTACCAGTACGCATAACTCTTCTGCCCATATTAATCCCCGACTATGTTAATGATGATGGTAATCGCCATTAAGGAAGATTAATTTCGCGCAACATCAACCGATTCTGCAACTACGGAATACCTTCACATAATAGAAATAACCATGAACAGTAACTATGATGAGCACATGAGCGCCCCTGCCGTATGTTTCGTCGACTTCCGACGAAACTCTATCGGAATCGCTGGTGTTTGTGCTTTGTGCAAAAGTATTTCGTGAAGGAAATCACTGTGTATGTGTGCTGTCGGGAGGTGGCATCACCGCAGGATACTGAGAGGAAACGCCAACCAGAAACATAGACAGGCTCTCGTTTTCCCATGGGAAATAAGAAGACAGAGCGTCATTGCTGCAGGAGCAGCGGAGTCTGAGATGCGAAACTGCTAATGAGAAGTGAATAATGAAAGACAATGTTAATTAAGCCGTATTTATAATCTTCTCCTTGCGGTGTGTTGAATCCACTGCGAGCGAAAAAGTGAATTTAGCGTTTTTTTTTTCGTTTTATCCAGCGTACTGATGGTAAACGATAACAGCGGCAGCCAGCCATGTAATGGAAAGCAGTAACGCGGAATAAATTCTACAAAACAAGCTTGTTTGAAGCTCAATAGAATTTCAAAGAAAAACTGTGCGGTTTCCCGTGTGTAAAAGGTGGATGTTGCTTTTAAGAACAGCATTCTTATTGATTTGGAGAAAAAAAAACATTCACATAAATAATTTTACATATTTTCGGTATTTTGACAGTGTTGAATAATAAAAAATCTCACACATCTGGGAAATGAGCTGAAGAAGCATGAAAGCTACTGTCGACGGCCACGCCAGACGTTGAAGTAACCATGCTGAGAATTTCATAACTCTTCCCTTATGGGCAATGATTCTTTGGATTGCACAGTGGCTAAAATCGCGTTTTTAGCACGTTTATTCAATAGCACCTTTATTATGCAATGTAGCATGCTTTTTCAGCTCACTGATCAATACCCCTAAAAGTGAGACGAAAATTTTATTTTTTCCACTTCACAACAAGATTTTATTCTTCATAAAAGTTATAGCAAAAATTCTCCTGAAAAGCTTTGTCGAAGACACCAAGTTCGTAATTTATTTATTTATCAGTACACCATGTCACAGATTGCTTCCTTAATAGCTAAATTATTCTAATTCTCTAATCCTAGCACTAAACACATTTTTGTTACAAATCGAACTTGTTACAAACATCGTTAAAAGAACGCAAACAGAAATAAAAACAATTATTGTAGCCAAAGTTTGTTCTGTGAAAAGGGATCACAAATAAAAACGAGAACATTCCAACTAGGGTAGTCGATATTGGCCATTTTTTTTTAATAATACCGGTATTCGGTATTTGATGGAATCAATACCGGTAATATTGGTAGAATACCGGTTTTTTGAAAATTTTAGGTATTAATAGAAAAACTTTTGATTTGGACTTTTGAAATCATTGCTTGTTTAGCTGGACAAAGCGAAACTTAAGTAAACATAACATACTGAGCGACTCATACCCCAATCCAAATTGAACTACTAAGTATGCCCTCTCTGGTTCAACCTAGTTGGACGAATGGTTTCAAGACCGCCGAAAATCAGTGACAAGTACTTGCTCTTAATCCCTTCAGTTTCACAGTATGAGAATTCCAAGTGTTTTGCGCTGCTACAGTCTCTTCACAAGTTGATCTTTAACCG
This sequence comes from Armigeres subalbatus, assembly GCF_024139115.2. NCBI lineage: Eukaryota > Metazoa > Arthropoda > Insecta > Diptera > Culicidae > Armigeres > Armigeres subalbatus. The sequence continues at coordinate 208,894,577 of NC_085141.1, read as the reverse complement.
ATAAACCAGAAAAATAATACATAAAGGCATCTCCTTCGTAACGATCGTCAGGTATGGTCGTTGTCTCAGTTTCAACGATTGCATCAGGAATCACATCCGCTTGCTTAATAAAAGTAGCACTAGGTGTCTTGAAGAAAATGCGAAAATCGTTTCTGATCAATTACTTTAAGGCAGAACTATTCAAAAAAGCAAACAGATCGGCGCATTCCGGCTGTCTCTCTTGGGTTGGGGTTTTTTCCTCAAAATAATCGAATAAGTTGGCGGAAGTTTCTGTCGATTGATTTGAAAATTGTTCGACGTCGGCTTTAGAGTGCAGAACTCACGGCAGAGTAGTTTCACAGCAGCTTGAACAGGTTAGAGGGCTTGAATTATTTCACCAACCGTCAAACAATCATCACTAAAGTTGCATTTGGATTAAAGCTTCTACTCATAGATTCGCTTGAGCATTAATTACATGCTATTCCAGCGTGCCTTGGTATCAGCCACTAATTCAGAACAAACATATTTTTGCAGAAAAATTCATATACACGTATACTATATATAATAGCCTTGTTTGTCTGTCCGGTGACTAGCAATCCAGACGAAGCACGCGGGAAAATTCTAACAAAAAATAAAATATTTGACACTTTAATTCTTTTTTACTGATGTGATGCAGAAAAGATGCAGAAAACAAAACCAGTGGCAACCTTAGACAATCAGACACAGCATTTGATGAAAAAATTTGATTTTTTTTATTGCATGGATCAATGAACCTTTTATATAAAGGAAAAAAACACTTGCCACGGGCGCTACTGCGTCCACAAATAAACTAGTGATTGATAACGATGATGCTCAATTTTTGTGCAAAGTTACTCATACGCGTATTCAATTGTTGTATCTTTTGCACGATGAGTCTTACTGCTTTTTACCGAATATTTGGGACAGATATGCGATTATAGACAGTTCAGCTGATATATGTTGGTGAAATCTATTCGAGATTATCCATACTGACATACTGAAATACCGGTATTCTCCGTCCCTAATACCGGTAATCTCGGTACCCTAAATTGGCCGCTAATACCGGTATTACCGGTCTCGGAACTACCGATTAAACCACCCTAATTCCAACGTACGAGCTCCAATAGCTCGGGACAATCCAGATTACCAGTTAGGAGGTCGAAGATAAACAATCTCTGCATTTTTAGGCGCCTAATGGAAAGCGTTTTCAAGTCGATCAGCTTGCAACGACTTGGATAGCACGCAATGCTGGGTATAGACCCCAATAGACCCCATCTCCTGGTCCTTAGCCTCTTACCCAGCAACTCCAATTCCTACCTCCCCGTGGTGCTGGCCGGGATACGAGCAACCTTAGGGAAGATCGGGTAACCAACCCCGGTGGGAACTATGGTCGTATGCTGATAGGGAGGGGGGCGAGGTGGGTGGTTGCTCCTCTCTGGAGGTGCAAATTTTACTGAGCGTCTGTTCTCCATGTCAGGATCGGCTCACAACAGCGTCTGTTCTCCATGTTAGGGGCGGCTGATCATCGTCCGAGTGCCAGCGAGGGACTCTAAGTGAAACTGTGCACCATGATCCACCGGGAATAAGGAGGAATGGTCCTCCGGAAATTTGAGGGGTTTGGTGTTAGGCCCTGCAAGCCAGCCTTTAAAAAACATAAGCAACGAACAATCAACAAGAGAGTACGGACCGGAACCATCGGCGAAGACCACTGCGACGAAAAGGGACTAGCGATTGGAAACTCGGTTCGTGAAACTGCAAATCTCTCAACTTCAACGGGAGCACACGCATACTCGCCGATGTGCTCAAGGACCGTGGATTCGGCATCGTATCATTGTAGGAGGTTTGTTGGAAGGGATCGATAGTGCGAACATTTAGAGGTAATCATATCATCTACCAGAGCTGCGGCAACACACACGAGCTGGGAACAGCTTTCGTAGTGATGGGCGATATGCAAAGTCGCGTGATCGTGTGGAGGCCGATCAAAGAAATAATGTGCAGGGTGAGGATCAAAGACCGGTTCTTCAACTTCAGCATAATAAACTTCCATAGCCCACACTCCGGAAGCACTGATGATGATAAGGACGCATTCTACGCGCAGCTGGAACGTAAGTACGACAGCTGCCCAAGCCACGACGTTAGTATCATCATAGGAGATTTGAACGCTCAGGTTGGCCAAGAGGAAGAGCTTAGACCGACTATTGGGAAGCTCAGCGCTCACCAGCTGACGAACGAAAACGGCCTGCGACTAATTGAGTTTGCCGCCTCCAAGAGTATGACGATTTGCAGCACTTACTTCTGTCGGACACAGCTTTCCGTACCGGTACACCTGGAGATTACCACTGCAGACAAAATCACAAATCAACCACGTTCTGATTGATGGACGGCACTTCTCTGACATAATCGGCGTCAGGACATATCGTGGCGCTAACATCGACTCTGACCACTATCTGGTGATGGTTAAACTCCGCCCAAAACTACCCGTCCTCAACAATGTTCGGTAACGACGACCGCCGTGTTACGACCTAGAGCGACTGAAGCAACTTGATGTCGCCACTGCATACGCGCAGTCTCTCGAGGCATCGTTGCCGGGAGAGGGTGAGCTCGATGGGGCCCCTCTTGAGGACTGCTGGAATACAGTCAAAGCAGCCAACAACGTCGGGTATATGAGATGAAGTTGACGGAACGATTGGTTCGACGAAGAGTGCAGACAGATTCTGGAGGAGAAAGGACGCAGCGCGGGCGGTCGCGCTGCAGCAAGGTACCCGGCAGAAAGTAGAACGTTATAAACGGAAGCGGAAACAGCAGACCCGTCTTTTTCAGGAGAAGAAATGCCACCTGGAAGAAGCGGAGTGCGAGAAGATGGAACAGCTGTGCCGTTCTCAAGAAACACGCAAGTTCTATCAGAAGCTCAACGCATCCCGCAAAGGCTTCGTGCCGCGAGCCGAAATGTACCAGGATAAGGATGGAAGCATCTTGACGGACGAACGTGTGGTGATCAAAAGGTGGAAGCAGCACTACGAGGAACATTTGAATGGCGCTGAGAGTACAGGCAGTGAAAGTCAAGGCAGTGGAGGAGATGACTACGCCAGTTCAGTGGACGATGGAAGCCAACCAGCCCCATCTTGAGGGAAGTTAAGGATGCCATCCAAAAGCTGAAGACCAATAAAGCAGCTGGTAAGGATGGTATCGGAGATGAGCTCATCAGAATGGGCCCGGAAAAGCTAGTCACTTGCCTGCACAAACTGATAGTCAGAATCTGGGAAACTGAACAGCTACCGGAGGAGTGGAAGGAAAAGGTTATATGCCCCATCTACAAGAAAGGCGACAAGCTGGAGTGTGAGAACTTTCGAGCGATCACCATCCTTAATGCCGCCTACAAAGTGATATCCCAGATCATCTTCCGTCGTCTGTCACCATTAGTGGATGAGTTCGTGGGAAGTTATCAAGCCGGCTTCGTTGACGGCCGCTCGACAACGGACCAGATCTTTACTGTACGACAAATCTTTCAAAAATGCCGTGAATACCACGTCCAGCTTCCCTGGGAAGCTTACCAGACTGATCAAAGCAACGGTGGATGGTGTGCAAAACTTTGTGAAGATTTCGGGGGAACACTCCAGTTCGTTCCATTCGCGCCGGGGACTAAGACAAGGTGATGGACTTTCGTGCCTGTTGTTCAACATTGCGCTAGAAGGTGTCATGCGGAGAGCCGGGTGTAACAGCCGGGGTACGATTTTCAACAGATCCACACACTCAGTTTTTATTTCTGCAGCTCGGCAAAAATCCGCACAGCCGTGTGCCAGCAAAATAAATAACTGATACTCCGGAAAAAAATAGCGTTTGTTAGCGTTCGGCAAATTATTTGCTGATTATCAGCAATTTTGACAGAAATCTAGGCAAAAAACATGTTTGCTGGGGCACGGCTGTGTGATTCTCGGTAAAAGTTCAATATTTTGCTGAGATCCCGGCAAAAAAAAAATAAGTGTGCAGTCAATTTATTTGTTTCGCGGATGAGATGGGCATTGTCGGCCGAACATTTACAAAGGTGGCAGAACTGTACACCCGCCTGAAGCAACAAAAGTTGGACTGGTGGTGAATGCTTGTGGGCGGAACCGAGCGCGGCAGGGCCCGCCTAGGAAGCAATGTTACGATAGACGGGGATACCTTCGAGGTGGTCGAGGAATTCGTCTACTTCGGATCCTTGCTAACGGCTGATAACAATGTTAGTCGTGAAATACAAAGGCGCATCATTTGTGGAAGTCGGGCCTACTACGGTCTCCAGAAGAATCTGCGGTCAAAAAAGATTCGCCACCGCACCAAATTCGTCTTGTACAAGAAGCTAATAAGACCGGTAGTCCTCTTCGGACATGAAACATGGACAATGCTCCAGAAGGACTTACAAGCACTCGGAGTATTCAAGAGACGGGTGCTTAGGACCATCTTTGGCGGTGTGCAAGAAGATTGTGTGTGGCGGCGAAGAATGAACCATGAGCTCGCCCAACTCTACGGCGAACCCAGTATCCAAAAGGTAGCTAAAGCTGGAAGGGTACGATGGGCAGGACATGTTGCAAGAATGCCTTACAGCAACCCTGCAAAGATGGTGTTCGCCTCCGATCTGGCAGGTACGAGACGGCGTGGAGCGCAGCGAGGTGGGCAGACCAGGTGCAAAACGACTTGGCGAGCGTGGGACGTATTCGTAAATGAATGAAAAATGAATGACTTGGATAGATCGGGAGGTTGAATGAGTCGTTCCAAGGTAGCTGTCTTGAAGCAAACCTAATGAAAAATTTCCTGAATTCTTTCGAGTGCCAGCGTATGGACCAGGTAACATGGAGACCAGACTGTTGAAGTGTATTCTAAAATGCTCCTGACCAATGTGCAGAACAGTGTTTTTATACAGTAAACATCGCTGAAGTCGGAAGCATGACGACGGATAAAACTCAGCACCGTGTATGCCTTAGATGATATGATGTTGATGTGTTCGTTAAATCTCAACTTCGCATCGATGGTAACTCCTAGGTCGCAAATAGAGCTGACGCGTTCCAAGCCACCCGGTCCAATGGAATAATGCTGCAGAATAGCGTTGGCGGTTAACGCGCATGCCGTTGTTGCCACATCAAACAAGCAAACGATTAATGTCGTCCTGAAGATCATCACAATCAGCACAAGATGCAATATCGCGGAAAAACTTCAGGTCGTCAGCATATGAAATCTTGCTTGATGAAATCACTAAACCAAGGACGTTAACGTAGATGACAAATATTAAAGGAGATAAGGCTTTTGCAAAATCGACATATATGGAATCAACTTGTTGCTTGGCTTCAAGCTCTCGAGATATGGTTGACACGTTACACATCAAATTTATTGTTGTTGAGCGGCTTTTCTTAAACTATGCTGGCAGCTCGAGATAATCGGTGCAGCGGCTCTATACAATCGTGCGTGGATCAGCTTTTCGAAAACCTTGCTTAAACAGCAGAGGATGGATATTCCCCGATAGTTGGTGACGTAATTTCGGATTTATGGACCGGTACTATGGACGCGGTTTTCCAAGCAAATGGAAACACTCTGTCTTGGAGCGAGCGGTTGAACACTGCAGCAAATCTTAAAAAATGTAGGAGGACGATGGTCTGTTCCTGGGCCTTTGGATGTGTCAAGATCATCCAGAGCTGTTCGAATCTCATCAGGAGAAAACTGAAACTATGGCAAGCTGATATTGTAGGAAGGTATTTGACCAAAACAATTCTGGCGACGGACAGAAGATGCTCTACGGAAAGCACTTTCGAAGTAGGTAGCAAAAAGGTTAGCTGCTTCATTGCTTGTTCTTGAAGTAGTTCCATTAAATTTCACCAAACTGGGGATGCCGTTGTCATTTTTCCTCTTTTTGATTTGATATCCGCTCGTAGCCACGTTTCCGTGAAAACGAGCACGTCATAGGCACAGCTGGATAACGCCAAACGAAGCTGATTATTTTTTGTGCGCAACCCTCTCACGTTCTGGTAGTAATCAGATATCATGTGGTTTGAGAAATGCCGAGCGCTGGTAGGCGTAACTGACAGAGGCGGTGAATCATGGTTTGGTGGCCTGCTGGCTGAGACAGATATAAGGAGCGGCCTTAAGTTCACCAATCACACTGCGGCTGGAATCACGTGAGATGTCAGGTTCTTCTTCTTCTTCTTGGCATTACATCCCCACACTGGGACAGAGCCGCCTCGCAGCTTAGTGTTCAAAGCACTTCCACAGTTATTAACCGCGAGGTTTCTAAGCCAGGTTACCATTTTTGCATTCGTATATCATGAGGCTAGCACGATGATACTTTTATGCCCAGGGAAGTCGAGACAATTTCCAATCCGAAAATTGCCTAGACCGGCACCGGGAATCGAACCCAGCCACCCTCAGCATGGTCTTGCTTTGTAGCCGCGCGTCTTACCGCACGGCTAAGGAGGGCCCGAGAGATGTCAGGTAGTGAGCCGATCCTACTAGAAGTGTACTTGCCTGAAGATGGTTGCCGGAAGACCCTCTCTCCTGATTAATACACAGGACCGGGACGACTGTTGAATGTAGACTGGAATGGGTCGACTGTGATGAGCGGATAAGGGTCTTCCTCACGGCCAGCGGCAAGTATGCGTTCCGGTGTCCGATTGCGGGCAGATATGCATCTCGGTGATATGTTTGTCAGTTCGTGATCGGTGTAATGCGTGGCGAAGTCAGACGTCAAGTTAACAGTTTCAACTGATTGCTATGTTGAAAAATCTATGCGTTGGCGAGCGGATTTGAGGCGCTTGACAAAGATGGGGCAGGCGATACTCCAGGAAGAGTGACACACGTCGATTAGTTCATCGTATAGTGAGGTGTGACTAGTTTTCAGCAGATGACAATTGATACATTTTACGAAATCAGAATCACATTTACTAACTTGATGAGCCTCTGCACATTTCGGACAGCATGCGGCTTTCTTGAACAGCTTTGTGTCCGTACTCGGAACAACTGAAGCAACGCGTGACATCAGTTGCTTCGATCACTCTACAGCGTTCCCAACCAATTTTCACTCGTTGTCTGTTGATGAGATCTTCAAATCCACGGGCATCGGTCTCCAATGTAGCTGACATGGTTATCCATTCCGTGGTTTTGTTATTTAAGTTTCTGGATTAGCTCGTCCGCATTCATATCCTTACAAAAACCGGTTAACCTGATTCTTGGTCTTAACGGCTTTTGAATTTCAACGTCATTCTTTGTCTTGAAAACTACAGAGGCAGTGCTGGCTAGCTTCAACGGATGTTCCCACGACTCACACCTCACAGAAATTTCACCATGATCCCTCCAACGTACGTCCTTCACTGAATGTTCCACTGGATCGAGTTTCGAGCAGATATCAGCCTTTGTAGATACTGCGGGCTGTTCTTTTTTTGGCTTGAAAATAACCATTTGTTCTATTTTCATGACTGTGTTAGACTTGCGTTGCGGTATGACAGCAGCCGGAGGTTCAGCAGGCGACCGCAGGTCCACTGGAATCCTGTCTGGATTTTTTTCAATTTTGCGTCGCTTACCTGAACGAAGCAGACCGCCCAGATCTAAAGTGACTGAATCATGATTGAAACACTACCCGAATTATCTTGCGCTTTGCGTTTGCTTCTAATCTGCAAAACCTTAGCTGAACGAACCACACTTGCAGATGTTGGGGTATTTACACAGAGTGATTCACAGGACTTACTATTATTACTGTCAACTAACTCGGTAGACACTACTTCCCGCAATATTTTTTCAAAGTGTGTTTGCCATTTCTGAAATATCCGTGAGACTTTCTAATTTATTGGAAATTTCGCCCAATCGTTTTTTACTGTGCCCATCGTTTCGATCCTTGATTGGCAAAGCACGGCCGGAAACAGAAGCAATCACCGCTCATTTCTCCATCCATTCCCGCGGGCATCATGCCCAAGCAAGAGCAGCTAATGCACAACAAAAACAGAGGCGAATGATGATTGAAACAAACAAAAATTCTTCTGAACTGCGCTACGGAATCACTCCATTTTTATTGTGTTAAACGCGGATAACGTTCACATGACACTAAAACGGGGTTTGGTGAAAACACGAACTGATGTACACACGTTAAACATTAAATTTATAAAATTGATTAAATTTATGCGAAGTAATGGAGTTATAACCTAATCACACACCATCAACACAACCGAAAAAAAAAATTTTTAGTAATTTCTTAACTTTTGGAGATATTTTACGTTTTGTGCTGACAATCTCTTAAAAATATTTTTTCAACGTATCTTTTTATTTTCATTCCTACATTTTTTGCATGTTTTACAAAGTTTTAGATAATATAAAAATGCGCTGTTTGGTGGCTATTGCGTCAAAAAAAAAAACTTGAAAAAAAAGGAAAGACAGTTTTATTGGACGGGCAAATTGTGGCAGTTAATCTCATACGCATAACAAAATACAAGTAATGAACTTTAAATTAACACCTGAAATGTAGAGTTGTTAGCGAATGAAAAGAATGTTTTATCAAAAACCATTTCCTACTATGCAATGCAGAAATCAATCTCCCATCACAAGTAAATGAACCAATGTACCATGCGTCTCCATATGCTTGCATGCTAATTACAATAGATTTAAGCGTCGTTGCTCGCTAGATTTTTTATGTTACAGGTTATTCGACTTCTTCAATAGATGGGAATAGCAAGTGCGGGGGGAACATTAAGTTTCAGTGCAAAACGTAAACAAACGAGCATAAATTCCATACAAAAATGCAAGATGGCTAAGTTGGGGATATTGACAAGTCAGAACACCCCCCAATAAATGCATCCTGGTTGCTCCCTCTCTGGAACGAGAAAGAAAGAAAAATAGCCTTCCTCATATTATGCTTTTCAAATAAAATGTGGGTCCATTGGTAAAAACATCCACGCGAATCTATGCTCTTCGCCGATCGTCGAGCCCAACACGAAACTATCGGGCCACATCACTAATTGTTTCACAACTTCCAGTCTGAGCAGTCTTTCCTAGTAGGGAGAACTACACCAGCCAAAATAAGAAAAAATCGGCATCAGGAGTCGTTTAATGTTTAAGACAAATTATTCGGCTTCATTATAATTTCACACGCGAAAATAGAAGAAAGATGGAAGCTGGAAAAGAGCATTTTTCCAATTTCAGCAAAAACTGCACAAAAACCGCCAAATGGTCCGAACGAAGGAAAACATCACGGGAGCAAACATTTAAACGACATTAATCGCGTGCGGCACACTGCTCGATCCTCGACGAGATGAATTCGTTACAGTGGGATTGTAAAATGGAGCAGTTCCCATGTACAATACACATACTGTTACTGATCCTTTAAGCTCGTTATTAAAACAACACTGGAGTTTCATTCCAGTGACAAATTCCGGCGAAATCGAGATTACAACTTATCCATGTAGATTGATGTGTATCGAGTTCACCCCGATCCTAGCGTAAAATTTCAAAATTGCTTCTGGGTTATAATCAACATCAATACCGAACTTCCCTATCAGTTTTGGATAAACAATCGAAACATAATTTCCAACTTTAATGAGAATTCCAAACACTATTCAGAGTGTCGTGCGAGTAGTTTCGGTTCACCATCATCGTTCGCTCATGGATCCATCGGATCGTCCTGGTTTGAGCTGAACAGCAGGAGCCCAATGACGGTGGCTTGGATATCGGTTGTTTGCTTTTGTTTGCACGTTGCATACTCACACATTTAGCTCCAAGAGAAGCACAGTAGAACGGAGTGGACAATTTGCTCCGCATACCCTAGAAAATCAGGAATTCACCAGAATACTTATATTTGCCAGTTGTCCTTGGTTGTATGAAATTCAGTTTTGTTCAATGGACCTACCGGTTTGCCCCACTGTTTGGAGTGGTCAGCAGCAAAAGCAGCACAATACTTACCAACAACGTGCAGATGTACTCTGGCACTTATTTTTGGCTCTGTCGACACCTGGCACTCGTATATTCCGGCATCACGTGCCTGAACGTACTTGATCTGCAGCGTCCAAACGCCGCTGTTCTCCACGTAGAATGATTGAAAACGTTCGTCGGCTATAAATGTCATTCTGCATAAATCAGCGTTCGGTCCAACGCAGAGAGGCACAGGTGAGAGGTTTCAGATTTCAAGCCCAACGTCCGAGTTCGGATATTTTGCACATCGGCAACGGTCACACGACACCACGCGGATGACGGCAAATGTGTAGTGAGCACGCCATATGCAGACACCAAGAGGTCATTTGGGAATAAAAAGAGTATAGAGGCAGAGGTTGATTTCGCATTAATAATAATCGATTGCCATCATCCGTCCATCCGTCGGTCCATCCATTCGGTTAGGTTGTCATTTGTTGACCGTACGGTTTCATCGGTGAATGAGGGGGATAAACCAGACCGGTCCCGTTGACGTCAACATCAAGAGCGGCACCGTTCGAATCACAGTAACCCATTCCGGCGTTCGTTCGGTTGTCCAGCGACGTCAACGTCAGATGGAAAAACATCGCAGCAGCCCGCGCGCAGTCGAAGGTGCGAATCAGCATCGTCCCACGGCGCCATATTGAATGACAAAAAAAAAAGAGGAAGAGACAGAAAAAAACGAAAAGTGTGAAATATTAATAAGAGATTGATAGCAGCAGCACCAGTACAATAAATGAAATATGGCGAAAATTCAGCAGATTAAGAGTCACGAGCTATTAAATCTCCGTCGAAAATTGAATCGGGCAGAATCAAGTTGCCGCCACTTGCTTCGATAGGCGACAATAAATCTCAGAACGATTCTGGGTTCATTCAGCAGATTTAATGACAAATATTTATTGACTTGTTGGATGATGCTCGGCGCTTCGTGTGAAAGCAAACGTTTATCAGTGGCACTTAATTTTATCGAAATATATTGTGATAGAGCCAGCTATACAAAAATAGTTTTGCCATTCTTATTTGTAAATAGCAGTCTCAATTTACAATGAGTTTACCATAGGATAATCCCACAAAAACTGAACAAAAGTAAGATGATTGAGGTAGAGGCTTCCCTTAGAGGAAACGTTTTTGAACTGGACCTAACATTATTAACATATTTTTTCGATACAGATCAAAAATTTTAGGCAAAACTCAACGCTCTGGGGCACTTTCATTCCGGAAATTCAATACGGACATAAATACTCTTCAAAGTGCATGTACATTTGTTCGAACATCGGAAACATCCATAAATTACGTAACGCTTAGAGGGTTACCTGAAGTGTTACTATTCATACAAAATATTCAGATGATCCATACAAGAAGTGTGATATAGAAGGGATATTTTATGCGTTACGTAATTAATGGATCTTCCCTAGCTTCTTAAAACAAAAGAAAAAAAAACACTAATTCCGAAGAAAAAACTTTTTCAAGGATTCTTTTTTGAATAAGTATTTTTGAACGAGGATTCATAATATATAAAAATCTCGTTTTGGACAAAAATGCCATATTTTAATTAATGTTACATAATGTTTAATTATTAATTTTTATAAAATTTTCAAAACGTTCAATGATTTTACGAGCGCCCTGGGTTGAACTTTTGTGGTATAGAGTAGAGTGGGGCAAGAGTACGCACTTAGTTTTCAATCGATCATGTGGCCCTTATGAAGCAAGCTTCTGCATATCAAATCAGTGTCGATGATTCATATACTCTTCCTTTATGTTACCCAGTGGAGAAAATATTGAAATTATTGAGATTCGTTTTAGTAGAACTCTTATTGCAAGACAAGTGAAAAACGCACTCTTACCTTACCGGTGGGGTAAAAGTGCGCATCGGGTGGGGTAAGAGTACGCATTTATCCTATCATGTGCTTTAAGTATATATTAACACAAATAAGAGTTAATAACATTTAATTGATGTTTAAGGAGAATGTTTAAAGATTACGTAACTCTTAAAGGGGGACGGGGTCCTAAAAATGTGCACTTTCATACGAAAAACCATTGTTTTTTATATATACAAAAAACTACAGAGGTATAAATATATATCAGGCTTAGCGTGGAATATACAAAGGCATTTTCCTTAAAGAAAGTCCACCAATCACGTAACATAAAATTTGGCTATTTCATCACCCCTCCCCCCCTATCTTACACTATTTGTATGAATCCTCTAAAAATGATATGGATCGTCACACAACTCACAACCCCTACCAGCTAAAAGTTGCGTAATTTATGAATGTTTCTTTTGATTAAATGAAATTATCATTTAGATGAAATTGTGTTTCGTACTATGTTTAGGTGTACAACAAGTCCTAGTACTGTTTCATTATTTTGCTTCAGTGCTTTGTTCGCTAATGCCTTTCTAACACCGAATTACTTCAACTTATCCTAAAAACTTGTGATAATTTCGAATTCTGTCCCTTTTTTCTTAGTTGTGGATCTTTACGCTTTGGAAGAAGTCTTATTTCGGCCGGAGATACGGGTTTGACATCATAACTTGAAGATTCATATGCGTACTCTTGCCCCACGGGATCCTGCGTACTTTTACCCCACAGTCCTAAAAATTATTCAAGTAATGGTTTTGACTTCTTGGAAAACCAACCGGATTGGTGTTCTGTACCATAAAGTACTCTATACAAAAGGTTATCGAAATGGTATAATGTTCACCTGATTGAACGTATATATGGTAATGAAATACTAGTTGCGGAAACCCAATTATTTTTAGCAAAATGACCAAAAAGTTATCTAACTCCATATCTCCCTTGTTGTTTATTCAAATCGTTTACAATTACACATGATAATAGTTGGCCAGAATACCTGTCAAACTGATGCTGTGCTGCTAGTTTACCTTTTTTTATTATTTGAAAAAATCAAAAACGTACTCTTACCCCACGCGCACTCTTGCCCCACTCTAGTCTACCCCTGATTACTATTAACTACAGGGTGCGGCAGAAAATAATGCGAAAATGATTATATCTAAATATTGGGTTAATTCGAGTAGCTAGTGACTAATTTCTGTTGAAAGTACACACTTAGTTTTCATTTCTGCAGCTCAGCAAAAATCCGCTCAGCCGTGCGCCAGCTAAGTAAAAAACTGATATTCCAGCAGACGTTTGTTAGCTTATTTTCGGCAAAATATTTGCTGATTTTCAGCAATTTTGACAGAAATTTCGGCAAAAAACATGTTTGCTGGGGCACGGCTGTGCGAATCTCGGTTAAAGTTCAAGATTTTGCTGAGATCCCGGTAAAAAAAAATTAAGTGTGTATATTTGTTTATGTTTACACCCGATTCTTTTTTACACGGGGGATGCGTTCCGTGTAAAAAAAGTTTTCTGTTCAAAATTCGAAAATCCGTGTAAAAACAAAATCGGATGTACTTTCAAATGTTGCATCGAGATATTGTAATTGTTTTACTGCAAATTTCTAAAAATGTGCGCAAAAGAAGTGGCTACTAGTTTGTTGCTCACCCAGAAGACGCCGAATTAGATTGCTATGGTGGTAGGATGTCTTTTGGCCACAGTTTATCGCCGTAAAACGTCTCTGCAGGATGGGTCTAAGCAGCGGAAGCCGGGAAGTGGACGTCCATGCTTTGCACGTGTGCCAAACGTGATCAAATCGGCTCATGGAAAGATTGCTCGCAACCTGGTGTGTTCCATCAAAAAACTGGCCAAGGAAGTCCAAATTTCTGAGAAATCCATGCGAGAATCATCAAAGAAGACTTGCATGTACCTTCCAGCGCTTGAAAGAAAAGCCATTTGATTACGGACCGGGTGTAGGAACTACGAGTGACTCGTTCAAAAAGATTGCTTTCTTTGTTGAAGAAGGAAAAACATATGGTCCTGTTCTCCGACGCGAGAATCTTTTCAGCATCGATGCTGACGCCAACGGCCGCACGGACTGGCTCATTTCACCGAAGAAAATTGTGGATGTTCTGCAGAAAATGAAGCTTAAATTCCAAACCAATCCGGCTGATGTCATGATGTTTGGCTTGGTGGCGTTTGAAACTGCCGCTTGTTTTCATTTATCTCGGGTTTAAAACCAATACCGAAGAATTTATCGGTATTTTAAAGGACTAAGTGCTTCCCTTGGTGAAGGCCAAATTCTCCCATAATCGTAACGTTGTCGTACAGTATGATGGAGCGCCGTTTCACACGTCCAATCGACCCAAAAATGACTAAAGGTCAACATGAAATTTTGCTCGAAAGATTTGTGCCCCCTTAGCACTCCGAATCTTAATCCGTTGGATTATACGATTGGGGCATATGTTGAAGCACGAGCCTGCAAACCATCGCGCCCTTGTGTGAAGACCCTAACATGTACATGGCAGTCGATGTCGGAGGACTGGGTTCGGAAGGCGTGTTGTAGCTCCAGCGTCGGTTTGAGGATATTATTAATAAAAATAGAGCACACAATCAGTAAATTTGTTTGAAAGGACTTTATAATGATAACTGAACTCGAAAATGTTGATATTATTGCTTTGAGTAGTTCAAATGGGATTTGAAAGAAATGGAAACAATTTTCGCATTATTTTCTGCCGCACCCTGTATGTGTTCGCATCTTGTAGGTTGATCACCATTTGTCAAATAAACAACCCAAAACGCGTAATTTCCCAGTCCGGTATAATTGAGGTCATAAAACCCACTACCTTTCCAGGATTTGCAGTCCGAATATCTCCTGGTTGCATAAAGCCACTATTTAGAAATTTAGATCTACCCTTGTACAATGCATTACAACTGCAAAGCAGATGTTCCGAGGTTTTACGTTCCATGTTACAGAAACGACAGATATCATTCTGAATCTGGCCAATATCTTCAAGTGATATCATCTGCTCGGGCAGTGTCCGGTTATTAGGCCAGTAAAGGTGCAAAGAGTTCTCTTGCTGAGCTCCAACAGCTTTTCGGTTACTCTAACGTTAGGAATTAAAAATCTCTTTGATTGAGCACACTTTTCGGCAACTAACCAGTTGGTCATCAACCTTTGTGCTTCCCAGGATTTCAATTCCATTTTTATGGTACAGTATGATATACCGCAGAAAGGTGCTGGGCCAATAAACTGTGTGTTTGAACCTCGTTTCGCGAGCTCGTCTGCCTTCTCATTACCTCCAATGCCACAGTGTCCTGGAACCCAGTACAGATTTACGGAGTTCTTTTGGCACACCTTTCGCAATGAAAGAATGCAGTCCCAGACAAGTTTTGAAGTACATTTAAGCTACTCAATGCTTTGAGTGCCGCTTGACTGAAAATACAAATATTTGCATATCTATATTTCCTCTCTACACAGATATCAGCACATTTCATTATAGCAAAAATCTCCGCTTGGAACACCGTTGGATAGTTTCCCATTGCCACTGAGTTTGCTATCCCAGGGCCGAAGATTCCTGCTCCCGTTTTTCTTCCTATTTTTGAGCCAGCTGTGTAGAATTTTATAGAACCGTCCCGAACAGTGGGACCTCCGACATCCCAAACCATACGTGATGGTTCATATATGTTGTAAGGAATGTCAAAGTTCTCCACAGGTTTCATCCAGTCTCCATTCATATTCATTTATTGTATAGTATTTGAAATAATGTTAAAATTCAAAATTAAATTCAGTGCGCAATAACGAGAAAACAAGCCTTCGTCGTGGTTTAATTCTCGACTAAATGTTTGAGTACTATGACGACAGCCATACTCAATATGGCAACAATATTTTGTGGTGTTCTATATAGTAAAGTTAGCTTGATGTCTCCGAAGGCGCGAACTCTATATCGCCATTCGAAAGTTAAATTGGTGCAACTGCTAAATGATGTTTAAATATAAATAAATGTTGGTTTCGCGCTGGGCGTCCAGGGCGCTTTTATTGGTGCGGCTGGAATTTTTTTAGTCGACCGGAGTCGAGGAAAACGGTTTTGCGCCGCGTGAGTATAGTGAAGCGAAAAGTGAAACCGTCTATCGACCATAAATCGACGGTACGTCTTAAACCCTACGGATCATCTGAAGAGAACTCGGCGCGTTGAGTACATTCTCAATAGCGTACCTCAGAGCCGGATTGGAACCGAAGAAAAATGATCATTCCATCACGGGCGGTCATAGCCGTAGTTGGCGAAACCACACGGTTGGCCCTTGTCCTTGTCCCTTCCGTCCAGCTTCCAACCACTTCACAATTTTAGTTCGGACATAATTGCACGGGCTCGTCAGCTGCGCACCGTCCTGCAGCTAGGCGATTCTTCAGTCTCCGCCATCGTTACTGTACAGCTTCACCGCCTTTGGCCCCGAACCGGTTCGTCGCCTTCGCGCCGGCGAAAACCAGCAAGTCGAAGAAAGAGAAAACCTGCGCAGGCATGTGTGTAGACATATGTTCTGAAAACATTTCCATTGCCGTACCAACCCAAAACTGTGTTCAACCCGAAGCAAATAAATCTAATAGAATGATGGGAAAGAATATCGAGTAGGGGGAAAGACGGCTTTGGCAGGTTTTGTTCTATTATTGGCAGGGGGATTTTTGTCGACCAAATTTTATGAAATTTGGACACAATATTCTTTGGCATGCAAAGAACGTTTAAGCCAAATTTGAGCCTAGTCAGTCATAAAAAACCCTGCCAAAACCGTCATCCCCCTACCTAGATCCGTAAAATTATTTTTTAGTTGGAGCAATCGCTGTTTGCCTTTTTGTTTCGTTCCGTTTCGTCGTTCATTCGCTTCGCAGAGTTTCTGCCGAGATTTGTAAGCGGATTGAAAGCGTTTGAGAGTTCAAAGGGAAGTGAAATCAACCGGGGGTTGGCCAAGATGGTGACTTTTTTCAAATGCGTAAAATGCAAAAAATACCCAAGAAAATTGTTATAGCCAGAACGTATCACCCCCTTTCCCCTGTTTGTAAAATGTTAATGTTCATACTGGTTAAAACAATTCAACTGCGTAAAAGCATCTTTGATGTGATCTAAAAACGATTTAATTATGACATGATTATAGATCTTACTTTGTCGTAAGACAAAGGATACAGGATGCAGGATATGTTTTTGCTTTTGTTACATTTGTCTTTACAACAAATTTGCCATGAATACAGACCTCATACAAATTACATACAGTATAAAGATCTCAACTTCGGATCATATGACAATGTATGAACTTGGCAGACCTTGTATACTATACACTTGAAGACAAATTAAAATAAACATCAAACACAAATATTAAAAAGGAGACGAGCCAGCCTCGGGCTGAAAGTCTCCTTAATAAAGACACAAAAAAAAATATATATATATTAAAAACTACGTAAATAATTCTTGGAAGTCGCGAATGTCGGAATGTTAGCATTAGCATTCGCATTGAGCAGCTCGCACCAATTCGTAGGTGGTACAAGCCTGGACTATTGTATGAGAGTAGCGTCACTTTCATCCGTTACCACAGATATTGATTCGGGTCTAATCACTATCTCTTAGATGGAAACAATGCACTTTCCAATAGTCGAGAATTGTCCTGAGCACGTCCTTGCGAATGCTGAGGAAGGGGAAGGATGGTTAGTTGGACACCTACTTAAGAAAGATGCAGACAACTCTACGACCTCTCATAGGTGTCACGGGAGGTTATGGAATTCTTAGTGTAGGATGTATCGATATTGAATCCGACCACTACCTCGTTGCAGTATGCTTGCGCTCAAAACTCTCGACGGTGTCTCGAAGGCTTAACATTGGGCGGCTACAAGACGGTAGACTAGCCCAAGAATACGCGCAGCAGCTGGAAGTGGCACTCCCAACGGAAGAGCAGCTAGGGGCAGCATGTCTTGAAGATGGATGGAGAGATATTCGATCCGCCATTGGTAGCACCGCAACCGCTGAACTTGGCACGGTGCCCCCAGATCAGAGAAACGACTGGTATGACGGCGAATGCGAGCAGGCAGTTAGTAGAAGAGAAGAATGCAGCATTGGCGAGATTGCTGCAACATCGCACGAGGGCGAACAAGGCACGATACAGACGGGCGCGGAACAGATAAGACTCGATTTGCCGGAGGAAAAAGCGTCAGCAGGAAGATCGAGACCGTGAAGAGACGGAACAACTGTACCGCGCTAATAATACACGAAAGTTCTATGAGAAGTTAAACCGTTCACGTAAGGACCACGTGCCACAGCTTGATATGTGAAAGGACATAAACGGGAACCTTCTTACGAACGAGCGTGAGATAATCCAAAGGTGGCGGCAGCACTACGAAGAACACCTGAATGGCGATGTGGCAGACGAAGATGGCGGTATGGTGATGGACCTGGGAGAACGCGCGCAGGACATAATTCTACCGGTTCC
The DNA here is from genome assembly GCF_024139115.2 of Armigeres subalbatus. Lineage (NCBI taxonomy): Eukaryota > Metazoa > Arthropoda > Insecta > Diptera > Culicidae > Armigeres > Armigeres subalbatus. The sequence goes on along the minus strand of NC_085141.1, from coordinate 208,876,365 downwards.
GGATCTCCAGGAAATCCAGGAGGAGATTGGCCGGCTGAAGAACAACAAAGCCCCTGGGGTTGACCAACTACCAGGAGAGCTATTTAAACACGGTGGTGAGGCACTGGCTAAAGCGCTGCACTGGGTCATTACCAAGATGTGGGAGGAGGAAGTTTTGCCGCAGGAGTGGATGGAAGGTGTCGTGTGTCACATCTACAAAACTCAAAGGTGCAGCCCAATCGGGTTGTACGCAAAGGTGACGTTGAACTACGTAGCTGTATGTAATGTACAGGTTTTCGACTATTCTTTGCGATGTGACCAAACCAAGCGTTTTTCAATCTGCTTTTGTTGTTTACCCTTTGCTCCTGAGGTTGAGTGAGCATTACGGAAACTGGCGATGTATATAATTTTTGGACCAACATTTGAAAAGGAAGATAAAAATAAAATTTTCAAATAATCGAGGATGAACAACACGTTCACGATGAAACCGTTCACATATTCAAATTATCAATTGATAAGAACTCGTTAGAGAGTAAGAATCGTTCGATAATTGTATCTCGATTCGAAGCACTGGTAAATGCTACTTTTGAACTTATTTTCCTACATAACACCAAAACACAATGCCAAACATCCGAACTTCATTGTTGACATTAAATTGGTATTACATTTGGTTTAAAATTTGAAAAGCACAACACTGGCTGATAGTGTACAGTTGCAACTTTCGCCGACGCAAATTGGAACAGAGACTAAGCACCCGTCACTAAGTCTGTCTAAGCCCCTGGTGGCTCATTACAAAAAAAGCCCTTCGCGAAAGCTGGGCTGTCAACGGCGTTTGGTGGTCATTCTATGCAGGAAGTCGGAGTAGACGCGACAAAGAAGTTTGACAGTTTATTGATAATAATTATTATTCCTTCACGTGAGTTGCGTCGGACTTAGCGTTTATTACTCCGGCAGAAACCTACGAATCAGCAAAAGAAAGTTTACCAGAACGCATTCACTGCAGCAGCGAAGAAGATTCTGGTCCGCGACGTTAGGTATAATGGACGTTAGGCATAATGTATGTTAAGCCTAACGTTCATCATGCCTAACATACTTATGCCTGACGTATTTATTCCTAACGTACTTATGCCTAACGGGGTATATCCGAAGATATCCGAGCTCCTCTATTGGCATCAATAGACGTAAGCAAGAAGCTGGCGTCAAACGCCCCAAGCTTTCGAGAGAAAACGCACGTTTAAGTTAGCAGAAACGAACTGCACCAGCTAAAAGCCCTGCAATGGCGGACATAAGAAGCTTTCAGTTAATAACTAAAGAAATGCTAATAGATTGCTAATAGAATAGTTGAAAAGCAGGCCAAGTTCCAGTTGGAATGTAGTGCTATGGAAGAAGAAGTTTGCGATGCACTTACGAGATTGACTGATTCACCGAAACCGAGTGCTAAACTGTTAGCAAGTTTTTAATAGTAAACATTATCATATATAGATATTATAACACACTAGAGTCAGTTTTTACGCGGAGAAAATGGGCCGCGTAAATTAAAACAACGTAAAAGAACGCGTAAATCCCAAAATATGTCTGAATGAACCGCGGAAATCCAGAAATTCGAATGAAAAAAATCGCATAAAAAGCGATGCCTGTAAAAATAACCGCGTAAAAAACGACTTCAGTGTGCATCGGGTATGAAGCGTTGACTCATCCTTGATCGAATGGTCGAAGAAAATTGAAAATCCATGGAGAAACGGCTGAGATATTAACGATCAAAGTCTATCATATTTTCGTGACGTTTTTCAATTTTTTGCAATCGTAAAGTGTACCCCAATATTGAAAAGACAGACGTAGTTCTACGTCAAAAGGGCGATAAGCTGGATTGTAGCAACTACCGCGCAATCACATTGCTGAACGTCGCCTACAAGGTACTCTCCCAAATTTTATGCCGTCGACTAGCACCAACTGCAAGGGAGTTCGTGGGGCAGTACCAGGCGGGTTTTATGGGCGAACGCTCCACCACGGACCAGGTGTTCGCCATTCGCCAAGTACTGCAGAAATGCCGCGAATACAACGTGCCCACACATCATCTATTCATCGACTTCAAAGCCGCATATGATACAATCGATCGGGACCAGCTATGGCAGCTAATGCACGAACACGGTTTTCCGGATAAACTGACACGGTTGATCAAAGCGACGATGGATCGGGTGATGTGCGTAGTTCGAGTTTCAGGGGCATTCTCGAGTCCCTTCGAAACCCGCAGAGGGTTACGGCAAGGTGATGGTCTTTCAGTGTTTGCTATTCAACATCGCTTTGGAAGGGGTAATAAGAAGATTAACACGAGTGGTACAATTTTCAATAAGTCCGTCCAGCTATTTGGTTTCGCCGACGACATAGATATTATGGCACGTAACTTTGAGAAGATGGAGGAAGCCTACATCAGACTGAAGAGGGAAGCTAAGCGGATCGGACTAGTCATCAACACGTCGAAGACGAAGTACATGATAGGAAGAGGTTCAAGAGAAGACAATGTGAGCCACCCACCGCGAGTTTGCATCGGTGGTGACGAAATCGAGGTGGTAGAAGAATTTGTGTACTTGGGCTCACTGGTGACTGCCGAAAATGACACCAGCAGAGAAATTCGGAGACGCATAGTGGCTGGAAATCGTACGTACTTTGGACTCCGCAAGACGCTCCGATCGAATAGAGTTCGCCGCCGTACCAAACTGACAATCTACAAAACGCTAATTAGACCGGTAGTCCTCTACGGACACGAGACCTGGACGATGCTCGTGGAGGACCAACGCGCACTTGGAGTTTTCGAAAGGAAAGTGCTGCGTACCATCTATGGTGGGGTGCAGATGGCGGACGGTACGTGGAGGAGGCGAATGAACCACGAATTGCATCAGCTACTGGGAAAACCATTCTTCGATCATACTGCAAAAATCAGACGACAGCGGTGCGATGGGCCGGCCATGTAACCAAAATGTTGGACAGTAACCCCATGAAATGGTTCTTGACAATGATCCGTCAGGCACAATAAGGCGAGGTGCGCAGTGAGCAAGGTAGATCGCTTGAGTGGCAATTTACGGACACTCCGTAGACTGCGTGGTTGGCGACATGCAGTCATGGACCGAGCCGAATGGAGAAGACTCTTATATACCGCACAGGCCACTTCGGCCTTAGTCTGATTAAATAATAATAATAATAATTGGAAGGGGTAATACGAAGAGCAGGGATTAACACGAGTGGAACAATTTTCAATAAGTCCGTCCAGCTATTTGGCTTTGCCGACGACATAGATATTATGGCACGTAACTTTGAGAAGATGGAGGAAGCCTACATCAGACTGAAGAGGGAAGCCAAGCGGATCGGACTAGTCATTAACACGTCGAAGACGAAGTACATGATAAGAAGAGGCAAGGATGTTAACGATCATTCAGTAATTTGCGTTCGGTCATTTAGTGGTTTGACAATAACTCATTCCAAAAGCTGAAATTCAAAATCTGTTGTACAGTGGACTTCTAGTGGGAAGGTTTTTCTATAACTCTGCCTAATGATTCGTTGTTAGAATGCAACTAGTAACGGAGTTATGGCTATAGTTTCAGTAACTTAGACCGAATGATAACAAAATTCCAATAATTTAGTTTTAATTACTGCAACTAGCGCTTTAACTCCGTTATTAGTTGAATTCTAACAACGATTCATCAGGCAGAGTTGAAGAAAAACCTTTGCACTAGAAGTCCACCATACAACATGATTTGAAATTCAGCTTCTGGAATGTGTTATTGACAAACTACTAAATGATCGAACGCAAATTACTGAATGATCGTTAACATCCTTGGGAAGAGGTTTAAGAGAAGACAATGTGAGCCACCTACCGCGAGTTTGCATCGGTGGTGACGAAATCGAGGTGGTAGAAGAATTTGTGTACTTGGGCTCACTGGTGACTGCCGAAAATGATACCAGCAGAGAAATTCGGAGACGCATAGTGGCTGGAAATTGTACGTACTTTGGACTCCGCACGCCGATCCTATCGAATAGAGTTCGCCGCCGTATTAAACTGACTATCTACAGAACGCTTATTTGACCGGTAGTTCTCAACGGACACGAGACTTGGGCGATGCTCATGGAGGACCAACGAAAGTTTTCGAAAGGAAAATACTGCGTACCATCTATGGTGGGGTGCAGATTGCGGACGATACGTGGAGGAGGCGAATGAACCACGAGTTGCATCAGCTATTGGGAGAACCATCCATCCTTCACACCGCGAAAATCGGAAGACTGCGGTGGGCCATGCACGTACCTAGAATGTCGGACAGTAATCCGGTGAAAATGGTTCTGGACAACGATCCGACGGGCACAAGAAGGCGAGGTCCGCAGCGGGCAGGGTGGATTCATCAGGTGGAAGATGACTTGCGGACCCTCCGTAGACTGCGTGGTTGGCGACGTGTTGCCATGGACCGAGCCGAATGGAAAATACTCTTATATACCGCACAGGCCACTTCTGCCTTAGTATGAATAAATAATAAATATTAACAGCAAGCTGATCAACCAAGACTTCCGAGCATTTTTTATGAATAATCCGAGTGCTAAGTCCCATCACTGCACAGTGGCTAAAATTGTGTTTTGAGCGCGTTTATTTAATAGTACCTTTATTATGAAATTTAGCGTAATGGTGTCTTCGAGACATTTAATCAGTAAGGTAATGCGCTTTTTTGGAGGTATTTAGCTTACTGATCAATCCCCCTAAAAGTGAGACAAAAAAATATTTTTTCCACTTCACAAAAATAAGGTTTGATTCTTCATAAAAGTTCCAGCAGAAGCTCTCCTGAAAAACTTCGTGGAAGACACCAAGTTCGTAATTCCGTTACTTTTGGAGATTTTTACGTTTTATGCTGACAACCCCTTAAAAATGGGTTTTTCATCGTATTTTTTTCATTTTCATTTCTACATTTTTTGCATGTTTAAGAAAGTTTTAGATAATATTGAAATACGTCGTTGTGTGGAATAAAAACTTAAAAAATAAAAAAAATATAACAGTGTTATTTGATTTTTTAGTGATATTTGATTTAACTGCTACTTAACACCGGGCAAATTGTGGCAGTTAATCTCATTCACATAACAAAGTACAAGTAATGAACTTAAATTTAATACCTGAATTGTAGAGTTGTAAGCGAATGTAAGTAATGTTTTATCAAACATCATTTTCTACTTTGAAGGTAGAAATCAATCGCCCACCCCAAGGAGTTGATAAACAAATGCACCATGCGTCACCATATGATTGTATGCTTATACATCGAACATGTTCAAAACTTGTTGGCATAAAATGCAATAAATCTCCGAAAGTAATGAAATTACGAACTTGGTGTCTTCGACAAAGTTTTTCAGGAGAACTTTTGCTACAACTCTCGCGAAGACATATATCATCCATGTCGTAAAGTGAAAAAAGAAATTCATCTCACTTTTAGGGGAATTGATCATAAGGCTGAATACCTTCAAAGAAGCGCGTCGACTTACTAGTCTAAGTGGTCACGGCTGCTTTCAGCCCTTTCCCCCGTCAACTAGCAATGAGCTTTCCATAACAAAATATTGAATAATTGAATTAATTTTCCCAAATAACAAAGGCATGAATGTAATAAATGCAGGAGCTCCATCTCTTCGGATAGATCTAAACATGATAAAACCGTTTTTCCCAAAAGAAAAAAACAATTTCAAAAATAATGATTAGAGCGGGGTAGGTCATTTAGCACAATTAGAAAATAAAGATTCTTCTTTGTCTTTTTATTTATCAGCTTACCATTTCTCTTTTTGAAACATTTTTTCCTTGTAAGACGCATAGCAGTGTTAAGGTGACACGGGAAGCACGAACATTCATCAAATCGTCATCATTTTCATCATTGAATGCTTAATTTTTTTTCTACAACAAATATGATTTTGAAAATGTATCACCGGCGCGTGCTTACTCGTGATCTACAAGCTGATACATTTACAGTTACATCAAACAACTGAAAACCGAAATACGCCGCCCCAAAGTTACGAGGTGAAAATGCTAGAAAGAGACAAAAGATAGGAAAAATAACACGGTGTTTAGTGCCTCCCCTTGTCACCTTAATGAAGTACAAAAAAGTGATTTTGCTTATGCAAAGATAGTGTTTGTGATACATTCTTTATCATTTTCGGTTTATTTTCAGGCGTTTGCTCTATTCAGGAATTTATTATCCATTACGGTTCATTGGAAATGCTTCAATTAAATGAGTTTCCGGCAAGCATGGATTAATTTAGCAATTTCAAGAACCATGTACTCAACATGGGTTATTTTTCTCGACAAAATTAAATCAAATCTGGCTCCGTCACCCATGTTTGTTCAAAGCTCTCCATGCAAAAACACCTTGCGGCTTAGTATGAATTTAATATTCATTCCACAGTCGAATAAATAACGTCGGCGGTTTTGTGTGAATGTTGGCATTTATAATAGGAGGGCATATTAGGAAACGTATCTGATGAACGGGATGTTCGTTTTCTGTCATTCGTTGTTTGTCGTTCGTCTGTTCCCAACAGCACCACCGCCTTTGCGAGCAGCGTGGTTGGTTGTTTGACTGTTTTTAAAAGAGAAAGAACTTTCTTCCACTCCGTTAGGTTTCCACGGTAAAACCCCAAATGCAGCTAGGATCATTTCCACGGGTAAAAGGTACGTCTTCCTTACAACTCTGTTAGATACCCCTCTACCGTATCTCTACTTCCCTGTCATGTACGAGAGGGCACGGCATCCCCATCACACATAAAGACAGAACCATACACTCCCACAATAATGTCTTGGCGTTGTTGGAGCCGGCAGAAATTCCCTTCCGAATTAAACCGCTGAGCTCTGGTGTTGGGTATGAAAATAGGTGGTTTAAGACTGCAACTGCAACATATTTCATCTCGATGCTGAACGGTTTCTGTAGTTGCGAACATTCCTTTGCACCTTGGGATATCACATGGGCGTGAACAGATTTTTGGTTGCATTTTCAATGTGGATCCACAAATGCCATGCGTTAAAGCCTTTTACGTTCAGTTCAGAAATCGAGAGAACTGGATTTACGCAACTGGTTGGGCACATATCTGTTCTAACAGGTTTCGATTGTTCAAGGTTTCGGTCAACAAATTCAGAAATATTCAATATTTTTATGGTCGAAAGGAAGAAAAGAATTTAAACTGTACAAAACATGAATGTGCCGTTAGACGCCTTTGCCGATGTTCAACTTTATGCATAAAGCAATCTTTGCAGCTTTCCAGTTCCAGTTTCAGAGGAAAAATTTAACTTAATAAGTAACAAAGCTTATTCCAAGTGAAATGATTCTTATTTGGAAGAGATTAGTGTTTCCCGCGTGTACAGCATTGTTTATAGAGCATAGAACCTAGAAATTATGTAGACTCCCCCTTCCACCAGATCAATTTACGTAGGAACTCTCATACAAAGGGAGAAAGAACTTCTGGTGCCAGTGCTTCTTCTGACAAAGAAGATTTATGTGCATCGTTTGCTTCTATCTCAGACCACTAAGAATGAACCGAAATGAAGAGCGCACCGCACAGTGCACATTCTCGGCATCGAACGTCGTTCAACATATTTCTCGAATTAAATCGAAAGAAAGAAGCAAATACTACTTTGTATCGCATGATCCGTTTATAACTCCTCTAACGACATTCTGCAGCAATCAAAAAGAATGAGCGCCTCCCCGGCACTCGGGCAAACTAAATTTGATAAATGATTGCTCAGTGTTCGGCTCTAAATTATATTGTTTTCAAGTCCTGGTCCATCCCGGCTCGCATGGAAAGTTATCTTAGACCAGAATGTGTACACAATTTAGGATCGCCCGGGGAGATGCGGAATTTAATGCTGTTCGACATAGTTGTTGGTTGGACATGGTTGGCCAAGATGTGCACTTTGTAACAAGAAATGAACGAATGCGAGCGGAAGCTTGGGCTTATCTTCCTGCAGTTTGAGCAATGTGCTCAGCATAGCTGCCGCCACGCGGAATGATTCAAATTTTCGCTAGAGTGCACAAAGAAAGAAAGCACTTGTACAAGAAGTGGTTGTCGGATTTTCTTGTCACAGTCGCAACTGGTTCCTAAACGGGTAGTCTTCATTCACAGTTTTCTCCTCTTTTTCCGCTAGACTAGTCTGACGGAACCCATCAATTCCGTTCGTTCATGGTGCCGAATATTGGATAAGGAGCTTGGTTGTTACATTCCATACTTTTTTTGAAGTGAGACACATTTGGAGAATGTTTAACGTTCAAGATACAATTTAAAGCTTGCAGGAACAACACTTTTAAAATTATTTTTGATTCTCTTTTGATTCCAGGCATGTATGTGACTTGGTAATTAACATTTTTGCGCGAATTTTGTGTGCAGAATGAAAAGAGGGTGAAGATGCTTCATTACGCTTTCAGTTGTTCATTTTTGTGCATATTTTTACCCCAAACCACAGTAATCCGATACAATTTCGAAATTGCAAAAATCTTAGTTAAATTTTCAATGATGGTTACTGCTCCTTTGTATTCATATCATGCACCTTTATCAATAACGATCGATAGCAAAGAAAGGCAAGGTAAATTGTTTTGTTTCTCATTTGTTTTTATATCTAGTTAGTCGGCTTGAAATCAATAAAAAAAATCGGAAGCGTTGTGACCCGACCGCCCGACGTAAACTACGCAAATTGTATTTCTAGCATCATGAAAATATTAGGTTTTAAACGTTTAAACATCCATGCGAATACATTTAATGCATCGTCTCCCTCCGACGCACGCTTGTGATTCCGTTACTGACGCCAATTTTCTAACGTCGCCAAGTGTTTTGTTTTGTTATTTGACAAAAGAAAAACGTCTCGGATCAACTTTCTCCTGCATAAAATTGTGGTCCTGAAAATCACCATGCGAGTAAATTTATTGTAGCGTTTCGCTCCGACGCGCGCCAAGTGATTATGGTTTGCACTTTGAAAAAGTTCGCTCGGATTAAGAAAAGGTTCGAATTATTCTCAAACCACATTTTAAATCGCTAACAACACCAACCAAACTCAGAATCATGCGAGAAAATTTGACTGGCCGTTAAGGCCGATACCAATAATAAAAAACAATTTTGACTCCCTCTCTCGGGTTTTTTGCCCAAAAATAATATTTTGAGGGGCCAACGGAAAAATGTGGGCAATTTTGAGGATTTTCAAAACATTCTTAAACTAATCCAAGGAGTTTTATTATGTTTTTTATCATTTTAATTTTTATTTTGATTATTATCCCTCCTCCCTGACCTTTCGAAGACCAGTAGGACATAAATTCAATTTAATATTTTTAACGGCCTAATCTGCCACAGGCTATCTCTCGACTAATTTTTCACTTTTGCCCGCATATTATAGACGAGTTTGTACAATCCCATGTAATTCCACCACTTAATTGTGCCTTGACAGATACGTATTTCGACCTCAACAGTAAGGTCGTCTTCAGTGTCTCGTACAAAGTCGAGTCAAGTACGAGACACTGAAAACGACCTTACTGTTCAGGTCGAAATACGTATCTGTCAAGGTAAAATTAAGTGGTGGAATTATATGAGATTGTACAAACTCGTCTATAATGTGCGGGCAGCAGGGACTATGTCCAAGGGCTTGACGATCGCTCCCCAGGCCATCTGCGAGTTGTGGTGCCTGCCTGGGATGTCGTGGGGTTTGACAGTGGGCCCTCACAGATAAAAATATGTTGTGATTTTAAATGTATTTTCATGCACATATTTGAAGCATGCAAATAAACGTAACATTCAATCGATCTCACTACTCTTTTAACTTGAAATAAGTTTAAACTGTGCTGGCTTGTAAAATTCAGTCAAATTTAATTGAATATCGAATGTCAATCCATTTGATGGGATGAGCTGCAATTTTACACGTCGTTGAATTTTCAAAATTATTTGCTGTGCTGTTAAACTTCTACAAAAAGCTGCATGTATCAGCAAGAAGGCTCCGCCAAAGCGACAGTGTGCCGCTCAAAGCGCGCAAGCCCAAGTCCTGGTGTTAAGTGGGACGCTAAATAGCCTTGACACGCAGCCCTCCGACTAGACAGGAGGTTCACGCAGGCCCAATAAGCCGCCTTAAAAATCAACCATTACGAACGACATAGAAGATAATACGTTTCGATACAACCGGCAACGACCTAGGCGACGAATAAAGGATCACGATTGGAAGCTTGGAACATGGAACCGCAAGTCGATGGACGTCATCGGTGACATGAACGCTCAAGTAGGAAGGGAGGAAATGTATAGACCGGTCTTCGGACCGGATAATCTGCATACCGTATCGAACGACAACGGCCAACGATGCATAAAGTTTGCAGCCTCCCGCAGAATGGTAGTCTAAAGCACTTTCTTCCCCTGCAAGAATATCCACAAATCACCTAATCAAGTAATGGAATACCAAATCGACCACGTTCTAATCGACGGTAAATTCTTTTCCGACATCACGAACGTACGCACTTACCGCAGTGCGAATATTGAATCTGACCACTACCTCGTTGCACTATGTCTGCGCTCAAATCTCTCGACGGTGTACAGCACGCGTCGGAGTCGTCCGCCGCGGCTATACATTGGGCGCCTACAAGACGGTAGACTAGCCCAAGACTACGCTCAGCAGCTGCAAGTGGCAACCCCAATGAAAGAGCAAGCTCTTGAAGATGGCTGGAGAGATATTCGATCCGTCATTGGAAGCAACGCAACTGCTGCACTTGGCACGGTGCCCCCGGATCAGAGAAACGACTGGTATGATGGTGAATGTGAGCAGTTAGTTGAGGAGAAGAATGGCATGGGCGAGATTGCTGCAACACCGCACGAGAGCAAACGAGACACGATACAAACGGACGCGGAACAGACAAAACTGAAAAATCGAGAAAAAGCGCCAGAAGGAAGATCGAGACCGTGAAGAGACGGAGAAAGTGTACCGCGCTAAAAACGCACGAAAGTTCTATAAGAAGTTAAACCGTTCACGTAAGGGCCACGTGCCACAGTCCGATATGTGTAAGGACATAAACGGGAACCTTCTTACAAACGAGCGTGAGGTGAACCAGGAGGCGACAGCACTACGAAGAGCACCTGAATGGCGATGTGGCAGACAACGGTGGCGGTATGGTAATGAACCTAGGAGCACGCGCAGGACATTCAACTTCCGGCTCCGAATCTACAGGAAATCCAGGAGGAGATTGGCCGGCTGCAGAGGAATAACAAAGCCCCTGGGTTTGAACAACCAGGAGAGCTATTTAAACACGGTGGTGTGGCACTGGCTATAGCGCTGTACTGGGTGATTAGCAAGGATTGGGAGGATGAGGTTCTGCCGCAGGAGTCGATGTAAGGTGTCGTGTGTCCCATCTACAAAAAGGGCGATAAGCTGGATTGTAGCAACTACCGCACAATCACATTGCTGAACGCCGCCTACAAGGTACTCTCCCAAATCTTATGCCGTCGACTAGCACCAACTGCAATAGAGTTCGTGGGGCAGTTCCAGGCGGGATTTATGGGTGTACGCTCTACCACAGACCAGGTCGCCGTACGTCAGGTATTGCAGAAATGACGCGAATTCAACGCGCCTACACATCATCTATTTATCGACTTCAAAGCCGCATATGATACAATCGATCGGGACCAGCTATGGCAGCTAATACACGAAAACGGATTTCCAGATAAACTGATACGGTTTGAACAACCGACAACGGATCTGGTGATGTGCGTAGTTCGAGTTTCAGGGGCTTTCTCGAGTCCCTTTGAAACGCGCAGAGGGTTACTGCAAGGTGATGGCCGTTCGTGTCTGCTATTCAACATCGCTTTGGAGGGAGTAATACGAAGGGCAGGGATTGACACGAGTGGTACGATCTTCACGAAGTCCTTCCAGTTATTTGGTTTCGCCAACGACATCGAAATCATGGCATGTAACTTTGAGAAGATGGAGGAAGCCTACATCAGACTGGAAATCGAAGCTAAACGCATTGGACTAGTCATCAACACGTCGAAGACGAAGTACATGATAGGAAGAGGCTCAATGTAAGCCACCCACCACAAGTTTACATCGGTGTTGACGAAATCGAAGTGGTTGAAGAATTCGTGTACTTGGGCTCACTGATGACCGCTGATAACGATACCAGTAGAGAAATTCGGAGACGCATCATGGCAGGAAATCGTACGTACTTTGGACTCCGCAAAACGCTTCGATCGAATAGAGTTCGCCGCCGCTATACCAAACTGACTATCTACAAAACGTTCATTAGACCGGTAGTTCTTTACGGATACGAGACCTGGACGATGCTCGTGGAGGACCAACGCGCACTGGGAGTTTTTGAAAGGAAAGTGCTGCGTGCCATCTATGGTGGGGTGCAGATGGCGGACGTTACGTGGAGGAGGCGAATGAACCACGAGTTGCATCAGCTGTTGGGAGAACCATCCATCGTTCACACCGCGAAAATCGGAAGACTGCGGTGGTCCGGGCACGTAGTCAGAATGTCGGACAATAATCCTGTGAAAATGGTTCTCGACAACGAAACGTCGGGAACAAGAAGGCGAAGTGCACAGCGGGCAAGGTGAATCAAACCGGTTGTGGACGATTTGCGGGCCCTCCGCAGACTGTATGGTTGGCGAAGTGCATCCATGGACCGAGCTGAATGGAGAAGACTTTTATGTATTGCACAGGCCACTCCGGCCTTAGTCTGGTAATGAATAAAAAACAAACTCGTCTTATGACAAGTGAGGGAAAACATGTTTCCGGAACAATTCCAAGAATTTTTATACCCATATTGCCAGTGTTTCTTCTAAATGATTTTGTGGCTACTATAGGGCCCACGGGAACCTATTCCGGGATGTCCGTTCCGGGTGCAAATGATCAGGTGGTCATTTTACGTTCTGAAGTCATAATCCTCGAATTTTCTACGAAACTGATAACTCGGGATACAAGACATCATCATTTGGTTTATATAAAATCAGCATATCCATTTATAAGACATGGTCTCCAAATCTGGAATTCCGGTAACTAAGTTATCCGAATCGGTCCTATGTGACATGGATCGGATAGAGGACGAATTTCTGAATCCATGGCTAACGGAATCGTCCAAATCGGTTGAAAACTGACGAAGTTATGGTCATACCAAGAATGTGGGTACCCGAGTACCCTGTCGGTAAGTCACGGGGTAAAAATATTCAGAAGCAACTCCCCAAGCCCCCCGTACTGGATTTTCACTTTGATATCACGCAAACCTAAATTTTGTCGAGTTTGAAGATTTCACGGAGTTTCAAGTTCCTGCGATGCGGCTAAAAGATTTCACTTGAAAACGAAAAAGGTACCCGGGTACCCTGTCGGTAACATAAGGGTTAATCACTATCATCAACTTTTCAAAAGTCTGAATCTAGCGAGAAAAATTTGACTCAAGAGCTATTTACATTAAGGAGTACTAGTACGACCACCATCTGATGATTCGCCGCTCTACCATCGATGACTGCTAGTAATGTCGCTGTTACCTGTTACGGATAGAGTCGCTACCGAACGCCGTCGACTTATCTCCTTGAAATCTCGAACGAAAAAGACGCGCGTGCGAAACAAGTCTCTTTTTGTGCACAAAGGAATCAAAATGTGCACCCATATCGTTTTCCAAAGGGGCGGAGCTAATGGTGTTACTTGATGGAATACAAGAAAGCTACTATCTCGCACGCGCACGCCATTTTGTCATTGGTTTCATCTGAGAACGCTCTTGCATTCTTACTGTTCAACGGTAAATCATCGAGAGGTTGGCTAGCAGCATCAAAAGAGATTTTCTGGCCGGCGCAGTTGCTACAGAAATTCCGGCTTGGCAATGGCGTCAGTAGCGGCATCAATGGCAATCATTGATGATGGAGCTGCGAATCATCAGCGGTCGGGCAGGTATCAGCAATCTTGAATTTTATCGATTTTTGGTTTAAAATGCGCAGTATTGAGATGAATAATAGCGTTGGGGAGTATTGGTAACGTGTTTGACCATAAGAGCGGTTCATTTAGAAATCGCATATTCATTAACTGCGGATTCATGCATCATGGCGTTACGAAACTTCATGGCAAGACGAGGAGTACCAATACAAATTGTCAGCGATAGAGGAACAAACTTCACCGCCGCCAACAAGGAACTAGCAAAAGCGCTCCAGGAGGTGGATCAGGATAAGATCATACGAACAATTATTAGCCAGGACACAGAGTGGAAATTCCTTCCTCCAGCTTTCCCACACATGGGAGGAGCCTGGGAGAGGCTTGTGCAGACGGTTAAGCGCAATCTGCAGCAGATGAAGCCAGGACGTTATCCAACTGAAGAAGTATTGCGGAATTGTTTGGTGGAAATAGAAAACGTTATAAATTCACGACCATTGACGCATGTTCCGGTGGATGATCCAGGGGCCCCTGTTCTGACTCCAAATCATTTCATCCTCGGGTCTTCAAGCGGTTTGAAACCTGCAACTTGTCTAAGTGATAGTGGAGTTGTTTTGCGACGATCTTGGCGAGCTTCACAAGTAGAGGCGAATATATTCTGGCAACGCTGGGTACGAGATTATTTGCCCGAATTAACGAGACGGACCAAATGGTTTAGCGATGTGAAAGGTATTCAAGAAGATGACATCGTGGTGATAGTGGATCCAGCACTTCCGCGAAATTGTTGGCCCAAGGGCCGGGTCATTGGAGTCAACCGAGGGAAAGACAACCAGGTGCGATCAGCAACCATCCAGACATCTACAGGCATCTACGAGCGTCCAGCAACGAAGATCGCTGTGTTGGATGTTCGTAACGAAGGACCTGTACACCAGAACCTTGGCGTACCCGGGGGGGAGTGTTGCGACCCCCTGGTCGACGCAACTCACCAAGACGACCTTCGTTAGAAGCTGTATGGATCAATTTCGTTTTCTTGTTTGTCTCAAACGGCTGACAGATGACAGTAATTAATTTGTGCATCATCAAATGAACTAATTTAATAGAATTGGTACTACCTACATTAAATTATATTCCTATTGAATTTGATACCCTTAATCGTCGGACCTGCAATGATTCGGCAAAACCGCTGTCTGAAAAGTGAGTAATTTTAAAGTCATGAAACAGTAAAAAACATTACATAATACTTGTTACACTAGGCATTAAAACATGAATTGCTAATTAATAAAACGCGGACGATATCAAAGAGATACAACAAAAACTAAACGTAAGTGCCTATGCAAAATTGTAATAGAAACTAAAAAGAACTAATGCAAACGAATAACTTGTAGGTATTTTTAACTGAACCATTAAACGCTGTTAAAAAATTGGAAATTTGTTGTAGTTCACTCCTTTGCTGACTGGTCAACAAAACGGGTGACAGAAATTCATTAGTCATAGTCTTCATCGATTTGGTTGTCGTCAGCAAAAAATAACATTATCTTTCAAGATTTTAACTTTGGTTTCATTGCTCAGGGCCATGGTTTGTTAAAGAGAAAGTTGATCTGAGACGAATATGCATCACAATACAAAACACAATCGCTTGGCGACGCTAGACAGTTCGTTGGATGCTAAAATAAATTTATTCTTTACTATGGTAGCGCATTCATCGGTTAAAACTGGAATTTTTCTCGCATGTTTCTGAGTTTGGTTTTGTTACGATTAGTGATTGAAAATGAGCGTTATTGAAAATAAATCGATTTTTCAGGAGCACCATTTGTTAATCTGAGTCAATATTTCAAAGCACAATCGCTTGACGACAGTTCGATCGTAGCGATACCGTCGGTAGCGGAAACATAAGCGTGTCGGAGAGAAGCGCTGCAAAAAGTTCATTCGCATGGTGACTGATCAAATATTGGATGTCGTCTGAAAACAGCTGCAGCCGGCCACAAATACTGTCGTCATCAAGTTTGCTTAAATCACCGTACGAATAAATTCATTTAAGCGTCTCTCTCCCGCACGTACTTGAGATTCTTTTATCGACGGAAACATTCTGCCAGGCAATTATGTTTTGTACTTTGAAGAAAATAATCTCGGATCAACTTTCTCTTATGAATACATTTTCGGCGGCATTCTTCATAGTGAACACATTTTCGAGGGCAAACACCCGACGACAGCCGTCGGCAATGCAGCAACTGCTTTTCTTTATTTTTATTTTTTTTGGGAAAACATTTTCACGAAGGAATTCGTCTGTGTTTTCTATATTGGGGTACACTTTGCGATTGCGGAAATCAGAGATCGTCACAAAAATATGATAGACCTCGAACGTTAATAGCTCAGCCGTTTCTCGATGGATTTTCAAATTTATTTTAGACCATTCGATCGAGGAAGAGTCAATGCTTCATTGTATTGTTAAAAAAAACTCAGGTTTTCAGCTATTTAGTATTAAAAATTGGCAAACAATTTAGAAAAGAAAACAACCAATCCCGTACACGCAACGCAAGCACAGACTTCAAAATCAACATCAATGGTACCGTGCGGGACCGAAATCCGTACAGCACCGAAATCCGTCCACCTAATGAGATATCAATAAATTAAAGGGGGTTAGAGGTAATTAATGTAGAAATAATTTATCTTGTCCTGTTCAGATACTTGGCAGTAAGCTTTTAGGGCATTGAAATGGAAAGAAGGCTTTGAAATTAAAACAACAAAAATCAGAAACAAATCGCCACCCACCAAACGCGGAGTTTTGGCCGCCATTTTGTTTTCGGGTAGAGCATTATTGCACCAAAAGTAACTGTGTTTCTTTGCTAATTGCGAATCATTACATAAGATAAGCAGAATACAAATCGAAGGGATCGCTTCTCAAGGTGCGTATCGAACTATTAACAGTGGTAGTTTAGTCAATCAGACTGTTTCAATTTAAATATTTAGTTAAAAAATAGCTGTACGGATTTTGATCCTTTGATTCGAAATCCGTTCACGGTGGACGGATTGCGAGTCAGGAGTAGTTGATTTTATTCATTATTTTATTATGTTTTTTTGTAGTTTTTAATGAGTAAATGTGAAATACTTCAAAAGTAGAAACCTTTATGCTCCTGTGTCAATGAAAAACGTTTTATTCACATTCGATTCCTATTTTCTAATGACTTTTTCATATACTAAGGTGCTTAAGTGTACGGAATTCGATGTCCCACGGTAGTCGTCGATATGGTTGCTGCAGATCATCCAGCCTCAACGATGGCAGCTATAGCTTTCTGGTGAGCTGCGTCGTGGTCGACCAGCAGCAGTGGCTAGTATCCGTCGCCGAGCAGCACTTATCTTTCGCAACAATGACGCCGGTAAATCACCGAGTGGCCAACAGCAGCAAATCAAATTTATATGTTGTTAAATCAATGCAGAATTCTAACAAACGTTTGCTGTTAGTGCTGTGAAACAAAGACCGGACCAGCATTCACCTATATGTGAAGAAAGGGTGGATTACAAAAAATTACGCCTGTTGCGGTCTCACTCCTCCAGTGGCGATGCTTAAAATCTATTTTAAATGGAGGCATTACTTATTCATAAAACGCATTTGGTGAACAAAATTGCACATTGAATAAAATTCCTCTCGCACTAAAACTCACTTATCAGTCCGGACCTGCAAAGAAAATGTCACGAGTTGACGACGGTTTACAGACGCTATCAAATTTTCAGTACTTCATGTGGATTGTCTCTTGCACATTTTGATAATTCCTTCACAAAACAAATTGTGATCCCGAAAACGACAAATCTTTTATTTTATTCATTTATTTATTTATTAGATTTATAATATTCGTCATCTGACACCTATTGTCTCAATGACTATAAGGTTAAAAATTATCGTTGAATCTTTTTGCGATCATCGGTTTTTCGATCTATCGTTTTTACTAGGCGGCGAGGCGGCTCTGTCCCAGTGTGGGGATGTAATGCCAAGAAGAAGAAGAAGAAGAAGAAGAAGAAGAAGAAGAAGAAGAAGAAGAAGGAGAAGAAGAAGAAGTATAAATACGTACGATTCATAACATTTGGCAAAGGACAGCTGTTTTATTCATTCAACTGATAAGCTTTTATGAGCTTTAAAATAAATTGCAATCTAAATCATTTTGGCGCAAAGCAATATTGTTTTATGAGTGTAGAACAAGATTGCTTTTTCGTCTTTCACATTGCACTTTCGCAATAGTGATTGATCGATGATCTTCAAAACATTTATGTATTTGTCCATTACGGTTTAATACTCAAGAGCAGAATATAAATAAGTTTAGTGTAGTACGTTATCGGGCAAGTTTTGTGTCATATCATCATAATTACTTCCATAATTTGCATGTATCAAAATTGGTTGATAATGCCTCAATTTTCTTAGCATGAAAATCTAACTAATATACTACAGCAAACTGAAAAAATAATAAATAAACAAAAATAGTAACATCTAATTGAAAAATCCGCCTTTTAAATAAACATTCTGTGCACCATCGTGAATTCGAAATTAGTTCATTTTACAATTATTTTCCCAATGTAGGCAAAATACATAGAAGCAGCCATGTCTAATGAAAAGCATTCATATTACCACCCAGATCAAGTTCCAAACCACCATTACAAAGCGTTCGTTGGACTCTACGGATGGATCCCACTTCACGCTCACATTGGACCGATTATTGGTCGCAAACTTTGTTAATTTGAAACGCGCTCTAAATTGAATCTGAACGAGTGCTTATCCCGTTTTTTCGGCTGCCTTGGCCGTACTTTTACGATCGATAATTAATTTCAAATCTGCCATTAATCACTGGCTGTAAATTTTCGATGGGTCTCCCGTTTCGCAGCAGCAGCACCATTTCATTAGCTGACAACGTTTTCCCGTTTTCCCGAACGAATGAAGGTGTCGTATTCCTCCCTGTGCTTCATATCCCACAGAGCGGATCGCATTTTGGAGTGTGGGTCATTAGAGTGGGTTTGTGCTTTGAAATTTTTCCTTCATGGCCGATTCTTATTTTAGGAAAAAATCGGCTGCTTGAAACAAATATTGTCCTTGAGTTGTCCAACCTCAATGCATACTTCGAGGTACTTAAAGAAAAATCTAAATACAAAGTGGAATAATTCTGTTTTTTATTGTTATCATTATTGAGAGTTATGCGACCGTTTCGGTGTTGGTATTGATTTGGGATAAATCTCGGGTGCAATGAAATTCGAAAAGTTTCAGTACTCTTCCGATTTGAGTTATGCGCCCACAGCAAATATCTTCAGGGTTTATAGTCTTCTTCCTTGTTGCCCAACAGTTTGATACGATGGTAAGCAACAGTGAAAACTGATTCACTGGTAAATTCCGCTGTCTCGCACTCGCTGTCAGAACTCGTTTCCAGGGCCAAATGAATCCTCCTCAGCCTGTCGTTGCTGCTGGCGCGCTTGTTTCCATGGGAAACTTTTGATCACAAGCCGTGCCAGCGAATGTGATTTTTCAGTTGGATTCCAAGGCACGCCATTTCAGGGGAGCGTGATAAGTTGAATTGCGGAATTAGGGCCTCCAAGATGCTCGGGCGTCGAACATTTACGGAAAAAGCACTTTCATTATTAGTTTTCCGCAAGCAGTTCCCAAGGCAGACTACACTTTTCCATGGACGGTCGACGCGGCTCGTTTCAAATTGCCTTCAACTTAGACAGGCAAAGCAAAATTGAATAATACCACATAAAAAAATAAATCTATTTAATTAATAGCTTCCCACTCGCTCGGCGAGCTCGATGAAGACGTTGCAGGGCTGATGTGAAGCTGAATTTACATTGCGGGAAATTTACCGTAAAATATTGACTAATTTTGGAGCGACACAGTTTTGAAGGTGAGTGCTTTGTCTTGCGGTTTACATTCTCTTGCTTGGCTGGAGGCAATATTCAAATTTTGCGAAACAGGCATTCAAAAGTATGACAACAATGTCAATTATCATCTAAGCTATGAAAAATGGCTCTTGTTCAAGTTAAGACATTGTTGAAATACCATATTTTGCATTATTTTGTAGTAGCAAGCAGAGGATTGTTTGCTCTAGAAATTTAAGACTGAAAATAAAAGATACCTTGACAAAAGAATATAAGGAAAGTTGAATTAGGGCTTCAGAGAGATGGATCTAATTAGCGTAAGACGGTATAATATGCCCCTCCTAAGACAATACTCGAATAACTTATTACTTATCAACGCAATTTATGCAAACCTTGTGTTATTTGGTAGTCCAGAAAGTCATAAATGCATTGCCTGTTTTCATTTGAAAATATTACAGAGAACACGTTATAAAGATTTTTTTGAAAGTCATGAAAAAATGGGTTTCAACAAGTTGTAACTCTTCGTGACGTCCACACGTCTGTAGAGTGGACGTCCAAACGTCCCTTACTAGCTCACCAGGACATCTCACGCAGGGTCGACAACAACCTGCTTAAAGGAAC
Source organism: Armigeres subalbatus (assembly GCF_024139115.2). Classification (NCBI taxonomy): domain Eukaryota; kingdom Metazoa; phylum Arthropoda; class Insecta; order Diptera; family Culicidae; genus Armigeres; species Armigeres subalbatus. The sequence goes on along the minus strand of NC_085141.1, from coordinate 208,856,036 downwards.
ACACGAAACCAAAAATTGGAAGGGGACGGTACAAGAACCAACGTACGGACATGCAAGGAATTATATAGCTAATTAAAGAAGCATTGAAAGGTTAATTCATTTTAGCTTTATGTTTATTTTTTTATTTGTTCAGGGTTGGATACGTTGCAGCCGATTGAGGAGTTGGAGCCCATATGGGTGGCATGCTTACAAAACCTAGTTTCGCACTTGTCACGGGGTTGTTCTGGAAGGTTCTGCAGACGGGTGGCGTGGCTGTGGCCACCGTATCGGGCCGGATTCGGTCGGGTTCTTGAGAAGGGCGTTGAATGGTATGCTGGCTTGACCTGAAGTCGATTACTGGCTGGTACCGACGGGACGTCAGCGATGGCAGAGGCCAGCAGGGATCCTGAGATGGTCGTCGCGTGGGGTTCAGTATCGACCTGATGTCAGTCACCGGCAGGTACCGACGGGACGCCGGCGACGGCAGAGGCTTGCAGGGTTCTTGAAATGGTGCAAGCGTGAAATGGTGCAAGCGGCAAGCGTGCGAGGTCGTTGCAGATGGTCAGACGGAAGGCCGGCTTGACTTGATGCTGAACCGGCTTGTATCGACTCCGAGCGCTTGTTTCTTCGTGTTTCTCAGATGATCGCAACCTAGACACAACCTTCTAAGAGCGTGGACTTTGGCCAAACCTGGCGGTAAAGATGACGACTTTTTGCACTTGATTGTCGGAGTTGTCACCCTCTCATCCTTCTTCTTTTTTTTCGATTTCGCCTTCGCTGTTGGGGTTACCCGAGACAACTTCGCTCGGATTTGGGGTTCCACAGTAGTAATTACACTATTAAAGGAGGAATAGTCATTTTACTAATTAATTAGATGCCTATTCCCACTTGTTGGCACTACATGCGGAGTTTCACATCTTTTTGGTAGTTTTTATATTTGTTATTTTTGGATGAAAGTACGTTAATTCTCAACGAAAGTATTGTTACCGTTTTTGGTAACGAAGTGCCTAGGAAAAACGCCTCACCTTAAAGTGTACCCCTACAAAGACGTTTTATACCCCTTCATAAAAACTTTATCTATCGTATAATAAAAAGGTTACAAGCCCCTATGTGCTTGTCATTGAAAAACCAGCATAAGTCCGTTTAAAGTTTAAACAGGTTTGAATTACATTTCGATAGTTTCTATATCACTTGGAAGCAACTGCTGCTGGGTATGCCGCGCTTGTGTCTAGTAGTTAAGAGCATAACAGCTACATTGGTGCAATTTACCAGTGAAATAAATTCAAAATAAAACCCGATTAATCCACCAAGCGGTGATGGTGTTTTCCTCGTGCAAATAAAAAAGTCAGGATAAATGCCTTTGAGTGTCACTTTTTTAATCGATTTTTTTTATAAAAAAGCCCATAGTCCGATGTGGCCAATTTTCAAAAGGAAACAGGATGGGACAGGATTCTGCAAGCTTGCAAGCCAGTCGTTTAAGAATAAGTGCCTGAAAATGACGGTCTTCCAACATGTACTCAAAAACGGTAAATATAAAGAAATTCCAAAAAGGCGCTTTGCCTCTGTGGTTTAGAAGACAGGGAGGGGGAGGTGTTCTGGTGCCTCTTTCCCTACAATATTTTGTTCCTCATTTCTATGTTATCGATTGTAATTAATATCGGTACACGACCTTAAACCCAGAAGCAAAATCCCTTACTTAAGTTTTCTCATCTTATTAGTTAGCTTGTCCCTCTCTCCTTTCCACTACATCTATATTCCACTGGTGTTGTATAACTCTATCACTGTCGATCGATTAACCTCAGAAATATGTCCCTATGTGGAAATGTTGAAAAATCGCCCGAAACCAATTTTGTTCCCGCTCCCTGGACTATGGGGCTTTGATGAATTCGAGTTGTCCTACATTAGGTAGGACAAACTTCAAATAGGAACTTTTCTTTCACCACGTGCTCAGTGAATGGAGAGTCTTTTTCACTCTTCTGTTCGAGCGAAAAAAAAGTTGTAGGGGAAAGCAAGCCGAAATTCGCCTGCCCGGAAAAGCTTTGTATTTTGAAAGTATTTATTTATTTTACTTCCCAAGAAGACACTATTTCTCCAAGGATAATAATCTTTTATTCGTATGGGAATCCTAAAGCATATTTGATCAACAATTAGTCGTATTTTCTAGCAAATTTCCTTCCAAACCAGAGTGGCTCGTTTCACCAGACTGGTGCATTTCGAACCGATTGCTCCTACTTCGGTGTGGAATGAAAACAGTAGACCACATGGCAGTAGGGTCGATTTAGTGGAAAGAAACAACAAAGACGGATGAATGCCCAGGCAATCGCTCTCATGCATGGCGATATTTATCGGTTTCCTCTTCAGAATTGGCTACCAGCATAAGGAAAATCGAACAGATCCTACTTCTAGGAACACTCCACCATCGGTGCAGCAAATTGACTGATATGGCACGAAGATCCGCTTCTGTGGCTTTTTTCTCGTGTAAGAGTGGAAATGGTATGGGAGTAGCGTCTCCGACAGCCTATGGACAATCTGGTGCCCTCCATCTTTTTGATCACAGACGGCGTGCAGTGGCCGAGGGCCAGGAAATATTTTTCCAACTAAGCATTCCACTGACGTCACATGGTTACAGGTGGGTGCTCGAAGTTTTTCTTAAAAATCATTGATCTGAAACCATGGACTAAGAAATTTAATTATCTCACATTTGATTTGTTAAATCTGATTGGAGTGTTCCATGCAAGGCTCGATGGGTTGTAGATTGGCGAAGGTATAGCCATCGTTCGTGTCATTAAATGAGAGGAGATGCTTTTCAACATAGCATGAAGCTGAGAAGTCTTTTTCATAGCTTTATTAGTTGGCTTATCTCTTAAAGCTGGAATGTAGATATTCATTGTTAGAGAGTATGACCATGAACAAACTAATCAAACATACTCATTGGTTTGATAAATAACATTTTCAATTTGAAAATTCATAAATTTTATAAATTAAAAAAAAAAACTTCAAAATTTCGTTAAATCTGTAAAAATGTAAAAAATGTCGTTAAAAAATAATCGACTACTACCCTTGGCCGTTGTGAGTAAAGGGGCCTAGGACGTGGTGGGGTTTGATAGTGGGCTCTGATAAATCAACAAAAAATTGCATGTATCCGTAAGCAAGCCCTATCAAAGCGGCCGTGTGCCGATCAAGCCCAGCAGGAGTGTCATATTAGGATCAATACCAGTGAGATTCCGATTATGGTATACTGGTGAAACATGCTAATGGTTTGACTGCCTCCATCCCGGTGAACAGCCTTGCAAGCCTCCAGTAAAACTCAAAACCTGTCATCTATTCCGTTGGATAGTAGGTTCGAATCCTGGTAATAATAATTAAAAAAAAATATTAACATTCGGCATTTGATGGATGAACAAGAACATACCAGTATTGGTAGAATCATGCTCAAATCTCACTCACCGAAGCCTCATGCGCAAGCTGACTAGCTTGCAATTCTGCTGGGAGATCATCGTGCATGAGTTTTTTCACGCAGAATTTTGTCGCAAATAAATATAGGGGAACTGTTCCATTTTCCATCTCACTGAACATATATTCATCTCATCGCAAAACAGAGAAATACAGCACCAATCTTGTCGCTTCTTTTTGTTAACACGCGTGCTCACCGGTGAAAAAAAAATCACAAAAATAAGAAACCAACCAAATTCCTTTTCATTGCTTTGTTCTGGATGCGAAGGAAATAGGAGCTATGGGATAAAGTGCCGAACCGCTCCCCTATGTGGTAATGAATGAAAGTGATGCTACTCTCATACAATACTGCCGCTAACCGCAAAACGAACACATCTGTATATGGGCGTCCATATACAGATGTGCTCGACTTGCGGTTAGCGGCAGAATAGTCTTGGCTTGTACCACCTACGAATTTGTGCGAATTGCTAAATGATAATGCAAATGCTAAAACAGTTTTTTTTTTCAATCTTTATTAAGGAGTCTTTCAGCCCTAGGCTGGCTCGTCTCCGGATACTAAAAAATGTCAAAACCTAATCGAAGCGTATTTTATGATAACGTATGGATTTATTATCCATTGTTTTTAGTAAAGAAAGTTATTCCTATGAATTTAACGAAGAAGAACACGCAAAAGTCATGCAATGATGCAAATCGTGGGTCGAATCATGGACGATTCTCTGGGTCATGAGTCGGGTGGGGTTTGCCTCGCGCTTGATTTGAATCGTGGATGAGATTTGAGAATTTGGAGTTTTTTTTTTTACCAACACTGGGTATCATACCGGCATTTATAAACTTTTGATTTGGACTTTTGGGTGAAAAATAATATTTATGTTTTAACAAATTTCAAATGTTAAAATCATTGATTGTTGAGCTGAGCAAAGTGAAACTTATGGACAAGGCTCCCGGAATCCAAAACTAAATGACTTGCGTTTTCAAGTGTACCGCATTCAATACGGGAGCAACGCACAACTGTCATTTTTATTATTCCAGCGTTGCTGCGTCGTAGCATGTGTGGAAAAATAAAAATGATAGTTGTGCGTTGCTTCCGTATTGAGTGCGGTGCCCTTGAAAACGCGAGTCAATTTAGTTTTGGATCACGGGAGCCTTGTCCTTAAGTAGACATAACAAATTGAGCGAATCGTCTCCAAATTCGCATCGGATTGTTCTGGCAATGTTGCTAGCTGCTGAGAATGCCCTCTTTGGTTCAACCGAAGTTAAACTAATGCAGTCAATGCTGCAGTCTCTTTACGAGTTGTTCTTTAACTGATAAACCAGAAAAATCATCCATTAGAAGCATCTCTTCGTACTGATAGTAAGGTGTGGTCGTTGTCTCAACTTCAGGGTCGCTCGCTTCTCGCTTTAACTTCCATAACACGAGAACTCGCATGTTGTAAAAAAAAACAGTCTGACAATCTGAAATCCCTTTATATTGAAACCAATTAAAATGATATCAACGTGATTTTTTCGGTAAATAAGTAAAGGGGAAATAATAAAATAATAATAATAATAATAAATAATAAAATATACTATTACTCTCATTGAGAACAATAAGCAATAAACATCGCGTTTCTTATCAGATTTTTAAAAATCGTAGCATAGTGAAAAAAAATTCTTAATCCATCTATGATCCCATTCGGCCCTATGAGTCAAGACAAACATTGATTTGGAATTCTTCCACTTGATGGTGCTAGCCACCAGTTTGGTTGGATATCTCGGGATCTATGGAATTTAGGAAGTTGCCGTCTTTCACAAAAATCTTCGGGAGCTGGAAACCAATATGTTGAAAAACTTTTTTGTTTAAAGTTCATCCGAAAGGCAGCGCTAGTGTATTGAAAGATTGGTTTGATTCGATATCTCCGTATCTGTTGTTTTAGTGTTGAACTTAATTTTAAAATTAAAAAAAACACTTTAATAAAGAATTAAAAAAAAAAAAAAAAATCCGTGTCTGTTGGATAGTTTCTGTCTTCTACAAAGTTGTTCGAGAATTGGAAACCAATATGTTGAGAAACTGTTATGCTCAGAATTCATCCGCAAGGCGACACAACAGTACATGAGAGATCAATTTGGTTCGATATTTGGGGGTCTGTGGGATTTAATAAGTTACAATCATTTACAGTTCTTTGGAAATTGAAAACCAATGTGTTGAGGAAAGTGAGCTTGGTGGTCATATGGCTATCGTTTCAGCCCTTTACACAGGAGGCCGTGGGTTCAATTTCAGGCCTGTTACATTCTCCTACTTTGTAACGTTCTCTATATTTCTCATGTTCTAGCAATCGCTAGAACAGGAAATGGACTTCCATGCCATTTCCATTTCTATCATGTATCCTCAACTTGACTATTCTAGCAGTAACTATTAGAAAAATTCGTTTCCTACATCAGAAAATCCGTCTTTTGCTTTCATATCACATTGGCCATTCATTATTATTATCGAAATAAGCATCAAGAAACTGTTCATAGTAGCCATGATTCACATCGAGTTTCAGTACATCTAGTAAAGCGAAGCTCACTGTTAGAAGTGAAAAGTGCTAAGTGAGAAATAAGAAGTCAGAAGTGAAGTATAAGAAGTTATAGGTGAGAAGTGAGAAGGGAAAAAATTAAAAATGAGAAGTAAGAAGTAAGAAGTGAGAAGGAAGATGTGCGAAGTGAGAAGTGATAAATGAATAATGAGAAGTGAGAATCGCGAAAGTAAGAACTGCGTAATGGGAAGAAGGAAGTGCGAAAAAAGAAGTAAGAAGTAAAAAGTGAGAAGTGAGAAATGAGGAGTGAGAAGTGAGTTGTGAGAAGGGAGTAGTAAGAAGTGAGAAGTGAGGACCACGGAACGAGAAGTAAGAAACGAACTGACTTCCTTCTTTTTTCTGTCTTTTATCTCTCCACTCACTTCTCACTACTCAACATCTCACCTCTTACTTCCCTCTCTTCCCACTTCTTGCTTATGTTTTCTCACTACTAACATCTTACTTCTCCCTTCGCAAATATCACATCTCACTTTTCACATCTCTTTTGTCACTTCTTATTTCTCACTTTCCACTACTCACATGCTACTGTATACATCTACACTACTCAAAACTCACTGCCGTTTTATAGTTCTCTCTTTTTACTGATCTGTACTCATTTCAAACATCCCATTTCTCACTTCTCAATTCTCGCTGTTCACTATTTATTTTGAACATCTCATTTCTCACTTCACTTAAAAGGAAACAAATTTTACCTATTCGATCAAGTATTAATGTTTTCCCCCGGGATACGTCCCTAATTCTATGGTCCCTTCAATATCGAGTAAGGGAAAGTTCCGTGCAGTACATCATCCGTGCATACATCAGTATATTCTTGGGTTATTATTATATCTACGGTGACCACTCCACTCAAATATTGTATGGTAAAAAGCATTAACCAACTACTATCCCTAGTAACATATTGGTTATATGATTGTTCCATAACACTCTTGAAGAGCAAATTATGGTCTTCAACAGCGTTATAAAACTTAAAATGTTACTTGGGAGGTCATTATCAGGAATGGTTTAGAAAAAAAATGCTGGTTTTTGTCGAACTGTACAGAATGACCATTTATACAGGTGTTCCGGATTCTCGGAAAGGCTGTCTGGTGGCTACTCACGGTCATAGAATTAAAATATGTCTATTAACTCGAAGATCACCGTCAGAAGCGGTTTAGAAAATAAATGCGCTTCTCCATCTTTCCGCAATGACCATTTTTATGGACGTTTTGGATTATCCGGAAGGCCATCTCTGCCGTAATCTGAAAAAGTGACGTATACGCCATTTTCCAAAAATGGTGTTAACGAGTACTACTCATCGAGCTCTTTAACACAATTTACACGAAAAATGGAAAACATGCATGTTGTAAAATGGCTGTTACGTCACTTTTCCAGGTTACGGCAGATCTGATGGCCACCTACGGTCATAGAGGAGTGAGAACTGCGAATTAACTGCGAGGTCAATTTATTTAGTTATATTTACTCAAGCCATTTATCCGTCTATTGAATCGCAATCGATATTTTCTCAATTGATAAAGAATTAATTATGTGAGAAATACATGGTGGTTTGGGCCAATTCGGTCAGTCAGTTGACCTCACTCAATTTTACTCAATGTGTTGTACTTTTTACAACAGTGCAAGTCCCGCAAGTTTAATCAAAGAAGCTATGAATGTCCTGAAGAAAATGCCAAAATCGTTTCTGATCGATTGCTTTTCGGCAAGATTAGTCAAAAAAGCAAGATTATCAACGTATTCTGATCGTCTCTCTAAGATTCGTTGTTTGAGAGTATCGAATAAGTTGGCGGCAATTTCTGTGATTTGATTTGATAATTGCTCCAACTTAAATTGGAGCACCACGTCGGCTTTACATAGATTACAGAACTCACGGCAGAGTTGTTCCATAGTAGCTTGAATAGGTTCGGCGGGCTTGAATTATTTCACCTACCTTAAAAAAAATCACCATCATGACTTAAGTTAAATTTGGATTGGAGCTTCAAATAGATCAGTTTTTTTAACGGAACTCTTCAACTCTCCAAAACTCCAATTGCAACGCTTCAAGAAAAATTGGCAAAAGTCTTAAACAATGCAGATTTCTTCAACACTTTGAAAGGTTCAATAAAAAGTTTGAAAAAATATAAAAAACGATGCAAAATTTTACAATATCGTTCCAAATTTCAAAATTTTATTTGAATCATTCTAAAAATTCCGACGAAATTTAAAAAAAAATCACAAAAAAAATTAAGAAATGTCGTCGCAAAATGTTCGTTGGACATTTTGAAAGGTTTTTTGTTTAACATATTCAAAAATTCAAAGGAATGTTCCTTTTACAGTACTATCCATCCAACACTTAGTTGGGTCCACTGTTTGTCCATGGTTCTGGCACTGTACCGTAGTAATGTCATAATAGTGAACAAACTCTACAGATTTGCCGTCATTGCCTTCGTCGGCGCACATCAAATGAAGTAGAAAATCGATGTCAAAGTTGTTTTTATTGTTCCCATTCGGAGGGTGAAAATGCGCTTTGTGGTGCGCTGGCTATTTGATAATTAATCACTATCACAAGAATCACCAAAATCGTGGGGATGAATGACTCCATGGAATGCTATTGTGATGGGGATTTCATAGATTGATGACTTTTTGCAAAGTTATCAGCTGGCTGTACCGAGTGGACTGTAATTAGCCGGAAATGATTAGTGAACGCCTTTAACGATTTTCTGTAAACAAAACTTCAATTTGTTTCGCTAAAACTTTAGTTTAGTAGAAGCTTTATATTTGAGTAAAATTAATGATTGCGCTTTATTAGAAACTAAAAACAAATCTTTGCATAGTCAGAGCGTGCAAAACAGCTTCATTCAGCTTTTATTTCTTTCTTAATCCCTAACAAAAGTAAGTTCGATGTTACAAGATTACGAGAATAACCTACACCCGAAACAAGCCCCTGCATTTTCTTTCAGATACGTTTACAATATCACACACGGAAAACCGATTTACCAATCTGAGCTCATATTTGGAAGTTTATGCAACTTCTCTCAAAGCTCAAGTATGTTTGGCCAACATTGGACCCGCTTCCGTTAGCTCAAACTTAGATCAGACTGATTTGCTTGGTTCCATTCAAAAGCGGCCATCAACCGAAGCATTTTCTTGGGATGGAATCAATATAGTTTCCACGTGTTTGAATGGCTGTCCACCATATTCAATACAAATGTGTTTGTTGACGAAGCGAAGAGACTAAACACTAGTTTTGAAAAAAAAAAACAAAAAGATCGTTGCATAATCGTAATTTATCCTAGACTGTCAAACTTTGACTTCATTAGCAATGAAAAATAATTTAAAAGAAACCAACATCAGTTTTCGATAAAAAAAAGGTTACACGACATCATCTCATTTCGCCGCACAGATTTCAGCACGGAAACAACCCCAATCATGCCCCCCGTGCTTCGTAGATATTTTCATAGGTAGGTATTTATCTGGTTTGCCTCAATCCAACTGCGAAATGGCCCACGGATTGGCCATTTCCCTTCCAATGCCGCACGTTTTTTCGATGGCCATTACAATGCAATCAACCTAAACTGTGATGGACTAAAAGCGCTCTCGATATCATAGCGGCAGTGAACCCCACAGGCATCCAACGAATCGGTCGACCACCGCACCGGACCGATGAAGGGCAGGGGGATGCCACCGCAGTTGGAGTGAGCAACAGAGCATTGGCAAGTGCCAGTGATCTCAATTAGGGCGGCTTTTCGACGGAGAATTAGGCTGAATTGAAAGCGCCCCGGTGACGATGGAGGATGGAAAAATAGCTAATGACAGTGTGGTATTATGGAATTTGCAGAATTACAACAGCGCTAGGGAAATTGCGTACCTGTCTACGGTTAGGATGTGGTCGTCTCTCACTCGTACCCATGATACCGACTTGTTCCCCAGCTGTTTCACCTGTGGAAATAGAATATGGTGAGAAAATCAGAGCAGGTGTCGAGCAAAAAAGATGCCGGGTGGTGCACCGTGTTCCGGGGTAACCGGATTTTCGGCCATGCGCAGTCGGGCTCTCATCTCGGATTGGCGACAACGTCACCAAGAAGAGGCGCGTTCCAAGTGAAAACGACAACGTGACTTACCAGACTCATTGTAATACAACTAAAGTTACAGCATTGCGTAAAATGTGGAAATTTTAGACAGTTTGATCATTATTTATTTTGGGATTAGATGAAAAACGATTTAATTATAAGAATCGAGTTTATAGATGCCCTTGAATTGAAAGCGTTGTGCAGTAAACTTAATATGTTTGAAAGAATAAAAAGCAGATTGGATGTCTCACTTTTAGGGTGGAAAATGTATTAATACGCAATACGAAAATGTAGATGATATTAGTAATGGAATGAATCACTTTGAATTCTTTCCTCCCCTAAGGCCCCTCCCCTAAATTCCTCCCTTAGCATCAACAACCGTGATCTTCAATACACTTTTTTAAATACCGGGGGTTTTAAATGTCGGGGGTGACAGTGAGTCAAATGGAGTGAGAATGGGTCACTATTCAATGTACTTTTAGAATGCTTGTAGAATAGCCGGAATGTATCTGAGCGCAAGAAAACTAAATTACAAGAGACCTTTTTGAACGATCTCAAGACTGTCGGCGAGAGCGATGACCAATTTTCAGCCAGGGAGGGATCTGACGATTTGGTCTTACTGACGATGATGGTGATACCCGTTGCGTTGAAGAGGAATAAACGTTCGGTCAAACGATCCTTTCGGCCAAATGACCCATTCGGCCTAATGGTCTGTTCGGCCAAATGATATATTCGGCCAAACAACTTTCGGCCTAGTGGCATTCGACCAAATGGCTTTCGGCTTTATGGGTTTCAGCCAAATGACCCTTCCCCCTCAGCGACACTCGCGCTAGTAGATAAACATCATCAGCTAAATTGAAGGCATTGAGGTGCTTCTGACCAGGCTTGTAAAATGTCATCTGCATGTCATTTGACTAATTTGTTCATAACTTTCTTTAGAAACCAAATTTCATCCATAATTTTAGATGTACTCATAACGATTGAGTAGGGCCATATTTTTGTCCAAGGGTACATTGCTCTAAATATAACTTCTGAGGCTGGAGAGTGAAAACTCTCCAAAATGTCACGTGTCATTTGACATAATGTCATTTGAATGACATTTTGCCTCCCACGCCCCAGATAACATATTTACAGCAATGTCTTGTTAGACAAAGTTGTAGGCACATTTAAGCGCTATAAGTTCGTCATGTATCATGAATTGATAGTTACCTTCTGGAAAAAGTTCTGGGAAAATTATACAAACGAATGCAAATGACATTTTACAACACTGCTTCTGACTAATCAGGTGCCAGAGCCGCTCACGGTTTCGTACACATTGAACAATCGCATACACCATATGATATCGTCGATTACGACAAGGAACAGTAGCGGAATAGAATTCATCCTTGCCTCATTCCAGCCACTACCGTGATGGGACCAGGCAATAATCCGTTATGCATGACTCTACGAATAAAAGCTTTGTACTGCGGTGTCCCATATATTGCGGGATAGTTGATGCAATATTTACGTAACTCGGGATAAGCTGGTGTTCCGAATCGGACGATTTGTATTCCGCGTACAACTGATGCCCCTACTTCACAGAGAAGTTGTTCCAACGAAACGGCAGCTCCTCCAAGTGGCCATGAGCATTTTTGATCCACTTGGTCTGGTATCGCTGGTCGTGGTTCACGGAAAAATCCTCGTTCAGAAGACGTGGCGAGCTAAAATCGGGTAGGACGGCAAAATCAAAGAAGATCTGCTTAAAATATGCCGGCGGCGGATTAATCTATTAGGACAGCTTGACACAATTCGCATACCACGGTGCTACTTCCCAGAATATCTACCGGAAAGCCACGAATCTTTGCAGCTACACGTTTTTGTAGATGCGGGCGAAGATGCGTACGTAGCAACCGCCTTCTTTAGGATCGTAGACCACTAAAATTACTGTCAGTTCCCTGTCTTGAGCTTCAGGCTGCGTTGCTCGGAGCCAGATGAGCGAAGTCTGTAGCGGAAAACCACACACTGCAAATGAAACAACAATTCTTCTGGGGTGATTCCTCCACTGTTCATGGATACGCTCGGACCACCGGAGATATCACCAGTTTGTGGCGTACCGCGTATCTGAGATCTTGAACACTTCAAAGGTCGACGAATGGCACTACGTTCCCTCGCATCTGAATGTGGCGGATGACGCCACGAAGTGGAAAGAATGGCTCCAGATCAGCAACAGTCATCGCTGGTTCTGTGGACCAGACTTCCTGTACAATCCTCCAAACCTGTGGCCAAAACAGGACGCGCCATCTACTCCAACTACGGAGGAACTACGAAGGAAACCACGTACATCAAGAACTCCGAAAAGAACTAGTGGTGCAGTTCTGCCGCTTTTCGCTGTCTGTGTGCCGTTGCCTATGTTTACCGATTCATCGATCAGGTGAGGTGATCACGATGCAGAACAACCAGTCTCTAGGACTAGCGTCAGCGACTCGAAAGTGAAAGCAAGCTGTACAAATGTCTCCTTTCTTGGACAATGGAGGTGTAGTTAGAATGGAGGGACGGATCGACGGTTTTGCGGATGCGCCCTACGACTTCAAGTATCCTTCTGTGCTACCGAAGAACCATTAAGTTACCCAGCTCATCGTCGATTCGTACCATCGGGGCGGTACAAGCATTCCAACGGAAAGACAGCTGTGAATGAAATGCGGCAAAAATATCACCTGTCGGAGATGAGAGTTTTAGTCATTACCATAGCACATAGCGGGACAGTTATGCGAAAAAAAAACACCAAGAAAATATTGTATATCTCGACAGAACAGTCCCGCTAAACTAAAATATGAATAGCCATATGGTCGCAACATCTATTTCCGTTTTTACTAGCTGCATACTTAATATCCTTGGTTTGTGCCGTTCATTTTCTAACATTGTTCTTCTGCTACTTTTTGTTACGAGGGGAAGAGAGGGTTCAAAAACTTGGATTTTTGCGTTACGTAATTTGTGAACAGACCCTTGAGGTCGTTGGTTCATTATATTATTCCGAATAGCTACTCTGTCATTCTGTGGGTTCTGTCAAGCGCTAAGACGTTCGGTATCGCGGTATGGTTGCAACTTTTGTGAAGTGCTAGCAGTGAAATAGTGAGCAAAATGATGATACCCGATTTGAGAAACCTAACGAAGAAGGAGAGGCAGTTGCGAGACATGGTGGAGTCCATTGGAGAGTTTGTACAAGGGTACAATGAAGCACGCGATAAAGGTTCCGTATCTGCAAGGCTATTAAGTTGGATGAAGTGTATGACTCTTTTTGTGATGTTCGGGCTGAAATTGAAATAAGTTTCGAGCAGTACGACGAACAAGAAGAGGATTCGAAGGAGCTTTCCGAAGAAGCCCGCAAGCAGAAAGCGGCCAAAGAGAAGGAGCAAGGTGAACAAAACTCCAAAGTTCTGAAGGCATTCATCAACCAGTACTTCAGTTTGAAACAGTCGTTAGAAGCATTCATGCAAGGTCCTGGTTCAAGTATTCAGCAGTTTCCTGTGCAGCACGTCAACGGCCAGACTCCAATGCCAGCCATGCGTGTCAAGCTACCCCGACGTTTCGAGGATCGCTGATGGAGTGGGTCACTTTCAGGGACACTTTCAAAAACCTGATTGTCGACAATCCACACTTGAACGATATCGAACTAAATCGCTTCGATTGACATCACTGCGGCCAACTACTCCGTAGCGTGGAGACCACTTGGATCACGTTACGAAAACAAAAAGTTGCTGGTCAAATCCCACCTCGACGCTTTGTTCGCGATCAATCCAATGAAGAAGGAGTCGTTCGAACTTCGAAGCGCTAAACCATGTTATCGGTGAATTTCAAAAACATCTTCAAATGCTGGAGAAACTCGGGGAGCCCACCAAAGACTGGAGCACACTTTTGGCTCATATGCTCACATAAGCAAACTCTATTTAATCCTCAGAAATCCACCAACCAGTCTTCCAAATCCCCCATTCCTATTGCCAATCCAAGCATGCGATGTTAATCGTCACCCTCACAAGACACTCCCAATATTGAACTATCCCTTTAAGATTCCGTCTTCAGTTCTTCTCGCAACTACGATCGTGATCCTTGAAGATCAGTTTGGAGACACCATGCAAGCTAGAGCACTACTTGACAGCGGCTCTCAGCTCTGCTTTATATCGGAACGAGCATCACAGTGTCTGAAATTCAAGAGATCTCATGAGGCACTTTCAGTTGGTAGTATCGGTCAAGGCGCTAAGAAGTGTATTCAGTCAATATTCGCTCTCGTCTTTCGCCGTTCACTGGGAAAAAGAATTTCTACGTTCTACCTCAAGTTACACTGAATCTTCCCATCCAGAGGATTGATTCCACCAAATTACAGCTTCCGGTAGATATCGCCCTCGCTGATCCGATGTTTACGGAGCCTGGCTGCGTGGATGTGATCATTGGAGCAAGCCTGTTCTTCGACCTGCTTCACAAGGAGAAGATCAGATTAGGATATGACGGGCCTATCGTACAAAATACATCACTCGGCTGGATTGTATGCGGTAACCTTCCTACCGAGACAGAAGTGTGCAGATCGCACATTGTCAACACGTGTACGGAGAAGCTCGGCGATCTACTTACACGATTCTGGGAGCTGGAGTCGTATAAAACGAACAGTGTGCTATCGCTAGAGAAATTCTCCTATGAGAAGCTGTTCGATCGCACAACAGTTCGTGGTGCAAGTGACCGTTTCATTGTCACGCTTCCGAAGAAGAATCCATCAATCCATCAGCTCGGAGATTCACGATCTACGGTGATGTGACGATTCCTCTCCCTGAAGCGTCGTCTGGATACAAATCCTGAAGCTGCAAGTGAATTTATTCACGAATACCTCCACATGGCTGAAACAAGAAAGGGTATACTGGCCAGAAACCCAAGAAGTTGTATTGTAAGAACTGGATCGATCGCAGCTCGAGGAAAGTTCTGCTGTAGTAGAACTTCAAGACGTTCGTACGTCGTTTGAGATTGATGACTCAAGTGCTATCACCAAAATTCTTGGGCTGATTTGGGAGCCTAGGATCGACGTTTTTCGCTTCAAGGTGCCGGAGTGGAACTCATCGGTCATCTGCAAGCGATCAGGTATCTCCGATTTTGCTCGTTTTTTTATCCTCTCGGGCTAATTGGAACTGTGACCGTTTCTGCCAAAATATTCGTCCAAAGTCTCTGTAAACCGAAGGTCTCTTGGGACGAACCCCTGCAAAACAAACTTCGGGAGCAATGGAGTTTAGAATGAGTCTGTCCATGCTTGAATTACTGGAAATCCCAAGGTGGATCGCTTATAGGAAAATCTGTCTTTCTGTGGAGCTTGATGGTTTATGTGATGCTTCGACGAAGGCCTACGGGGCGTGCATATATATTCGGTGTACGCATTCAGATGGGACAATCACCACTAATCTGCTGGTAGCAAAGTCACGAGTCTCCCCGCTAGCAGAGCTGGGAAAGAAAAGGGAGCAGCTCACAATTCCTCGGCTAGAGTTGTCCTCCGCTGTGCTGTTAGCTTATCTCTACGAGAAAACAGTTGCAAGCATTCCAGTTTCCGCCCAGTCATATTTCCACACCGACTCCATGATTGTGCGTTACTGGATCTCATCAAATCCATCACGGTACTAAATGTTCGTGGCGAACAGGATCTCGGAAGTGCAAAACCTTAAAAAATGGTACTTGGGGACACGTAGCAGGAACGGAGAATCCAGTGGATGCACTTTCGCACGGCATTACACCCGGAAATTATAAACAATTTGCTGTAGTGGTAAGGTCCACCCTGGTTGAAACAAGAAAGAGAATACTTGCCAGAAACCTAAGAAGTTGTATTGGAAGAACTGGATCGATCGCACCTCGAAAAAAGTTCTGCTGTAGTATCCGTAGCTACAATCTCACCACCAAGTGACATCTTCAGCCTACGTTCCACGTTGCACCGGCTGGAAAAACTTGTTGCACTACTGCTGCGTTTTAAATACAACACTCTCCATGCACGCGGGTCAATCTCCAAAAGGCTCGGTGCGGCTACACTCTCGGTTCTGAAGGACGCGATACTGAAACTAGGGAAAATTGTCCCAGCATGAATGTTTCTCCCAAGAAATCGTCGACCTTGAAAGAAAGGGGGAAGTTCGCCCAACGTCTCGAATCAGGACATTACACCCACGATTGATTGAAGGTGTACTCCGAGTCGGCGGCCGGCTGGAAAATGCCGCAATCTCCATGAATCGGAAGCATCCCATACTGTTTGACAAAAATCATCCGCTGACATTCATGACCTCAACTGTTGGTAGCCAGTGTACGCGAACAATATTGGCCTCTCAGCGCTCGTAGTCTTGCTCGTACGATTGTGCACAGATGTCTCACCTGTTTCCGTAATAAGTCAGTCGTGCAGGATCAATTGATGGCCGATCTCCCAGTGGAACGTCACTCCAGTCACTCCAGCTCCACCATTGCTCCGGGTTGGCGTTGATTATTGTGGTCTTTTCCTGATATGCTACCCCAACAGAAGGCGAACTACAGTGAAGCATTACGCTGCAATCTTCGTATGCCTGGTCACCAAAGCGGTTCATATTGAGATGGTTGCAGATTTAACGATTTCAGGATTCCTGGTCGCTCTGAAGAGGTTCGTAGCCAGGTGGGAGAAACCGGTTCTCATAATGTGCGACAACGGGTCCAACTTTGTTGGAGCAAGGCGGCAGCTAGACGAATTAGCTACACTTTTCAAGGATCAGTAGTCCCAGTGTTCAATCGCAGCTAGCCCTGTGAACATAGGGATGAATTTAAATTCATTCCAGCCAAATCCACAAACTTCGGCGGTTTGTGGGAGGCGGCAGTCAAGTCAATGAAGCAGTATTTGAAGAAGACGATTGGCCTCAGAACGGTTACTCCCGAGAGCTCAACACGGTCTTGACACAAATCGAAGCGTGTCTGAACTCCAGGCCGCTCACGCAAATCAGCAACGATCCTAACGGCTTGAGCTTACTGACACCCGGCCATTTTCTTGTGCAGCGACCGCTGACTGCAGTGGCAGGGCCGTGGCTGATATTCCAGAGGGTCAACTCTCCAGGTGGAAACAGGCGGAAAACATTGTCCAGTGAGTGTGGTCCAGTTGGTCCACGCAATACTTGTCCGACCTGCATAACTGGACCAAGTGGTCCTGGCAGAAGAAGAATTTTTGTTCCAGTACAGATCTTCAAAGTTCATCTGTGTTATCATCTCTTTTGAACCGGGCGGCAAGTGATCAACCTGATTTTAACATCCTGGCCTAAGCAACTATCGTACTCACGTTCGAGTTACGCGTAGAGTGTGTTGAAGAACCAGCCATTGATCTTCAACCTGCAGATTTTCTCACTGGCCACCACCCAATCATGTGCCTTTGCATATCGCCCATCATCGCCTGTTCTCAGCTTGTGTTCTCAGCAGTTCTAAAGCACATCAGCGAGTATGCGTATGCTCCCGATGAAGTTGAGAGATTTGCAGCTCTACGATCCGAGCTTCCCTTCGCTAATCTTTTCTCGTCCCTGTGTTCTTCGCCGAATGTCTCGTGTTCTCTTGTTGATTGGTTGTTGCCTAGATTTTTAGCTAGAAAAATGTATTGGAAGAAAACCATTTTCTTCGGTGGGCTTTGATCCCATGAAACCAGTACGCTAGACAGGCGCTTCCCTGCTAAGCTACGAAGGAAGTTATTTCCCGAAAATCAGCTAATAAACGACATTTTTGCCAGGATATCAGTTTTTGTTTTGCTGAGTACAAGTCTGTGCGAATTTCGCTGAGCTGCAGAAATACAAAATGAGTCCCCGCTGTCCCCTTTCAAATCGAATGTATGTATTATTATCATATCTATCCTAAAAGGTCGTCTCCGGGAAATGTTGTTATTGGTTTCACTTGGAACGCCCGTCATACAAGAAATGAGATAAGTAAAAACGAAACATGCATTTGACACGATTTGCCTACCTTGCACGGCAGATATGCATGTGTTCCTATCTGTGTGGTCACGTTACTGACTCCGCTCCCGTCCAGGTATGGTCCGGCGAAAAACGTTCCACCGGAGTTGAGCTTGTTTAACGCTAAGGACGTACTGATGTCTCCTGTGACGTAATCTGCAATTAAACAAGGAACAGGGAAATCGATTCAGTAAAAAAAGATAAAAGAAACATTACAGATTTTGTTAATGAGTTCCTGGAAAGTTTAATGACTTTATTTAAGCTCGTGGAAAACAGTGTTGGAATGTTGTTTTTGCATGAAGACGGTCGAATTTTATTCCATTTCAGAATCGAACAATACCTACATAAGATTTAAAAATTTATCTAAGCTAGCAATAAATTATGTTGCTGAGACTACGCCACTACAATGCATGAGGAATTTAGTTTAGTCGCCTGCTTCCAACAACGGGCCAGCACTTCCGGTAAAGTGGAGACAGCCAGGCAATAAATGTTGTGAAAATTTCACTGCAATTGCGGGAGATTACTTGCTTGCTTCCTTTCGCCGGCGCTCCTAAGCTTTAATGCGGAGTAAACATCTCGAGGAAATAATGGAGTCAATAAAACAGATTTACGACCTTTGATAATAGGATGCGCTGTTGGAGTAGTGAAATCTAAACACTTGGTTATTGTGTTTCGCAACATACTGAGCATGTTTTGAGATTAGTATCAGTAGAATTCAATATCTTAATTCAGAGGTTTGAAGTGTTGAGGGGAATTGTTTAGTATTCGAGGCTGTGTTATTATTGTTTCTCTTTCAATAATAAATTATCAAAATAGCTTAGAATAAGTCGAATAATGATGGGGGGGTCCCGTAGCGTAGTTGGCTACACGTTCGCCGTACAAGCGAATGGTCATGGGTTCGATTCCCAGCCCCTCCACCAAAACCCTCGTCAGTCGTCGGATGCGCAGCCTATGCGGTGGCGTATTAGGGTGCGAGCCTTACCGACACGGCTGCCTGATGACGACTGACAACTTGTTCTTCTCGGAGGCATTCCTCCAACGTTACCCAGATAAATGGCAACCGAACAAGGCAACGATCATTGGATACACGACATGGACAAAACGGACACAATGGATTCACGATGAGATGGACCAGCAACGATAACAACAATGAATAATGGAAAAATCTAAAAATAGATTCTGTGTGGATTCTGGCTGCAGAATACCACAGTAGATCTCGGCACAGTAGCGGTTAACTAACACAGAGTGCCTACCAAATAAAGAAATGAATAAAAAAAAAAAAGTCGAATAATGGAGGATTTTTTTTAATGGTCAACCAAGATTATTGCCATTGTGGTTACTCTTAGGTTTTGTATGGCGATAGCACTTAGATGCAGAGAAGCCGAGCTCAACTGGGCAGAGCGTTACGATCGATAATCATTATCAATGGCAGTAAAAAAAATTGCGTGACAATCGGTGTTGCTAAAATTCTTCTCAAATATCAATCTTTGTTATCTGCTTTTCTACGGAAAATGTGACTAATTCCCCAAAAATTTTAAACCTTGAGTTCTGTGAAATCCTAAACCGATTTTTAGTTAGTTAGATAAGATGCAATGCCACGTGCCACAAAGTACTGGGGTAGGGAGGATAGGACGTTGATTGGTGACAATCGATGGTCTAGTAAATGGAGAAAGGGGTCGTACACTAATTACGTAAGCACTTAAGGGGGAGGGGGGTTCTGCATAAGAACCTTACATAAACTGTTTAAAATTTTGGCATATACAATTTTGGAAGACCATTGTGTTGAAATCTTACAATTTTGTATTATATTAGTACATGTGTATGCCAAGGTTTTATATAATGATTGTAAGATTGGTTTTTTTGGGTGCACTGCACACCCAACAAACATTAAAGTCTGATAAAGCGCCTTTATAGCCAAAAATAGGCTCTTTCTGCCAACAGCTAGTGACGATCCCCGGAACCGATTCAGTATAACCGACAAACAAACAAATTGCATCCTTCTCTGCCCTCCGAGTGCCAAAGTAGGTGATGTTGTAAGTAATTTTTAATTCCAAAGTGACTAGGCCGTCACGTATGTAGTTTGAAATTTCCAAAGAGATCATGAAAGCTGTTGACTTTTGGCATCCTCACCTCTCTCATGCCAATACAACGCCAAAATAAGCGCCTCGGGGGTTTCATCGAAAATTGAATGCCACATGTCGCCACATTTCAAAGACTAGTTGTTTGGTCTGCCCGTTATAAGCTCTGTCAATTATGCTTATCAACTTGATAAACTATATTCTTTGGTAATCCTCTTTTCAATCTTGCTGACAGTCGCATCGCATACCATCAAGGTTGGTACCGGAGCCTCACGGCACGGCTCAGTCGTTGCGACGAGGGAGAAAGGGAGAACACGAGATCCTCGAGAACATGCCAGGTCTTCACTTTTGACTATCTGATGATATGATATAAGCTCGGTGAAACTCCTTGAGGCAATAAAATCATCCGACATGAGCCGGAATGCTTCCACACGGAGCCGGGTTGAAATATTCCTCCCAGCGCGTTCGAAAAGTTTACCTTAGTAAGGGGAGGTGATTTTCATGGGGTTTTATTCGTCAATTTCATATCGGCCAATAGGATGGGAAGTTGATGGAGTGGAACATCATGACACGGCGTAAAGATACAATACGAGCTGGTGTGGCAAGCGCAACTGGTTTATGTTTGAAGATTGATGACTTTGTAAATCAGTTGTTTTCGAGGCCGTTCACAAAACGATATTATTGATGTATTCATGATTGATAACATTTATGAATATTTTCGAAATTACATAAGTTTTGTGGTTTTTAATGCTGCATGATATTGAAGGTTGCGTTAGAATTTGCATGTGAAACTTGACGAACTAGGGTAAATGATAGGGATCATGTGTCTGTTTAGCATCTTTCGGAATCATATTTCTAATTACATTTATGTAACAAAATAACCAAAATAAAGCCAAAAGTCCAAAATATATTCAGATGTCCAAAACACCATTACCTAGATTTTTTTACAATTCTCTAAAACGACTGTACCTTACAGCCAGTTAAACAATATAGCTAGCTGATGCCATTTAGAAATTGTAGAAAATCCTAATCATATTGATAATATTCGCATTTCAAAAAAGTGGTTATATTTCGTTGTCGGAAAACTCATGAGGCAAAACGCCTTCAAGCTGGCAGCTCTTTGGGAACAACGCATTCTAGTATGGATAGTGCGTGGAGACGCGTAGTACCGTCTCATCGAAAAATTAGATGTTTCATCAAAATGTGGAAAATTTCGGTTTTTCCAACTTTCTTATCTTTTATTATGACACTTTTTTTGCCTAACCTACATCACTTTAGGTTTAGTTTCGTTACGGCCGTACCAAATAAGGTAAATATGATGGAATACCCAAAAGGCGCTTTGCCCCGGGGGCATGTGAGTAGTGGGATGTGAGAATTTAAAAGTGAATATTGAGAAGTGAGAGGTGAGAAGTGAGAAATTAGTGAAAAAAGTGAAAAGTGCGAAATAGTAAGTGAGAAGTAGTATCACCGACGAGCCGACGTGTCACTGGCGCTCTCTGATTGTCCCACAGTTTTTAACGGTCATTCGCTTTTCCGGGCGATCGCTCCTGTCAAATAAGCCAAGACACAACTCCGGTGCAATGTTAATAAACGTAGGTAGGTGGTTATGCTATGAAAACTTCGCGAGCCTAGTAGTAGTAAGTGTAGTAAGTAACTGTAGTAAGAAGTAGTGTAGTAAAAAGTGAAAATTGAGAAGGGAGAAGTGATAAGTGAGAACTAAGAACTTAGAACTAAGAATTAAGAAGTTAACAGTGAGAAATAAGAACTGAGAAAGGAATGTGAAGAGAAGTGAGTTGTAAAATAAAGTATGCTAACAATGAGAAATGAGTATTGAGAAATGAGAAATTATTATTTTTACCATCTTTCTTCGTGTATCTTATTGTTCATTCCTCCTCTTCTTTCTTTCTTCATGTCCCTTCTTCTTTATTCCTTCGTTCCTCTCACTCTTCCCTTCTTCCTACTTCCACCTTCCTTTTTTATTTCTTTCTCTTTCTTCCTTGTTCTTTGTTCCGTTTACCACTTTATTTCCTTCTTCTTCCTTTATATATCTTCCTTCTTTCTTCTTCCTCTTCCTTTTTCCTGCTTTGTTCTTCATTTCTTCTTCCTTCTTTCTTTGTCCTCCGTTCATTTTTCTACCTCCTTTTCCTTCTATTTTCTTCTTCTGTCTTTCATCTTTCTTCTTGGTTCTTCTTTCTTCCTTCTTCCTTTCTCCTCTTTTCAAACCTCCTACTAATTTCTTCCTCTTGTTTCCATCTTTTTTATTGCTTCTTCCTTCTTCCTTTTTGCTTATTCTCTCCAGCCTTTTCCTTCTTTTTTATTTTATTTTTCTATCTTTATTCTTCCTTCTTCCTTTTTCCTGCTTTTTCCATCTTATGTCGTTTTTATTTCTCCTGTTCCCATCCTTCATATTCCTTCTTCCATTTATGGAGTTCGTTTTTGGAGAGAAATGATAGTTTTTCGGTTTACTCGTGTAAATCCCTGTCCTTCATATTACCCTCAAAGCTTCAAAGGGTTTTGAAAATGCTCCTGGCTTCTTTTTCTTATTCTTATTCAATGGCTGTACATTCTAACTAGATCTTGGCCTGCTTTTCAAATTTAAATCTTTTCTATGGCCGCCATTGCATGAGTATGTATCTTGTGTGGCAAGTACAATGGATACACTATGCCCAGGGTTTCGGGAAAGTGTCCAACCCGAAAACATCCTAGACCAGACCGAGAATCGAACTCGCCATCTCCGGAATAGCAATCCTAAACCTTTGTTGGTAGGGCTACTGTAGATCCTTTAGTGGCGTTAATGGCTGCTTCAACTGTATTCCAGCAGTCGTCAAGAGGGGCCCATCGAGCTCATTCTCTTTCGGCAACGGGGTCTTCCTTAGCCGTGCGGTAAGATGCGCGGCTACAAAGCAAAGCCATGCTAAAGGTGACTGGGTTCGATTTCCAGTCCCTGGGCATTAACGTATCATCGTGTTAGCCTCATGATATACATATGCAAAAATGGTAGCTTGGCAAAGAAACTTCGCAGTTAGCACCTGTGGAAGTGTCTAATAACCACTAAGCTGCGAAGCGGCAATGTTCCAGTGGAGGATGTGATGCCAATAAGAAGAAGAACGCTACATTGAGATTCTTCGCGTATACAGTGGCGACATCAGATTGCTTTAGTCGCTTCAGATCATACCGCTGCGTTCGTCGGTACCGACCATTGTTCATGACTGGCGCAGTTTAACCATCACCAGATACCCGAGCAACCAAAGAACATCTACGTCTCCTATACGCGGACGACACCCTGAATGTTGTGACTGTGTTGTGAAAATTGTGACTAAATCGGGTCACACATAAGCTACTGTGATCTATGTACAACATGTGTGCTGCTCGGGTTCCGGCACGAACGCGTATCCGAACCAAAGCAGCGGTTAGTGCAGTCCATCGGCATGTATGCAACGGGCAACATCATCTCTCCGGCTCCAGTCTCAAGATTAATGGGCAGCCGATCCCACACCGGAAACTCGTCAAGGTCCTCGGACTTTCCATCGACTGAGAACTGTCTTTTGTCCCTCGTTTCCAACCAGCCAAAACCGGCTGCAAATCGACGATTATCCTTGTTAAAACCTTATCAAAACCGCATAGGACAAACAACAGGGCCTCTCGGTATCGTATCGGACAATCGTTGATTTACAGCAGCACGTCGGGAGCTTGTCAGCATATTCTTCTCAATTTTCAATCATTGCCTCCGGACTTCCTCCCCCTACACCTGCTGAGGCTGCCTGTGCCGAAGCGGGTGTCCTCCCATTTCGCTACCATGTGCAAGCGGCTATTTGCCAAAAAGCTGCAGCATACGACTCCGCCACATCCGGAGCCCACAGGGTTCCTTTATAGTTCAAGGGGATCGATGGCCAGCGTCAGCCTCTCCCTAGTGGCTAGACATGGGCAGTTCCCTTTCGAGACAAGGAGACGGCTTAGGCGTTACTGTTAACAACCTGACGGCGTCGGATAGCCTTCCTGAACCGCTACTCTGTTTATGACCGTTACCTTTCCCTCCGACAAACCGGTCCTAGTCCTGACTGATTCGGCCAGAGCCATCGCTGCGCTGCAAAGTGACCATCCGAAACGCCTGGATCCCGGACCACTGTGGGGTGCCAGGGAGCGTAACTGCGGACACTCTTGCTGGAGTCGGGCATCAATGCCGGTGTTTCATGACATCGGTTCCCCATGCTGACGTTAAAGCCTGGATCAAACAGATCGTTAGCCGGGATTGGAAGAACTAATGGGCAGCTTCCAGGACCTCGCAGCTTCGGAAGTTCAAAGGATCCACGGCATCATCATCTCCCGCCATAGTTTTGGTGGAAGGCCCTTTGGTATTGTTTGTGAAATCTGCGAAATAGAAAACTCAGTAGGTTCACATGTGATTTGCCGTTGTTCAAAGTTTGACATTCCTCGATCCAGCTACGGAATATCGACGAATATACGAGATGCCTTGGCTGACAATAGCGCAAGCCCATCAGCCCTAATCTGCTTCCTCAAAGATGTAGGGCTGTAGTACCAGATCTAGATTAAGCTTGAGCCTACCGGGCACTCCCTAAGACCCACCCACAGAGGTATGCGGGCCTCCCTGGTTATTCCAGGGTGTAAGTCCCTCCCACCAGTGACCAGGCTACATGAGTCCTCCGCTCCTAAATTATTATATCATTCCAGTTCGAGACAGCAGCTCGATCGGTCGTCCTTTCCGCTCGCGCATTTTTTCCAAGTGTTTTTTGCGAAGAAACGCATTTCGACCAGGACTTCAGTCTTGGCATGTTCATCATTGAAAATGGCTGCTAGTGTGGAACTCGTCAACTGGAACGCTTGCTCGCTCAAAAGCAAAACAATCGAACTGACGTATTTCCTCCAAGAGAGAGAGATCGACGTGGCGTTCATCACCAAGACGCACTTAAAACTGGAGGTGAACTTCTACATCCCGGGATTTCGTATCGTGCGACTCGACCGGCCCACCAGGAGAGGTGGTGTGGCCATCGCTCTTCGCTACAACGTCAATTGTCGCCTGCTGCCAAGCTTCCGACTGAACATCATCGATGCCATCGCTGTCGAAGTGACCACTTCCGTCGGCACAATCACGCTCATCGCGGCGTACTGCCCAACTCAAGTTGAAGCCGGCGATGGTTCATAGGCCGCCGTTCGGAGGGACATCGTCAAGTTAACGCGGAGACAAGTCCAGTTTATCATTGCCAGCGACCTGAATTCCAAGCACCAAGCCTGGGGCAACGGTCGCGGCATCCAAAACGGTACCATCTGGAGCAACGACATAGAGGAAGGCCACTACACGATCCTGAGCCCAGATGACGCCACTCGACTGAGTCGATCGACAATCGACTTGTACATCACCAACATAAACGACCACGTCTCGCAGCCGGTCTTCTACCAGGAGCTCAGTTCGGTGGTGGCGGAAGTGGGCTCCTCGGTCAATCGGCATGAGCAGTTCCGGCGAAACTACTTCAAGTCGACTAGGGCCGGTTCCAAAGGTGCGTGGACTACGAGGCCAAGTCTCGGCCCATTCCACCTTTGATCCCACTAGACAATAATGGCTCTAAGGATCGCTCGATAACTCCTGCAGAGAAAGTCGCTGAAATAGATCGTCACTTCGTCAGCTCACACAATCTTGGGCAGAACATCGTCAGTCCACACGAAGCTTGACGGCTGCTTCGTGCATGTTAACAACATCCATTTGATTCCCAACAACTTTTCGGAGGAGTTGGAGATCTCAGCTGGCGAATTGACGACCTTTATCAAATCATCGAAGAACATCCTTCATATGCAGGCTTCGACAGCATCCTGAATCTCGAGCTCGAGCAAACACATGAGAGCTCCGTTTTTTGAGCACCTCTCCGGCTCAGAAACATCCCATAGTCCTTAAAGTTAGCGAAAGTCATACCATCCGGAAGCCTGGGAAGGATCCTTCCTCACCCGAAAGTTATCGTCCCATCAGCCTTCTCTCAGGATTATCCAAGCTATTCGAAAAAGCTATTCATCACCGGTTACTTGAGTCTGCCGAAAATCTCAACATCTTGCTCGAGGAACAGTTTGGTTTCCGTCGCGATCGGTCAACCGTACACCAATTGACTCGAGTTACCAACGTCCTCAGACTGAACAAGTTTGTCTCAAAAACATCCGCCATGGGCTTACTCGATGTTGAGAAGGCATTCGACAATGTATGGCATGATGGGATGGTATACAAACTACAACGCTACATTCTTCCAAACTATCTGGTCAACAATTACCTGTCGGCAAGGACATTTCGGGTCTCAATCAGCGGAGCGAGTTTCAATGCGCACAACATCGTCGCAGGCATCCCCCAGGGCAGTATCCTCGGGTCCCTGCTGGTTAACCTGGTCTCCTCCGACATGCCAGAACCTCCAGAAGGCAGCATTCTGCCTCTATTCGCAGATGACACCTCCATTGTCTGCAATGGTAGAGTGATCAGAGCACTAGTGGCAAAACTCCCACTAGTGAAAAGTACGGGGGGGGATAAAAAAAAGGAAACGAAAAAAAGCTCAAAATGCAAATAATCCATTGAAAATTTAAAATTTTAATGGAAAATAATAGCAAAGAATCTTTAGAGAAAGCAAAGGATATGAATATTTGTAGCATATTTATCCAGTAGTGAATTTAGCATAAACTTTATAAAATAAAAAAAAAAATACTGGAACTTATTTCTGTAGAAATTTTTCTTTTTCTTTTTGGAAAAGTGCCGAGCAAAAACTTTTAAAGTACTTTTAGAATTAGAGGGTTTTGTTTTTAAAATTTGTAATTTAAAAATCAAGTCTGAAACTCAAACTGGTTGAATCAATAAGGGCAATGGTCAGATGTACTTTTGAAATCACAGATGTGTTGTCTGAACCTGGCTGTTTTATAAACTTCTTGCATATGTTTGGAATTGCAGGATTCCCAGACTATACGGAATACATGTGAAGTCTGAAGCAGAATCGGTGGAGCACGTCATATCAGCCCATGTTCCTCAAATTATTGGAATGCCATGCTACTTGTTGGTGGCATAGATACAACCTCGGGTCAACCCGTAAAGAGGATGCAATGGACGCTAAACTCACCCATGCAAGAGTCGTAAGGAAGTCATTTCGGCTCATGCACAGCGGTTGCTGCCTGGGCGCTTCCAAACCCCCGCATGATCTGCGATGTCTTCTCAGGTATCCAGTTGCAGCTTTTCGTTTACCTTACTCCATGCAAAGGTACGAAACACTGAAAACAACCTAGATTTTTGAGAGCTACAGTTCCACTTGTTTTATAAAAAATAAAACATTCTTCCAAACAAGTTCTAAAATAAATCTCCATACTTTGTACAAATGGCAAATCAAATACACAATACATTGGCTATACGCCACTTAGATTGGTTTTCTTCTCAGTAGTCAGCACCCATGTACATGTGGCATTCATCAAGTGGGATCCAATTTTCACACACTCACTGAGCTTTAGGCCCAATGCCCTAAGATACCCAGCATCAAATGTAGTCGTGCACACGACACACGTATATGTGTGCATTACTCTATTTGATACTGGGTACCTTGCGTGGACGCGGTGTGCACGCAGCCTAAAAAACCGGCCCTTAGGGGTACATAGGGCCAACGTACGTAGATCTCCATACTTGACTTGAGCCCAAGTCTGATTTCTATCTACTGCGTTCATTTTTCTGTCAGGGGTTCAGAGCAAGGAGATCCTTGCTCTGCCTCTTCTGCGATGGCCTGCCGAATTCCTGTGTAGCGCTTGCTTGGAGATCTCGTCACCGTTGTTATGTGGTGCGTGGCCGGCCTACGTTCGTTCATACTGTGGAGTTGATGTTGATATCGAGTTCGGTGGCATGGGCTCAGCATTCGGGATCCAGTAGTAAGGCCACCAGGTCCGAACTGTAAAACGTAGACATCGGTTGATGAATACTTGCAAATCTATGTGATCTCTGCTAATACGCACAAAGTCTCACTGGTCTATAACATCACAGATTTCACGTATTCGAGGTTTGGGGCACTGCCTGGACCGATTGGATCTCCATGTTCTATGTTGATCTTGTGCCGCCACCCGACGTTGGCTGGCTTTGGTTTTCGACCTTCTTTCCACTGTTTGCCCGTCTACCGTGGAGTTGGAGTTGTTCACATCCAATGATTTGGTCTTATTGACGTTGATGAGTGGGAGCGTACGACCAGGTCATTTTACTCTACATGGTAGAGCGATGTTGCACTGGTAGAGCATTATCATCATCTAGGCCGAAGTCATTCTATTATTCTATGGCGGTGGGCTGGTAGAGTGGCCAATGATTTCCTCGATTACGATGGGCAATAGCAACATAGATATAATTCATCCATCCTTGCCTTACGCTAGCGATTCCATTGTGCAGGAGTCTGGATTTTGTCTAGACCTCCCTTGCTTCTAGGGACGTCCTGCAGTTTTTTTGTGATTTAGATGATTGAAGGCTTGTCCATGGTCAATCAGTAACAAATAGAGGGACTCGTGAAATCCATTGTCCTGCTCCAGGATGACGCAAAGCTTGGCAGTATGGTTCTCACATGGTCACCCGGAATCCTGCCTGCTGTCGTCGGAGACTTGTCAACCTTTCCCTATATCCGAATTAGAATAAAAAAAAAGAGTCGTCAAAACATGAAGAATTTGTGCTAAGGTCGAGCAACGTATCAGCTGATCAGTTAGATCGGTGAGTGACTAACATGTCGCGCCTTTCCCTGGCATCCACGGACTTGTCCTTGTTCCAATCAGGCGTCGTGAAATATCGAACAGTAGGCGATGATTGCCGGTTGTTTCGACTTTCTTCCCATCGTCGGCCGGGGCGTTCGTCTGCAGCCAACAACTTACTTTTTTAGAACCGCTTCTAGTTGACATCGCGTTTGACTATCATCGTCTAATTCGTGAGATCCGGCAACGCATTGCTCGATTTCAGCGGTGGGAGGAGATTGTCGGGTAACGAATCAACATAGACCAACTATGTTATGAAAACTCATATGTGAATATGTACATACGTTATGTGGAAGATATTGATTTGGAAAATGTATTGGAGGTAACCACTTTCCCATCGAAGGGAATAAAATACTACGAGTGCTGAAAAAAACGAGTTTTGCAACGAGCCGCACACGCTATTTTTTGCAATGACGAAAAATGGACTTTAATTTGATAAATCTGTAGGGGAAGTGCACCGGTTTTGGCCAACTTAGTGCCTATTTTGGCCAACCCTGAAAACACATATTTTTCCAAAATAATCGATCAGTTGAAAGCAGCGTTGAAGCGTGAGGGATATATCTCTTGTTGGAACTAATAAAACCCTTGCGAATTGCTTTATTTTTGGAGTTATTTGCAAAATTTGCCAAATTAGGAACATGGCCAAAACCGGTACAGTTCCCCTACCAAAATTGTACAGTCTAATTTACTGCACATGATCATTCTTGCCAATAAATCATGTTGTTGCAATAGATGAAGCGTGAAGCGATAGATGTACTTGCCTTTGAAAATTTTGATTTCATGTTCACCAAACTATTTCATTTTTTACGCGTTACAGAGAATTCACTATTTGAACACTTAACCAAACTTATTCAGCAAAATGTAGTCATGTAACTACTGTTCTGATGTTGGTTTTTCATTATAGCACCCAAATGAGTGTTATAATGAATATTATGCAACCCATTTGAGTTACATAATGTTCATTAAAGCACCCATTTCGTTGGTATGGAAAAGTAGGCCGTTTTATCACTCAAAGACGAACTGTAAACCAGATATTATGATCAGGAATCGCAAAAAAAAAAAAAATTCCACAAAAAAAAATTTTTTTTTCCGCCCCCTCAACTGGAAAACTGAAGAGGGGGGGTGACATAAAATAAATTTAATATTTGTATCGGCCTAAATATGTGAAGAAATCGGTGTCTCACCAAAATTGGCACACTTGAACAAAAATAAGTTTTCATCGTGAACTTTTAATCAAGTTCTTCAAGCTTATATCAAAAACAAAATAGTTAATAATTCAACGGGCCATTACACAGTTCGGTTTTATTCACCATTTTCATTCGTTTTGCAATATTAAGATTTGCGTAATATTAAGATTTTCGACACTTCACGCCACGATGTTGATGCGTTTGCATCAACAAAATAACGACAGTAGGGC
The DNA here is from genome assembly GCF_024139115.2 of Armigeres subalbatus. NCBI lineage: Eukaryota > Metazoa > Arthropoda > Insecta > Diptera > Culicidae > Armigeres > Armigeres subalbatus. The sequence continues at coordinate 208,825,829 of NC_085141.1, read as the reverse complement.
TTGAAATGTTTTTAAGTACAACCTGAAAGTTGTTTCCTCTCTTCGTTTTATGATAATCGAGGACACACTACCTGGGTTCGCCATCCCAGGTGCCTGGTTGCAGATTTCCTTCACCTTCGTTAAAAAAGACTGTGGACAGTGCGTGGAGGCGCGTAGTACATTGTAGTTAGTCCCAACAAGGTGTTTTGCCTCACCAAAATGTTAGCTTTCTATTCATTATTTTACCACTTCTTTCATCTAATCTACACAGTTTAAAGCAAGGACGGAAATCTTCGTTTTACTATCAGTTGCATCGATGCTCAGTAGGCAGCTTCGTCATAGATTCGTGTTTGTTTTGATCAGACGCTCGGCGATGCAGGCACGAACATCTCGCAGCATGCTGTCAAACTTCCATACCAAATTTACCGCCCGATCTTCAATAGCCGATTGATAATCGAGCGCAAAAAATGAATATCTACCGGGGCTGAAATGAATATTTTGAATTGTGGTTAATTTGCACCGATAAATGATGATTATTTTACTTTATATACTAAACAAATGCATATATTTTAAGAATCTGACTTCAAAATTTTGAATCCATGCCCCGCAGTATGAAATGATATTCATATTTTGAGATTTCAAATTGAATATCAATGTTCCAAACTGAAGATTCATTTTGACACCGCACAAAACAACGCTGACACCGAGAGTCGACGCTTGCTGCCAGGGACGGGAACGGTTGACATTTCTTTTTATCATTCGTTCTGCCACGCAGTCAAAGAAAAACAAAACCACGGCAGCCGCAGCAGCAGCCACGACCAAGCAGACGAGAGTCAGCACAGGATTTTATTATTTTCTCTCCCCACAATTAATGTTTCTGTACGCTCATTTCACGACGTATGACCGTTTTTGGTGGTAAGTGATTATTTTATTACTCCTTGCTCATTTTAGAGGCTAGAACTGATGAATTAGTACTATCGGCTAGCATTCTTTCTAGGCTTTGCGCCACAGGCAATTTGACTCGATTCTGTTCTGTTTGCGCTGCGCACGAACCGAAACAAGAAATCTCATGCAAATGCTGACCGCACCGACGGCTCGACTTTCACGCAGCAGCAGGCAGCAGCAAACAAACAGTTTGCCTCATCAACAAAAAAATGTCACAATGAGGCGTACATTTTTTTTTAAAACTGTTTCGGTTTGTGCGGTGCGTGAAATTTGACCGGATAAAATGTAAACATTCGCATAATCACAGTGTTTTACTGTAAATTTCCCAACACTGCTTGCTGCTGTTCGTGCACATGCCGTCCTATTCATTCGCACATTCAAATTCGGGAAGGACTAGCAACTTGATTGTGTGTTGGATGTCAGCTGTTTGAGTGTAGTTGAACTGACTTTTTCTGTCCCTGGTTTAAAGTTCACTTTTGTTATGCCTATTTTAACCATTTTGATTACTGCTCTTAGATGATGTATCAAAGGTCACCTTTATTTTCATCATGAGCAAACCGGTGCAGCGTGGTGAGGCTGTAAATGCAAAGGCAGCGCGACACGAGTCATCACGTTCCGCCTTACCAACGATGAAAACGAAATTTCAAGTATGTCGCAACATGGCATAGATAAAACAAATGCTTATTTCGTCGTCTGTTTCTGAATTAATGGGATTTAAACTTCTGAAATCGTGAGGTCGAAATTAAATAACGACGCGTTTCAGTTGTCAAGCGCGGCATTGGTCTGCAAAAGGACGATTGTTTAGAATTGAGTAGGATCACATTATTCTGTAAGTCTATCATGTTCCTTCGACATTTTAATCGACGGTTTTATTTTATTGTCCCAGATAAAGTGCAAATCAAACATAGAGAAAGAAAACGGGAATTTTTCTGAAAACTTACAGCTTCATGGGAAGCCAATTACATCCAGTACCTATCGTTAGTTGGTCGAAAATATATCGCCGTTCGAGTATTTTCAACGATGCTTGCCTTACTGCTCCATCCTCGGAACGATTTAGCTATGGAAATTTATTCTCCTGCATCCATGAATAGAAACAGTCGCTTTCGGCACTTCAACCACAAATTTGTATATTTTTTAACCCCCCTCCACAATCAGTGAAACCCGTTGAAAATTTGAACCCGAACCAGCAAAAGATTCCTCATGCATGGCGGAGCAACGCAGTAGGAGAGCAAGAGGCCCACTCTCAATCGGTTTTCGTACATCATCCTTGGTCCTTCCATGAACTGTCGTAACTTCCGTCATTTATCGTTGTTGGTTCGATGAATGGAAGATTACCCCGTTCGCTCCCAATGACTTGGGCAAATGCTGCCTTAACGAACGAGTTGCTTGCTCGTAGGAAGGGATTTCCGCGTTGTTGGTTCATTGCTGTTGTGCCATATTTCGTCGGTACAAGCCAAGCCTGGTTGAGTGGAGTTTTCGTTTGAACCACAACCCTGGGAGAATCAGCGTCGGTTTAGTCAGTTACCCTGTACAACCTTTTGTGTGTGTATGGTGACTTTGGGGTGGGGTTCGTGTGCATCTACGAAATATGCGGTACAAAATCTTCGAAAGCGGATTGCGATTTCGATTGTGCATATCGTGTATGGAGGCTTGCAAACGATTCGTATTTCTAAAAGCACATAAACGAAAATAAATTGCAGAAACTTAAACCATAGTCGGGATGTGAAGTTTTTTTTAACGCTAAAGGCGGTGGTGTAGATGAGAGTAGACGTTCTAAATCTCAGGGGTTCTTTTCATTCATCATCATTGATACATTTGAATCCTCTTTCGGACTTGATGAAGTGGGTTATTAGAGACGATCAGAAGTTCATTTCTCTCGGGATCTTCAGAGTTAAGCATTTGTTTTTTTTTCGTTTTTTCTGCATCGAAAAGCAACGAAAAATCTAAATGCTTTTTTGTTCAACTAGATAACAGAAAAAGCTATAAATATCTTACTGCTAGCGATACCACATCGGTGTCAGCGAAATGGAAATGTTTGAATAAAACTAATTTCGATGAGTTGATCTCATACGTTCGAACCAGATTGGAGGTACTTTAATCACCACTCAAGACGATAACCAACGATAAAAATAGTCGGCTCAATCGACGGAAAACTGGTCAGCGTACCACCTGGGCAGAACTGTTGTGCAACATTAATGATATTAGGGCTAATACTTCCCTATTGGGATAGTAATCTGACAACAAAGAGCGCTATGCCGTTGCAAAAAAAAAGAGAATCCGTTTATTTCTTTCGGTTATTCGAGCCTGCCCAAGGCGATTACGTCCATTATTACTATCCACCAACAGTAGGAGTAGATCCTCTAATCGGATGCATTGGAAGTGACAAATGAGTTTCCTGTTGTTTCCCATTTTCTCCCATAGCCAGCTGGATAGCAGTAGGCTCCATACTGGGAACGAATCAACGTTCAGAACCGTAGCAATAAGTGCGGAAATTAGATAAGTGCCTAAGGTTCACACCTCTGACACACCAATCACCTTTATGTGAGAATACAAACGATCTACTTGCTTTCGTGCTGCTGCTACTTCTTCCGTTGCACCCGTCACTACAATATCGGTTGATGGCTGTCAAGCGACCCCAAGCTCTTCCTCGTCTATTCATCGTCGCCGTTATGTCGAATCAAGAACCATTCGAGGTGGTAATGTGTGTAGTTTGTGCGAGGGTTATCTACATCGAACGTCCACACAATAGCAGGGAGCTTGGGCGAACGGAGACAGACTCACTTCAAACGTCCCACAGGAGAAGCACGCAACCATTCCGACACGTTGGCAGACACGATTTTTATTATCGCAGTTGGAAATGTTGATGACAGCGTTTTTTTTATTATGAAATTCATTTCATTTTTTACGCTACCATCCTATCTCTCAATGCTTCCATACTAATTCTCCTATTATTCTATCGTTCTAAATTTCACCTATCTTTCGGTTGAACTACGAACTTTTTCACCAAATGATCACATCGCAACAAGAAGGAGAGGAAAAGATAGTTTTTCTTCCAGGAATGTTTTTTTACGGAACAAGTATCACTCAAAACACTCCACTACAAAAGCATGGGGAAATGCAAAAAAAAGCTTTCCCCACTCTTTTTCTTCGCCGACCGCCATACATTCGACGAGTGCTCCACCCGAGATCGGGGTGGACCCTCGGTGTGGTTTATGAATTTGGCTTCCAAACATGTATTTATCCTTCGTTCCAGTTTGTGAGTACCGAACGAACGAACGAACGAACAAGGTGTTTAATTTAGCTCTCTGGAAATTGGTTTTCCTTTGAAGATGTCGTGAACGCTATCAGTACAATATCAGTGAATGTTGTCACCAGCAGCACACAGCCAGAGGTGCTGAAGTGAAGTGAAAAGTTGAAAATGAGGTGACGTCGCAGTTTAGGTGTCGGTCGGTGACTCGTTCTCTTGCTACAAAGGTGGGCTTCTTACGGCGGACCTGTCAAGTTTGGTTTGCCATCGTGTGGGAAGAAGAGAAAATTAGTTACTCGGTGTAGATGGAGTTATTTCCCTGGTGGTTAAACCTTGATGTTTAATACGTTTTCGTGTTAATAATAGCCCAGAGTAGGCATTAGCAAGTTAATTGAAATAGTACGTGTGTGTGCTTTGTACTTTCAATGTCTACAAATGAAATGAAATTTTTCATTCCTAGCCATGTGGAAAAATGTCATTTACAATAATATGCTTGGGAAACTTTTTCAATAAAACTCTTTTTTTGAAACGGGATCTATTATTTAAATATGAATTATGTTTTCCATAGCTTTCATTGAGTATTTATCCCCTCCCTCTTAACCCTCTTAAGTGGAGAACGGCCGCATGAAACAAAGGCAAAAAATGTAAAGAGGAGGTTCTTATATTTGAAACTAATCACTATAAAGTTTAACCAACCGGGAGCTACCAAAGTTTTCAATCAAGTTCATCTATGGCAAAATCATAGCATAATTTTATATAATAAATCAGCAAAGGTTTATTACTCACTTTTAGGGTGAGAGCTTAAATCTAGGTGCAATGAGCTGTATGTTGGAGAACTGGACGTCCGAAGGGAAGGGGGTTTATTCAACAAACAACCCTCAGCCACAACAAAACCTCAATTCTTCAGCTGGAAGCACCAAAAACTGTCACAAAATAATGACATTATCCATCATCGGTTTTAGTGTTAATTGAAAGGTCTGAATATAGGAGAAATTTAAAGGGTACATACGCCACAGTCCAAATGGACTCTTTCAGGACTTGTTTTTAATCAACATGCATATAAAACTGTTCGATCTCAGTTGCTTTCGCATGCGATGATCCAGGAAACCATCATTGGAAAAGATAATCAATTTAAAAATGATTTGCATGTACGCAATTACCGTACGACTTGTATTCAATCTGCTGCTGCCAATCAAACTGGTTTCTATAGCCACAAAATGAACCTTTCATGAGGAATTAGAAATTTTCTACAAAACATTGAGAAAATGCAATTAAAGAAATCTAGGTGGAAGCAAATATTGAATACAAGATTTCTATAATAAGGCCGATACACATATTTAAAAAAAATTCTCCCACTCTCGGACTTTTACCATTACCTTTGAGAAATTCGCACAAATTCGTATGTTGTATGAGAGTAGCATCATTTTCATCCGTCACCACAGATATTGATTTGGGACTAATTGCTATAATACTTGGATGGGAAACAATGCGCTTTGCAAAGGCGATATCTGTCGTGGCCACGTCTTTGTGAATGCTGTGGAAGGGGAAGGATGGCTAGTGGCACACCTACTTGAGAAAGATGCAGATATGTGATCACAACATGTGTTCTGCGCTATTCAAGAAATCTCTCGGCTAAGGCCTCAGTCAAACAAGAAATCCCTGGAGAAAGGCCAAAGGGTCTATACGCGTAACCAAAGGTGTATCGACTAGTTTCAAAAGTGTCACATGCTCTTTGTGGTCCTTACAATAAAATGTGATCGGGTCTGGGTCATTTAGCATAAAGTCATTTGACATAAGGTCATTTGGCATAACGGACATTTGGCATAATTTTGAGCTACAACAAAAAAGTGGGTCATTTGGCATAACGGACATTTGGCATAATTCAGAACTGTTAAAGGGAAAGGGTTATTTGATGTGTTTTTTCACATAGTTAGAGTAGATCGAGGATATGTTCTGATAGATTTAGACTGACGATACACATTTTTCGGGAGAACGGACAAACGAAGCGGCAGAACTACTTCCGAGGAAGGGATCACATCCGTCATTGTTTAAATCCCGGAAGACGCCTACACTAAAAAAAAGAATCTTGATTCCCTTTGCTTGATTCCGGACAAACGCCTAGGCCTATATTTGAAGAATGGATCAAATCCAAGATTGTCTAAATCCAATCAAACTCCTACTTTCAAAGAAGGGATCACATCCTCCATTGTCTTACCCCGGGTCAACGCCCACCATCTTATCACCAGGAAAACGCCTGTGGGGTTTGAATAAGTCACGATCAGCGTGCGATTATACATTAACACCGCAGAGTGCCGATCAGTGCGCAGCAAGCCATGACTTGGCCTCTTCTGGTCAGATCTCCGTGGCGTACACACGCACCCACGGAGAGCTGCTGTCATAACAGTTCGCTCCGGCCATTTGGGGCCACACATTTTGGCGATCCTGCCAGGTTATTTGTTGGATCCTGACGCTTATTTCAAAAGGTGAGTTGAATTCAATTTGTTTATGTGCTAATGTGCTAAAACATTTGATGATTAAAAAAAAAAACAAAATGCAATGCTACAATGCGCGTCTGGAAGGGCGCTGCAAAATGGATTGTGGTTTGGAAAATCACAAAGCGCGTTTAGAAGACCGCTGAAAAATGGATTGTGGTTTGGAAAATCACAAAGCGTGTCTGGAACAGTGTTGGTAAAAACTCAAAATCTCAAAACTCATGGATGATTCAAATCAAGCGTGAGTTGAAACGCACCCAACTCAGCACCTAAAAACTCATGTATGAGTTGAATCATCCATTTGAATCATCGTAGGTTTTCTTTTGTTCTCCTTCGTTAAAAACAGTGGATTGACGTTTGTCGTATATAATATTAGACACTCTTTTATGTATAAGCAATAAATTGCCCCCAAATCAATTTCAAATGCGCTTTTAAACCAAAATGATTTTTTAGCAAATGAGTGAAATGATGCGTTCTAGCATGAAAAATTCATGCGTGATGCATTCCTTTAAAATCGCAGACGATTTCGTTCGCACGGGAGCGCTCGTTGATTGAGATTTATGAGTGATTTTACCAACACTGGTCTGGAAGACCACTGGAAAATGAATTGTGGTTTGGAAAATCACAAAGCGCGTCTGGAAGACCGCTGAAAAATGGATTGTGGTTTACAAAATCACAAAGCGTGTCTGGTTGACCGCAGGAAAATGGATTGTGGTTTGGAAAATCACAAAGCGCGTTTAGAAGACCGCTGAAATCACAAAGCGCGGGAGATCACTGGAAAATGGTTTGTGGTTTGCAATACCACAAGGCGCGTCTAGGAGACTGCCGAGAAAAGGGTTGAAAATCTAGAAAATCCCAAGGTGGGTCATGGAAGCATTGATTTTGTTTGAAATGTACAACTTGGCGACTTTAGTGTACATGAGACTACCAGTTAAGCTAGTTCTAACGAAATCGGAGAGATATGGAGATCTATCGTATGCTACAAAGTTGTTTGGAAGGGTTAATATATTATCTCGAAGTTTATTTTGGAGTTTACTGGCTTAGTAGTCGTAGCGGGATTACCCGTTGGATGAGATATCCAACATTCACGAAGCTCAAAAACGTTGCCAGCATTCACAAAATCATAAGTTTGGAGTGGCTAATAGTACGTTAGCATAAGTCTAAATTTAAGGTATATACAGGAGTTGGACAGAATGATCGGGACAGGCAAAATTTTATTGAAGTTCAAATGACGATATCTCTGCGAAAAATCAACCGATTTCTTTGGTTCTTGCAGTGTTCGACTGTATATAAATAAGAATGAGTTGCGGTTTCTGTTGTCTCGATTTAGCTAGCGAAAGGATTCTCCAAATAGCAAGTTTTTTTTATTGTTTAATTCTTCCAGGGATCAGAAAACGTTTCACTGCGAAAGACAAGGTTGTGGTATTGTTTGAATAAAACCTAGCACCGAAATCGATTTGCAGTGTGGCACTGCTAGCAACCTAATGATTGACAGTTTGTGAGAAAACCTTACCTGAGCAAGGCCGGGAACGATTGCCTAATATTTATATATTTATTTGATTGGTCACAACTGAAAAAAAGTATTCAATAAAAGGACGATGCACTGTATTTATCCACATAGATTGCCGATTCGCTATTTTCAATTAAATTTCGTCCTCTTTTTTGTTATGTTGACTGGTTAACAACCAAGATAATAACAACTCTAGTTATCAATATAACTGGATAATAAAGTTTGTGATTAATAAGTTATTCTACTTTCCTCTCTGTCCAGCCGACTGTTATTTACATAAAATGGTCATGGCATCATGATTTAACTAAAAATAGTCTTCAGTAAAAGCAAGATTGTAGAAAGCGTTTTGCTCTTCTCTTCTACTCCTCAAGAAAGTGCAATTGGATGAGTGTCTAGGGACGACGCCGTACAATCACTCGATTCGAGTTCGAATCCCCGTGCACGTCAACATTTTTTGCAATGCGTAATGATGTCGGCAAAGAAGATTTAACTATTTTGGTCGATAAAACAGTGATAGCTGATAACTAAATGGTAACTAAATTAGTTATTTGAGTTAATAATATGTATAACAAAATGTGTTATCAACTTGGTATCAGTGATAACTTAATTTGTTATCATTTAGTTATTGCAGGAACAAAATTCTGGTATCATTTTTGTTATGTTGGCTGTAAATTCAGCCAAAATGATAACAAATTCAGTTATCACAATGTTAGATAACCGAATAATAGAATTTGTTATCAATTAGTTATTCATCTTTGCTCGGGATGTCAGTCTTAAAGCTCGGTGCCTCATCACAGAAAAGCCCATCGTAAAAGCTGGGCTGTCAACGGCGTTTGTTGGTCAGGTCATCCTATGGAGGAAGTCAGAGTTGACGCGATGCAACATGACGCGACAAAAAAAGTTTGACAGTTTATTGATAACAATTATAATAATTATTATTCCTTCAAGTGAGTTGCGTCGGACTTTGCGTTTACTCCGGCAGACACCCAGGAATCAGCAAAAACGAGCCGAAGAAAGTTTACCAGAACTGGCAACAATAGACGTAAGCGAGAAGCTGTCGTTAAACGCCCCCAAGCTTTCGAGAGAAAACGCGCGTGTAACTTAGCAGAAATGAACTGCATCAGCTAAAAGCCCTCTAAGTTGCAATAACTTGACGTCTATGCTGGCTAGAGGTTTCCAGTCAGCCTTACGAACAATGGCGCAGAATACAGAGATGACGAGATCGATTCTTGATCCGATCTAGGATGTTTTCGGGTGGGAAACATTCTCGACACAAGATGGTAAAGATGCAAAGGCAGGCATAGAAAGCTTTCAATTAATATCTAAAGAAATGCTAATAGATTGTTAAGTTGAAAAGCAGGCCAAGTTTCAGTTGGAATGTAGTGCTATGGAAGAAGAAGCTTGCGATTCGCTTTCGATATTGACTGATTCGCCGGAGCCGATTGCTAAACTGTTAGCATGTTCAAAAGTAAAGAATCATACATGTAAATATTATAACACTGGAGTTGGTGTTCACGCGGAGGATATAAGCCGCGTAAATTAAAACAACGTAAAAAAAACTGCGTAAATCCCAAAACTCAAGTGAAACAAAATAGCATAAAAAAGGGATTCGTGTATAAAAAACCGCGTAAAAACGACTTCAGTGTACATCGGGTATGAAGCGTTGACTCTTCCTTGATCGAATGGTCCAAGAAAATTGAAAATCCATCGGAAAAGGCTAAGATATTAACGATCAAAGTCTATCATATTTTCATGACGTTTTTCGAGTTTTTACAATCGTAAAGAGTACCACAATATAGAAAAGTCAGACGTAGCTCTACGTCAAAAAAAAAATCATTGCGTTCTATGCTAGAGGATTTTTTTTTTAATGAGAGAAGAAGGGAAATGTGGGGTTTGAGTAAGTCACGATCAGCGTGCGATTATACATTAACACCGCAGAGTGCCGATCAGTGCGCAGCAAGCCATGACTTGGCCTCTTCTGGTCAGATCTCCGTGGCGTACACACGCACCCACGGAGAACTGCTGTCATAACAGTTCGCTCCGGCCATTTGGGGCCACACAACGCCTACATCCAAAAGACGAATCACATCTACCATTGTAGACAAACTTCTATTTCCTTAAAGGGAATCACTTTTACTTTTGAAGAAAGGATCAAATCCACCATTGCCTTATTGCGGGCAAACGCCTACTGTCAAAAAAGGGATCACATCCACCATCGCCTTATGCCAGGCAAACGCCTTCTTTTGAAGAAAAGATCACATCCACCATAGCCTTAATTCGAGCAAGCGCCTACTTAAAAAAAGATTGCATCCACTATTTCCTTAATCCTGCCAAGCGCTTATTTTAAAGAAGAAATCCCTTCTAAAGAAGGGATCACATCCATCATCGCCTTATGCCGAGCAAAAGTCTTCATTTTAAGAAGAGATCACATCCACAATTGTCGTATATGGCTACTTTTAAAGAAGGGATCACATCCATCATCGCCTTAATCCGGTCAAACGTCTACTTTTAGAAGGTTCATATACACCGTTGCCCTAATCCGGACAAGCGTCTACTTTTGAATAAGTGATCACATCCATCATTGCCCTAAGCCGGACGAGTACCTACTTGGGGTACCTTTTTTCAAAAGGTTCGGAGGCTTGGAAACCTTCTTTCAAGATGCCTGGAAGCCTCCTTCCAAGAGGCTTGGAAGCCTCCTTCCAAGAGGCTTGGAAGCCTCCTTCAGAGAGGCTTGGAAGCCTCCTTCCAAGAGGCTCGGAAGCCTCCTTTCAAGAGGCTCGGAAGCCTCCTTTCAAGAGGCTCGGAAGCCTCCTTTCAAGAGGCTCGGAAGCCTCCTTTCAAGAGGCTTGGAAGCAGGCTTGTAAAATGTCATCTGCATGTCATTTGACTAATTTATTTATAACTTTCTTTAGAAGCCAAATTTATTCCATAATTTTAGATGTACTCATAACGCTTGAGTAGGGCTATATTTTTGTCCAAGGGTACATTGCTCTAAAAATAACATCTGAGGCTGGAGAGTGAAAACTCTCCAAAATGTCACGTGTCATTTGACATAATGTCATTTGAATGACATTTTGTCTCCCGCGTCCAAGTTTACATATTTACACCAATGTCTTGTTTGATAAAGTTGTAGGCACATTTAAGCGCTATAAGTTCGTCATACATCATGAATTGACCATCTGGAAAAAGTTCTGGTAAAATTATACAAACGAATGCAAATGACATTTTACAACACTGCTTGGAAGCCACAAGAGGCTTGGAAGCCTCCTTTCAAGAGGCTTAGAAGCCTCCTTTCAAGAGGCTTAGAAGCCTCCTTTCAAGAGGCTTAGAAGCCTCCTTTCAAGAGGCTTAGAAGCCTCCTTTCAAGAGGCTTGGAAGCCTCCTTTCAAGAGGCTTGGAAGCCTCCTTTCAAGAGGCTTGGAAGCCTCCTTTCAAGAGGCTTGGAAGCCTCCTTTCAAGAGGCTTGGAAGCCTCCTTTCAAGAGGCTTGGAAGCCTCCTTTCAAGATGCTTGGAAGCCTTCTTTCAAGAGGCTTGGAAGCCTCCTTTCAAGAGGCTTGGAAGTCTCCTTTCAAGAGGCCTGGAAGCCTCCTTTCAAGAGGCCTGGAAGCCTCCTTTCAAGAGGCTTGGAAGTCTCCTTTCAAGAGGCTTGGAAGTCTCCTTTCAAGAGGCTTGGAAGTCTCCTTTCAAGAGGCTTGGAAGTCTCCTTTCAAGAGGCTTGGAAGTCTCCTTTCAAGAGGCTTGGAAGTCTCCTTTCAAGAGGCTTGGAAGTCTCCTTTCAAGAGGCCTGGAAGCCTCCTTTCAAGAGGCCTGGAAGCCTCCTTTCAAGAGGCTTGGAAGTCTCCTTTCAAGAGGCTTGGAAGTCTCCTTTCAAGAGGCTTGGGAGCCTCCTTTCAAGAGGCTTGGGAGCCTCCTTTCAAGAGGCTTGGGAGCCTCCTTTCAAGAGGCTTGGGAGCCTCCTTTCAAGAGGCTTGGGAGCCTCCTTTCAAGAGGCTTGGGAGCCTCCTTTCAAGAGGCTTGGGAGCCTCCTTTCAAGAGGCTTGGGAACCTCCTTTCAAGAGGCTTGGGAGCCTCCTTTCAAGAGGCTTGGGAGCCTCCTTTCAAGAGGCTTGGGAGCCTCCTTTCAAGAGGCTTGGAAACCTCCTTTCAAGAGGCTTGGAAGCCTCCTTTCAAGAGGCTTGGAAGCCTCCTTTCAAGAGGCTTGGAAGCCTCCTTTCAAGAGGCTTGGAAGCCTCCTTTCAAGAGGCTTGGAAGCCTCCTTTCAAGGGGCATGGAAGCCTCCTTTCAAGGGGCTTGGAAGCCTCCTTTCAAGAGGCCTGGAAGCCTCCTTTCAAGCGGCTTGGAAGCCTCCTTTCAAGAGGCTTGGAAGTTTCCTTTCAAGAGGCTTGGAAGTCTCCTTTCAAGAGGCTTGGAAGTCTCCTTTCAAGAGGCTTGGAAGCCTCCTTTCAAGAGGCTTGGAAGCCTCCTTTCAAGAGGCTTGGAAGCCTCCTTTCAAGAGGCTTGGAAGCCTCCTTTCAAGAGGCTTGGGTGCCTCCTTTCAAGAGGCTTGGGTGCCTCCTTTCAAGAGGCTTGGGAGCCTCCTTTCAAGAGGCTTGGGAGCCTCCTTTCAAGAGGCTTGGGAGCCTCCTTTCAAGAGGCTTGGGAGCCTCCTTTCAAGAGGCTTGGGAGCCTCCTTTCAAGAGGCTTGGGAGCCTCCTTTCAAGAGGCTTGGGAGCCTCCTTTCAAGAGGCTTGGGAGCCTCCTTTCAAGAGGGGAGCCTCCTTTCAAGAGGCTTGGGAGCCTCCTTTCAAGAGGCTTGGGAGCCTCCTTTCAAGAGGCTTGGGAGCCTCCTTTCAAGAGGCTTGAGAGCCTCCTTTCAAGAGGCTTGGGAGCCTCCTTTCAAGAGGCTTGGAAGCCTCCTTTCAAGAGGCTTGGAAGCCTCCTTTCAAGAGGCTTGAAGCCTCCTTTCAAGAGGCTTGGAAGCCTCCTTTCAAGAGGCTTGGAAGCCTCCTTTCAAGAGGCTTGGAAGCCTCCTTTCAAGAGGCTTGGAAGCCTCCTTTCAAGAGGCTTGGAAGCCTCCTTTCAAGAGGCTTGGAAGCCTCCTTTCAAGAGGCTTGGGAGCCTCCTTTCAAGAGGCTTGGGAGCCTCCTTTCAAGAGGCTTGGGAGCCTCCTTTCAAGAGGCTTGGGAGCCTCCTTTCAAGAGGCTTGGAAGCCTCCTTTCAAGAGGCTTGGAAGCCTCCTTTCAAGAGGCTTGGAAGCCTCCTTTCAAGAGGCTTGGAAGTCTCCTTTCAAGAGGCTTGGAAGCCTCCTTTCAAGAGGCCTGGAAGCCTCCTTTTAAGAGTGTAGGAAGCTTCTGTACAAGAGGTTCTGAAGCCTTTTATCAAGACGTTCGCCTCCTTTAAAGAGGCCGGAAGCCTACACCCAGGTTTTTTTTTACACGGTTTGGTTTTAGTCGTTTAAGACCTTCAGCATCAATGAAACAATGAGTTAACCCCACGAAAAAATTCACAAAAAATCAAAGAAAATTCAGGGGGTATTTAGAAAGCTGTGAAAAATCAAGTTACCCGAGAAATTAATGAATTCCAACCGTGTAAAAAAAAAACCTGGGTGTACTTTCAGGAGACAGGGACGCCTACTTTTAAGAGGATCGGAAGCCTCCTTTCAAAAAACTCGGAAGACTCCTTTCAAGCGGCTCGAAATGTTCCTTTCAAAAGGCTCGGAAAGCTCTTTTCAAGAGGATCGAAATTCTACCTTCAAGAGACTCGGAAGCGTACTTTCAAGAGGCTTTGAAGTGTCCTTTCAATATGCAAAGCCTCTCAACAAGATGCGTGGAAGCCTACTTTCAAGAAATTCAGAAGGTCCTTACAAGAGGCTCGGAAGTCTACCTTCAAATGGCTCGGAATTATTTCAAGAGGCTTGAAAGCCCATTTTCAAGAGGGGGTACCTCAATTAATGCAAAAGTTCGAAGGATACCTCTCATTAAAAAGGTTGAGAACAGCTAGACTAGTGTATTGTCCATAAGAATTCTTGGGAAATTCCATTGGCTGAAAGCAAAATACGGCCGAACTGGTAATTTGACCAAAAAGGTCGTTTTCCCTAACAGGTCGTTTGGTCGAAATGGTAATTTGACCGAATAGGTCATCACCCCGAAATACCTTTTCGCCGAAATGGTCGTTTGACAGGATGAGTAAATAAGCCAAAAATATTGTTTGGCCCAACGAGTCATATGGCCAAATGTCAATCACTGAACGGATAATATGTTCAAAAATGTCCACCCATTTGGCCAAATGACATTTACGGCGAAATGGCGTTATTGTCAAAAGATCATTGAACAAAATTTTTCGGCCGAACGACATTTTTAGTCGAATGCTCCTTTCAGCTGTATGTTGCTTTCGGCCAAACTACATTTTCGGTCAAACAATTTCCGACCTGATATAAGTTTAGATAAACCGATAAACGTTCAGTTCGGCTTGGCTAAATGGAAATTGGTTAGAAGACTTTTGGCTTAACGGCCAGTATCGACTTAAAAAATAGAAAGGTTACGGAATTGTGTTCAATTGTCATTTGACAATTTCACCAAACGAGTGGCCATTCTTTTACCATATCTAGTAACTTTTCCAAATGGACTAAATTGATTCTGACCTTGATTTTCGGAATAATGATCAAACTATTTTGGTCAACTTATGCACCCAACAGAAAGAATAAATTGCGACCTATCTGGTAGTAACGTCAGTTGAACGAAATATGCTGCATGGAGAAAGTATGAATCGTTTCAAATTTCAAGGTCAAGTACAGTTACGCCTATTTGAAAAAATATCCTAGATGTTATCCATTCAGTAATTGACATTATGCCAAATGCCGTATGCCAAATAACATTTTCGGCCAAAAGACCAAAAGGCATTTTTGTCTAATGACTTCTGTGACCAAACGATCATTTCGGTTAGACGACTTGTTAGGGCAAACTGCTTCTTCAGGCAAATTACCAGTTCGTCCGTTTATTGCTTTCGGCCAATCGAAATTCCCAAAAATTTCTTATGAACAATGCAAAGATTTTTTTGTAGAAGTCCAGAGAAAATCCTTAAACAAGTTCGAGCAATTTTTCGTTGAGTTTCTTAACGTTTTTTTTAAATTTTCATTTTGAATAGTCTTCCGCGGAAGCTTTGAAGAATTTTTGAAAATTCCGGGTAGTCTCCCGCGGATATTCCGAAAAAAAATTCTGTTTTAACGTTGGCTATGCCAAACTAATCATCTAAATTAATCTAGATTGAGAAAATCAACGTTGAAGCATCTTCCAATCACAAGATTGTACAATTATGAAGGGTATTCTGTATAAATTTTGAAAAGTACTCAATAGAAACTTTCCGCGGATATTCGGAATAATTTTCTTTAGAAATTTGCAACAACTTCTGATGACTTCAACAACAATATTCTGATGAGATTCCTTTGTAAAATCAGAAGAATTTTGTGCTGAAATTTCAAACAATTTCCGTTGAGAAATCCAAAGAGCTCCACTTGGTAATTCCAAAGAATTTTCAGAACATCAAAAAAAATCCCGAAACTATACGCGAGTTTTTTTAGTTTTTACGGAGAGTTTTTAGAAATTTTATTAAAAAATTGTATTAAACTTTCAAAATTATCATTGGTATTTTTACGAAAAATTCTCTGGTGTTTCAATGAGAAATTTTACGGACTTCTTCAAATTTGAATCGGCGTGGAAAATTATAGATTAGCGGCGTGACAAATTTCAAACGGCGGCGCGCCGGTGCAAAAATGTCGGCGGCGACGGCGTGCCAAAAACTGTCCGCGGCGGCGGCGTGGCGTGGCGGCGCACACCTCTAGTCATATCCACCATCGCCTTTTGCCGGGTAAGCGCCTTCTTTTGAAGGAAAAATCACATCCACCATTGCCTTAATACGAGCAAGCGCCTACTTTATAAAAAGAGGTGGCATCCACCATTTCCTTATTCCGGGTAAGTGCTTATTTTTAAAGAAGGGATCACATCCACCAGTGCCTTAATTCGAACAATCGCCTACTTTTAAAGAAGGGATTATATCCTCCATTGCATTAACCGGGCAATCGCTTACTAAAAAAAGGGATCACATCCACCATTGCCTTAACCCGGGAAAATGCATCCCGATAATCATTGCTTCATACTTGGCTAATACATGCTTTCTTCGAAAAGATTATGTCTTTATAATATTATTATCAAGCTGTGTTATATTCACCATTCCAGGTTTTTTCAGCACCCTATAGTCTAGTAACTAATTTTATGAAAACAAAAAAAAATTATGCCATATGTCCGTTATGCCAAATGACCCTCACTTTTGTCGCTGTTCTCAATTATGCCAAATGTCCGTTATGCCAAATGGTCTTTATGCCAAATGACCTTATCCAAGTAATACCTGGAGTGAAGCCTCAAGGTCTGCATGCGTAACCAAGGGGAAGGGTAATTTTGCCGAAACTCATTCGGCCGAGAGTCATTTGATCGAATGCCACTAGGATGAATTCCATCTGGCTAAACGAGTTATCTGGTCGAATTGGTCATATGGCCGTATAGGTCATTTCGCCGAAGAGGACGTTTGGCCAAATAGGACATTTGGCCGAATATGACGTTTGGCCGAAAAGGACATTTGGCCGAACAGGACATTTGACTGAATAGGACATTTGGCCGAACAGATCATTTACTATTACTTTCGACTGTAATTTAATGCTTTACAGGTGGCTTTTCAGTCTTGACAAAATCAAAACACTGTTATTTAATCTTGTACGACGTTCCGGTCCGTTTGGAACCTTCCTCAGGGACTAATTTCTTACAGGTTTATCCCCAAGCAATAGTGATCGATCTTGTTCCAGGTAATAAATTCGAAGCAACGATAAGCGGAAAGGGTTTCTCGTTTATATGGAAAAATACTATCCTCGTGACAATCGATGGTTCAGCAGAACCACAGTTGAGAATAAACCTGTAAGAATTGACTCCCAAAACGGACCGAAATGTCAGACAAGATCAAATAAGTGTTTTGATTTTGTCAAAACTGAAAAGCCATCTGTAAAGAACAAATAATTTGGCTGAATAGATAATTTGACCGGATAGATCATTTGGCTGAACAGGTTAAGTAGCCGAATAGGTCATTTGGGCGAATTGGTCATTGGGCCGAAGCGGTGTTGAACTTAATCTGTAGATTAAAAAACACTTAAATAAAGTAAAAAAAAGTCATTGGGCCGAACAGGTATGAAAAGTAGGCGTCTCACTTCTCACTACTTGTTTCTCATTTCTCACTGTAAAAAGTAAGTAATGCGAAGTGAGACGTTTCACTACTCACTTCTCACTGATCACTTTTCACAGTGAGAAGTGAGAAATGAAAAGTTAGTAGTGAGACTCACTTCTTACTTCTATTTTCTCGTTTTTCACTGTAAAAAGTGAGAAGTATGAAATGAGGGGTGAGAAGTAAGAAGTCTCATTACTCTCTTCCCTTTTCTCACTTTAAGTGAGTAGTGAGACGTCTGACTTCACACTACCCACTTTTTACAGTGAGAAGTGAGACGCCTCACTTAACAGTCCTCATTTCTCACTTCTCACTATGAAAAGTGAGTAGTGCGAAGTGGGTGTTGGGTCGTCTCACTACTCATTTCGCGCTTTTCACTTTTTACTGACCTATGACCTATTCGGCTAAATGACCTATTCAGCCAAATGACTTATTCGCCAAAAGAACTATTCGTCCTAATAGCTGCTCGGCCATATGACCTTTTCGGCCAAATGACTTTTTCGGCCAAATGACTTTTTCGCCAAATGACTTTTTCGACCAAAGGACTTTTTCGGCAAAATGGCTTTTCGCTCAAATGTCCTTTTCGACCAAATGGCCTATTCGGCCAAATGACTTATTCGGTGAAAAGGCCTATTCATCCAAATCGCCGATTCGCATATATGACCATTTCGGCTAAATTCTTTTCGGCCTAATGGTCTGTTCAGCCAAATGGTATAGTCTGCCAAACAACTTTCGGCCTAGTGGCCAGCGGCCAAATGGAATTCGGCCGAACGGTATTCGGCCAATCGACCCATCCCCGTTCTGCAACATGCACGAAATCTCTCAAGTGAGACCTTAGAATCCACTCACGTTAGAACAGAATGTGATATTGCCATTTCTTGGATGAATTAGAAAATATTCTCTAAGCACATTCTATTCCAAGTACAACAAGAAACATGTGCCATATAAGTTACGAGTGTAAATATCAAAGTCGTACTCCAGGGTTTTTTTAACAGTCTTGAACATAGGAAGAGAACAGGTTCTATTTTAACCCAAGCAGCATGCACAACATCTTTTAAATAGCAGCTTGTTTCTAATTGAATACTTTGAAAGTAGCATTGCATAGCATATGGGATTGTACAAATCGTGGATGGCTATACAATGCCTAATTAGGGAATCTACTATATATTGTCGTAAATTGATACTTGGGTTTTGTTCCATTTTCTATACAGAGGTTCAAGAAAAGACAATGTGAACCAATCAAGAATATGTGTACTTGGGCTCACTGGTGACTGCCGAAAATGATACCAGCAGAGAAATTCGGAGACGCATCGTGGCTGGAAATCGTACGTCCTTAGGACTCCGCAAAACGCTCCGATCGAATAGAGTTCGCCGCCGTACTAAACTGACTATCTACAAAACGCTCGTTAGACTGGTAGTTCTCTACGGACACGCGACCTGGACGATGCTCGTGGAGGACCAGCGCGCACTAGTTTTCGAAAGGAAAGTGCTGCGTACTATCTATGGTGGGGTGCAAATGGCGGACGAGGAGAAATGAAGTGTTTCACACGGCAATCGAATACTCTTTGTTTTTACACGATGTTTCCCCACCTAATGACTATCAAATTGAGGAAGTTCTGGATTATCAAGCAGCTAATTACGAGAACATTAGAAATAAATTAAACATTATTGATTGGCAAACAACTTTGAGGAATCAAGATAATATCGAAAATGCTGCTAATTTATTCTACAGTAAATTGTTCAAAATAATAAAAGAAGAAGTTCCAGTTAAAAGACGTAGACGCTCTTTTTCTACAAAAGAACCAATTTGGTTCAATAGGCAAATAAAGAACTTGAAAAATCAAAAGCAAAAAGCGCATATAAATCACAAAAATTTAATAATTCAAGTAGTATGGAAAATTATTTGAACATTTGCGATCAACTTAATACGGCTATGCACACAGCATTTGATGAGTATAATGCAAAAACTGAAGCGGAAATTAAATCTTGTCCCAAAATATTTTTCCAATATGTAAACACCAAACTAAAGACTGACAATTTTCCCTCAATAATGTACATAGACAGCAAAGTGGGTACTAATTCTGATGAGATTTGCAATTTGTTTGCTGAGTATTTCCGTGAAATTTACTCTGAACACTCAGAGGAGGACCGTGATCGCGCGTTTTTTGATTTCTATCCTGAGTTCTCAAACGATATAAGCGTCGACCAAATTAATGTTCTTGACATCTTGGACGCGTTAAAACAATTGGACGTAACCAAGAGTACCGGTCCAGATGGTGTTCCCCTGTATTTTTGAAAACTATGGCAGCTGAGCTCACTGCTCCTTTGTTTTGGCTTTTCAATATGTCACTAAAATCTGGAGAATTTCCTAAACCGTGGAAAACTTCCTTTCTGGTGCCGATTTTCAAGTCTGGCAAAATCCGACATCCGCAATTACCGCGGAATCGCTCTTCTCTCCACCATTCCAAAATTACTCGAAGCAATTGTCAATGAGAAAATATTCAACCAAATAAAAAATAGGATCACTACAAGCCAGCACGGATTCTTTAAAGGTCGGTCGACAGCTACGAACTTACTGGAATTTGTGAATTATTCTCTTGAAACCATGGACAGAGGAAATCACGTTGAAGTTTTATATACGGATTTTAGTAAAGCGTTCGATAGAGTTGATATACCAATGCTCCTCTTTAAACTGCAAAAATGGGAATCCAGCCTGGACTCCTTAAATGGCTTGAAGCATATCTGACCAGTCGCAATCAAATAGTTAGGTTCAAAGGAAAGCAATCTGTAGCTATTCATTCCACATCAGGAGTCCCGCAAGGCTCTCATTTAGGTCCGCTATTGTTTATTTTGTTTGTAAACGACTTGTCCTTCATTCTAAAGCATCTAAAAGTATTGATTTACGCTGACGATATGAAACTTTTATTGAGATCAAAGACGCTGAAGACATGAACACATTCAAACACGAGATCCAGATATTTCATAACTGGTGTATAAAAAGTTTGTTACAGCTCAATATAAAGAAATGCAACTTAATTACTATAAGCAGAAAACGAAGTATTCCAAATATGACAATCACTTTAGGTAGCCAAAAGGTGACAAGATGTGATAGAGTTAGGGATCTTGGCATAATTATAGACTCTAAGCTTACGTTCATTGACCATTATAATACTATTATAAACAAAGCTAATAATATGTTAGGATTCATAAAAAGGTTTGGCTACAACTTCCACGATCCATACACTATAAAAACATTATATATTGCTTATGTCAGATCGATACTTGAATATTGCAGCATAGTTTGGTCACCTTACACAGTCACGCATGACACAAGAATTGAGTCGGTACAAAAGCAATTTTATTATATGCACTACGCAAGTTGGGGTGGACTCAACTTCCACTCCCGTCTTATAAAGCACGATGCATGCTTATTAGTATACAAACATTGAAGGAACGACGGGAATATGCGATGCTATCTTTCATTAATGATGTTATCTCGAACAAGGTCGACTCAGAGGCAATATTATCTAAATTAAATTTTTATATCCCACAAAGACCTTTGCGAAATCGAACTTTATTTGCCTGTAGTAGTCATCGTACAAACTATGCGAAATTCGGACCCATAAATCAAATGATGGCTGCTTATAATAAACATTGGAATGCTATTGATTTCAATACATCTAAGACTAAATTGAAACAATACTTGCGTACTCAGTAAATGCTTGGTGTGTATAATTTTCATATCGGATAAAAGTGTTTAGTAATTTTAAGTAACGGAGA
Source organism: Armigeres subalbatus (assembly GCF_024139115.2). Taxonomy (NCBI): domain Eukaryota; kingdom Metazoa; phylum Arthropoda; class Insecta; order Diptera; family Culicidae; genus Armigeres; species Armigeres subalbatus. The sequence goes on along the minus strand of NC_085141.1, from coordinate 208,804,635 downwards.
ACTATATTATAAGACTAAATCTGTATCAAACGGTCTACAAACATGATTGACGACAATAAATAAATAAATAGATACGTGGAGGAGGTGAATGAACCACGAATTGCATGAGCTGCTGGGAGAACCATCCGTCATTCGCACCGCGAAAATCGGACGATTGCGGTGGGCCGGGCACGTAGCCAGAATGTCGGACAGTAACCCCAGTGAAAATGGTTCTCGACAACGATCCGGATGGGGACAAGAAGGCTTAGCAGTTGTATACCTGGCCATGTCCCTACAATCACGGAAGGAAGAAAATAATGTAATTTCAACATCTACTAGTGAAGATGCAGGGAACCCATACTACCTTCATAGATGTCACGGGAAGGAAACTTTGTGGTAGTGGGTAAAGTGAATAAAAGGAAGTTTTATTCGACAATAAAGAGCGTTTGTTTATTATAGTATATGCTAAAAAATTATTAAAATATATTCATTAATTTACTTACGAACCGTCCAACGCAGAACAAAGTAACCCGGATCTTGTAAATGTTTCGCGTCATATACGAAACACGTTTATTCGCACACTTATTCACCGACTGCTAGACCGACAGAACCACAAACTTGGATTTCGCGAATGTTCTGTTTCTGTGTCCTACCTAAAACACGTCCGAGCGCGCACCAATTAATTTACTAACTCGACCGCACGAACCAAGATGAATACACAGCTAGGTGTTTCAATGTGCTCAATTTATGGACGAGAAGAAGGCGGGGGTGAAAAATTCATTTTCTGTGCAAAACAAACAAACCGGCTGGCTCTCCCATACTAAAATCCAAGATGGCTGAATCGTGAATTTGGCAGATTGGAACACCTAGTGGTATATTCATCTTGGCGCGAACTACGAGGACGTGCATCGGATGAACACAATGATCTTTGAGCGGTGCGCTGTTTACTAAAAATGAACACTCTTTCATACATTGAGTTCATTCAAAATTAATTTCGGCATCGCTCAAATGTCAAATAATAAACCTATACACTGCCCCATCTGCGATTTGGCTCGATTCCCAGTTGGTTTTTGTGCTTTCATTTTCATTGCAGACGTAAGATGTTGCAAATAGACTCCACCTCTTGTGCTTTTTGTGTTACAAAACTGTTCCACATATGACGCAATGTGCCAAAATTAGACTTGTAGTTAGACACACCACAGTTTCTGTGATTTACTGAGAAACAAGTGGTGTGGCTTGGGAAGTACTACAACATGCCGATAGCATTTTGGCTATGCATATGGACTATCACGCTGTACTCCATAGATTACTTGGATACTGCAGTGCATACGTTGTGATCACTTTCTATTTCAAGGACCAAATGAGTTAGTTAGGCCTTTCTCCGAGGATTTGTTGTATGACTAAAACCCTTTTTGGATAACGCAGAACATATATGTACCTAGTTAATATGTAGACCAACATTTGAAAAGGGCGTAACAGCCAACATTTATTCATTCTGATTCTTCATCTACATATAAACACGCAAAAAAACTACATTAAAAATAAACATATTCTAGGTAAATCCAAACATAAATTCAGTTTGTTCTGGCATCAAAAATAAATATGTTTGGATCAAACATATTGTTGCATTTGAAGCGAACGAAAACTTTTTTTGAATCAAATGTGCATTTCAAGTTGTTTCAACCAGCTAAATGTTTGAAGCAAACATGAATATTATTGTTTTGGTTTGACCATTCATGATATTTTCTTATCAATTCTACCAATTTTCATACTCTGGTAGCATTTGACTACCAGATTTAACAATTCCAAACGTTCATATTTCATTTACTTACCTTCCTGTACCTGAAAAACATCCTTATCATCAATTTGGAAGCAAGAAAACATATGCTTCTATTCTTGCTCCTGCTCCTCTGCTGACTTACGATCGGATCCGATCCGAACTCGAGGTTTTGTTTACTTTTGCAAGAGCGAGCGAGGGGCTGCCCACTAGTGTATGGATAAAACAAACAGGGATTTAATTTGGTTTTAAAAATAAATATGTTTGATTCTAACATATTACCATTTTTGAAATAAACATGTATATTTTTGAAGCAAATGGATGAAATTTCTATCCGTGAAGCACTATATGTGGACGAAGAATCATAAAGAATAAATTTTGGCTGTTACGCCCTTTTCAAATGTTGTTCTAGATATATTCTATTTTAAGGACCACAAAAAGCATGTGTCACTTTTGAAACTAGTCGATACACTTTTGGTTACGCGTGTAGACCCATAGGCCTTACTTCTTAGACTTCTTGGATAACACATAAGAGCATCATATAAGAGCACCATAACATAGCTATTTTTCTAGCCGACAAGGGGGTTATCCAATTGACATACCAGAACTCCAATGATTCGCATTCCCTCTCAACACTCTGCATAGTGTTACCATGCGATATTTCCACGAAAATTCAATCAATCATAATATGCCTATGATCATGAAATCGAAATAACTCTAAATCTGTTCTCAAGCACGTGCTACACTTAGGCTTTTGATACCAAAGTACAAATCAATGCTTTCCCCTCTGGGATAATGCCCACACTTCATCAAACATCATTCTAATTGAGTTATCGGCACAATTTCCTCTCACTTCAAAGCGAATCAAAAGTGTCTACCTTTGTCACATCGTACACTTTCGAAGCAGTCATCTGACAAGAGTCAAGAGTTGCAACTTGAAGTCCACTGCTGCACCACCAGTTGCCTTTTAGTTGGTCGAAACCTTATTTGAGCGCTCTCCATTATCTGTCCTATCGACATTCTTTCGTGGCTTCTCCGGTTTTCGCACAACGGTCGGAATCCCCATAAAAGAGCGATAAAACTCATACAGGCTGGCAAGTGAAATTGTTTTGGTCGGATTTTGTTATTTCCTATCCTTTGTGCTAGGGTCGCATTTGGGTCCAGCTATTTCTAACACAGAGTGCGCTTATCGGCGGATGCAGGATAGCTTGAGGCCGCAATTGGACAAGGTACGAGAAGCACCTGCATCGCCGAGGAGCATAATAAAATTATTAGAGGAAATTCGATACTGGGAGTTGGCCAATAGAATTACCACAGACGATCGTTTGCAACGTTGCTCGTGGTAGAGGCTCAAGCATTCATGGTGAAATACCTACTTCGAAGGCATTGTATCGCAGCACTGTAGCTGGATTCATGTACCTATGTGGATTCTACAAACGCGAGGGCTAGTAGTAGAAAAGCATTATTATGACGTTTAAATAGATTAGAGAGAAATTAGGTTTCTGCTAATAAGTGTGAGCCCAAGACAGTCGTTTAGAATATAATGAATTTTTATTCTGCTTCTACTATATCAACCTTAATAATATCACATGTGTATGTATGTCCATTGCAACCGTCTGTAATGATTCCCAATGCATAAAAAAATCTATTAAAAATGTGGTTCCACCGTCAAATAAACGCTCATTCCTTGTGAATGCATTCGAATCTCATTAAAAGCGATACACTTTTTGTTGCATTTCACTAACCGTCAAGATCCGTGACCATGCGGTACTAAATCAAGCACCATAAACCGCAACGGGAAATGTGGCCAAAGGTCAAACAGAAGGAGAGTGGGGAGAAGATATTCATTTGCATAGAAAAGGAATGTCTGGAATTGCTTTCACGTAGCGATGTATAGAAAATAATTTATGGAATTTCTTCGGCATCCGTAATGACTATGCGCCTTACTATCGGAGCCATATAGGGAGGTTAGATTTGTTCGTAAAGGTATGACTGCAGACGACAGATTCGAACGACACTGACTGGAGGGAGGAAGAATTTCCGCTTTTGGACAGTGTAAGTCGGAATCGGAATGCAATGCACTAGCACCATGATACGACGGCACTAATGATATCTCCTGTGATGGCCATCTGAGGAATTTGCATTGACCGACGGTAGGAAGCGATATGAAAGAGGAAAATGCTGCAATTGATTTTTGTTCCTGATTCCATCATGCATGCAGCAAGGTATTGAGTTTTATTCTACAAAAAATAAATTACTTTTTCTTGAATTTCAAACGATAATTTCCATCATGTCATAGGATTTGTTCATGTACGTACAGTCAGTATTGAACAGTCAGTTGAGAAGTCATAATCTTCTGTATACATAAAAATGAATTTCTGTCTGTCTGAACCTTATAGACTTGGAAACTACTGAACCGATCGGCATAAAAATTTGTATGCAGAGGTTTTCGGGGCCGAGGAAGGTTATTGAGATAGTTCGAGACCCCTCCCCTCTTTGGAAAGGGGGAATTTCATACAAATGAAGCATAAAATTCTGCATAACTCGAGAACTAATCAGAGAATAAATCAATTTGAGGCGAAACAAAGTTCGTCGGGTCTGCTAGTGATTAATAACCGAAGAAGATTAAGAATAACCGAAGCATTTGAGTATATGTATGCATTCTGCAGATTTTTCCCGATTCCCGATTTAGACCAAGTACGTCGTACAAAAGGGCCCTCCTTAGCCGTGCGGTAGGTGCCGGTCTAGGAATTTTTCGGATTGGAAATTGTCTCGACTTCCTTGGGCATAAAAGTATCATCGTGTTAGCCTCATGATATACGAATGCAAAAATGGTAACTTGGCTTAGAAACCTCGTAGTAAATAGATGTGGATGTGCTTAAAGAACACTAAGCTGCGAGGCGGCTCTATCCCAGTGTGGGGATGTAATGCCAATAAGAAGTAAGACGTCGTACAAAGGTACAAAAACCTCAAGAACTATTTGCCAGGTAGCTAAGCTGCCTGTTCTGGACATTTTGGAAGACGGCAAGCAGACGGATGTTGTAGATCCTGGTTGTAGATCACTGGGTACAGTGTTTTGAGCAATCGCTGGATGCGGGGTGTGGTTAGTAGAGGGGAAAGTAAAAAACAAAGCTGGCGAATTGATTATAGGGGAGATATGTATAAAATGCGCCGGTTGGGTAAAATGCGCCACCACCTTTTCTTGGTTTATAACCCAAATTTTGTCTCAAAATCGTAAGCAGCTGAAGCCAAAAAACATTTGTATGCCGTCAAACGAAAAAACTCAGTCAAAAACTCTGTATTAAAAATTTTAAAAATAAAATATTATTTTGACTCATTCCAACGTAATTTCGGCGTTAACGCCTGAGACATTAACTAACTTAAAGGATAGAATTGACACAATTCTTGTGCAAACATTTTGGTGAAAAATATTGGAATATTTTGATTATCATTTTCGGGTGGCGCATATTGTCCAGCATCGTTCATTTTGGATTGAAATACTCAATTTTAGAATAAAATAGTTTTGTTGCAATATTGCTGGCATTACATGGACATTTTTGTACCATATAATGACTGATATGTTGAATTATTGATAAACACTTCGAAAATACATGTTTTCGTAGGAAATCACCATTAAATTATATGATTAGCTTAGAGGGCGCATATTGACCGCATCTCCCCTAACCCGTTTGGCATAATGGTCGTTTGGTATAGTAGTCATTTGACATAATTGTTATTAGAGCTGTGCGATTGATAAATAAAATTTCTCAAGGCATTTCGCATCATGACAATCTTTGTTTACCTGGACTAAGTCATCCCTCTTCTTGCAGTGTACGCTCAGTGGCGACTCCCCATTCATCTATCCAGGGAACAGTGAAAGCTCCGCTAATCGTTTATTATCAGAACGCCAGTGGAGTAAAATGATATCAAGATCTGTTTGGGCGACTTCAATGCGAAGATCGGACCCAACTACAATTCGAATCATGAGCGCATTATGGGACACCATGGTCTCGGAGAAATGAGCGAAAACGGAGAGCTGTTCGCAGAATTTTGTGGTAATAACGACATGGTGATCAGGGGATCGCTCTTCCCTCATCGACCGGTTCACAAGGTCATGTGGGTCTCCCGTGACGGCTTTACAGAAAATCAAATTGACCACATCTGCATCAGCCGAAAATGGAAACGGAGCCTTCTTGATGTACGGAATAAACGTAGTGCCGATATCGCGTCTGATTATCACCTCCTCATCGGCGAAATACGCCTGCGCATTGCGCGGATTCATCGGCAGGAGGAAACAGTTGGACGACGATTCAACACACACCGACTGGAAGATGCCACGGTGAAACGGTCCTTCATTGAAGAACTGGAGACGCGTGCTGCAGATATTCCGGAAGGTGGCAGCGTGGAAGATCACTGGACCGCCATCAAGAATGCCTTCATCGCCACCAGCGGGAACAATCTGGGCGAACTGCGTACCCAGAGAACAAAATGGTTCACCGATGAGACCTGGAGGAAGATAGAGGAGCGAAGAGAAGCCAAAGCCGCGATAGAGCGATCAAAACCAAAGGAGCCAAAGTCTTAGCCCGTCAAAGATACGCGGCTCTTGAGAAGGAAGTAAAACGCTCATTTCGACGGGACAAGCAAGTGTGGGCAGACTCTCTGGCCGACGAAGGAGAGAGAGCCGCCGCAACCGGGGACATTCGCCTCCTCTACGATATCTCACGACGCTTAAGCGGGGCGAAGATGAATGCAACGATGCTTGTGAAAGATGCGAATGATCAGTTATTGACCGACCCAACTGACCAGCTGAAACGCTGGTTCGAGCACTTCGAACAACTTTTTCAAGTGCCATCACCATCTCGGCATGATCTGCCTAGGATCCGACGTATAATACGCGTCAATACCGAAGCTCCATCACTGCTAGAGATTCAAACAGTCATCCAAAGCATGAAATCGAATAAAGCCCCAGGGGTCGATCGCATATCAGCTGAGATGCTCAAAGCTGACCCCATGACATCCGCTCAACTGCTGCATCGCTTATTTCGTAATATCTGGGACACCGCAACTTTCCCGGTCGACTGGATGCAAGGTATCTTAGTGAAGGTGCCCAAAAAGGGTGACCTGACTGTATGCGATAACTGGCGAGGCATTATGTTGCTGTGTACCGTTCTAGCCCGTATTCAGGAGAAGTTCGATGCGACTCTCCGGTGGCAGCAGGCCAGATTCCGTGTCGGTAGATCCTGTGTGGATCATATTGTCACGCTCCGCATCATACTGGAGCAGGTCAACGAATTCCAAAAGTCCCAAAAGTATTCATTGACTACGAAAAAGCTTTCGACCGTCTCAATCACGAGAATATGTGGGACGCCCTGAGACGCAAGGGGGTTCCTGAGAAAATCATCGACCTCATCGAAGCACAGTACGAGGCCTTTTCGTGTAGAGTGCTGCACAATGAGGTCCTGTCCGACCCTACCCGGGTCGTAGCTGGTGTGAGGCAAGGATGTTTTTTATCGCCGTTATTGTTCCTCATCGTAATCGATGAGATTCTGGTAGATGCGATTAACCGTGAACCAAACCGCGGGCTGTTATGGCAGCCTATAATCATGGAGCATCTAAACGAGTTCGAATTGGCTGATGACGTTGCACTCCTAGCTCAACGGCGCTCTGATATGCAGAGTAAGCTCAACGACCTTGCCGAGCGCTCCTCTTCGGCAGGTTTAGTCATCAACGTCAACAAAACCAAATCGTTGGATGTAAACACGGTGACTCCTTCCAGTTTCACAGTAGCTGGGCAACAAGTGGAGAATGTTGAAAGCTTCCAATATCTTGATAGCCAAATGGCGTCAGACGGCGGTACCAAGATCGACATAGGCGCACGGATCAAGAAAGCAAGGGCTGCCTTTGCAAGTTTAAGAAATATCTGGAAAAACAGGCAGATAAGTGAACGCACCAAAATACGAATTTTCAACTCTCACGTGAAATCTGTGCTGTTATACGCTAGCGAAACGTGGTGTGTATCAGTGGAGAACACTCAACGGCTGCAGGTGTTCATTAACAGATGCTTGCGGTATATAACTCGGGCCTGGTGGCCTACAACGAACTCCATCGTCGTTGTCACCAGAGGCCGATAGCAACAGAAATTCGGGATCGGAAGTGGGGCTGGATCGGCTACACTCAACGTAGGGGCGGAAACGAAATCTGTAAACAAGCATTAGACTGAAACCCAGCGGGTCATCGCAGCAGAGGCAGACCTCAATAAAGAAATAAAAGAAGTCGATCAAAATCCAACCTGGCAACAGGTTAAAGCGATAGCCGGGCAACGCTCGGGATGGAGATCTTTCAAGTCGGCCCTTTGCACAACCGGAGGTGTACAGGATCCATAAGTAAGTAAGTAAACGTGGAATAAGATCCAAGACTAATCAGTTTTTCCTAGCGACCGCTTCTAGTGACTACGATGTAATCGTCTTTACTGAAACGTGACTTCGAGATGACGTCAGCAATACAGAATTATCGTCAAACTATGATATTTATCGTTGCGACCGTAGCAGAACCACTGGTCAATTCCAGACAGGTGGTGGCACACTAATTGCCGTTAAAAATTCAATTTCCAGCGCTTCCGTTGAGCTTGATAGATGCGATTCGCTTGAACAAGTTGTCGTCTCGAAACGTCTACATTTGTTGAATTTATTAGCGTCCCAGCAGTGAGCCTGATAAATACATCGCCCACTCCAACTGCGTTCAACAAATCATGAACATGACAGTCAACATCGGCTCCGTCATGGATGTCGGTGTCTATAATCTACCCAAGCTACTATGGTCATACGATGTAGATACTGATTCTTACCTGCCAACTAACGCATCCACCGAGCAAGATTCACTGAAACATGATTGCCAGCGGACTGCATCAAATTTGTGACGTTCGTGATTCCAACATCAGAGCTATTGACTTGGCTTTTGTGAGCAATAGTAACAAAAGTGAGCTGATCGAAGCCCCAGTTACGATCTTACCGTCTGACCGACACCACAAACCGTTCATTCTACGTTCTACGTTACTAAGTGCCTCGCGGAGCCCGGAGTCGATCACAGAAAACCAGGATCTTGACTTCAAACGCTGCAACTACTACTGCTTGATAAACTGGGAGGAGCTTTCCGCGATGCTGATACCAATATCGCCGTATCCTTATTCTACGATGTACTCTTCGGCATAATTGGTAGACACACTCCACTCCGAAGAAACTGTCCTCGTAATTCGTACAACTATCCACAGTGGAACGCTGAGCTTCAACACCGGTGTAACGTTCTTCGTAAAGTTCGCCGACGTTTTCTACGACACCGTTCTGATGAAAACAAAACAGTTCTACGAATGCTTGAAGCAAAATATGTCGATTGTTTGTCCTCCTCTTTTCGTGTTGAAGATGCGGTCAAATCAGATCCTTCTTGTTTTTGGCGTCACATCCATAGTAGACAAAAACCAAACAACATATGCCGTTGGATACGTCTTTCGGTCGACTCTGCCTAACTCTTCGTAAAATTCTTCAAGACTGTCTACAACACTGACTCTCCGGGGGACGGGAACGGTTGACATTTCTTTTTATCATTCAATCTGCCACGAAGTAAAAGAAAAACAAAAACACGGCAGCCGCAGCAGCAGCCACGACCAAGCAGACGACAGTCAGCACATGATTTTATTATTTTCTCTCCCCACAATTAATGTTTCTGTACGCTAATTTCACGACGTATGACTGTTTTTGGTGTTAAATGATTATTTCTTTACTTCTTGCTCATTCTAGAGACTAGAACTAATGAATTAGTACCAACGGCTAGCATTCTTTCTAGGCTTTGCGCCACAGGCAATCAAACTCGATTCTGTTCTGTTTGCGCTGCGCACGAACCGAAACAAGAAATCTGCTGACCGCACCGACGCACAGTGATGCCAAGGCGGTAAAAAGTGAAAAAATTGAGTTGAACGTACAGCAGTTACGAAAGTATTTTTATAATTTTTCATAATGTTTGAAATGTCTTTCCTCAAAATTTCACGAAGATTGGATAAAAATTGCACGGGGTGCATCATGTCGATACAATGGCAAATCAAAGATCAGAAAAATATATTAAGCTCGTTTAGTGGAATGTATTAAACCGTCTAAGACGAATTAAGTACTGTCCATTTAATTCCACCAGTTAATTTTCGTTATCTTTGCAGATACGTATTTCGACCACAACTGTGTGGTCGTCTTCAGTGTCTTGTACTTGACTCGACTGAAGACGACCACACAGTTGTGGTCGAAATACGTATCTGCAAAGATAACGAAAATTAACTGGTGGAATTAAATGGACAGTACTTAATTCGTCTTAGACGAAATCAAAGATGTTTTTTTAATTTGCTTGTAACATGTATGGCGAAGACTTGATGTTGTTCAACCTGATTTTCAACTATGAGCACGCAATCGCACGCATGCCGAATCGGGCTTATTTCAAAGCTTTTTTATTCAGCTTTTTGGGGATATGATGATTGTTTTGCGCAAATCTGCGCAAATAGATTTTGAGTCAACTGAGCTCGGTACAAATCTGACAGCAATAAGATGTCCATACAAGTCAGTAGAGCCCATGCATACGTTTTTTTTAACTCAGTTATACTTATCAGATGTTCGAAGTATTCCATACTGCTCTGGAGTCTATCAAGTCAACTGCGTTCAATATAACTTTGACATCAATCACTCATGTCCATACAAGTTCGTAGAGCCTATATGTGTGATTTGCAACTCAATTATATCCAAACCAGATGTTATGAATTACCCAAAATGTTCTGGAATCAAACGGTCTACACGGTCAACTTCGCTCGATACAAACATGGTATCAATCATTTATGTTAATACATGTCCGTAGACATCACGCTTATAAATTTCGTTTCAGTTATACCCAAACCAGATGTTCTAGGTTGTCCAAACTATTGTGAAGTTTGGAACAATTGGTTTAACAGATCAACTACGCTCGATAAAAATCTGTAATACACGTCCGTAGAGCTCGCGTATATGATTCGCACCTCATCTAAACCAGAAGTTCAAAAATTTCCAAACTGTGTTGGAGTTCGTATCAATTGGTCTACCAGGAATTCCTAGAGGAACTTCCAGAGGGATTCCTGGAAGAACTTCGGATTTTCCGATGCAACTTCCGCAGGAATTCCGAAAAAAAAACTTCCGGAGGAGTTCTAGAAAGAACTTTCGGAGGAGTTTCAAAAGGAACTTCCGGGAAAATTCCAGAAGGAACTTTCAAAAATATTTCAGAAGTAATTTGCAAAGGTATTCAAAAAGGAGCTTCCGGAGGAATTTCAGAAGGAACTTCCGCAGGAATTTCAAAAGAAACTCTCGGATGCATTCCCGAAATGTACTTCCGCAAGAATTTCAAAATAAACTTCCGGAGAAATTCTGGAAAAAAATTCCAGCGGAATTACAAAAGGAACTTCCGGAGAAATTCCAGAAGGAACTTCCGGAGGAATTCCAGAAGGAACTTCCGGAGAAATTCCAGAAGGAAATTCAGAAGGAATCTCCGGAAGAACTCCGGAAGGAACCTGGAGAATTCCTGGAGGAACTCCCGGAGGAATTCCTGGAAGAGTTTTCGGAGGAATTCCTGGAGGAATTCCTTCGAATATTCTTTCAAGAATTCCTTCAGATATTCCTCTAAGAATTTTTCCGGATATTCCTCCAAACCTTCCTCCGGTGTTCTTCCAGAACTCCTACAGGAACTCCTCCGGATATTCCTCCAGGAATTCCTCTGGATATTCCTCCAGGAATTCCTCCGGATATTCCTCCAGGAATTCCTCCGGATATTCCTCCAAGAATTCCTTCGGATATTCATCAAGGAATTCCTCCGGATATTCCTCAAGGAATTCCTCCGGATATTCCTCCAGGAATTCCTCCAGATATTCCTCCAGGAATTACTGCGGATATTCCTCCAGAAGTTCCTCCGGATATTCCTTCGAAAACTCCTCCAGGACTTCTTGCAGAAGTTCCTCCAGGCTGTTCTCTGGAAATTCCTTCAGAAATTCCTCCGGAAGTTCCTCCAGGAAATTCTCCGGAAGTTCCTCCAGGAATTCCTCCAGAAGTTCCTCCAGGAATTCCTCCGGAAGTTCCTCCAGCAATTTCTCCGGAAGTTCCTCCAAAAATTCTCCCGAAATTTCCTCTAGAAATTACTCCGGAAGTTCCCCCGGAAATTCCTCGAAAAGTTCCTCCAGGAATTCCTCCAGAAGTTCCTCCAGCAATTCCTCCGAAAGTTTCTCCAGGAATTCCTCCGGAAGTTCCTCCGGATATTCCTCCAGGAATTTCTCCGGAAGTTCCTCCAAAAATTCTACCGAAATTTACTCTAGAAATTAATCCGGAAGTTCTCCCGGAAATTCCTCGGAAAGTTCCACCAGGAGGAACTTTCGGAAGAATTCCTGAAGGAACTTTCGTAAGAATTCCTGGAGGAATTTCCGGAGAAATTCCTGGAGGAACTTCCGGAGGAATTTTTGGAGGAACACCCGGAGCGATTCCTGGAGGAACTTCCGGAGGAATTCCTGGGGTAACTTCCGGAAGATTTCCTGGATGAACTTTCGGAGTAATTCCTGGAGGAATATCCGGTGTAATTCCTGGAGGAATATCCGGAGGAATTCCTGGAGGAATATCCGGAGGAATTCCTGGAGGAATATTCGGAGGAATAATTGGAGGAATGGAGCAGTTCCTGGGGAATTATTGGAAGGAATTTCTTGAGGAATATCCGGAGAAATTTCTTTAGAAATTTCCGGAGAAATCCGAGGAACAATAATCAAAGCAATTCCTGGAGCAATATCCGGAGATATTTCTGGAGTACTATTCGGAGGAATTTCCGGAGGATTATCCGGAGAAGTTTCTCAAGAGTTTCAGAGGAGTTCCTGTAGAAATATTCAAAAGAGTGCATGGAGGAATATTCGAAGGAATTCCTGGAGGAATATCCGGAGGATTTCCTGTAGGAGTTCCGGAAGAATCCTTTGAGGAAGATTTGTAGGAATATCCGGAAAAATTCCTAGAGGAATATCCGGAGGGATTCTTGGAGGAATAGCCTGAGGAATTCCTGTAGAAATACTCGGATGAATTCTGGCGGAGTTTTTGGTGTTATATTTGGAGAAATTGTTTTATTTGTCTCATTTGTGTTATTTGTCTTGTTTGTCATTTATCTTATTTGTCAAATACGACAATTTGTCTTATTAGTCATATATGTGTTATTTGTCTTATTTGTCTTATTTATCTTATTTGTCTTATTTGTGTTATTCCATTTATTTATCTTGTTTTTGTCTTCCACATATTTGTTCTATTTTTTTATAGTGTCACGCTACATTCAAAAATTCACCGCTCTCTGTGCTCATTTCTTGCTGTTCGCAAGGGACAATATGCTGTTAGCCGCTCTCCCAAAGTCCCAAAATGGTAATTTTTGTATGGAATTTGGAAAACTTGATTGAAGTAATAAGACATTCCTGTAAAATTTCATGCGGTTACATATACTTATTATTACATCAAAATGATCGTTGAAAAATTTAGAAACTTTTGTCAGTTGGGTTTTGCAAAATTCGGTTCTTTTATATTTGAAATCAATCATTGGAGAGAGTTGTTGAGAAGCAGTTGTACAATAGTTCAGTCAGTATTGAGACATTCTTTCAAATTTGGGAATAAGTAGGTCCGAAATTCAGCTGGGAAACGCGAAATCCCTGCCCAATTCCAAGTTATACACATTTTAGTTCGAAAAAAGCGCTCTACCACGAGGGAGCTTATCTCAGTTATATATCACTGTCTTAAAAAAGCTACGTAGCCATCTCAAGCACAAAACCTCTAATTAATCCACCTATCGGTGATGGTGCCTTTCTCGTTCGTTCAAAAGGGTTAAGAAATATGTCAGAAAAGTTTAAAATAATACAAATATGTGAATAGGTCTCATTTTTCATTTTTTTTTACATGCATTACACAGTTTCTCGCCGAACCCAGCTTATTGCAAGCAACTCGGATGGACATAAGTGACAAAAAAATGATTTTGTATTGTAATAATGAAATTAGTATTTTGGCCATAACTTCTGATCCCATTGTCCGATCTGACCAATTTTCAATAAGAAACAATGGAACAGGATTCTGCTTCGAATGCAGTTTGTTGCGAGCGAGTCGGTTGAGGATAAGTGCCAAAAAATGAGTGATGGGTTTTTACGCGTTTTTTGTATGAAAAAAATGTATTTTGGCCATAGCTTCTGAGCCCATAGTCCTATCCGGCCAATTTTCAATAGGAAGCAATGGGACAATATTCCGCATCGAATGCAACCTGTTGCGAGAAAATCGGTTGACAAAAAGTGATTGAAAAGACTTTTTTCCGAGTTTTGTATGGAGTGGCATCACTGTGCGACGACTTGACTCTCACGCAGCAGCAGGTAGGAGCATACAAACAGTTTGCCTCATCGGTAAAAAAAATGTCACAATGAGGCGTACACTTTTTTTGGAAAACTGTTTCGGTTTGTGCGGTGCGTGAAATTTGACCGGATAAAATGTAAACATTCGCATAATCACAGTGTTTTACTGTACATTTCCCAACACTGCTCTCCACGAGTATCAAGTATCAAGAAAGGATGAGCTTCTGTATGGCGCTCTGCATACTTTTGAATCTATGACAAAAGGTCGAAAGACAAAAGGTCTAAAGGACAAAAATTCGAAAGACAAAACGTTGGAAGGGACAGAGAGTCGAAAGGACAAAAGCTCGAAAGGGACAAAAGGTCGAAAAGGACAAACGGTCGAAAAGAACATAAAGTAGAACGAGGCAAAAGGTCCATCAAGAAAAAGTTGATAACAAGATCACTTTGAAACAATATTATGAATACGGTCGTCGGGGTGACAATGTGTCAAATGGGGGTGAGATTGGGTTACTGTTTCAACTACTTAAAATGCTTGAAGTATTGATTTAATGTATTTGAGGGCAAGAAGACTAAAATATAAGAGACCTTTTTGAACTATTTTGCTCTATGACCTCAAGACTGCCGGTGAGAGCGATGACCCATTTTCACCCCCCCAGACCCAGACACCATCGGGGGGATGGCGGTATCTAGATAGTTCTGTTAGAGATAAAAGATGGTTGATTAAGGAAATGAATTAAACTTGTATTGTGCGAGATTGATTCTCTCCGTTTCAGTTTCTTGTCTATTTCGACCTTTTGTTCCTTTCGACTTTTTTTCTTTTGGATCTTTTATCTATTTCGACCTTTTGTCCCGTTCAACGTTTTGTCCTTCCGACCTTTTGTCTTTTTCGACCATTTGTCCCTTCGACCTTTTGTCTTTCGACCATTTGTATTTTCGACCTTTTGTCCCTAACCCCATACTTTCAGCTCTAATTCCTACTTGTTGCTTGCTTGCGATTATTTTTTTCTTCATTTCTTTCGATTACTCCCTTGAAAAATTCAAACTAGATCTACAGAAAAGTTGTAAATTTAATAACTTTAGTTGAAATAATTAATACTAAATTTTGTTTGATTAGTTTAGTTCTATTATATAGTCTGGGTTTAGTCAAACCGCACCAAGCGGGTTCCTGACTGACTTGTGGTTCGTAAAAGTAAAACAGAAAATAATTCATATCTATTAATGCAACATTTGCTGTAGGATATCCTCAGTTATAAGGCTAAGGAATATCCGATACGATTTGTGATTAATTGAATCTGCTTCATGTAAACTTGGGCAAAAAAAATGGTTAATTTTTCAATAGCGTTTGGTGCGATGTGGCAGAACCCCGGCCATACATGATCCATAGCTTCTGTTTCAATTGGCATGCAACCTAAGGCGGAAAACCTAGAAATACTGGAAATGTTGTTTTTGTAAATTGTTATTTCTTTTTCGATACTGATCTGGATCCGGATTCCTGACTATCAGAAAAATGTTACTCATTAGCAGAAGTTCCTGGGACACGTTACACTTCGATTCGAACCCAATCGATGCTCAGAACAACATGACTGGTTATGGACAAGTTCCAGTGATGGAAGAATAATATGTTGCACCGGTAGAAAATTTAGAGGTAACAATCGATGTGTTCTTTCTCCTGAGACATGAGACACATGAGATTAGGTAGCTACTAATTATATTAAAAAAAATTTCAATGACACACGTAATATTACTCGTCATGTGTGTCTCAAATATTTTATTTCATTCCAACAAATATCAGCGGACATGTATGCGTGCTTGCTGACAAGGTATTTACTTTTTGATCTCGAAATTTATTTCAACGAACTTACATGCTTCAGGAATCTCTTACCTGTAATGAAAAAAGAAAACAAGAGTTAGTTAGCATCGAAAAAGTTAGAATTTTGCTTGCAATCGACATATACATTATCAAGCTTGTTTTCCAATAGAATGTGGGGAAACAGGTACCCCATATCAGTAACAAAAACTCTGAAGATTATTTATGCTTCTTAGAACCAGTCATTATATGTATTGAATTAAAACCCATTGCTTCATTCTGATTCTTATCAGCTGGTCTCACAGCTTTAATTCCTACGTTCAAACTCCGGTTTCATGGCAGCGGAAATGCAGGGAAATAAATTCATATTTATGTGCCTTCTGCCGGAACTTGAAACACTCAGCATTTTTTTTTTGCATTTCCTTGTTCAGCCTGCACCCACTACGGGCACCACCACGCCACGGTCGGACGGAGTACGGTTTTTCTTTCCTTCTGGCCGTCATCATCATCATCATCAACAACGCCGCTTCCAAGTAGCCGTTCGCTCTCAAGTGGTTTATAACAACCTGGAGAGCTGAGAAAGGGAGTGGTCATTGCGTACACACCAACGGCAAACGGATCTTCGCAATATCTGGCCGCCCAGACCATGTTCCTTTTCCGCCTCGTCAAGTGGGGGTTTATCAAATAGAGCGATCCAGCTGGACATTATTCATTGGAGCTGAAAATTCACACACGAATATTTGAAAATGGATTCAATATCACATGGCGAAAAAAAAAAATGTAAAGGTGAAATCAAATCAATACCAAATTTCAAAATCTGCTTTTGTAAACCAACATCATCAATACGTGAAGGCTTCTGCTACTTTTTGATGGCATTGGATCACGTGAAAGTGCTGTATGATTCATCAAATCGACGCACGATCAAATCTTTGTTCACAAAAACAGATAAGACGTTTTGCAACGACGTTTTGTTGATGTTTTTTTTTGGTAAGATAATTCACGCACTCGAAGCCACCAGTTTCTTTTTTCGGGTTAATTATTTTTGGTTCGTGAGAAAAAATTTTCGCATTCTGATCGGAACCGACAACAAACCTCAATGGCGCATCTTCTAATACTCGCCCCCGACTTTGTTTGGATGGATGAACAATGCGTTGCCTTCGGAGCCGACGGGAATTTTCTCTGCGTTGTTTCTTGCTCGAAGCTGGCTGGCTGGTTGTTTTCAACAAAAGATTTGTAATTAATGCATTCCTGGCATTCATAGCAGAACATTTTCAAAGCATCGAACAAACAACTGGGAAAATGTTTGACGTAGTCAGTTAGCAACTCAAAACAAAACCCATCCTATAGTGATCTGAATTGAAAACTTGTCTTTACAATTGAAGCACAAAACGGTTGAATGCTTCGGCCCTTTGACAAGGCTTTGTGTGTCATTTCTCAATTTTACCAGGATACCATATTTCGCATATTTTGGAAAAAGTCAAGTGTTCATATTTGGGAATATTAGGCCCGGTGGAACCAGTTCGGTCTTCCATTAGCCTTGGCATGTGATTTCCAATCCCGAGATGGCGAGTTTGAATCTTGGTCCGGCCTAACAACGGGTTAAAAACTTTCTCAACTATCTGTGCAGAGTGCACCCAGTGGGTTAGTCACTCAAAAAAACAGATTTATTATTCATACAATGGAAAGCATATAGAAGCTTTCAATAAACCCTGTTTAAACCACCTAGCGGTGTTGGAACCTTTCTCGTGCTATAGAAAATGTGAAATGCATAAAAGAAAAGTATCCACTTTTAGTTATAATAATTTTAATCCCCGCCGAACGCAACTTGTTGCGCAGAAATAAAATGAATAGAATTTTTGTCGGATCGAATAATGGGTTCAAAAGTTATTGCCAAAATACTAACTTTGAAATGGGTTAAAAGTTAGTATTTTGGCCATACATTTTGAATCCATTGTTCGATATGACTAAAGTTTAATTGGATATAACCCCTCATGACATTGCACATCACTATAATATGGCTAGAAATATGTGTTGAAAGTGTCAAACTGTGAGAATTTTTTTTGATCTTCGGGAAAAAGTATAAGTAATGTTTCTATGAATTTTTGGGTTATAATCGCACTAAGAAGCAATCTGTCAGTGTTTTTAGTTAGGAAAACTACTGTATTGGAAACATATTCTCCAACAATTCTGGTTTAATCACTCTGGATATTCTTCAAAGAGATTCTCCACGATAAGAAACCTTATAGTGTTACTGGGACTGGATAACTGATTCGCCTTGTCAATTCAGCGAATCGTGAATGAAAAACGCCTATATCTGGTCCCCGGGCAATATTAGTTTCCGTTGAAATTATTTCATCCATATCGACTTCCAATTTTGGCATGTTTCCACCGGCCTGTTCTGGATGTTCGATACCTACCGTAAGCTTGTTCTCAGGCACACGACTATTGGATTTGCCACTTTTTCCTGTCACACTATCCTTCTGGGAGAGATATTTATATCACCCAAAAGCACAGTACGGAGAGAGAAATGCCGTGCTTAGCACTTCGTGTGACGACGAGCCAAGCCAGCGCTGTAATGGCTAGACGTGCCGGGAACTCCGGACTTCTGGTTCGGTTTCCGCAGCACTTTGCTTACACCGATATATCGGAGGAGAAACAGATTCACGGCGTTGAATAAAACATTTTAATATATCTTCCACTGCCACTGGGAAAAAGATATTTCACTTTTTCCCTTTTTTTCCGACGGTGCCGGCGGTGGTGCTTGGCTGGACCAGATACATTTTATTGCTATTCGATAAAATTGCCAGACCCCCGAAGGTGGGCGGTGCCAACGTCGTCGAGTGGATAGTGGATCCGCCGATATCCGGTATGAGAGCGCGCCGGGAAACTGTTCCTGCTGCGATAGGGCTCTGTCTATGAATGAATGATGGAGGTCAGTTCCGAAATGGATGAGGATACAGATTCGATTGAACTGTTTGTAATTCTGGGAGCGATTTAGGTGAAGCAGAAGAAAAATCAATTTCACTATTTTGACAGAATGAAACGAACTTGCACGTTTGAAGAATGTCTTTTTATCCGAACACTGATGACAGTAAGCAAGGTCATTGCGAAGACCAATATGTTTTTGTGCTTCTGAAGGACATACCAATTAGGGCTAAATATTGTAAATTAACAGAAATACTACACATGATACAGATAAGATTTTGTTTATCACGTTAACATGTGAGGATGTTGTATATTGGCTTGTGGAGGATGTTGTATATTGGCTTAGGATGTGGGATTTGACAAAAAACGTATTTATTTGATCCAGGGTTTTCTTACTACTGTAGCTAAAATTAAACTCAAAAAGTCATAATTCAAAACCAAGATTTACTTGCACAGCTAGGATATTTAACAAAAAAATGGTTTTCGGACGAGTTGCCGAATAATATGCAATTAATTGTAATCAAGTGTCGGTCTTCCACCGTCATTAGTCGTCTGAGTACACGCGACCGCATGCGTAGGGCAATCAAACTCATCAAATGCTTTAGCCAAGCAAGCCTTTGGCACAGCAGAGTGTGATTGATTCGCACTTTATACAAAATCGCCCAGTCCGTTGTTGGGGGCATAGAGTGTGATCCTCTCGTTTAATAAACAATGTGCACTCGCTTGGCTGTGGATATACAACAGTAAAGCACATGTGAAGATTGGACAAATCAAGCATCCGAAAGATATTCAATTTGCAAAAAAGAGCTAACCGCGGTGGAGGTTGGTACTCGGATTCTGATGGCTGATACAGTTGATTCTCTACATCACGATTATTTTTATCTCGATATCTTTCCCTATGTCGATGTTTTTTCAGTTCCTTCAATCAAGACCATATTTGAACAACAACAGGCACATTAAAAACATGGGATGACATTTGTTTTGTTGTCGTTTTTCATATCAAAGAGCTTCTCTTGATCTAGTAGTATCCAAAGTGGATTTATTTATTTATTTATTTATTTATTGTTGCTACATAAGCAGACTAATTTGTCCCAAACAACAAAACTAAAAGTAATACATTTAAAACAATTTACAAAAACATATCAGTCTTCACTTAGTCTACTGTGCTGAAAATAACTGGTAGAAACGGCGGCGCAGCGTCTGTCGGGGAATGTTAAAGTCGAACAAGGCTGAGACACGAAATGTATCAACTGACATCGCGATTCATAGCTTGGAAGACGTTGTGGATGCCTCCATGGAAGTTTACGTAGTGCGAAACGTCGGAATCGGTGTTGCACCGACTCGATTCTGTCGGAACCGTTGTTGTACTTCGGGTTCCAAACTGCGGAGCCGTATTCCAGTATAGAACGTACCAGTGAGGAGTACAAGAACTTCAGACAATAAATATCGGAAAAGTCCTTTGTAGTGCGAAAGATAAATCCTAACGCTCTGGAAGCCTTGTCCACGACATATGAGATGTGCAGCTTGTACGTAAGTTGGGAGTCGAGGATCCCCAAATCTTTAACCTGCGTCCTCCGTTCGATCGTGGAGTCAAGTAGCTTATAATCTAAATTATTTGGTTCTTTTTTCCGGGAGAACGTTATCACAGAGCATTTTATCGGGTTGACCACCATTCGGTTGATTAGTAGTTGATTCTGCAAAAAGCAATAATCGTTTATCGAGTTGATCCGGAACATCTTCAAATCATCAGCGTATGAAAGCCTTGGACATTTAATTATGAAGCCGGGAAATCGTCGGATGTGCATTCGCCAACGGACAGTCAGCGTCCAGTCATGTATGTACGGAGCCATTCTATAGCGATAGAGTGGTTCAGCTTGTCGAAGGCGGCGGATAAGTCGGTATATATTACGTCTGTTTGCGCCCTGTCATTCATGCATTCCGTAATATATGAAGTGAGGCACAACAAGTGAGAGGTGGTGGGTTAAATGAAAGCTTGAGTCGTGAAGCTGCAGTCGAGATCATTTCGGCGTCGATGTCGATATTGCTCAGTGCTTGGCCGAACAGTTGAACGTTATTCGCTGCGAGAGTAACTTCGGCGTCGGACAGCTGCTCGTCGATGAAAACGTCAGAGAACTTTAACGAAAAAAGACGGCAAATGTCCTTAGGAGTTGAAGCGGCCTCACCGTGTAACGTCATTGTCCAAGGAAGACCAGAATCATTCCGTTGTTTTAATTGGTCGGGGGTCAACGAAACCGCACCAAGCGCTTTCTTGACTGCCTTGTGATCAGGCAATGCAAACCATCCCATCATTCGATCTTTTGAGCAAAGATGCTGATGAAATAATGGGATTTCGATCTTAGCTATCTATCCGCTCAGTAAACAAAGTTCAATTTTCGTCATGGAGAAACATTTTTTTACAGCTTTTTTACAGCTTCGCAACGCGAACAAACCCCGAACTGCGCTGGCTATCCGGATCATCATCGAACGCTCAAATGATAATATCTTTCCAGAGCGCTCTTTGATTAGAGATAATATCTTTGCACAAGCAAAGATAATATCCTGTGCTCAGATGATATTGCAATGCCTGCATGTGATATTTTGCCCATAGAATAAAGACGAAAATAAATTCATATCAATTCATTCATACATTTGCTGTTGAATATCCTCAGGTATAGGGTGGAAAGATATCCAATAAGATATGTGATCGGTTAGATTTGTTACACGAAAACTGCAAGAAAATAAGTAATTTTTGATTGATGCTTGATGTGATGTGGCAGAACCCCGACCATTTATCCTTCCGTTCCTCGATCTCTATCTCGAAGACCTATGTCGACAAATACCAAAGCGGTTTTGAAAAAGACGATCAACCACGGACCAGGTGTTTACTCTGCTAAAAACCTTTGATAAATTCCTGGAATACATTTTGCGGATTCATCATCTGTTTATGGACTTCAGGGTAGCGTACGACTCAGTGAAACGTAACGAACTGTGGCAGATAATGCTAGTAGATGGCTTTCCGCAAAACTTATTAGACTGATTCGAGCAACGCTGGATGGGTCCAAATCCAGCGTCAGAATATCTGGTGAGATATCCGATTCGTTCGTGATACCGTGGCACCCGCGGTAATTTGACCGATTTTCAAAATGAACACTTTTTAATTTGAAACTTTTTGGTTTGAACATCGTTTATATTAAAAATTGTTTAAAAATGTCATTTGGTACGTAGTTTGAAGAAAAGAAAAGTGAAGGACCGTGAAATGGAACGCAGAATCAAAACACAACAGCAAAGAGAGCAACCAGAAACCAGTTTTCTGATGCTAATAGAGTAACCAAAAGTTCAAATGAAAAATAAACTCCGTCAATATGAATAAGGTATCGCTCAAATTATCGAAGGTCCACGATATTAATAGATGGATTAAAGCAGGGCGAAGAGCTCCCTTATATACTCTTCAACAAAGCTCTGGAATGTGCTTTTCGAAGATTTGACGCTCAAAGAATCAGAACCATGATCAACCAAGTTTACATGCTGTTTGGTTTTGAGGAATATATGCATCATTATTACGATAATGCATCATTAGTGTAGGTCGCAGAACAGTGGATGAGACCTTCATACCTTTCAAGCGGGAGACTCAAAGATTAAAACTGATCAAACGCTCTGTTAAAACTAAGTATCTGGTGGATGGTAGAGAACGGGGCAGTCCGTTCTCTGGCAGAGAACGGGACAGTCCGTTCTCTCGCAGAGAACGTTGGCGATCCCGAGGTGATGAATGAAATGCGATTTTTAATAATTGTAGGCCGCGAGGTGAAAAGCCATGTTGTGGTTTACTATTACAAAGATATCCCTAGTAATGAAAATAGCGAGCAATATCATTAGTGTGGAAGCATTCTATTAAGAGAAAGTAAGAAACCTAAATTGCGAGATATTTTTTTTTATGAAAATGTTTTATTGTAATAAATATATGTATATCTGTATATCTGTATCAACAGATATTTAATACAAAATAATAATAAATCTGACGTCTAAGGTTTACACACCATGCTTTAAACTTTGTACAATATGGAATGTGGAACATCTACATTGTCACAATCCATTATAACAAAGCATAAATGCTTTGCATCCAGCTTCAGAACAACACTTTCATTAAAAACATAATTCATCATGACTCACATTAGTGCACAACAGGAATATAAATTCATAAAAGGAAAATCAGTCCCTCGAGTGCATAAACTGCAAGCATCTGGCCACTACCGACCGCTGCCCAGAATGCATCACCATAATCCTTGCATAGCAAAACACAGGAGAGCTCCGTTTGCACTTAGGTTCCGAACAGCCTTATTTATATCCCGTTTCACAACAACGTGCCGGCGAATGAACAGACTCAAGACTAGCCCCTGCCCGGAGCGGGAAACAGTGCGGTGGGTATATGCTTTTAAAATCGTATTCTGCTGAAACAATCAATCATCCCCGATGATGGTACATTTCCTCAATCAATCAAAATGAATACTACTTCCCTCTCAACATCGTAAACATCCGTCTGGTGGAACGTGGGGGTAAAAAACGACCAGCTCAGGCACGAGAGGCAAGGAAGAAAAAATACGATAAGACCAGGAAGTGGCCTGTTATACTTTTTCGCCATTTTCTACCTTGCCGAGCATCCGTCTTGGACACCGTTGATCAGAAGTATCGGCTTGTTTACGGTCGGCATCCGAACGGTTCAGCGTTGCTGTTTTAAATCAGGATGTTCCCTTTTTGTTGTTTCACAAAATGAACTTGCTTACGGAATAAACATAATTTACTGCGTATTTTTTAGAGAGCCAGGTGGTAAAATGAGGCTCAATAAATAATAAAATAGATTCAGAAATGTTACAGTTGCGCAGCTGAGAGAAACATAATGGTTTCCATGCGTAGCGTTATTTTTCTTAAATGTTGAACCTTTGCCTCTTATACTAATGACACACTGCACTGGTGGTATTCGTACCATGGTAGAAGTTGAACAACAGGTGGGCCATCTTGAACCATACCATACAACGTAGAAAACCACGATACAATATATACCACGGTCCTTGTACCACAAGTGTGTCTTTAGTGTCAAATTATCTATCTATTATCTACTACCATCAAGTTTATTAGTGGTATGAAGCAAAAATTTCATCGGAAATTACTCTTCTTAAATTTTTATTCGATTTAGTGTTTGGTTTACTTGAAGCCAGATGTAAATTCCGAAGAATTGTGTACAGTAAAAGCTGCGTTGTTCCGGATAAATGCGTGCTTGAAAGGAGTAATATTTCATTGTTATTGCCAAACTACCAAATGTCCTACCACTGTCGAGTTCATTGATAATTGAAAAGGATAATAATTTCAATGGAACCTTTCTTTAACCGTAATACCTTTTATTCACAAAATCGGAAAAGTCGTATTGGGAATCTGTCATTGAACTATGGATTCACATGTTCCTTCATGAAGCCAACCAGTAGGGGAAGGGGGGGCAAAATGCCCTAGCTAAGCAAACACTGATTTATTGTCTTATTTGTAACGCTATTCATGGGTATTTTTACATTATGCAACAGTTAAACAAGATAGCTAGTTGATGTAATTCAAAAATTGTCAAAAATCTCAATCATATTGATAATATTCACATTTCAAAAAAGTGGTGATATTCTGTTGCCGGAAAACTCATGAGGCAAAACGCCTTTTAGCTGGCAACTACTAGGGAACAAAGTACCATGGGTCGGCGAATCAGCATTCTGGTATGGATAGTGCGTGGAGACGCAAGTACATTGTAGGTTAGCGCCACTAGGGCGTTTTGCCTCGCCAAAATGTTAGATGTTTCTTCAAAATGTGGAAATTTTCGGTTTTTCCGACCTTCCCATCCACTATTTTGAAACTTTCTGTAGGACATTAATTTTAGATCTAGTTTTGTTACGGCCATCTTAATGACGGTAAATATGACGGAAACCACAAAAGGCGTTTTGCATCGGGGGGGCGTTTTGGGGCCTCTTCCCCTACGACGGATTAATACTCAACATTTTCGTATCGAAATCGGAATGGTTTGTTAATTAATGCAAGATCATGGAAAAACCAACCACAAATGACACATAAATACCTGTCCAATTGGTCATACTCAAATTTCAATGAAGCGAAAATATATGGCTGTAAATCGCTTTACCCCGTTTATCAGCTGAGCAATTTGCACGTCATGTCATCCGTAAACCGCATCCGTATTCGTAATAAAAAAAGCTCCAAATTCCCGGTAACAAATATGGCGAAAATGGTTGGGAAGGTACACGAAGCAATTAACAACTTTTCGCATATGTATTTATTAAAAGTTTATTTTTCCACATCGTTGTGCTTTCCGAAATTCGAATGAGAGCGAATAGGGCACTAAAATGCATGCGGGACCAAGCAAATACGAGAACCGCATCATGCAACAACGAGTGCTATGCATGCCGGAGATGAAAATCGATTTCCAGTTTCCCTCAACTATTTAAGTTCCAGCATATTTGCTTGCCTCCTTCCACCCGAACCGGGAGTCTCGGAGATTCGTTCTCGTTTGCTTGCGGTTGTGAGCAGCCAATCCTTTTCGCTGGGTTTGGTTTTTTTTCACACATCCTTTCGAATTTTGTTTTCCACGCAGCAGACAACTTCACACTAACCAGCACAAATACATGCCAACTGGCTGCTGATGCTATTCCCTCGAGTGCTTTTATAGACTCGGATCCTGAGAATAAGTTCCAATCCAGTTAATGCAGTTCAGCGGTGGCTTACATTAAATTGCTATTTATTCAGTTGAGGGTTGAAATAAAACTGGGATCCAACATTGCTTTCGCCACGAGTATCTATTACAAGAGTCATAGAATGTAGCGAAAAAAAAAAATATTGTCCGGGAATCCAAGCTGCACCATTCATGTCATCGGGGTTGGAATTGGCAGTGGTGGTTATTTTTTCGATCCTATCCGGAGACAGCTCCACCGGAAGAGTCATGTGGACGGCGCGAAGGAAACAGCGAATGCCACCAGGGCAACCTCACCGCAGAATGGTGGAAATGAGAATGTATGAATTTCTATCCGCAACTGTGGGATCGTGTTCCTTTTGACTTTGTTCCAGGCCGGACGTTCGATGGCAGAGTTCTGGGGATTTTCACTTGAATTGGAAGCCCACCGCATTGCAATGTCAGATGGCCAGATGTTTCTGATTGCGGTGGCTGGAAAACGGAGCACTGTGCGGTTGTATGCAAACGAGATGACTCATTAGTGTTTATCAATTATCAAGGTTGTTGCTACAGATTTTTTTTATATATGATACGATAACACAACTGTGGCTAGTTTGTAGATAACTATTATTCAATAATTCTATTGATAATAATTTTTTGATTTTTGTTTTCACATTCATATCTTATATACTTTCAAGGACTCATCTGAAGTTCCGAAACAAGAACAAAGTTTGAGAAAATTATTTTTAAAGGTGAGAGCTGCTTTTCGTTATTGGCAGTATTGTGCTGATAGAATAATGAAATTTATTGAATAGTTTTTTTTCAGGGACAATTTTAAAATAACAACAAAATGAAAAAAACAAAAGCACTACTCCATTCAGTAAGTTCTAAAAGCGACCGCCACATCAAACGCGCTAGGGTTGGTACACCTTGTGCTGAAGAAAAAAACTTGGTTTGAGATGAGAGACCAGCATCATCAAAAAGGCGGAG
Source organism: Armigeres subalbatus (assembly GCF_024139115.2). NCBI lineage: Eukaryota > Metazoa > Arthropoda > Insecta > Diptera > Culicidae > Armigeres > Armigeres subalbatus. The sequence goes on along the minus strand of NC_085141.1, from coordinate 208,778,051 downwards.
CTTGGAATTCAAAGTATTGGCAATGCGTGATTGATCCTGTTCGTCTGCAAGCTGATTTCATATCCAAAAACTGGGAACGTTTCTACCATTGAAACAACATGAATGAAAAGTTTCAACTTCTGTCATACAAATTTCAATCACTTCTTGAACAACATGCTCCCGAAGAAGTAATTAATGTCAGAGACAAGTGAACACCGCCGAAATCGAAGAAGAAATTGAGGTGAGGAATCTTTCATATTTTCTATACTTACGCAACCCCTATAGACGCACAGGCGGGTCCAGTGGATTACATATAGCAGGCAACGCAAGGGAGCATCCATAAATTACGTAACGCTTAGAGATGGGGATGGACCCCTTGCTTGAAGTGTGACGATCCATACAAAAAAATTAAATGATTCATACAAAAGTGTGACATGAAGAGGAGGTCGGGTTGAAAATTGCCAATTTTTGCGTTACGTTATTAATGGATCTTCCCCAATAGGGTGAAACCTCTAGCCTTTTTAGTCAAGAAACATTACACTGAAAGGAATTTACATGTGAACTCCCTGCCAAACAGCTGTGAAGCAACTTGAAATAAGGAAGAATTCATAATCTGATCAACAGCATAATCGACACAGAACCATTCTCCTCATGTTAAAAAAACGATTTTGACCCCTATTCCAAAATAAGAAAATCTAATTGAACATAAGGATTGCCGGCCAATCAGCGTGCACTTCGCAGTATCTGTGCTGAAAAGTGCTAAAAAATATTTTCCTATCGCAAATCTCCAGCTATCTTGAATAATCTAATCCAGCTCTCCTTGCTAAACATCCAGTCTGCATGCAGGAAGAAACATGGCACGAAAAATTTACAGGTTGTGCAATGGGGTCCATTTCGACCCAAGATTTCATAACGATGCCAATTCCAATCTTAAGAGGTGAGCCAGCTAAGGGCTGAAAAATTCTCAAATAAAAAAAAAAAAAAAATTCCAATCAATTTTCAATTTCTTAGAACCAAACGAAAGCTGTTGGTTTCAAGAATGAGACCATTTGATGATTTATCGAAATGGCCCTCCCTATTCCCTAGGAACCTGTACAAAAAAGATACTGTACGAGATTCTCAATTAAGCACCTAAATTTGGATTTTCGTTCTATGGAATATAAAATTACTTACGAATGTGTGCTCTAATGATTCCAGTTCTATTTGCTATCATCTATTGAGTCATCAACGGCCATCGGAAATCTTCTGGAAGATCCGGAACATCCGTGAAAGTGGTCAATTTCAAAAATCTATCCTAGAGCTTCGTGTTTTTTTTCGTAAACATACAAACCGGCGTAATGTATGTGCAAGCAATAGTAAGATTATTCTGTGATCCCTAAATGCTCCTGAAACGGTCCTCTGAGGGAAGGGTCGTTTGACCGAAACCCATTCGCATGAAAACCATTTGGCCGAATGCCATTAGGCCGAAAGTTGTTTGGCCGAACAGACCATTAGGCCGAAAGTCATTTGGCCGTAAGGGTCATTTGGCCGAAAGGGTCATCTGGCCGAAAAGATCATTTGACCGAAAAGGTCATTTGACCGAAAGGGTCGTTTGACTCACTTCTCACTTTTGACAGCGAGAAGTGACCCTTTCGGCCAACGACTATTTTGCCCAAATGGCCCTTTCAGCCAAATGACCCTTCTGGCCTAATGATCCTTTCGGCCTAATGACCCTTTCGGCCAAATGACTCTTGAATCGCAACTTACACTATTTATACTACGCTAGGTACCTAATCTAATCTTATATGCCTACTTTATTTACCTATACCTTCTGTCTGTGCTCAAAAAAACTTACGTTGTCTGTGCTCTGGGATCAAATTGACCACAAATTGAAACTGTTATAACTTCTTTATTTTTTTGCCGATTTTGAATTTTTGGGGCTGTTTCGAAAGATAATTCAATCATCTTTCAGGTCGTTACCAAAGATTGACTATTGGTGGGCGGGTACATCGGCGGGGAGGTGTACAAGGGTGCACAAACAGTAATTTTTCATGAATATTTTAGTTATATCCGAAAATCCTACCCATTTTGAACAGCACCTTTTTAAAAAAAGGTTATGCAGGAAGGCGTGTGCTTTGGCATGAGGCGTTGATAAGTTTAGAACTTGGCCGCCAGGTGGTGGTATATTTGAATTCATTATTTTAGACTACTCAAGTAATTCCGATATATAGAATTCTCCTCAGTGCAAATATTCTTATCGCACAAATTTAAAATTTGTTAAAATGGCGTCTTGATCAAAGGTCGTCTAGTGGGAATGTGACGGAAGTTATAATTGAGAATTTTACTAATAGGCGGAAAATTGGCTGATCTTTGGTTACGCATGTAGACCCAAAGGCCTTAATTCCAGGGTTTTCTTGGATGACCTAAAACATATTCTGTGAACACATTTTATTATTTGCAGCACCGCTGGAGCAGGTTGAATACAAAGAAAACTTTTGATTAACTGTACCACAACATTCATGTTTGTCAAAAATGCTACAAACCAAAATACATCAGATCTCACATGGAACAATATACTCAAATATAACAGGTCACTAGCGCCGCATCTTGGAAGAAGTGCTCATTATATTGAACACCACTTGGTAGTCCTGGATATCCTGAACAATGTTGCCGAATACAACTTGGGTGTAGGTATGAGGTATCTCAAGCTAAAGCAATATTTCAAACATTGCAAGTACACTAGCGCCGCCCATTTGTAAATTTCCTAATTATTTATTCTGTCCCATGACAGTCTATTCCTATCAGACGAACTTTTTTAAAGACGTCATCTTTAAAAATTTCAAAATTGTGCGATAAGAATATTTACAATGAGGAAAATTCCATATATCGGAATTACTTGAGTAGTCTAAAATAATGAATTCAAATATACCACCACCTAGCGATCAAGCTCTAAACTAATCAATGCCTCATGTCAAAGCACACGCCTTCCTGCATAACCTTTTTGAAAAGGTGCAGTTCAAAATGGGTAGGATATTCAGATATAAGTAAAATAAGCATGAAAAATCACTGTTTTTGTACCCTTTTTTACGAAAACCCCTCCCCGCGATGTACCCGCCCACCTATAGTCAATCTTTGGTAACGACCTGAAAGATGATTAAATTATCTTTCGAAACAGCCCCAAAAATTCAAAGTTGGCCAAACATTAAGAAAGTTATAGCAATTTTAATTTGGGGTCAATTTGATCCCAGAGCACAGACAACGTAAGTTTTTTGAAAAAAGTACACTGTAGTGCATATTTTCAAAATTTTTCAAGCGAATTTGCACCTAGGAGACAGATCTCGGCGAGTTTTATCAAACTACCAAAGATTAGGAGAATCGGTTGAAAACTAAAAAAATGGCAGCCACTCAAAGTGGCCTGGGGTCATATTGACCCCAGAGCACAGACAAAATGTTAATTACCTTATTGCTTAGTTCAGTGGTGCTCAGCACTTTGGGCGTTTTTTTCCTCAATTTGGTTCTCACACAACACACATATATATATATATGAGGGTAATAAAACGAATATTGGTGTTGAATTCACTCCATACGAAACGATTAAGGCAAATCAAAGGTGCGGCCCGCGGGCCACAGTGTAATTTAACTTCGATCAAGCCCTTCAATACCTTCAGCTGTAAGATATATTTGAAAGCTTTGGACCAAGTGCCAACTTAATAGAAGAAAGATCTTTTTTCATTGTGTGACAAGCAAATCAATGGGAAAAACGCCCAAAATGCTGAGCACCACTGGCTTAGGTAGAAACTTGAAGAGCCAGCTACATCAAGTTTCCATGGGGAAGAGACATTTATTTTTTCCATGGGAGGTTTCCATGGAGAAGATTTTAATATTTTATGCCGTAATTGGGTGATTTTCCTTATACACGTGCTCTGCTACCTTAGATCTAAATTTGCAATGTAATCCCTTATCTTTTTCTCTTTTCGCCTTACTCACTTCCGCCAAATGTTCCTTGCACCTTATATTTAATGATCTTTTTGTTTGGCCTACATAGATTTTTTCACATTGGGAACAACTTATTTTATAAACGCCTGACTTATTTAACATGTCTACTTTATCCTTCGTTGAACCCAATAGAGACTTGAGTTGGTTGCTTCTACTGGAGAATACTAGATCGATGCCGAATTTCTTTAGTCGAAGGCGTAGCTGGTTGGTGATGTGTTTATCATATGGGACCGAAACTCTTTTTAGCGGCTCATCGATCGGTGTCATCGTGTTACGGTTGGTTTTATATTGTTCGAATACTTGTAAGTATTCGATTGAGTCTGTGTCATTTTTGTTAGATTTCGTCGGTTTTGTTAGTTGAGTCAGTGTCTGGACTGAAGAGGAAAGCCTGAAAGTAGGCAATAAAATATTTAGTTGTGATTTGTCCCTAGTTTGTTCCAGACACAGACATCGAATCGTTGATGCCAAATGGCATTAATTGATTCGAGGTGCCCAAATAGGATAAAAATCCTACACAAAGGCTCAGCTATGAATACAGCAAACTAATTGCTGTAGACAAAAAGCGCGATGCGCATTAAAAATATATCTGCGGGATTTGGCTGATGGACCAAAATCTCATATGAAACCTCGTCATTTCCCGTAGTGGGCACCACCTAGCCGTCTCTCTCAGGGCACCAGGAGAGAACGTGCATTATTTTAATTTGTTAATTGTTACATGTTGATAGTTAATCTTTATGTTGTTATAAAATAATTGTAACGTAGGGCCTGTTACAAGCGTTTTAAGTCCATTTCGTCGTAGGGTCCTTTCCTACTTGTTGATGATCGCTCGTATAGTCCTCTCCTGGTATCCGTTGATCAACGCTGTTTCCAAGATGTATTATAGTTCCTTCGTTTTTTCTTCTTCGCTCAGAAGTATCGTCTGCATCCTGCGGATCATGTTATGAAATGCTGCCATTTTATGTTGGTACGAATGGTTCGATGTATATGGGATGACTCTCATTGTGTTCGTGGGCTTCCTGTAGATTTCGAGGCTCAATGTTGTATTTGCTTCCCTGATGACCAGTAGATCCAAGAAAGGTAGTTTACCTTATTTTTCCTCCTCGAAGGTGAATTTGATGTCCTTATGCACGTTGTTTATCGCTTCCAAAATCCTGGGTAAATCCTTTCGGTTGATGATGCTGAAAATGTTGTCAACGTATCTCCACCACTTCTCGGGTAGTATTCATTGTTCTTGTAGGTTGTTCTCCAGATTTGCCATGAACAGTTCGCAAAAAAACGGTGATAGGGGATTTCCCATCGGTGCTCCTTTCGTTTGTTTGTAGTAGTTGCCACGAAATGTGAACTAGTTCTCGTCATGCATAGCCTTGCCAGATTTAGACACATTTTCACCATTCCTCGCCATGTTGCTTCCGTCCTTTGTGTTAGCAGTCAATCCTCTAGAAGATTCAGAGCATCTTTCACTGGAACGCTAGGGAACAATGCCGCTACGTCGAATGATACCATTATGTCCTCTTCTTCGATGTGTCATGATTCCAACAGCATCTGGGCGAACTCCTGGGTGTTGATGACAGACCTGCTGGGGAATGCTTTCGGCATACTTTGAAACTCCTTTACCAACCATTTATTTCTATTTTTTATTTTTTATTTTGGGAGGAGGGAAAAGCCCTTTTGAGTTGAGCATACAAGAACTCTCTCTCAAATGGGCGCAAAACCTTCTCATCTTTTCTATCAACAGATTAGAGTTTCCTAATGACAGAACTTTCTTAAAACTATGTATACAATTGAATTTTTTTTAAGCAACAAACCTACACTAATTAACTAATCACAATTCCGCGACAATAAACATAAAAAATATGTCTTAATACTAGCTCTGGTCAAATTAAAATCAAAAACACTGTAGAAACACTAACACCGATTAAAAACGCGACACATACTATTAATAGGTGAGTTAAATCCGTAGTTTGTTCTCATGATAGGTAAGCGAAGGAATTCAGCATTTCTCGTAATTCGCCTTCTAATATTGATGCTAAGCTGTCCTAGTATAGCAGCACAGTCGATTCGATGCGTCAGGAGATCAGCGATGAAAGTTGCTTTCGAAGCGTTTCGACGCACATGAAGAACATCTAAATTTATTAATTTGCATCGATCTTCATATCGAGGGAGGTTTCCTGGATCGCTCCACGGCAAAAATCTAAGCGCAAACCTAATAAACTTTTTCTGCACTGTTTCAACTCTTTGAATGGCATTCTGGTGGAATGGAGACCACACAATCTAAGCAACAGTACAGAGCTTTCAGGCAATATACGTATCTAAACCCTTTAGTCACACGGAAGATAAAGCCTAGTTGAGCCGATGCTTTCGATGTTACGTATGAAATGTGGTCCTTGAACGTTAATTTCGAATCCAATAGAATACCCAAGTCTTTAATAACGGACTCTCGCTTCAATATTGAACCTTTCAGATGATAGTCGTAAAGAACAGGTTGATGCTTTCGATGTTAAAGTGATTACCGAACATATTGAAAGATTGAGCACCATTCTGTTCGTTTCGCACCAGCCAACAAAAATGTTTAGTTGGTCTTGTAGGTACATTGCATCGGCATTTTATGGTAAAATACAATTTAAAATCATCTGCGAATGACAGCTTGCAACAGCTTAGAAGAAAATTTACGTCGTTGAGGTACAGTATGAATATAAACGGCCCAAAATGACTTCCTTGTGGAACCCCTGATGTGACTTCAAATGTAGACGAGCAGTGATTACCGATTTTTACAGACATACAGCGTTTGGTCAAATATGATTCAATCCACTTGAGAAAATCTCCCTCAAAACCAAGACGTGCCAGCTTTGCTACTACAATCTGGTGATTGATTTTATCAAAAGCTGCAGAGAAATCAGTATAGATGGCATCTGTTTGATAACCGTTTTCCATCTCGCGAACAATCGAGGAAGTATAATATATCAGGTTCGTAACCGTTGATCTGTTGGAAGTAAAACCATGTTGATGCTCAGAAATGTAGCTACTGCAATTGAATGTCATGTAAACCAGAATTAACTTCTCAAATAATTTCGATGCCGCGCTTAAAGCTGCGATTCCACGGTAGTTTGAAACTACTCTTCTGTTCCCTTTCTTGAAGATTGGAAAAACATAGGATTCCTTCCAGATGTCAGGGAAAATACCATTGCGAAGTGATAGGTTAAATATTGCTACAAGTGGTAATGAAACGGAGGATATACAGTTGCGAAGTACGATTGAAGGAATTCCATCGGGGCCAGGATTCGTTGAGATTTTTAAGTTTCTGCCAGTCGATTCAACCTCCTGAATTGTAACCGTTGTTAACCTTCCGAATGCTGGATACTGAAAAATGTTGGAAGCTGCTTCAAGAATGTCATACTGGATAGGCGTTCATCAGTGAAGTGAAGACACTACAAAAGTGCGAGCGGAATAATTCTGCCATAGCTTCAACCGTAGAAGCATTCGAAACACTATTGGTCATAGTTGATGGAAGTCCCTTCTCGTTTCGCTGTTCGTTCACATGCCGTCAGAAGTGCTTCGGATTAGACTTCAGCTTATTCTGGATATCTGTTTGGTACGCACAGTAAAGCCGTTTATTTAGTCGTTTGTATCTGTTGTTGGCTACAGTATAACGTCGTTTGTTGTTGACATTTCTATGCTTAGAAAATACCCGCAGTGCCCGTCGTTTTCTCGATTTTAGTCTTTTCAGCAACGTGTTCGACCATGCAGGATTTGGTTCATTCACTCTTTTTGGCTATGTTCAGTTTTGGTTCATTCACTATTGGTCAAGCAAGGGTTAACACGAGAGAGCGCAGAGGCAGAAATCTATTGATCCCTGTCTATCACGCGGTGTCAGTTAGCCTGTTTCGTTTTAAGATGCACATAGCAGGAGATAAGAGATAAGGGCAATTTGAGTTTTATCTGATATCTCAGTAGACAGCTGATCCCAATAAATAAATTGTAGTTAATTACAACCAGACCGCTGGGAAATACACGTCGCTCGTATCCGAATAAAATTTTAAGTTTTTGCACGGAATAAAGTGTCGCGATTCAGTTAAGCGAGTGTTTAATTACAGTTTTTAGAAGTGTCCGAAACCGTATCCGTTTCCCGCGCGCCAACAACTATTTTTGACTATATTTTGGGTAGGGGAACTCACTGATGAAACTGTCTCTCGTATCTCCTTGCCGGGTTTAGGCATTTTTGGTAGTCCTTTAATCCTAGGTAAAACCGGGTTTACTGTCTTCACTCGAGCTTCTCCAATGATCGCCTTACACTCCTTTATTGTTTTGTCCGTGAGTCTTATTAATCCTGGTAGTGGATCCACTTTCAAATGTCTATAAGGTCATCCGTTGATATTCGTCGTCATCTGTTCGTCGTAGTCCTCTTTATCATTACCACTACTGCATTTCCCTTATCGGCTTTTACGTAGTATACTGGTATTTCCTTAAGCTCCTTTAGAATCTTCTTCTCGTCATGGTTCGTTGTCCCGCGCCGTCCTTCTTTGATGGCGTCTGCCACGATGTTCCTCGCTGTATTTTGATCCTGTTGCTCGATGATTTGGGAAATCGCTGTCTCCATGACCACGATGATCTGTTCCACGTCTGATTTCTTTGTGATCGCATACCCCAGTCCCTTGTTGAGGTGGGCTAGTTGTTCCTCCGTAAACTGCTGTGTCGAACGGTTCACGACGAATCCTTCGATGATCCGTACGGTGGGTTTGTCAGTATGGACTTCCTCTGCTGATTTCGCTCGCAAGTTGTTCAGTTTTTCCTGTGCAGTCTCCTTTTCCGGTCTGATTCACATTCTTCTGTCCTCTTTACCTTCTTCAAGATCATCGTGGTACATGGAGACAGCGATTTCCCGTCACGGCTGCCTGATGACGACAGACAACTTGTTCTTATCGGAGGCATTCCTCCAACGTTACCCGGATTAGATGGATATCTAAAATTAGATTCTGTGTGGATTCTGTACAGCAGAATACCACAGTAGATCACGTCACAGTAGAGGTAAAGAACACAGAGTGCCTACCAAATAAATATATGGATAAAATAGGAACACAAAGCGGAAGAACCCTCGCGTTAACGGATGTTAGCACGGTAAGCCGGTTGGATCTTCCAATTCAGTCTCTACGGTATGCAGAGTTGTCATCACAGTTTCCATATTTGACTGGACTACCGATCGAAAGTTACGCAGAAGCGATTCCACGAATCCTGATTGGTCTAGACAACATTAAATTGTCCTTGCCTCTCGAGACACGGGAAGGAGGATCGGATGGACCTGTTGCAGCGAAAACGAGATTGGGATGGTCATTGTTCGGTAATACCGGTGAATCGAAGCTGGGTAAAATGTTTCCAATTTTGCACATCTGCAAAATCGCTGAGGAAAACGACATACACGACCTTGTGAAAAGATATTTCGCGATGGAGAACCTTGGAGTTTGCCAAAGAATCATCGTCTGAATGAACTTTTGATAAACTGGTACCACAGGCGGTTTGGGTACATTAACAGCGAAACAGTGGTCAACGAAATTCGTCAGCGTTTTCGCATCTCTCGCGCGTCGTGGTGCACCTACACAGATTTACACTGACAACGGTACAAATTTTGTTGGTGCTAGCCGAGGGATGTCCGCACAACTAGCGGCATCGAATAAAGAACTAGCAGAGACATTCACGAACACCAATATATAATGGTTCTTCATCCCACCATCCTCCCCGCACATGGGCGGAACATGGGAAAGGATGGTCAGGGCAGTGAAAGCAGCTGTGGAGTCGTTAAACCAATGCTGTGTCCCATCAGAAGAAGTGTTCCATACGGTTTTATACGACGCAGCGTCAATGGTCAATTCCAGACTGTTGACATACGTGCCTCTGGAAACGTCAGATCAAGAAGCGTTGACGCCAAATCATTTCAGTCTGCTCAGTACAAACGGAGTCAAACAGCCAGAGAAGATACCGGTTAACGATGGTCAAGCCCTACGAAATGGATGGAATCTGTGTCGCTATGTACTTGATCAATTTTGGAAACGGTGGATGCAAGAATATCTACCGGAATTAACGTACTAAGTGGCAGGACGAGGTAAAGCCCATTCAAGTCGGAGATATCGTGTTCATCTCAGGTGATGCCACTCGGAACCGATGGCCCAGGGGTAAGGTCGTGCATGCTATCCCAGGACGAGGTGGTCGCATTCGACAGGTAGACGCTCAGACAACTGCGGGAATTGTACGCCGTCCAGTGGCAAAACTTGCCATACTTGATCTTCTTCCAGCTAGTAATCCTGCTGGACTGTCGCAGCATTACGTGGAGGGGAATGTTGCGGGAGGCGTTACGAACGTCAGTGCTGCATCCGAAAACTTCCACGGGGATGCTGAGCAGATCTGACAGAGCGCTTGTCATCCGACAGCTCTGACGGTGTCATCGAAATCAACAATTACATCAACGAAACCTATTCTAAACATAAGTTAGCAGTGTAAATCTACAACTATTATTTTAGGTTACTTACATGAAGAAATTTTCCTAATCTATATTGAGTTCACTTTAGTTGACTAGATTAGAATCTGTCTTATACGAATATGAAATCGTAAGTAAAACTATGAACTAATAATTGTCTTGAAGACTAAGACCTTAAAATTAATTCAAAAATAGAAAAACTGACTGGAGTGATTGCTGGACGGTAGCTAGGACGTGGAAACTATAGACTAGAGTCACTAAATTGTGAAGAACTATGAACTTTATAACATTCAAGCGAATTCATTTTAGCTTTGAAGCATCTTGCCAATAAATCGGGAAATTGCTACGAAGACATTGACTTCTCTTTTTTCTGCGTCGCGTGCCGCGCCAATAAGATACTGAAAGCCATTAATTATTTTTTTGTAGGTACTTGATTTTTCAAATCATTCTCCTGCAAAAAAAAAAAAAATCTTTGGTGAGTAGAACGAGTTGACAGAACTTCCAAACGCTTAGTCACTGCTACCATCATTCAGCCGAAAAAACGATATCATTTTTTTCCATGATCGTTAAAAGACTAAATTTTGTTCTGTGTGATATTCTTGTTATGCAGAAATTTTGTTTTCTTTTTTATATTGAGAAGGGAGTTCAAACACTGAGTGTAAGCTAAATGGTGTTCAAATTATCAGCTAATTAAAGTACAATCGTCTGGCACGGCGGTCTTCTGCTCGAGTTTCAATGTTTAACACTTCCAGTTTTATCGGTAAGCATCATCACAACTATCTGTCAGCTAGGACATCCCATTTATTACTCAGTATATCGATGTCTTATACGCACGCATACGACTCCTTTGGTTACTAACACGTAAATCTGTTCACCTCTGATATCCAGGGTGTGGCAGAAAACAATGCGAAAATTGGTTTTATTTCTTTCAAATCCCATTTGAACTGCTCCAAGGAATACTATCAACATTTTCTAGTCCTTTCAAACAAATTCACTGAATGTGTGCTCTATTTTTTTTTAATTATATCTTCAAGGCGACGCCGGAGCTAAAACGCATTTCGCACCTAGCAGGACTTCAAATGGCTGCCAATCTGTACTTTCTTACAGCTAAAAATATCGGGACTTCCGCACAAGGAGACTTGGATGTCCTTATTCCCCCCAGCTACAAGCTGGCTGACTTTTTGTTTGACTTTAGTTAGAAAGTTTATTTTCAAACAGTAGGATAACACAACGGTCACCAAATGTAACGCACTTTGAACAATCTTTTACATCTTAGGGGAAAACGAGTCAAAACAATATAATTCTTTAAACAATTCCGGTCGTCCATAAAAAAAGAAGATTCAGGTATGCCTTTTCAATGATAAACTTGTCCTATCAATCATAAAAAAACTGCAGTCGTCCTAAAATTCACTTCAAACACAAAACATAGAAGAAACGTGGATAAAGCATTTTTTTTCTTATTTGCAATTGGAATTCTGATTATTATTTATTGCAGGTGAATCTGATTCATCTTCCAGCATTGATTGAACATTCGAAACCATTTTTTCTCCTGGCTCGTTCGGGGTGCGAAGTGCCACTGGTATCCATACCATCGTCTCATACCATAGCGATGGCAAAGTGCCACCGTTCATCAGCTTTTACAAGAGACTTCCTGTGCAATACCAAATAGGTTCCAAGGGATGTGTGAACGTTCTTGTTCCGTGCCCTACGCCCCTTCTTGTTAATTGGATGCTTTCTATGCCTGCCACATATGATTTCGAGATTGTTACACAATGGAGAAGATCCTACACCGGACCAGAATAAATCTCAGAATTGGCGACGCCTCTGTTTGTGATGCTAACTGGAGGCCGACCCATATGCATGTCTGCTACATTTATAAAAACCCAGATTGATCCACCTAGCAGTGATTATGCCTTTCTCGTGCATTATTTTACAACCCAATCAAACAATCAAATGCATTATCGGGAAATTCGTTGAAATGCTAAATAATTTGTGATAATAATTTTAAAATCACTATATAAAGTATTATTAGCGTGCGCGTCTTATGCGAGCTTTTTTATTACACCAGAAAGCTGCATAAACGTTATGGCGTTATTTGTAGATTTGTAGAATTGTTATACTAAAGTCGTGTACTAAACCGCACGTGCACCCTCAATAAGCATGTGCAGGATGAGCTGCATGTAGGGAATTCGCTTCGTTTCTTGACCCACATATATGGGTCGAATAAAAAGAATAACCACAACAGATACCCTGCGTTAGTTTGTTTTTAGAGACTAAAATTTGTTGGAGATGCTGAGGTGAGCCAGCCTGGGGTTAAAAAAAAAGCAATAATAAAGAAAATAAAAAAATATAAGGGAGATGCTATTGGTTAACCCCGAAAGAAAAAAAATAGGATTTGGCATTACACATTTTACTATCTTGTAAAAGACGTATGTCGCTGACATGTTTCCAATTTCATCTCGTAGAGTCCAATAGTTTAGCCACACTTATTCCTTCGGGCCGTATCTTCATGTACGAGGAAGATAAAAACTATGTCACTATCGTTTTTTGACAAAAAAAAAACACGTCAACCCATATGATGACATATTTTCGCTCATGAAATTTATATTCAACTGCCACATGCATAATGTACCAACATATTAAGAAACTCTCTGGTTGTTGCACAATAGTCTCACTCGCTGCTACGATCAAAATACGTCAACATATATTTTCTCGTTTCGCATTCCCCAATGTTAATTTTCCATACCAATCATTGATGTGGCGCAATTATGTGACAGTGCTTTCGCTTCTTCGAACCCGTCGATCCGAAATTCTTAATCACAATGATTAATATCTGACAAGGCAGACGAAGTTGCTGAGCAATGAAAGGAGCCTCCTTTTCGGTCCGTGGGAAAACCACCCTGCCATGGCACGGCACGTACTCTGGGGGGAAATCCTCTGCGTGCCAGTCAATGCCGAGCCGTTCCCGCGGCTGACTTTTATTATTCCGCACATGTGTGATACGAACGAAGCCAACCAATCTTCGCTTTCTGCTTCGGTGGGCATGATCTGGGGAATTCGGCGGTAGAGGTGCTGGAGGCAAAGCAACTTATTGAGATTTATTCACTTCTCGCCATGTATGTAGGTATCGAGCATATCCATCGCAGCTGTACGGAAGCAGGTTGATGATCTCCTCCTACTCTTGCTACGGGGCCCCTTGGGTTTCCGAACGGGGCCGAGGAAGGGCCCGGAACAACTTGTACCACGTCTTGTAGCTGATGTTTTTGTGCAAATCATTCATATCAACTTCCATTCTATGCCGGTGGGTGCGACTATGGAGGTCGGCCTGGTGTTTAGATGGAAGGAGTGGCGCGCACGACCGACGACGAGGGCAAGATGAATAGATGGAAAAATCTCTCGACAACAAGCAATTCTTTTGTTGGAGAAAATTGTACACAAGGTATTCCTGCGCTATCATATTTCAATGAGGCTCTGGAATTGAAGCACACATCATTGACAAACGTGTTCCGTTTGGGTATATGTGTGGCGCTGTATAGTGATTCATATTACAAATTGAATTCCATTTGACACTCATCATGAGGACACGACAGGCAAAGGCTCGTTAGGCAATAAACGAGAAACCTATTTTCATGCAAAACTTTGTTTAATAGCTAAGGGCTTGGAAGTGCTACAACCATCAACATAAATAAAAAAAGAAGAACACAACCTGGGCAGAAGCCATGATCAGAATAACAAAACATGATATGGATTTGATTGATATAAGAGATAAAATAACAGACAATAAAATTAAAAATTTGCACCAAAATATCATTTAAATATCAAGATATGCTATGGATAAGAACAAACTAATGGCACATGATATTGATCACTTCTTACAAATAGCATAACTTGATCTCCTCATGATATTTCAGTGCAAAATATTGATATCGTCGTCTGATATTTTATCTCTTATATCAATCAAGTCCATATCACATTTTGCTATTTAATCAACATTTGATATTATTGAGCTATTTTCGTCTACTCGGGAAGTGAAGTCAACACAATCTGTTAATCTTGAATGACAGAAAAAAAAAACAATTCAAATTTTCGGTCTGGTGTCGGCACCCGACATAACTTTTGACAGAAAATTAATATGAACATTTTGACATATAGCTCCTGGACTTCATCTCATAGCTCCGATATTCATCCCACGAAAACAAAGCAATAAAAAAATATTTGATTGGTTTCTTATTTTTGTGATTTTTTTTAGCATTGAGCACGCATGTTAGCAAAAAGAAGCGACGAAATTGGTGCCGTATTTCTTTGTTTCGCAATTAAAAGATGAATATATGTTTTGTGAGATGGAAAACGGAGCAGTTCCCCTAGTTATGATACAATATGCACATCCAGAGGCGTATCCACGTTCCGACTCGTGGGTAGGACAAATAGAGTATATGCCGATTTGGACAACAGTTGTGGTGTTGAGTAATCGATGCACATTCTACCTATACTGCCACTCCAAGCATAACCGTTCCATACTTATATGAAACCCATATCAATATGCGACAGTTGTACTTGCGGTGGCAATATAATCAATTCTAAAAATAATCAGGACTTGGAAAAATCTTTGCGGACAGAATCCACACATAATTCAAGAAATTTTCATCGATTTTCAGGAACGAAAAAATTGTTGAAAATACTCAGAGATGGCATTTCACCACAGTGTTTGCACTGTAGCGCATGAGAAATGCAAAAAAATGAGCCTACAAACAATACTCACCACACTTTATGCGACCCACTCTTTCTTTCGCTGGTGAGTTTACCGAACGCGCGCCGGTGAGTGTAGGGGCCTGCATGCTACAGTGCATGTGTACCAAACTTGTGCTTAAAAAAACGCTCGCACGCGCTCGGCTGCGTATTCACTGCCGTGTACACGCCAGTGAGCGCTCTTTCAGGATCGCAGCAGTAAATTGGTGCGATGTGGTAGAGATCGAATGATTTATTTTAACCGTTAAGACGTTCTCGATCCTGAAACGCTCATGCAGGCTCGCTCTTGCTGTGTACCACGAGCGATGATTTTTTCATAAATGTTGTACAAAATACAACATCACGCGTGCTCGAGTGTTAATTTCATTATAATGAATATTTAAGCTTTACTCCATAGATGGTCAGACGCTGGATGAATAGGAGAATAATGTTAAAATTGATACACTCAGTAAAACTATCGTTTTCATCAAATAAATGTAGCTGTTACTTATCTTATTCTTATTCAATGGTTCTACATTTCAACCAGAACTTGGTATGCTTTTCAACTTAGTGTTTTATTAGCATTTCCACAGTTATTAATTAAATGCTTTTCTTTGCCCGCCAACTGCATAAATATTGTGTGGCAAGTACAATGGAAACACTGTGCCCAAGGAGCCGAGAATGTTTCACGCTATCCAGTGACGAGTCAGCCTGAAAACATCCTAGGCCGGACCGAGAATCGGCCTTGTCATTTCAAGATTGGCAATTCTACGCCTTTTCTCGCAAAGCTAACTGGATACCCCAAAAAATGAAATGTAGATATTATTCAATTCATCAGAGATTACAAGTTAATTGAACCAATGCATTATAAAGATAAGAACACTCTCCATCATCATGCGGATACAGTGGACAACGTTAACTTTACTATTGGTTATCCTCTTATGGCATGTTCAATGCATACACTAGGCCCAGGGAGTCGTGAATGTTTCCCACCCGAAAACATCCTAGACCGGACCGAGAATCGAGCTCGTTATCTCTGGATTGGCAATCCTATGCCTTTGCTCGCGGCTAACCCTCACTCCATTCCTATTGACAAGAAATGAAGCACTCCTTTTATGCAGATACAGTAATATCCCGATTTTATCACCCCCCTGGTGAATTTTGGGGTGATAAAACAGGGTATGTGACAAAATTGGAAAAAAATATTTTCATTCTTTTTAATTCATTCCACAAATATGAATCATTTTATGCCTTGGAAAGGCCAAATGTGTGAACGGTACCCGTTATTTGTCGTCGAAATTGCTTACAGAATATTTCCCAGGTACTCAGAAGTCGTTCGTAATAAACTACAGGCGGTGGAAGTTATTTCATGAAAATCAATGTTATTTTTGGTATTATTTACGAAAATAAAAAGAATGACAAATTTTTTTGGGGTGACAAAATCGGGTTGAAAACGTGACAAAATCGGGACGTGATAAAATCGGGTCGAAAACGTGATAAAATCGGGGGTAGACAAAATCGGGGAGTGACAAAATCGGGTCAACACTGTACATATTTCTTATATTCGAGGCTACTTTAGATTAAAGTTTCGCTATGTATATTCCTGGTTTACGCCATCTCCCAAAGGCACACGCCTTTTATTCAGTATCGGCTTCAATAAAATTTCTCGGGTTACAGCAATTCCTACAACTTTTTAATACCACCTAATTTTTCTTCGAATTGTGTATTGTTTCGTGTGGTCAACAAAAAGTATTATTAAATACAAAGTGTTCGTAATTTTTATTACCTGAGAGATTATCAGGAACCTTCTTCTTCTTCTTCTTCTTCAATGGCTCTTCATTCCAACTGGAACTTGGCCTACTTTTCAAATTAGTATTTTATTAGCATTTCCTCAGTTATTAATTGAAAGCTTTCTATGCCCGCCATTGCATGAGTATGTATCTTGTGTGGTAAGTATAAGGATACACTATGCCCAGGGTGTCCAACCTGAAAACATCCTAGACCGGACCGAGAATCGAACTTGTCATCTCCGGATTGCCAATCCTACGCCTTTGCTCGGAATGCTACTGGAGACCCTGAACCCTAGAAAATTACTGTTATACCAAGAAGTAGCGAAAAGCCAATATCATCTTCTTCTTATTGGCATTAGGGCCGTACACTTATTACATAAGCACTTAAAGGGGAGGGGGATCTGTCATTTTCTTACGCTCCGTATGAACGAAAAATAGTTTAAGTGTGAAAAATCTTATATGTAACAAGTGGTGTGTCTGTCGTTTCGAGGTGTGTGAGATTTTCGCGTTTTTATTCCGTGTAATAAATATATGTATTGACAAACCAAGAACATGTTTGAATATGCGCTAAGCATCACAACCACCCATCACCCACCGGAAAGGATGCAGCCACACCACACACAGTTCCGCTATTCACCACTAGTTGAACGATCACGGAAAAATGGGCGGCCATTGGGGGTGGCGTAGAAGACGCCATGATGGGCGAAAAGCTTGGAGGGGAAATGAGCTAGGTCGAGGGTATGAAAAGGAGATGCGCCATTGGTAGGGATCATTATCCAAACGATAGCCTGGTTCTACAGACGTGAGCGATAAAGCAATAAAGTAAAAAAAAACAAATTGAAAATTATAAGCAAAGTTTGTGAGACAGTGGAAGCGACAAAGTGGAAAAACCATCCAGGTAAAAAAACCCTCGATCAGAACTCAAACCCCTCCCTAATTGAAACGGTGCTTATTACCATCCTTCCCCAATGTGCTCGCAGGACCCCTCTTTTACTTTGTGGTAATTCTTACCGTGGATAATACCTGTGATCTCCTTCCGATCGGGTCAGAACTGACAGTGATCACGTTTCCGGCCAGAAGTGCGAGGATTCGGAAGCAACGCTCGAGCCATCATTTCCGATCGAGTAGATCCACAGAAGCCTTGTTCGTGGGAGCCGCCATTTTGGCCATCAGTTTCGGGACGCTGTTAAACCTGTCCGCGATCAGCTCGAGCGTGATAGAGCCGTGACGGCACGAGGAGGAGTCGAGAACACCACAAAAGTGTCCATGAAAGTGTTCGCGGCAATAACGGGGAGAAAGCAGGCGAAGAAACGGAACGGAGAAGGGGCCCCTTATGGTGCAACGCGAAAAGTGTGGAGGTAGGAGATAGACGGTTAAGGAAGTGGGAGAAGTGAAGGTACCTGTGTGCTTAATAAAGTGGGAAGGTTGCTAAATAGTATTCAGGCGTTTTCTTGGTCGCGAGAGAATCAAGCGCGTATGCCGACCCTGAGGTTTTGAGGAGGGAGTCTCATGTGTGCCGAAGTGAGGGCTGCCCCACTAGTTACATATATGAAGGGAGGAGGGGTTCGAAAAACCCAGAAAAAATGTTTATGTAATTGGTCAGCATGGTCTTGCTTTGTACCCGCGCATCTCAGTGCACGGCTAAGGAAGCCCTGAAAAACCAATACAGACCCCATTCGATTTTGGCAACAACCATTCGATTTTGGCAAGACAATTTTTATTTTTTTTATTTTCGATATTGCTTATAAACCACGTAAATATCGTAACCCTCTTAAAACAAAATGGTTAGACCCAAAAACCGACGTAAAAAAAGGCGAAAAAACGCTTAAGTTTTTTTAAGATAATCGCCTAAATGTCGAAAATTTCGTAGAAGAAATTGATTTGGCCCCGAAACCGACAAAAAACAATTTAAGAAAAAAAAACGTGAATTTTTTTTTGTTTAAACGTTAAGATTTCTAAATTAGCGTTAAGAAGGGTCACAATGTGTGTAGCGTCACAAAAAGTGAAGAAATGTTGAAGTATCATGAGAAAACAAAAATCATTCGATTTTGGCAACATAAATTTTCCGAACGTGTTGCCAAAATCGAATGGGGTCTGTTTATTCAATCCAAATACAGACTATGGGTTCAAAAGCTATGGCCGAAATACTATTATTATAATATACGAGAAAGACACCATTACCCCTAGGTGGATTTTTCAGGGTTTTAAATTTAATTTCACCCATTTGTTTTTGGAATAAAAACGCAGTCGGTACTTAAATGGTCGGGATTGGTGGTCATATGGCTACCACTTAGCCATTTTCTTACGTTCCATATAAATAAAAAAAATATTTGTGTGGGAAAAATCTTACATGGGGAGAGGGGGTTGAAAAACCCAGAAAAATGCTTACGTAATTTGTGTACGGCCCCCTCTGTGCGTAAATGGAACCTTACCTTAAAAATGCCTTTAAAAATATCACTAGAAGTAATGAATCCTATGTTGTGATTATCAAACACAATTCCACCCTGTAGGTATTCGAGGCCACTGTACTTAGACTGGCCCAGGAAACAAAAAGTTGTTTAATTCCACGGGGCACCCCCCAGGATTGTGTCTTTGGGTGAGAAAATCAATCTCTGAAAATTTCAGCTCAATCGCTTGTTGCATAAGCTGGCGCATTTGATTTGAAGTTTGTATGGGGATTTCAGCAAAAATGTATAGGAAAATACACCTCTGTCACTCATTCGATCTGGAAATTGGTTCTGATTGCTCGATTGACCTCAGAATTGCAAAAACGGCAGTTGGTATGCTACAGAACAATTTCACAGAACATTGTATGATGATTAAATGAACTTTTATATGGATTTCGGCTGATGCGATTCGATCAAAAAACCCAAAAATACACAAATCAGCTCCTAATAATTCAGCCGAAAATTAAATAAAAGTTCATTTAATCATCATGCAATGTTCTGTGAAATTGTTCTGTAGCATACCAACTGCCGTTTTTGCAATTCTGAGGTCAATCGAGCAATCAGAACCAATTTCCAGATCGAATGAGTGACGGAGGTGTATTTTCCTATACATTTTTGCTGAAATCCCCATACAAACTTCAAATCAAATGCGCCAGCTTATGCAACAAGCGATTGAGCTGAAATTTTCAGAGATTGTTTTTCTCACCCAAAGACGCAATTCTGGGGGGTGCCCCGTGGAATTCGACAACATTTTTTTCTCCCCATAGTAATCTGGGCCAGTCTACTGTACATATATGGAATTTCCGTAGGCTTCGAAGAGATTTGATAAAAATTATGGGATTGCGGGTGGTATTCCCGGCACCGGCTGAAAAACTAAAACTAGCAACATTTTTTTGCCAAAATTCCTCTGTAGTCTGTACTCCTTCGTTGTGCCCACTCGAGAATTTATGTTACAGTTACTTGCATTGGAACTTAAATATGTAGCGCAATACCATGTTGGGAATACCGGCTGATACCCTACATTGCCATTTTTGGCTTTTTTATTGGGTGACTTGATGTGATTTCTCAAGCGAGTTTTTAGTTTCCAAATTTAATATCATAAATTACAGAAGGATTGTTATTCAAATGCAGTGAAGTTTGTTGCATACATAATTTAACATGGACAATGATTTTTTTTGGAAGTATTCCAAAATTAAAATAATTTACCCAAAATGTAACACCTAACCAATTTACCCCATATTTATTAGCTAAATTCGAGAAAACTTGGTCGTGATACGAAAGGCACTATGACCCTTGCTCAGATGCTTTGGATTCAACAAAAATGTTGTGCGTGGTCTGAAAACTGTAAAAATCGAGTATGGAGTCGCAGTATGTCAGTCGAAAGAATCGTAAAATAGAATAATTTTCTATGTGGTTGGTGATACTAGTGAAATTTACGTGAATTTTACTATTCATTGTAATTTCCAAATTCTTAATATGTATGTGGGAAAATGATTAATATTCTCGGCAGGCCTTTGCGCTTTAGTACACTCCTCTAAGGTTTGATGTCCACTAATTGTCCAGTCAACATAGCGTGCATGCTCTCTG
Organism: Armigeres subalbatus; assembly: GCF_024139115.2. Classification (NCBI taxonomy): domain Eukaryota; kingdom Metazoa; phylum Arthropoda; class Insecta; order Diptera; family Culicidae; genus Armigeres; species Armigeres subalbatus. Next base: position 208,757,085 of record NC_085141.1, on the reverse strand, counting down.
CAGTACCCTGCATCGAAGGGGATCATGAATACATTTGTTTAAACTCGGTTTTTATTCCACGAAGCTCCGCGATGCTTTTCGTTCAAGTGAGTTGAATGGAGGTGTTTAGACGTTTAATTCGAGTTCAATTCAAGCGTCTTGCCCAACCCACTTGCCTTGCATTATACGGCAGTTATAGAATTTGTAAATTTTCAGTAAAATTAGATTTTTCGTATGACCGAAAAAGTGCCGTGTGAGAAAATAATTCATTAGGGCAATCATAATGCTTTACATGCAAATGGATGAAGCTGAAAAACATAAGACTTAAGAACATTCAATATTTGTTCCTAAAAAAATTCGCTACGAACTGCTCGGTTAATTCCATTAGCTCGGCAGTAATATTCACGCAGAAAAGCCACCGGCGCGTATACACGGCCGTGCGCGCGGCTGCGTATTTATCAGCGCTCACTGCAGTGCGTTTTAGAGCCCTTTTTCCACACTGCACTTTTCTGTTGTTGATTGTGCGCTCGGTTCATTTTGTTCGATCTTCTTTTATCACACACTTCTCCAAAGCTGTGGTGAATTCAAACGTAAGAGGCGCGCTCCCGTTCAAATGCAACGGTGCGTGTGAGTGTATTAAAATTTCTTTTCACCACACTGAGGAGATGGACATCTCTGGAAAATTGAACTGTTGAAAATTACGTTAGATCCTATTTTTACGACCTCGTGGTCGTGCAATTACCCGGCGCCGTCTGAGCGTATTTTGAATCTGTGTAGGTTAGGATTGATTCCGGCTCAGATATTTTTGATTCCGTATAACATACAAATCCTCTAAATTCCCGCACTATCCCTGCAGGTTTTTAAATGCTTCAGATTTTTCAGATATCTGCGTTGTCCATACTCAATTTTTGAGGATCCTTCTAAACGTTCAAATTTTGTAATACCTATGTAAATGGTCTAGATTCTCAAAATCATTCAAATCTTCATTCTCATTCGAGGTTAATAGACTCTCTAGAGTACCCAAGACCTTCTTCTGCTTATTCGAATTTCTTTCCCATTTCCTACGGATTCCATAGATTCACCAGACTTTCCAGATTCATCATGAAATGTGGGATGTTTTTCGGGAGGCCTGTGATTGCGGGACAAGAAGGCTGTATCCGGTACTGTCTCCCGTACAATCCGGGACGTCTGGTCACTTTGGATTGGAACTAATGAATCAGCAACTGAGGCTAGCACACTTGTGTGCCTCAGGTAATTAAACTCGATTTTGCTCTGTTTGCGTTGCGCGCAAGCCGTAAAAAGAAAATTATTGCAAATGATGTGTGGTCGGACGGCACCAGACTATCACGCAGCAGCACACAAATAGTCTGCCGGTGAAGTAAAAACGTCAAAACGTCGCCGACCATTTTTTTGGTAAAGTGTTGTGGATTGTTTGGTACACGAAATTTGACCGGATAAAATGTAAATATTCACGGAATCACAATGTTTTTTGGTGCTCTCACCACAATTATGGGTAGGACAATACTTTGACTGTCCTACCCAGGGACATTCATTTACTTGTGCCACCACTTCCGGCGCCATTGTGCACATCAACAGTAATAACACCGAGAGAGCCCTGCCAAAAGTGAAGCAGAACCTCTAGACTTCGAAACCAACCAGCCGTTGTCACCTAGTAGTTAATCATGCACCATCAGCAGAATACCCGATTGGTTGATCACTGATGTACGAAATAGGCAGGCAGAGGAAGTTAGCGCAAGCATGTACAAGCTAAGGATATAAGGCCGTTTCTTCATAGCATCATCAACGTACACTGCCCAATGCCCACACGAAAGACAATCCGACGACGAGAAAGAAGCGTGCACAGCTTGAGCAGACATATTATGGATGCCCATAGCGGAACGTAAAAATCGTCATCGGCGACATGAACGCTCAGGTAGGAAGGGAAGAAATGTACAGACCAGTGATCGGACCGGACAATCTGCATACAGTGTCGAATGACAACGGCCGACGTGGCATAAACTTTGCAGCTTCCCGAGGCATGGTGGTCCGAAGCACTATCTGCCCCCGCAAAAATATCCACAAGACCACATGGGTGATCACCTTAACAAGAAACGGAAAACCAAATCGACCACACTCTAATCAACGGTAAATTCTTCTCCGACATCACGAACGTCCGCACCTATCACCGTAGTGAAAATATTGCACCCGACCACTACCTCGTTGCAGTATGCCTGCACTCAAAACACTCGACGATATAAACACGCGTCGAAGTTGAACGCCGCGGCTTAACATTGGGCGACTACGAGACGGTAGACTTGCCCAAGACTACGCGCAGCAGCTGAAAGTGGCACTCCGAACGGAAGAGCAGCTATGTGCAGTTTATTTTAAAGATGGCTAGAGAGATATTCTATCCGTCATCCGCCTATCCGCCCGGATCAGAGAAACGACTGGTTGCTGCAACACCGTACGAGAGTGAATGAGACACGATACAAACGGGCGCGGATCAGGCAAAACTCAATTTTCTGAAGGAAAAAGCGCCAGCAGGAAGATCAAGACCGTGAAGAAACCGAGCAACTGTACCACCCTAGTAACACATAGAGAAGTTAAACCGTCCACGTAAGGGCGACGTACCGCAGCCTTACATATGCAAGGATATAAACGAAAATCTTCTTACGGACGAACGTGAGGTGATCCAAAGTTGGCGGCAGCACTACGAAGAGCACAGGGAGGAAACGAGGGCGGCATGCTGGTGAACTTGAGAACACGCGCGTAAGACATACGTTTTACGGCTCCAGATCTCCAGGAAATCCAAGAGGCGATTGGACGACTGAAAAACAACAATGCCCCTGACCAACTATCAGGAGAGCTATTTCAACGCGGTGGTGAGACATTGGGTTGGGCCCTCCTTAGCCTAGCGGTAAGACGCGCGGCTACGAAACAAGATCATGCTGAGGGCAGGGGTGCGAATTCTCAATCTCAGTGACTGAAATTTGTTGGATATTGATACCATTCCCTCTTCACACTCACTTCCTAGCAGTGAAAACTGAAAATGGTTAGCAACAACAATCAAAGATAAAGTAAACAAAAGACCTCTCTTCTCATTGCACACGCAGCCCGCACTGACAGTCTATTCAGATCACTCGCTGCTGTGTGAATGCGACGACCCTATATAAGTGCATGGGTGAATACTATCACTTGAAAGACAATGACAGGAAATTTGTGCCGAATGATCATCAGCTTCAGCCCGCTGTTGGCAAACCGAGTTTGCTAAGCTACTCCTGCTTTGTCGTTCTGACTGAAAGGCACCGTCATAGGCAAAGAGGAGCAGAGAAAAATACAAAACAAAAGAATCACACTCAGCAGACATTGTTGATAAATTGCACCACTGGCTGAGGGTGGCTGGGTTCGATTCCCGGTGCCGGTCTAGACAATTTTCGGATTGGAAGTTGGCTCAATTTCCCTGGACATAAAAGTATCATCGTGTTAGCCTCATGATATACGAATGCAAAAATGGTAAGTTGGCTTAGAAACCTGGCAGTTAATAACTGTGGAATTGCTGAATGAACACTGCTGCGAGGCGGCTATGTCCCGGTGGAGGATGTAATGCCAATAAGAAAATGAATAAAGTGAAATATCGGCTAGAGCTTTGCACTGGGTAATTACCAATGTTTTTGAGGATGAGGCTCTGCCACAGTAGTGGGTGGAAGATGTCGTATGCCCCATTTACAAAAAGGGCGATAAGCTGGATTGCAGCAGCTACCACCAGTTGCAAGAGAGTTCGTGGGGCAGGCGGGATTCATGAGTGAACGCTATACCACAAACCAGATGCTCGCTATACGCCAGATATTGCAATGCCGCGAATACAATGAGCCCACATATCATTCATTCTTCGAGACCAGCTATGGCAGCTAATGCACGAACACGAGTTTCCAGATAAACTAATACGGTTGATCAAGGCAACGATGGGTCGGGTGATGTGTGTGGTTCGAGTTTCAGAAGCATTCTCGAATCCATTCAAAAAACGCAAAGGTTTACGGCAAGGCGATGGTATTTCGTGTCTGCTATTCAACGTCGCTTTGGAGGGGGTGATATGATGGTCAGGGATCGACACGAATGGTACGATTTTTACGAAGCCTGTTCAGTTATTTGATTTCACCGACTACATTGATATTATGGCACGTAACTTTGAGAAGATGGAGGAAGCCTACATCAGACTGAAAAAGGAAGCTAAACGGATTGTACTAGTCATCAATACGTCGAAGACGAAGTACATGATGGGAAGAGGCTCAAGAGTGGACAAAGTAAGCTAAAGTAAGCAAGCCACGAGTTTGTATCGGTGGTGACGAAGTCGAGGTGGTTGAAGAATTCGTGTACTTGGTGACTGCTGAAAATGATACCAGCAGAGAAATTCAGAAACGACAACGAATAGAGTTCGCCACCGTACCAAACTGACTATCTACAAAACACTCATTAGACCGGTAGTTCACTTAGAGATTTCGAAGTGGAAAGTGCTCTGTACCATCTCACACCGCAAAAATCGGACGACTGCGGTGGGCTGGGCACGTAGCCTAAATGTCGGACAGTGACCCGGTTAAAACGACGATCCAACGGGAACAAGAAGGCAAGGCGGGCAAGGTGGATCGATCAGATGGACGACGATTTGCGAACCCTCCGTAGACATCGTGGTTGGCGACGTTCAGCCATGGACCGAGCTAAATGGAGCAGACTGTTATGTACTGCACAGGTGACTTCGTCCTTAGTCTGAGAAAATAAATAATAAGTTGCATCCAACGCTATATCAGAAAATGGGCTCGGAAGCTATGGTCAATACATTATTTTTTATATGCACGAGAAAGGCACCATTACCGCTTGGTGAATTATTCGTGTTGTTTTTCACCTGATATTAATAACTATCATCTTACCATCCAAAAAATCCCATTATTATTGAAAGCATTTTTTTTTTTTGATATTTAGATGTTTTAATGATAATAATTACCATTGGTGGGGAATGATCCATTAGGAAAATTATTAACATTATATGAAATAGCAATCAAGTGCCAATAAGTTTCCATTTTATCAAGTTTTACAATCATTACACGTTGACAAAAATCTAGTTATTACAAATATTTGTGTCCATAAACTTTTCCTTTCGTTATTCCAATGTGCGACGCGACACACAACAGCGGATATAAAATTGTCAGACTGTTTAATGGTCTTGTTGAGTTTCTTCTTTCACGGGATCAACAACGACCGGATGCAATCTATTTGTCCGCCGTTAGTGCAGTTCCTTATTACGAAGTCATGGGACGCAAGCGATAATGGAAACAAATGGCGAGGAAAATAGTATAGTAAGTCATCAATTAAAGCAATAAATGCGACTGCGGGGCCAAGTGAAATGGAGTGAAAATGTGCTTCCGGAAACCTTCGAGGTACACACACGCACCCTCTTCGACAAATGGCCGGATTCGGTAAAGTTTCACCACCATCAGTAGTATGACTAGTGGAAGCCGTACACCTTGACCGTCATTTGGCTTCCGATGTGCAGACCCACGAGCAATCGCCAGCAACACAAGAAAATGCTTTTGCTGATGAAGGATGTGTCACACGTCAAGGTGGCGGCGGGTCTTCTTGCGGGTGACGATGTGAGGGGACCTGGCCATAAACCTCACCGGTTCCCCGAAGCCGGGTACATAAAACACAGGGCGAACAATCATTTCGATGTCAACTGTGACGTACGGAAGCGGCAATAAAGAGTGGGCGAATGGGTGCTGCCGGTGGAACGAATGTGTCGGATGATGATACGCAAGTACATATGTTGGGGAGTCTATCAACCTTGGGGAGCAATGCCGAGCTTACCTATTGTGATGTTTAGATTTCCCCAGTGCCCAACGGACAGGGACCTTGTCAGGAAGATGTTGGAAAACTTCACAGCGACGCAACATGTAGTGTGGGGATCCGTTCACATTTATTAACAATGTTTGTTTCTTCTTCGTGTTGTGGCTCTGGTGAAAGTTATTTATATTGTATCTATTACCGTGAATGTCAGTTTTTTTTATTACGGAAAATCAGCTACATGTTAGCATTAGTATTATTGCATACAAATGCCACCATTTAGTATGCAAAACTGAAACTCCAAGCTCTATCTGGTAAAAGGGCGAATGTCCCAAAAGAGTACTCTCTTCGTCGACTTTCCCTCTTTTTAATAAAAAGTGACAAGCAGGGGATTTCTTCTTGGTTTATCACATCAGAATGCTGTTTACATTGCATTCTTTCGTTCTGAGGAATGAATCGTGAAGAAAACATCTGCTTGTCACTTTTATTCAAAAGAGGGAAAGTCGGCGAAACTCTCTTTGCGACATTTACCCTTATTCCAGATAGAGCTTGACTTTAGCTTTTTTGGTCTCTTTGGTATGAACAGGCATTATGAACAATATTGGAAGTATATAAACTGTTATGCTACATTACATTGAAGATATTTCTTTTGTCAAAATTCATATGAATGAGTTATTGAATTTTTAGTAAGAAATTATTTTGTTGAATACACAATTCTTATAGTGAAGATCTATTTTTTTTAAAATTTCTTCGATGTACGAGACGAATCAGCCTAGGGCTGAAAATCTCGGTTATAAATAAATTTAAAAAAAAGTACGATATGAGCATCACTCAGTCTTGAAATATATTTTTGTGGAGGTTTAAATATAAAAGACGTTCCGTTGCTAAGCTCTGGTTATGTTGTACTAAGAATTAGCAAACAGACGTTTTTATTGATAAAGCTCTGTTTTGAAAGTGAATTTCACTGCATTTCCGTATTTTGCCGAGCTCAAAAAAGGAAAACTTAGTCTCCGAAGTTAACGTACGAACATCAAAGTGCAAAGTGGATATGATGCTTTTATTAAGAAAAACTGTTAGCTGAGTATCTGCTTTTCAAATGTGTAGGGTAACCGTGCCCTTAGTGGAGGTAGCATCAATAGTGGAGGTAGTGGGGTTTTAATGAGATTTATCATATTTATACATTTGACGATGGTTTCAGTTCATGCGCCGTGCTTTAAATAACCTGTTAAATGCAACTTATCTTAAGATTGCGCTTGAAAAACTATTGAAAACAACGATTTTCCATAATAAAATTGGGTCACTGGGCTAATGAGCGATCTGTTGATGGATAACACTTACAGGAGGAGAAACTTCAGCTCCGGATAATTAAACATTTTCTGATAGAGACGGAATCACGTCTTACGATATCTCGACCATCATGACTTCACAACAAAAGTTTTTAAGAATGTGTACTAAGGATATTCAGTCCATCTGATTACGACGTTTCATATTTTATAATTTTGCAAACCAACATATTCATATTGGAATGTGTTCTTAAAGAATATGGTTCAACTAATCACATTCATAAACATCCTGAATTCAAGTTCTTTGGGAGAATGTGGTTGCTATCTAACCAAGCCGGAAATATGGCTGAACCTTCATGATTATGCAAAAAAAAAACATTGGAATGTTCTGCGCGAACTTGGTTAATCCATTCCGAAACATCCCAGAATGCTGGCCTTCACACTTTTGTGTAGCTCCGCTAACTTTTGACGTAAACTACGACTAAGAGCACCTCCACCGGAGTCCTCAGCGCTATTCTTATTGTATGTAGCACCAGTGGGAACCATTTATAGGAAAGCTAATTATGTAGACTCACACGCATTCAGCTAGGGACTAAAGAGAGGTGTCACGAAAACACAGAGGACGTAACAATGGACGAACGTCAAAGACGAAACACAGAGTGCACTGTGAAAAACGCATAATGCGAATCCATATAGGTGGCAATTTGTTGAAAACTAAGTAAAACACATATTCATAACCCCACTCTTATTTAACCTTACGTTGAGATTGAACAAGATTAGCCGAAGCCAAACGTCAAGGACGAGACACAGAGTACACTGTGAAAAGAACGCATAATGCGAATCCATATAGGTAACATACACAAAGCACATTGTAAAGACGCATAATGCGAAACCATATAGGTGACAATTTGTTGAAAACTAATTAAAACACATATTCATAACCCTACTCATATTTAACCTCACGATGAGGTTGAATAAGAGTAGCCGATTATCTCGGATAAGTAAAAAGTCAACTACGCCAGAGCTCCAGTTAGCGCAGCGAGGGTTAAATACTGTGAAAGGGGCCCTGGTGCTTCACAGGCTCCATTTGCGGTAAGGTTCTTATTAGACCCCCCCCCCTAACCATTCATTCGTAGGCACGGTAAGCATAAAGCCGCATCACACCGAAAATTAGGGGTCACCTGTATGGGGGACTTTTACCACTGGAACATGCAATCCGTAATGTTATTCTTAGCCAGAAAACCAGCTGCCGACACCACACCGCTATCTAGGCTGTTCGTGGAGAGAAGTTGACATTGACTTTACGTTAACTCTCAATGTGGCTGAACAGCCGAAAATGTCCAAAACCACCCTCGTGTAGCACCCCTTCTCTAATGCTATTTAAGGTGAAGGTTGGTTGAGTACCCAAAACAAAACTTCGAAAGTATTGGTGGAATAAAAACCTTCATATGCTGTTGTAGTATTAGTGTTGTATTTATTACAAGAAAGATTATTAGTAGGCTGGTCCGAAAATCGACCCTGCTCCATCACCCCCATTCGATTTGTCTCATGCTCCGATGATCTTCTGAAAATCTGAGCCAATTTGCACAAAAAATGACTAAGCACAAGCCGTTTTACGTTTGTATGGAAGCTTGTACGAAAAAATAAACCTTCCATTAAACTTACAACAGCGCCTCCCCATCAAGCGCCAACGAAAATAGAGCCCATATAGTTAAAAGCAACACTCCTGAGCCCCTCAACAAAAATGCACCGATTCTTGCCGATCTTTTTACCTAAGTATTAGGTACTTAGTATTAGGTACCTAAGTAACAATTACAAAAAAAAACAGAGTTTTATACTGCAATTAACAACTTTCATAATGATCTGTTAATTGTAGTACATAACTCGATTAAAAAAAAAACATTTGTTAGTTAGTTGAAAAGTTAAAGTGAGAATTATTCTCTTTTTTACTCAATATAGTGTTGACCCGATTGTGTCACTCCCCGGTTCTGTCTATCCCCGATTTTATCACGTTTTCGATTCGATTTTGTCACCCAAAAAAAAATTAAAGTTTTTTTCGTTCTTTTTATTTTTGTAAATAATACCACAAGCAACAATGATTTTTATGAAACAACTTTCAGCACCCGCAGCTTATAATGAATCATCTCTGAGTGCCTGTCAAGGATTTTGTAAACCTTTTTGGTAAGCAATAACGGGTAACGGTCATGAAATGAAGTAAGGCCGTTACAAATATTTAATTGACTTTTTGTCCTACTAGTCTCCGAAAGGTCAAGGGGGGGGATAATGAAAAATAAATATTAAAATGAAAAAAATAAAAAAACTCCTCGGATTTGTTAAAGAATGTTTTGAAAATTCTCAAAATTATCCGAATTTCATTTTGTTGCCCCCTCAAAATATCATTTTTTGGCAAAAAAAAATCCGAGGGGGGGGGAGACAAAATGGATTTTAAATATTTGTATCGGCCTAATGAATTGAAAATATTTTTTTCCGATTTTATCACTCTCAATTTGACTCCAATCTATGCCGTAGTTTTGAAATGCCGTAGTAACTACTCAACATGCAACTACAGTCAACATGTCTGTGATGCAACATAGCTGCTCTGAGTGCGAAAAATTGCCAGGCTACTATGTTGCATTGCACTTTTTAGTGATGCCTCCCTCCTGAGAAGTTCATTAATCATGCCCAAAAATTCGCAATCTAAATTAAAATCGATTGCCATCTATTGAAACAACCAGTAATGTGTTTTGAGTGAAAACTCTTGATTTCTCTATGCCATATGGGCTCTCTCTTCGTATTTAGTATCTAAATGTATCCATTCCCATTGGGGCAACAGTGCAACACAATGATAAATGATGAATTCAACTTCAATAAAACATTTCTTAAACAAACTTGAAACGTCAGCCCCGATACAAACCAACCTTCAGAGGACACCCTATACCTGAGACTTCTATGAACCCAATACCTGAATCTACTGAACGTGACGTTGGAAACTTTTCTGAACCACCCTATATGCATAAATCGAGTTTCAGACATAGTAATTAATTTCCACTCTGGGTGGCTTAATACTCGGAACATAGCCAATTAACTTTGAATGAACCCTACCCTAATAGTTTGACACCACCAAAGTGCGCCGGTGTTTGCATTCGCATCACGATAATTTTTTAGTCTTTTTGTCGGGCAAAGACCGTGATTAATATTGAGTTTCTGTTTCAAACAAGTGATTAATTCGAAAAAGCGAAGTTTCAAAACTCGCCTTTAGCTGTGTCGTGAAAAGAAGTGTAGTGCAATGACCAACCCACCAAATCGTGAAGGGTTATTAAATTAACACTGAACTGCTGTTATATACCAAAATTTGAGCAGAAGTACTTGGGAATCCATGAAGAAATATGTTCATTATCACGGGAATTAATTTCATGTGCTATCAACATGCTATTAGTGAGTTGAATATTTAACTTTTGTTCGACGCTATTCGTAGCTTTTAAATGCTGGTGGAGGAGGGGTGACGGAGGAGTGTGGCTCTGTAGCGAACGGTTGCCATTTTTAACTGCCATCGTTGTTTTTCCCCCAACTATGTCCTTAAGGATAGCGTCTTATCTTTTCACTGGTGGTTTCTAGTTTAGGTATAGCGACTGCATATACATATTGAGCTTTCATCGGTCATTGCTAAAAGTAGCCTTCTTCTTCTTCTTTAATGACTCTACATTCATACTGGAACTTTGCCTGCGTTCCAACTTTTTAAAATTTTCTATTAGCATTTCCTCAGTAAATAATTGAAAACTTGTTTATGGCCGCTATTGCATGAGAATGCATTTTATGCGGCAAGTACAATGGATACACTATGTCCAGGGAGTAAAGATCGCGAAAAGAACTCGGATGGCAATCCCACGCTTTTGCTCGCAAGGCTGGAGGCCCAAAGTAGAACTAAAATATATTTCAATAAACATTCCTAGATATATAGTTATTCATTCTAAAATTCCTTTCTGTTAGGATTTTTTCTCGATGATTTCTTTTTTTGCAAACGAAACAAAAAATCCTCCTAAAATTCCCACCAACTTTCCTGCAGGAATCCTTTAACAAATTCATTCTGAAGCGTCTTTCGGAAACATTTTTGTAAGAATATAAAGAATCTAAAAAAACTGTTTTCCGCGAAATTTGGTCAATACCAAAGCGACGTTTCACAGAAAGAAAACCAATGTTGAAATTTGGAGGGGCACTAAATTTGGAAACTCGCGACTACTTCTAATTTACGTTCATATTTTGCATTCCCGTTTGGATACCAACGATGTAAAAGTGGGTCCCTATATAGGGCCCGGAAATAACGATAGGGACCCAGATGGGAGCTCCTGTAGAGGTGCTCTAAAATGAAAATTTCAAAATTGGGATCCGTTACGAAATTATGTAAGATTTTGAACGTTAGTAGCACCTTAATATTTCGATGAATTTTCGAGAATTATATAACAATTATAAAACAATTAGGGGGTCTCCAGTAGCCTTGCGAACAAAGGCGTAGGATTACCAATCCGGAGATGGCGAGTTCGGTTCTCGGTCCGATCTAGGATGTTTTCGGGTTGGATACATTCTCGACGTCCTGGGCCTAGTGTACCCATAGTGTATGGCAAGTAGCCAAACAAAATACATACACATGCAATGGTGGGCATAGAAAAGCTTTCAAACAATGACTGAGGAAATGGTAATAGAATACTAAGTTGAAAAGCAGTTCTAGTTGGAATGTAGAGCCATCGGGGAAGAAGAAGAAGATATAAAAATCGGCACAGAAACTCTCTACTAATTTGCCACCAATTTTTATTGAGACATTCGATTATCAACGATAAACTACGGAAATTTCAACTCCTTTCCAACCCACTGGGGTGAGAGTTAATTTTCCTTCTGTCTTTTAATTGACGATTTGGCGTTGCAAAAAAAAAAATTTTGAAAAAATAGCACGATAAAGGAAATGAAGAAAATTTTAAAACACTTCTCAAAATTTCTTGACGTAATTGACCGAAACACGTGGTTGAACTTTTGTTGTACTGTGTGATAATAATATAATTTAGATTTTAAAAATTTATTTATGATATAATGCTTTTTTTAAAATACCGTCAACTGGGGGGAAGATGATCATTTTTAAGACAAAACATGCAATAACAATGTGTGTTTACATTTTAAATCGAAACAAATATTTTCAAAACATGTACTGCTATACGTTGCAATAATCAACAACTTTAGTTTTCTGAAATGCATTTGCATTTATTAAAATAAATTAAATTATCACACATTTTTTGAGTTATCTGGTTTGGGGTGAAGTTGATCAAGACAGCTCTACTAAAATCTTTATGACCTAGTAGTCAAAATACACTATGTTATTTGTATGAATGTTGAATTTACTACGTAAAGAAGTCTACGAAGTCAATATTTGAAACGAAAATAGCGTCATTTATGACTATCTCTCTCTTTCTTCCACAAAATACATTTTCATGATTATAATCGAAAAACTCGGATTTCTACCTAGCGGTAACATTACTTGAACGGAGAATATTGCTGACTACCGTTTCATAAAAAAATTTGGCACTTTTGACTGACTTATCAAATGATCATCTTCACCTCAATGATCATCTTCCCCCCAGTTGACGGTACTAAAAAAATCCGAATCCGTGCTGAAACCCGTTTTTATTTAGAATCTTTGAGTAGCGCTTTATAATTATCTTCCTTTTCCCGTGCTATATTTTCGAATGAGCTTCATTCTGTTTCTTCTTTTTCTTGCCAACAAATCCAACAAATCAATTGTTCAAACTCAGTAATAAGTTGTATTTAGTGTATGTGGGGCCCTCCTTAGCCGTGCGGTAAGATGCGCGGCTACAAAGCAAGACCATGCTGAGGGTGGCGGGAAATTGTCTCGACTTCCCTGGGCATAAAAGTATCATCGTGTTAGCAGTGATCCTGCAGCTACGTGGGAATTGGTATGGCTACGGTCAAAGAAATAAGAGTGCAGACTTTTGAAATGGTGCTATTTTTTGTAACTGCGCGTAAGTTATGAAGAACATTAGGTAAGTCGAAATTCCCGCTTAAGCCGTTTTTTTCCTGAAGATTTAATGAAGATTTAAGTATGAGTGAGATTGTGTAATTTGTTTTTGAATTTAGATTGATTTTCTATTGATAAAGTTTTTAGGACATCTGAATATTATTGGACTATTATTTGTTTATTTTGTTGAAATTCATTAAAATAATGATTGTGAAAAATTACAAATACCTACCAAAACACTGCAAAGTATGGTTTTGTTTTCATTTCTTTCTTTGAGACGATGATTTACTCATCGTTTCCATATCGACAATTCAAGTTCAGACATGTTTCATTTAAGATATCACATTCACATTCACATATAAGATATCTTCTTCTCAAATTGCATTGCTTGAAAAGGAAAATTACCCATCAAACATTTAGATCTTTGTTTTGATAATTAATCACACCTGAGAATGACCCAGCTACACTTTTATTGCCCAATCATGTATCAATTACACACAAATAATACAAGCTTCATCGGTTTCTCGAACTCAAGTAATCCGCCCACGGGCATATGTCAGATACACGTGCTTCAAATGTGTTACTTCGACAACAAAACACCACTAAGCCTCCGATCGGCATCGACAGTATTCCTATCGTTTGCGTCGAGCTGCACTAATTATGTAGATTGCAGGAGCCAATCGATGAGCCATCCCCAGGATCATACTCGTGTGCTCAACTCTGCCGTTTAGCCATCCGGTGGCGAGGCCCGAGATATAGATACCTTTGTTGCCAATTTCACCTTCAATCCTGCCTCGGACCCGGGATAACAACGTCATTGGAGCCAGCACAGAGAGAAACCACACCATTCATCATGAAATTAATTAGACAATCGGTTAGGCCGTGGTTTTCATCTCATCACTGTGGGGGGAAGGAAAATCCTCGCTATATTCTGGGCGGTGGTTGCGCTGCGTTCGTCCTTTGTGCCTTCATATAAATAGACACATACACGCACATAAGTACATGTGTTCGCATATGGGCCTTGTGGCAGCAAACCGAGATGTCTCGTGCCGGTGAAGGATGTGGTTTAATCCTACGAACTGAGTGACGGATTCTCAGACTGATGCTCAGTGGAAGCTTTGTTTACCACGTATCAGCCACACACGTGGTGGGTCGCACAGTGAGAAATGCTTGATGTTTCGTCTCTGGGATTGTTGGATGTGGTTGGTATTTTTATTCATATACGGCATTCCTGAGGTCGTAGTGGATGATAAGAATTAGCTCAACAGTGAAATTAAACAGCGATTATATGGATCGTTGCCAGAAATGTAGACTGATAACATGCGATTAAAATGGTTTTTATTATTTCGTCATATGGTCGTACAACCTTTAAGCTAGTAGCACGCGCATTACTTATATTATGGTGCTGGTCGTTATAAAACAACTGGTTTTAAAAACAGTTTAGTTTAGCCTAAACAAATAAAAGTCAAAGAAACATGTCCAAATTATCATCGTAATCCTAATCTATCTGTAGGACATCGTCCAAACGCATTGGCATCGGATAAAAATTTAATAGGTCTTGAAGCTTGTTCGCCAATTCAGTTTTAATTGCACCACTGCAATAGCTTATCGTAGCAGAAATGCAGGCTTCTGTTTCAGCTTGGTTAGTTTTACATCGTAAAACATGTTACATGTAAAGTAAGCTGATGATATTTGTGCAATATATAGAAACAGTTAGCCGCAATCGATTCCAAGTTGTAGCTGCTATAGAAGAAAAATATTCCAAAACAATCAGACTCCGCCATTTCTCACGAACGAAAATTGTGATTAGTTATTTATCGTGGATATGGCCCTTCGGGAAGAGTATTATTTTAGCGTAACATTAAGCCGCAATACTTCCAAACGGCCATTCAAAGCATGATATCGACAAAGCGATTGCATATCAGCCAAGATGCTCTAAACTGAAGGGGAAGGGTCGTTTGGTCGAATTCCATCTGGCCGAAAGGGTCGTTTGGCCGAAAGGGTCATTTGGCCGAAATGGTCATTAGGTCGAAATGGTCATTTGGCCGAAAGGGTCGTTTGGCCGAAAGGGCCATTTGGCCGAATAGAACATTTGACCGAAGAGGTCATTTGAAAAGTGAGAAATTAGGAGTGAAAAGAGAGACGTCTCAACTCTCATTCCTCATTTCTCACTTCTCCTTGTAAAAAGTGAGAAGCACGAAGTGAGTAGTGAAACGTCTCACTACCCACTTCGCACTACTCACTGTTCACAACGGACGGATTCTTGGCGGCGCTTTATCAGATTACACCAGTCAAATAATTGAAAATTGATATTAAATGTGCCCGGTCAAGATTCTTATAAAAAATCCCAATAAATCTCTTACTCCCAACATTTCCTAACACTTGACGATTGGTGTCAGAGACTTCTTTCGCAAAAATCATTTTTAACTGAATCTCTAGACACATTTTGCGTCAACTCGAACAAATGTTAACAGCACCCTCTCAGGCCCCTTAAATCCAGTTTTGTGCCAATAACCACAAAAACACTAGAGTTGCGACGGATCGAAAGATACTGGCCCAGAATGATAACACGAGCTTTCAAAGCATCCCAAATTCGTCAATACGGCCGGGATACGAGCAACTTTAGGGAAGATCGGGAAACCAACCCCGGCGGGAATTATGGTCGTATGCTGACAGGGAAGGGGAATTTGCTCCTCTCCGGAAGTGCAAATCTGATCGAGCGTCTGTTCTCCATGTTAGGAGTGGCTCACAACAGAGTCTGTTTCCCATGTCAGGGGCGACTGTTCATCGTCCGAGTGCCAGCGAGGGACTCTAAACTAAACTGTGCACATCATGCTGCATCGTGTCAGCATCGAGAAGGCAGCGATGTAGGTAGCGCAACCCTGGTAAGGTAGCCTACCGAAGATTCTACAATTACCAAGAAAGGCAAAAGTAGAGCAAACGGATTGATTCAACGGCAACAGACCCGGCAACGATTAAAGGACAAGTCGGATCTTGGAACGTGAGAACTTTGAATGAACCGCACGTGTTGGGCTCCGGGCTCGTTAGCTGCAGAACGTCGGCGTGTAAGTGGCAACAATCCAGGAAATACGGTGGTTCAGAACTGGAGAACGTGAATTCCGGGCGGTGGATCCCATAGCGAACACTTCATTCAAGAACCACATCTACTATAGCGGCGGTTACAGAGCAGAACGAGGAGTTGGCTTCATGGTGATCGGGAAGCAGATGAAGCGTGTTATCCAGTGGAAGCCGATAAGCGACCAAATTTGCGTGTTGAGAATGAAGGGCAAATTCTTCAACTATAACCTGATCTGCATCTATGCCTCAACGAACGATAAGCATGATGACGTGAAGGATGAGTTCTATGAGAGTTCTATGAGCCTACGGAGAGTGCCCAACACACGATGTAGAGATTGTCATCGGGGATGCAAATGCGTAGATCGGAAGAGAAAGTTTCTTTTGCCCTGTCATTGGTACGGAAAGCCTTCATTCCCCTACTAACGATACTGGTCTGCGACTTGTAACCTTTGCTGCTGCTAGAGGGATGGCACACCTGCAACATCCGAGTGGAGACACTTGTTCACAGACAAACCACGTGCTTGTCGACGGACGACATTTCTCGGATGTTATAGATGTAAGGTCCTTCAGGGGTCCGAATATCGACTAGGATCCAGCTATGGGAAAATTCACTCACTCACACGAACCACACCGATTTAAAATACCAATTCATCAGCGAACACACAATGGAAAAAGAAAATTACCCAGCCCAACAGCGAACCAACGAACGATTCATACCTACTGAGTGCCCCCCAGCTGGAATAGGCTAAACCACAGAAAGAGCGAAAAGAAATCGAGAAATGAGAATGAACCTATGCGTATTGTGTGCAGCAGAAAACACTGAGTTGGACTCAGAAGATTGATTCAATTTAGACTCAATGATTCGTTTTGCGGCCTGATTCTTTCTGCCGAATGCTCACTCACCACTCAATTGCAATTTCATTCGCACGCGAACCGAATGTAAACAAATATTCGGCTATGCATCATTTGCTATCTTTAGGAAAGATTCGGTGATGAATTTTGTCTGTTTGTTTTTGGCATGATTCGTTACTAACTGAAGCCAAACGACGGACAATCGAAATTGAAAATATTGGAAGGACTCGTGTACAGTTGCATAATTCAAGCTCTATCTGGAATAAGGCCGAATGTCGCAAGAGAGGATTCACTTCGTCGACTTCCCCTCTTTTTAATAAAAGTGACAAGCAGCTGATTTCTTTGTGGTTTATCACCTCAGCACGATAGAAAACAATGCGAACTTGCATTCTGAGGTGATAAACTGCAAAGAAAACCTCTGCTTGTCGCTTGTATTTAAAAGAGGGGAAGTCGACGAAGAGAATTCTCTCTTGCGACATTCGCCCTTCTACCAGATAGAGCTGGAATTTGTGATTGTATGTAGAGGGAAGAGAAAGAATAGCGCTAATCGAACGGATTTTTTTCCATACCTGCTCGGATCACTATCTTGTAGTTGCAAAAAATCGGTCACGAATTCACGAAACAACAGAACAATGCGTTTCAATATCCAACGCTTGTCAGTTGAAGGAGTTGCTGAACAGTACCACAAGAAGCGATAGGAGATGCCAATGGATCTGACGGCGTCAACAGATTGTGGGAAAATATCCACGAAGCTGTGACTACAACAGCGCAGGAAGTGTTAGGCACTGCTGAGCGACGCTAACAAAATGGTTGGTTTGATTAGGAGTGCCAGCGAGTGACGGACGAGAAAAATGTTGCTAGGGGCCGGATGCTAGTGGCTCGTTCCCGTTCCAACAGAGAGCGGTGCAGTGTAGCAAGGGCAGAAGAGAAGCGAATTCACCGCAGAAAAAAAGGCAACACGCAGAGAGTGTGATAGCTTAAGCGCAGTAGAACATGGATAGAAACGATATGTGAAGGATTTACGCAACTATCAATGGTGCGCGGCATAAGACTGCGCCAGTGCCCGCCATGTGCAATGACCGAGAGGGGAATTTGCAGACAGACAAGACTATGGTGACAGCCAGGTGAAAGGAGCACTTCGAAGATTTGTTGAACGGTGAAAATGAAGGTGTATTAAGGAGCAGGATGGACATAGTCGGCGACGGCCAAGCTGCGCAACCACCAACGCTGGACGAGGTTAAGAAGGCTCTAAACGAGCTGAAAAACAGTAAAGCTGCTGGGAAGGACGAGATCCCAGTCGAGCTTCTCAAACAAGGAAGTGAGCAGCTGCATCAATCAATCTATCATATTACCCAGAAAATATGGGAGGATGATGAACTGCCTACCGGCTGGTGCCAATTACAGAGGAATCACCCTTCTGAACTCGGCGTACAAAATCCTGTCGCGTATCCTGTTTAACAGAATGAGACCACTTGAGGAGTCCTTCGTCGGCGAATACCAGGCAGGTTTTCGTAAGGGCTGATCAACGACGAATCAGATGTTTAGCCTGCGGATGATCTTTGATAAATTCCGGGAGTACAACTTGCAGACCATCTGTTCATTGATTTCAAAGCAGCGCACGATTCAGTGAAAAGAAATGAGCTGTGGCAGATAATGTCCGAACTTGGTTTTCCGGCGAAACTGATAAGACTGATACGTGCACCCAACAAACAACGACAAGCTACAAATAAGCATCTAGGTTGAATTATTGTTTATTTGTGATCTTCGTAGCTGAATAAAATGGATGCTGAATAATTCGCTAGACAGATTTCATTTCAGCATTTAATCTAACTAATATTCGACATGGCCTATTTATTTGTTTACTACCTTTATTTGAAGTCGAACTAACGTTTTCGTTTTATCACATTTCAGCATATTGGGGAAGTTTAACAATATGCTGAACTAATGATTTTTAAAGTTCTCTGTTCGACTATGATGTGATGCTCTGAAAGGGTGGTCGAATTGAGTTTGAATAGTAAGTTAATAAGCAAGCATTAGACATCCTTCTTAACCGTTGTCCTTCTTAACCATTGGATTTCACATTTATCTGATCTATCGCACAGTGGTAAAAAACATTATGCTTTTCAGTTTGAAAGAAAATCTGGATTCTAGATCTGGAAAATATGATTTATAGGAAAATAATGAATTATTTTCAAGACATGCTTTTTATATTCGTGATTTATTAAGCTGTCGGAACGAACAAAACTGCTGGAGCAATGAAAAAACCATGCATTCATGCGCAACTAAATTTACTAAAAGCCGGACATAACGCCGTTGAATAACGTCGAAAAATTATTGAATCTTTGATGTGTGGAATCCCAATATTATCGCATGGATGTTGATGAAATTGGAATAATCTTAGCATTTGACAATCATATCGCAACCGTTTTTCAAGAGGTTCTGAGGAAGGGCGAATATACATTGATTTTATTTTCATAAATTCATAAATCGCATTGGGGACGGATTTTATTTTATCGTTTATCGACATTATTTTTACGTATTTTTCCTAGTGTGCGATGGTTATGACTGGCTGAACAATGGTTGAAATAAAATCTTGTACAGTTATTAACAAACTGTAGTTTGACAGATAGACTTATTGAATAAGAGTCCAATTATGATTCATATTCAGCAATAAGTTTATTCATGTTATGCATTGAGTGAGCCATATCTAACAAATCAAGGATGGCGCGGATGACAACGTTACCGGCAGATGATCAAATGACAGCAGTTCGATACCCGATTTAGGAAAATTTTAAAATGATCATATGAAAATAGCAATTACTTTAAAATACGTTCATTGGAGATCTTAATGATGTTACCTTCTATGTGTTATTATTTTCGAAGAATTCACATGTAGCTGAATTGAGGCTTAGTAAAATGCTTATTAAAGGTTTAACGAATCAGTTAATAAAGTTGTTTTTCAAAATGAGATATTGTAGTTGTATAACTTCGCCAAAATTGTGTGAACAAAGCTTGAACAGAAGTTGTGATAAGAAATAGTACAGACATAATTCAACACAGCGCTGAATTAAATCATCACACTGATGTTAGTTCAACTAGTGAATGTTTGTTGGGCAACGCTGGATGGCTCGAAATCAAGTATTCGGATTGCAGACGAAGTGTTAACCTCGTTTGTGACCTTAGACGGATTGAAGCAGGGTGATGAGCTTTCGAATTTATTGTTCAACATTGCACTCGAAGGCGCCATTAGAAGATTTGGCGTGCAGAGGAACGCACTATCATAACACGGTCGCATATGCTCCTGGGCTTTGCGGACGACATGGACCTTATTGGAGTCGATCGCAGAGCAGTAGTGGAGGCTTTTGTCCCACTGAAGAGGGAGACTTAATAGAGGATAGGCTTAACCATTAACTCTATCAAGACAAAGTACATGGTGACAGGTAGTGATAGAGGAAGACCTAGTGGTGGTGCTGAGGTAGTGCGTGATGGGGATGTGTTTGAAGTTGTTGAAGAATTTGTTTACCTTGGAAGGCTTGTGACATGTGACAATAACGTTTCCCGTGAAGTGAAGCGAATAGGGCCTTTTACGGATTAAGTAACCAGCTTTATTTATTTATCATCAGACTAAGGCCGGAGTGGCCTGTGCTGCACATAAAAGACTTCTCCATTCAGCTCGGTTCATGGCTGCACTTCGCCAACCACGCAGTCTGCGGAGGGTCCGCAAGTCGTCCTCCACCTGATCGATCCACCTTGCCCGCTGTGCACCTCGCCTTCTTGTTCCCGTCGGATCGTTGTCGAGAACCATTTTCACTGGATTACTGTCCGACATTCTGGCTACGTGCCCGGCCCACCGCAGTCTTCCGATTTTCGCGGTGTGAACGATGGATGGTTCTCCCAACAGCTGATGCAACTCGTGGTTCATTCGCCTCCTCCACGTACCGTCCGCCATCTGCAACCCACCATAGATGGTACGCAACACTTTCCTTTCGAAAACTCCAAGTGCGCGTTGGTCCTCCACGAGCATCGTCCAGGTCTCGTGTCCGTAGAGAACTACCGGTCTTATAAGCGTTTTGTAGATAGTCAGTTTGGTACGGCGGCGAACTCTATTCGATCGGAGCGTCTTGCGGAGTCCAAAGTACGTACGATTTCCAGCCACTATGCGTCTCCGAATTTCTCTGCTGGTATCGTTATCGGCGGTCACCAGTGAGCCCAAGTACACGAATTCTTCAACCACCTCGATTTCGTCACCACCGATAGAAACTCGTGGTGAGTGGCTCACATTGACCTCTCTTGAGCCTCTTCCTATCATGTACTTCGTCTTCGACGTGTTGATGACTAGTCCAATCCGTTTAGCTTCGCTTTTCAGTCTGATGTAGGCTTCCTCCATCCTCTCAAAGTTACGTGCCATGATATCAATGTCGTCGGCGAAACCAAATAACTGGACGGACTTCGTGAAAATCGTACCACTCGTGTCAATCCCTGCCCTTCGTATTACTCCCTCCAAAGCGATGTTGAATAGCAGACACGAAAGACCATCACCTTGCCGTAATCCTCTACGCGTTTCGATGGAACTCGAGAATGCCCCTGAAACTCGAGCTATGCACATCACCCGCTCCATCATCGCCTTGATCAGCCGTATCAATCCGTTTTCGTGCATTAGCTGCCATAGCTGGTCCCGATCGATTGTATCATATGCGGCTTTGAAGTCAATAAATAGATGATGTGTGGGCACGTTGTATTCGCGGCATTTCTGCAATACCTGACGTATGGCGAACACCTGGTCTGTGGTAGAGCGTTCACCCATAAATCCCGCCTGGTACTGCCCCACGAACTCTCTTGCAATTGGTGTTAGTCGACGTAACCAGCTTAGGTCCCGCAAAACCAAAACCCTGATTCAACCAGTGGCCCTTTATGGACATGAAGCATTGACGTCAAAAGAGGCGGACCGGAGAGCTTTCGGGGTTTTCGAGCGAAAAGTGCTGGGTACAATACTCGGAGAGAAACTAGAAAATGGTGTGTGGCGCAGACGCATGAATCATGAGCTGTATTAAGAATACAAAGAATAAAATATTGTGAATCGTATAAAATACGGCAGACTTCAGTGGGCTGGTCACTTAGTGCGAATGTCGGAAGAAAGAATAGCGAAAACAATATTCAACAGAGAACCAGATAGAGGCCGGTGACTTCGTGGAAGGCCACGAACACGCTGGCTGCACGCGGTGGAATCAGACATGGGGACCCTGAACGTTCGGGGAAACTGGAGGAACATCGCCCAAGACCGACGATTATGAAGCTCTACAATACGCCAGGCAAATGTGTACCGACGCTGTAGCTAACCAGGTATCCATGTAGGTACTTCAATTGAGTTAAATAATCGACTAAGACATGAATCGACTGATTTTTTTATTGGGCAAGGGAAAGCAGAAAACGCTGGTTCAGTTGTTGTACAAAATCTTATGAGTTCATTTATGGAAAAGTTCGGAATTCGAGAGTGCTCAAGAATTAAAGAGAACTAGTTATATAGTACCTGTGATAGTCCCTGAAAATTTTATGACATTCGGTTTAGAGAATTATTTTTGGTAAGTAATTGTGGACAGCCTTTACTAGCCTAGACTAATATCACTTCCATATGTTGCCAAAGGAAAGTGCTGCGTACCATCTATGGTGGGGTGCAGATGGCGGACTGTACGTGGAGGAGGCGAATGAACCACGAATTGCATCAGCTGTTGGGAGAACCATCCATCGTTCACACCGCGAAAATCGGACGACTGCGATGGGCCGGGCACGTAGCCAGAATGTCGGACAGTAACCCGGTGAAAATGGTTCTCGACAACGATCCGACGAGCACAAGAAGGCGAGGTGCGCAGCGGGCAAGGTGGATCGATCAGGTGGAAGATGGCTTGTGGACCCTCCGTAGACTGCGTGGTTGGCGACGTGTACCCGGGCAGAAGCCATGAACAGAATAACAAAACATGATATGGACTTGATTGATATAAGAGATAAAAGAACAGGCAACAATATCAAAAATTTGCACCGAAATATCATTTAAATATCAAGATATGCTATGGATAAGAACAAACTAATGGCACATGATATTGATTACTTCTTACAAATAGCATAACTTGATCTTCTTATGATATTTTAGTGCAAAATATTGATATTATCGTCTGATCTTTTATCTCTTATATCAATCATATCAATATCTCATTTTGCTATCTTTTCAACATTTGATATTATTGAGCTATTTCCGACTACTCGGGTAGCCATGGGCCGAGCCGAATGGAGAAGACTCTTATATACCGCACAGGCCACATCGGCCTTAGTCTGAAAAAAAAATGTTGCCACAGCTATTGTTTTGGGACTACACGCTGTCTTTCAATAGTCGAGATCTACATGAATGGTATGAAATTTCATCTGACAAAGACCCAGGTCAAAATTAGTAATCAATAGAAAATAATTCCAATTTTAAATTAAAAACATTGTGACTGAAAGTTTTCAGATTTATGTCAGTATTGCACGAAACAATCGATATAGTCTTTTAGTTCTACCTAATGAAAAATAAGAATAATATTTGTACTACTTTGTACGCATTGTCCCTCGATATGATGATGACTAGCTACCGATCTCGGGCGAAAACAATCAAATGCACATCACTTATGGCACAAGCACACATCCTCAAACATCACGAGGCAACGAACAACAGCAATGCCCACAAGCAATTTAGGGCTAGCGTGCGCTTTACCATGTCAAGAATGAAGCTTACGGATAATGCCGTCTGATTCCGAGCCAATTATTATTAAATTCGCCCGTGCTGGAAGGGGATCTCCATGGGCACCGGGCGGGCAGAGCGAACGGAACGACAGGAACTACGGCGCACACTCCGGGAAGTAACTTAATTGAATTAACTAATCCATTGTTTCCGGCTGTCTGTGGTTCGCATTTGCTGATTGGAGAGCGGTCCTTTGATTCGGGATATTTCCAGCAGCTTTGCTGATAAATTGTGGTAACTCCAATTAACAGTGTTCGCACACTGGGCTCCAACGCATCTTCGCATCGATGTTCGGTAGGCTTTAATCCTTCGACATAAATAGAAGCTTAGCGGCGTTCAATTGGTTGCTCGTGATTGTGTGATTTTGGGGGATATAAATATTTGATCTCGCACACATGGTTTATGCCGAAACTGAGTCGATTTTCTCCTACATTTGGTAGTTAGTAGTTAGTAACAGGGTAGGTGCTATGAAATAGGAACAAAACAATAAAAGGATGCGTTAGGGGGAAAATATGTATGAGGAATTATTTTATACCGCTTTGTAGCGCGGCGTGCAATTATTTTACCTTTATGTCAGGGGTTCAAAAATAGTCATGATGTTGTCCCACCCTAGTGCATACAACTTATCTCATAAATTGTACACATAGTATATAGATTCCGTCGAACAAAGTAATTAAGACTTTTTATGCACCACGTGCTTTCATAATCTATTGATAACGAACGAAGTAATACACTTTTATTTTTTTTTGTGCACCGGTGATGAAAATGTAAAAGTTGCATCCCAAATTTTCATTCGGGAACCTTCGAATTCAGTCCAACATTCCATGTAATGCAGAGAAATTTGATTATATTGACTCACTAACTGCGGTCTGAAGTCTGATTGACACCGAGAATGTTTGAGTATTTCGGGGCCTGCTGTACTGGGGGGAAATATCGAACTATCGCTTAAAATATAATTTAGAAGTATTATTCTGATTGGATTTGGAATTTAACTAAATGTTGATGAAAACTGTTTAAAGTAATGTGGTCTCTACCAAAATCGCCATAAGTTATTATATAGATATTAAATGGCGGTTCTATTCTCGTTGTGAAGCCATTCGAAACGTTTTGAAATGGCGAGTCATTATGAGGACTAGTTTGTTTGAAACACTTCAAGACAAAGCAGCATTAATTTGCAAGTGAAAACAAAGCTCATATCGAGACTAACGTAAGAACAGGATTACATATAGTGTGGTTTGAAGGTTTGTAACTTGGCTTCTGTAACTTTTGCGTCATAGTTTTCCAAAGCACGCTTCCAAATTCGGGGAAATTGGAGGTTGTTCTTCTTTTGCGAGTATACGAGCAAACATGAACTGAACATTCATTGCCACTTACGCTTCAAACAATTTCCCATCGTAATGGTAATCTCTGCAGGAAACTTTTGTCAGCAAATGCTGTTCAGATATTGCGACACACAAGTGTATCCATATTTATAATTTTGAAAGGGTTTCATTATGTTCTGGGAAAGACAAAATTTGTGTTATTTTATGGCTTCTTGGAGTTGGTGGCTTAACATCCCAGCTGTGTCAGTGCCTGTTCACTACATTGGTATTCTTATTACCTTTGAATCATCTACTGACCAGAAGGTGGCACGAAAAAAAGAAAATCAACAGTCTGAAACTCAACTGGACCAACCGAGTCTTAACCAGCAGCATTAAATTCCATCACCGACTTTGCCATTAGAGGCCTTCCATGAGTGGGTGCTTATTATATGAAAAGCGCGATTGTGTTTCGACGAGTTGCTCCCGCACGGGATCGGAACACAACTCCCCGCGCGTTAAGCCAGCAGGAAAAAGCATTATCTCCTAACGAGCAGGTTGCGGACCGATTGCTGCCCAACTGGCTGCTGGTGGTGGAAGTTCAGGGAGAAAAGGTGAAAGCAATTACGTTAAGTAGAATTAGCATTCAGGAGTGCACGTAAGGCCGCAAATTGGAGTCGTTCACCATACGCTCTCGAACGGTTTATTACTGGTGTTACTGCTGCTGCCGCCCCTCTGACACTCGTAGGTTATTGTTTGATGCAGATAGGATTTTTTCGCGCCAATAATTACGCCATGTTTATATTTATATGTCGAGGTCAGAAAAAAAGCTGATGCGGATAAACTGCTTTTTCGCGTACTTTTCCAATGTGTTGACCTGTTGGAGTTCGTTCGGCAAAAGATGTAAGAGCCGGGCAGCAAAATTTAATTGTGTCAGCAAGTGAATATAAATTTAAATTTTAGTTCATTTTTAACTAAATTTGATATTCCAGTACGTTTTGTTATCTCTACAGATACATATTTCGACCTCAACTGTGAGTCCGTCTTCAGTGTCTTGTACCTGACTCGACTTCGAGACTTTAGCGTCACTTTTCGTATTCGGAAGGCCACCGGTCGAGTTCCAGTTGTCCTGCATCAAGCAGGCCCTATCAAAGCGACCGTGTGCCGCTTAACCCTTTCAGGCCCACGGGGTCATATATAATAGAAAAATGGATGTATAAAATCGCACGATGGATAAAAGTGAACACTCTCTTTAGCTAAATTGCTTGAAATTAACTACCCAATCAGGGAAAATATCAGGCATGGGAGATCAAGGCCCCACGACAACCTAGAACGTCATGAACACGGTGAAGTTATGAAAGAGTAAATTTTAGGTGTATTGGCAGCGGATTGTATTGTTTCAAAAAAACATTTTTATTCAAACGTATCCGTAGAGCTACTGTGATGTACAAAAAAATATTTTTTAAGTTCCTTGGACGTCATAGGGCATCCAAACATTCCTTGAGTTTAGGACTTGAAATCTACAGCTGCAAGAATATCGTTTTTCAGTACTGAAAGTTTCAATATGCATTCAATTATATTCGTTACACCTCCCGGGGGGCAACGGATATGGTGAGATAGTTACGAGATATTCTGGGCAATCCAAATTGTCCTTGACTGACAAATTGTTCGGGACATAAGATCTACAGCTGCTTTGAAGCTCTCTTTTCGGTACTCACAGCTTCAATATCCGTTCAATTATATCCATTACACCTCTCGGGAGGTCAACGGATACGATAAGATAGTTTTGAGATTTTCTGGGCATTCCGAACGAGTATGGTAAGATAGTCATGAGATATTCTGGGCAATCCAAACTGTCATTGAATTCGGGACTTGAGTTCTACAGCTGCTTGGAAGCTCTTTTCGATACTCAAAGCTTCAATATTCGTTCAATTATACCCATTACACCTCCCGGGAGGTCTGCGCATATGGTAAGATAGTTTTGAGATATTCTGGGCAATCCAAACTGTTCTTGAGTTCGTGACTTGAGATCTACAGCTGTTTAAAAGTTTTTTGCGTTATTCAAAGCTACAATATGAATTCCATTATATCCATTACACTTCCCGGGAGGTCAACCGATATCGTAAAATAGTTTTGAGATATTATGGACAATCCAAACTGTCTTTTAGATCGGGATTTGAGATCAACAGCTGCAGAAAAATCTTTTGAAATGTTGTTGCTGATATATTCAACTGTAATAATCGCATACATATAGTAACTTTGAGAAAATTTTAAATGTTGATGGCGATATACTGGAGCTTTGAGTGGCGAAGACCCAGAGTAACCATTAGCACTATATTTTGCGTTTTCGGCAATATAAAGATTTATATGGCAGGCTCTATAAGCCAGTATGAAGCAGGTTTGCGCTGTGACAGCGTTATAGTCACACTTACGGATTTTTGAAATGCTGGCTGCAAAATGTACTGCTGTGC
Source organism: Armigeres subalbatus (assembly GCF_024139115.2). Taxonomy (NCBI): domain Eukaryota; kingdom Metazoa; phylum Arthropoda; class Insecta; order Diptera; family Culicidae; genus Armigeres; species Armigeres subalbatus. The sequence continues at coordinate 208,729,504 of NC_085141.1, read as the reverse complement.
CTGTAGATCGCATGTTCTGAACTCAAAGACGGTTCTGATGTCCCAGGATATCCCAAAATCATCTAAGCATGTCCCTTGATTTTCAGGAATGTAGGCTGTAGATCGCATGTTCTGAATTCAAAAACGGTTCGGATAACCCAGCATGTCCCAAAACCAACTTACTATGCTTCCTGGTTTCCTGGAATATGTTATGGACATGCTTTAATATATATATATATATATATATATATATATATATATATATATATATATATATATATATATATATATATATATATATATATATATATATATATATATATATATATATATATCCCAATTTCTAGTGACGAGGAAAGCTAGTGACGTAGCTGTAGATCGCAAATTTGGAACTCAAGGACAGTTTGGATGACCCAGAATATCCCAAAACCATCTAAACATGTCTCCTGATCTTCATGAATATATTATGAATGATTTTTTCCATACTGGTTATGGCAAACGTTATCGGACGAGCATTGGTTTATGGATAGGATAAAGCGTCTATGGGCTGACAGTCGAGCTATTCTGTTTCCTGAGTAAAATAGGATGACATCTTCTTGGAATGGCAAACAGACTTATGGTTCGACAGCCTCCGTCACGGTACACAACCTGGCAGGCCTCCGGTTACGCTCAAACACGGCTCTGAACACGGTGCCATAAGGCATCGGAGTCTACCCTAGCATAGACCTGACTTTTTGAAAAGGCACCCATAAAATCACTAGAAGGGCCCTCCTTAGCCGTGCGGTAAGATGCTCGGCTACAAAGCAAGACCATGCTGAGAGTGGCTGCGTTCGATTCCGGTCTAGACAATTTTTGGATTGGAAATTGTCTCAACTTCCTTGGGCATAAAAGTATCATCATGTTAGCCTCATGATATACGAATGCAGAAACCTCGCAGTTAATAACTGTAGAAGTGCTAATTGAACACTAAGCTGCGAGGCGGCAATGTCCCAATGGGAGTTGTAATGCCAATGAAGAAGAAGAAGAAAAAGATCACTAGAAGCGAGTCTCTACAACAGGTAGAGATAACGACCCGGAGGGGGACCTTTTTAACACGTAAGCAAATTTTACAAACAACGAAGGATGTTTTCGCAAAAAATGGGAAGCTGTAGCGACCACCAGTGATGTCGCAGGCAGCAGTAGCGAGTACCTGCAGTATGGCCAAGACTTCTGAGAACCAGGCAGGTCAACAGGAGCTAAGATCCGAGAACAGGGTATCCAAACCAAAATTGGAAAGTAGTTCTACTCAAGAGGCGCTACAACTTGTGACGTGCCACCTGATGAAGGTAGACCTGTGCGCCGGTCATATCATCGGCGGCGGCGGCGTGGTGGTCACTTTTGCCCCGGCGGCGGCGGCGTCACGGCGGCGCGCCGTTGACTTTTATCGGCGGCGGCGGCGGCGGCGTGAACCGGCGTGGATGAAAAAATCAATGGCTGAAAAAATCAATTTTACCGTGGATTTTTGGATTAACGCAGTTTGATTCACACGGTAGGAATCGCCCGTATAAAAACCGACTTCAGTGGATTAAAATTGCAATATTCTGCTTTTGCCGATCATCAAACAGCACATTCAAAATAGTCGGCGATACTAATCAATACCTGATTTCAAAATGGTATTTGAATTACCCCTATTTTGTTACTCTTTGATTTTGATTAATCAAATTTTAACAATAAATCCTGCTTCATTTTTTCGTGCCCCAAAGTGTTAAGATTTAGATTTCGGTGTCATAGAACAAATTGGTAATAACTTTTTCAAAAGTTATTTCCAATTTAGGATTTAGATACATTTCAGTTGCTTTGATCTCAAAATAACTAAGTTTCAGAAAAATCTAAAATTTTCCTGAAGTTTACCTAAATATGCCAACCTCTTGGTGAAGTTTCTGAAAGAATTTCTGGAGGAACCTATGATTTTTTTAATTCCTACAGGCATTTCTCAGTAAATTTCATTGGGAATTCCTTCGTAAAATCCTATGATAATGTCTGCAGATTTTTCTATTTCAGAAAGAATAATCCATTCAGGTTCTTTTTGGGAAATTCCTTTAGTAAAACATAAAATATTCCTGCAGGAATTCATTCGGAAATTTATTAAAGAATGAACTATTTTCTGATGGAATTCTCAAGAGAATTTTCTAAAGGACTTTTCGAGAACCTTTTAAGAAAATTTTGAGCAAATCCCCACAGACATTTCGAAGGAATTCCTAACAGTATTTCCAAAATGCATCAGCGGCTGCTTCCGCATCTTCCTCGATTGCACACCCCAGAGCCAACGTCCTGTTCCAGGTTCTCTGCAAGTTTTTTTGCTGGTCTTTCTTCTTGCATGCGCACTACATGTCCCCACTGTCTGCCTTATTTTATGAACCTGCCTATGTCTGCATTTTTGTATACTTGGTTTAACTCGTGGTTCATTCATTCGTCTGCTCCATTTACCATTTTCCACCACGCTGCCAAGTATTGAGCACAGTATTTTCAACTCAAACACTTTGAGAATTTGATAATCTGCATCTTTTAACATCCATGATTCATGGCCGTACAGGTCGACTGGACGAATCAACGATGTGTACAGAGCTAGTTTTGTCAGTGTCTGTAAGTAGCGTCATGAAGCTACAAAATAATTTTCTGGAGGAATTTTCAAAGGATTACCCTGAGAAATTCTATATTAAATTGCTTTAGGAAGAGCTGGAAGAATTCAGGAACAATTATTTCAGGAACAATTATTGTCAAGGAACTTGCTAAGGAACTCCTAGAGGAATTACAAAAAAAAAATTCCGAAGGAATATCAAATTGATTTTCAAACAAATTCCAAAGCAAAATTCCGAAGCTGACAATAAATTTCCGAAGTAATCCGTTAATAAATTTCTGAAGGAGTTTTGAGAGATTTGGAATAACTTTCTCCGAACTAATTCCTGAGAGAAATTTCCGAATATGGCTGAGAGAATTTTCGAAAGACTTTCTGGAATTCGTTTCCGGAGGAGTTTTTGTGGAAAAATCCTGGAGAATTTTAGGAATGACTTCAGAAATACCAGGAGGCATTTCCTCTGAAATTCTATTATAAATTTCTTCATAAATTCCTTTCAGAATTCCTCCAGAAATTCCTTCAGAAATTCCTTTAGGGGTTGTCCATAAACCACGTAGACTCTTGAAGAAGAGGGGGTTCGAAAAAGTCCACGTCAGTCTACGAAGGGGGCGGGGGTATACGAAAAGTCTACGTAGACTTTTTTTATTTTATTTTTTTTACGGAAAACATTTCATACAGCAGCTTTGTGCGAAGTTCACCTGTTTGATTTTTTTTTCGATTTTTCCGTTTTTTTTGCAAGACTTTACCGAAATAATCTCTCGAATCTCTTATGGATTTCACTGAAGTAATAGTCTGAACTACGGCTTAAAAATATCATGATTTTAACAGCAAATTCTCCAAAGTATTCTATAAAAAATTTCGAAAAAAAAATCAAAATTTCCACTTGGAAAACCTACATTGATTACATTGTAGATTCTACTAAAATATCTTTTGATTTTCGGCAGGAACTTCTTTAGAAACTACAAGTGATTCTTTAGAATTTCCACGGGGAATTATATCGTACTTCGACGAAATTATTTTGAATTTACAAAGGAAGCATCTTGGAATATCCAAGAAGAAGTCTTTGGAATTTCCAAAAGACATTCTTTGGAAATTTTAAGGGGAATTCTCCAGAATTTCCACTGAAGATTTTCTGGGAAGTCCCCGGTAAATTTTTATTAATTTCTGAAATTCTTGGAATTAGCGCTAGGAATTGTTTGGACATACATATAAGCGAAATTCTTCGAAATTTAACGGAAATTTCTTCGGCAGTTCTAATGAAAATTCTTTGGAATTATCGATGGAAAAATAAATTTTTGGAAACTTTCACGAGAAATTATTTAATTTCCCACAAAAAAATATTGCAATTTTTGTAAGAAAGCATTAGTAATTTTCATGAAAATTTATTCTATTTTTTTACGATAAATTCACCACAAATTCAACTGAAATCCTCCATAATTTTCACCGAAAATTATCTGGAAAACTCTTTGGAATGTCCATAGGATTTTTTTAAATTTCTTCAGGAAATCGCTTCTACTTTTCAAAATTTTTGACGGGAAAACTTTTGGAATTTAGAAAAAAATCTTGAGATTTCAACGAACGAGAATTTCACGAAGAGTTCTTTGGAGTATTACCTGGAAACTTTGAAGGTTATCAATCGGGAAATTCTACGGAATTTCTACGACAAACTTTTTGGAATGTAGACTTGACGTTCTCGGAATTTCAACTCAAAATCCTGAAAATTCTTGGGTTTTCTACAAATTAGAACCGGCATGAAGAGTTCAGTGCGAGTTGGCTCTTGTTTCGGACGGTAGAACGATCGCGCGATTTGCCGAAATTTTGTGTTCTGTTTTGTTTTTCCTTAGGACGGTTCGTAAGTTAATTGATGAATATATTTTATTATTTTTACAGCATATACTGTTATTGACAAACGCTCTATATTGTCGAATAGAGCTCCCTATTATTCACCTTTCCCACTAACACAAATTTTCCTTCCCGAGACATCTATGAAAGTAGTATGGGTTCCCTGCATCTTCACTAGTAGATGTTGAACTAACATTCCTTCCCTTCCTTCCGTGATTGTAAGGACGTGGCCAGGTATACAACTGCTACTGTATAGGAAAAGGTACTAATCCCAAGTACCAATTTGCGACAATATACAGTAGATTGCTCAATTGAGCATTGTATAGCCACCCACGATTTGTACAATCACATATGCTATGCTATGCTTTCTACAAATTTGAACCGGCATGAAGAATTATAATTCAGATGCGTGACAGATTTAAAGCAGTGCCTATGCAAGTGCTGGTGGCGGTGGCGCACAATGCCTTCGGAAATATATTTAGAAATTCCTGCACAAAACTCTCCAGGAATTTCTTCAAAAACTTCTCCAAAAATTCATTTAAGAGCTCCTCAAAAAAAATTCCTTGAATAATCTAAAAAAACTCCACCAAGAATTCTTTTGGATATTTCACCAGGGGTTTCTTTGAAAATTTCTTCGAAAAGCCTCCCGGATTCCTTCTTAGATTTCTTCCAGGAAATCCATTGAAAATTAAATAGATAATGAAATAGTTTTCGGTGGAGTTGCTAATTGAATTTTTGAAAAAATAAAACAGATAAATTAAACAACTAACACTGAAAAAATCCGACGGTATTACTGAAAGAATTTCGTAAAGAACCCATGGAGGCATTTTCGATGGAAATCCTGCAGGAAGTTCTGGAAGAATTCTCGAAGAATGTTTTAAAGGAATTGCTGGAAGAAGCTCTGAAGGAATTCATTAGGAAAATTTGGAAGTAATCCCTTATGCAATCTCTGTAAGAATTTATTTGAAGAATTCGTAGAATAATTGCGGAAGAAATTCATGGGGAGGTATTCCTTAAAAAAATTGAAGAGTTGCTAAACTGTTTTTGAAGAAACTTCAAATGGAATTTCTTGAGAAATTTATTAAGAAATATCCGGAGGAATCGCTAAAGAAACTTCCGAAGGAATTCCTCAACGATTCTCCTAAGGAATTCTTAACAGCATTTTCGTAGAAATTACTGAAACAGTTTTTTTGTATGCATTCCATAAGGAATTTCCTGAAGAAATTCTTGAAGGATTTTTTGAAGAAATCCGTAATGGAATTTCTGAAAGAAATTTCGGAGAAATTTTGTAAGACATTTCCGGAAGAATACATGAAGTAATTTTCCAAGGTTTTTTATTGAAACTTTTCGGAGGAATATCTGGAGGAATTTACTAGGAAATATACCAAGTGGTTTGGCGCTTTGGGGATGTATTCAAACCTTCACAAAAGCTTATGTCCCACAGCAAACATAATTTGCGAGTCACCTAAAGGCAGTGTTGTCTTACACTCTGTGCAAGAAATTCTGCTCTTTGATTTTACTACATCTAAACGATGGACATTTAGAAAATTCAAATAGCCTTCTATTAGTTGCACTTACTTAGTTAAGATTGTAAAATCGTTTGGATGGAGTAAACTCATAGAGCAGATTTTTTGCACAGAGTGTAGTACAACACTGCCTACAGATTTAGGTACCCGACTGAATGAGGTTTTGGCTTGGACGAATTCCAAAGACCATTTCAACATTTTTTGTATTATTCTACTTAATAGATTAAATCTACTAGATACAGCCTAATTCAAATTCACAAACTAATCAACCAACCAATTCATTAACCATAACCATAACCAATGTTTGTCACCGCACAGTCTTAGAGGCACCATCACTTGAGGTAGATATGAAATTGAATTCTGACGAGTTCCACCTCAACAACATTCTAACAACTAACTAACAACAACAATCATCACACGAGTTTAGTACTATTCCAATCAATTCCACCACGTTGTATTGTCTTACAAATACGTATTTCGTCTCTGTAAGGCCATCTTCAGTGCCTCTTATTTTACTCGACTCGACTCAAGTTAATTGATTTTTTTATTGCGATTAGTCATCGGCGTGGCAAAATTATGATCGGCGGCGCGCCGACCCAAAATCGCCGGCGGCGGCGGCGTGAGTAAAACCACCGGCGGCGGCGGCGCGGCGGCGCACAGGTCTAGATGAAGGTGCGCGGATGTGAGTCAACGAGCTTTATAACTTCGTGAAGGACAAGCACAATGCCAATACTAAGATCAAGCTTCTAGTGACAAGCATCGAATCCTCCGTTAAAGCTGCCGAGCACGAACAGAACGTGCACAAAAGAAGAGCGGAAGCAGCTAAAAAGCACTGAAAGATGCGGCGAAGCATACAGCTTTCGACGCACTACAGACATCAACGAACCACCAAAATACTCGCACGGAGAAGCAAAGCAGGGACTCGCCAGGAGACCAGAAAGTCCTGAAGAAGCAACGAAACGTGCCGGATTGTGCTAGCGTACTGAAGGAGGGCGTCAAGAACGGTGATTGGCAAACCGTGGAAATCCAACGGGAAAAGAGAAAGGAGCAGATGGAGAACGTGAAAAAGAAGAAGGGGCAGAAGAAGAAAGAAAAACGTCGCTCTTCTCGTGAGAGGGTCAAGGAGGACGCTTTGACAATCGAAGTGATCAGTTGACGTACGCAGCAATCTTACGGTAGGTGAGAGATTACCCGGAGCTCAAGGACTTGGGTGGAAAAGTGGTGAGAACTAGGCGTACCCAGAAGAGTTTAACACAGGTGGCAGTGGTCGAGTGTAGAAATCTGGACGAGATCACGGCGGTAGACGAACTGAGGGATGCAGTCAAATCTCAATCATTGCGACACCACAAAGCCACTGTTGTGGTAGTCGACAACCGAAGCAATGTGTGATGCGGAAATTATTGCTGAGCCGTATCGGATCCGTTCTGACAACGGCAACTGGGTGGCGGATGCTACGGGGATTACGGCTATTCAAGTGATGGGTAGAATCCCTATCCAAGAGGTGGTAGACAGTTCAAGCAAGGGTTTCGTAATCGCCAAAATTAACGCGATCTTTGTGTGTAGCTGTGACGCACCTTCTAGGCGGACTCTGGAGCAGTATAACCGGATGCTGAACTCACTCACGGAGAAGGTGATCCACCGAAAATAGGTGACCATCAGAGGCGATTTCAATGCTTAAGCAGTGGATTGGGGAAGCAGACTTACTAACGCCAGAGGTTACAGTTTGCTGGAGGCTCTGGCAAAGCTGGAAAGGCACCGTCAGTACATTCCGCAGATATGTCAAGAAGTTAATAATCGTTGCCACGTTTTGCAGTCCGTCGCTGGCGAGGAACATAAACTAGAAAGTTTGTGAAGATTATGCCCATAGCGATCACCAGGCGATCTGGTATAGTGTTGGAACATGAACGCCGACGGTACGATGAAAGACAAGGGCTGATGGGTGAAAATGTAAAATGAAGGACTTCAATAAGGTTTATTTTTTATCGAAGCGAGGGCTTGCGATGCGACGATGCCGAGGAAATTAGAGCCAGCGAACAAGCGGCGGCCAAATTACTGGTGGAACGAAACTCTTGCCAACCTTCGCGCTGTCTGTCTTAGAGCCAGGAGACACTTTCAGAGGGCAGGGTTTGAAATGGTAGGAGAGGACCGAAAGTTAGTTTTCCGTGAAGCTAAAGCGGCTTTTAAACGGGAGATCGAAACCAGCAAGTCCAACTGCTCCAATGAGTTGTGTCTAGAAGCTGACGCTGATCCTTGACGTTGGGGCAACGCTAATCGGGTCGTAACAGCGATATTTAGGGGTCAAGTGACGCCAGCGGAAATTTTTCCGGTTAAGCTGAAGATCATCGTGGAGCGTCTTTTCCCGAAACTTGGTTCTACGACGGGGCCGCATATCTTATATATAAAAATGAAATGGTCTGTGTTCGTATCCGCATAACTCGAAAACGGCTGGATGGATTTTTTTCATTTCTTCAGCAGAAACATTCGTTATAGCTTCCGACGGGTTTATATGATATTTCCTAATGCGAAAATTACGAGTAAAGTTGTGAAAATCGTGAAAAACTAAAATTGTGATTTTTATGCGAACTTTGCATGGGCAGTTTCCGAACGCACATTCTCGCCTACTATGCAGGACAACGTCTGCCGGGTCGACTAGTACCGTACGAAGATGAAGACCGATTTACCACTGCAGGTATGCAAGTCTCCAATGACGAGCTGTCATCAGGTATGTCGAAAGGTTTGAAGATAAAGAAAGCTCCGGGTCCGGATGGAATTCCAAATGTGACTTTTAAAACCGCAATTTTGGCGTTTCCGGACTTGTTCAGGTTGGTGCTGCAGAAGTGTTTATTGGATAGGTGGAAGATCCAGATATTGGTACTGCTGCCGAATCCAGGGAAACCGTCTTGGAATCCAGCGTAGTATAAGCCCATGTGCCTGCTGGACACACTGGGGAAGCTTCTGCAAAAGATTATCCTTAATCGGCTGACACAGTTCATGGAGGGCGAGACTGGCTTATAGGAAGAGCAGTTCGGATTCCGAAAAGGCAGATGGACGGTGGATGCAATCAGGACGGTCATTGAAGTTGCAGAGAGAGCGTCCAAGAAAAAGAGGTGCGGCAATCGATTCTGCGCTGTAGTAACGATTGACGTCAAAAACGCCTTTAACAATGCCAGCTGGGAGGCCATCACCACAGCGCTGCATGGAATGCGGATCCCCATCTTCCTGTGTAAGATCTTTAGGAGCTACTTCCAGGACCGGATTCTGGTCTACGATACGAATTCGGGGCAGAAGTCGATCAGGGTTACGGCGGGCGTTCCACATAGGTCCATACTAGGCCTAACGCTGTTGAACGTTATCTACAACGGGGTGCCAACGCTGAAGTTGCCCAATGACATGAAGATTTTCGGATTCATGGATGACGTCGTCCTAACGATAATCCGTCAGTCGCTGGAAGAGGTGGAAATGCTGGTGACGGAAACAACCGAAGCAGTTGAAAGCTGGATGAATGGAGTCAAGTTGCAGCTCGCTCACCACAAAACGGAAGTGGCGATGGCCAGCAACTGCAGCGGATGCAGATTACCATCGGAGGGTACAACATACCATCGGTGTTGACTCGGCGAAATCTATGAGTGATGATTGATGATTGGTTGAATTTCAACATCCATGTCGACTATTTCTGTTAATAGACGGTGCTAGCAAAATCATGCCGAACGTCGACGGTCCGAAAGGCAGCAGTTATAGGCGTCTTCTGGAGGCAGTATCATCCTCGACACTAAGGTACGGAGTTCCAGCCTCGGGAGCTGCGCTAAAGGAGAAGCGTAACCATGAGAAGTTAAATAGCGTTTTTCGTCTAATGGCCATCCGAGTCACGAGTGCGTACCGAAACATTTCGTCGGAAGCAGTTTGGGTTATCACCAGAATGATTCCAATCTGCAGAATCCTAGCTGAGGATATTGAGTGCTACCAAGCGAGAAATGTGAGGAAGGTGGTGAGACTGGACTCTATGGTGAAGTGACAGCAGGAGTGGGACAATGCGGATAATGGAAAGTAGACCCATCGGCTTATCCGCAATGTGTCGACGTGGATTTGTAAATTGTCCGTATCCTACGATACTAATGCTAAGTTCAGATAAGGCAAGTGAATTGAACAAGTCGCTTCAATTGAACGCGAATTGAACGTCTAAGCGCCTTCATTCAGTTGTTAAATTCACTTGCCCTGTCAAAACGTAGCATAATGGTGTCGGGGTGAGTAATCGTCTTCGTCCTTGCTATGAAGCGTTCACTGTGCGAGCTTTATACATTTTCATATGAAGGTATTTTTAACACAGTAGTGATAGAAAGCCTCTAATTAGACACTGTGGAAATGATAATCATAAAGATAAAAATTTCTGATGCTCACCAGTTCAAGTATAGAATATTTTTGGACGGAGAAGAAGAAGTAAACAACGCACAATTCGAGCCAAGTTTGTCAGCATATTTCAAACTGGATTATGCCAAAACCGCGGAGAAAACAGCGGCATCGAAACTTCCAAAACCGCAAAATGGCACCCAAGGGACGCACCCGGCTTGGCAACGATGGCGTTAAATCTTGCAGGAAAACCGCACAAGATCTGCCGCCTTCTGTTCGCACTTTTCCTCTGGAAATCAACCCGCGATTTCATCCTTCCTTCTATTCAGGAGCGGCAGTCATTTTTCCGACACCTCTCACACACAAGCAACGAACGAGCGCAAGAGTGTTGAGCAAATTTATTATCGTCACGGTTTTTTGGATTAATTTGCTGGTTTTATCCCAGGATGCAGTTTTACACTAGGCAAACGATTTCTATGGGGAGATATTCTGCGCACCTTCATTTGATGGTACATTTAACTTATTGCGAACTTTTTTTTTTCAAATCTTGGAATTCATTAATTTAGAATGTTTCTTTCATTTGAGTTTAAATTATCTCGTGTTTGTCTTATAATGACGTTGAAGATATCATAAACTCAACAGTCAGTAGTCTAAAATTAAGACAAGCCTTGATTGCTTTATTCAATCAACCAAATCATTTAGATTGCATTCGTTTAAGTGATGTGCAACAAATTATTCCCAATAACTTCCGAAAAAGTAACAAATTGCGCTAAAAAGAGAACCAAACCACATAACAAAATTTGGTGATTGCAACTCTAATGAGAAAACTTTTTCCGAAAACGAGACATAATTAACTACAAACGGATCAAACGAGCAGCAACAAACTCACGTTCGTTTTGTGCAGCAGCAAACGAAGGAACAAAAACCGATCGACACTGGAGCGGAGCTGCCGTTGATGACGACTGGAACAACAGTGACAACAAACAATCGAAACTATTCACTCCACCGTGGAAAGCGACGGGAATTGTCAGGATTAATCATCCTAGAGACGGGATGGCACTTTTCTTGTTCCCAAACCAATGTAGTTGAGGGAACTAATCCACGTTTAATTCAAATTCTCCCAGGAATTCTTTTTAGGAATCCCAAGTAAATTCTTATCAGACTTCTCAAAAATTCATAAAAAATTACCCCACAGACCTAAGAATTCATTCAAATTCTCTATTCTTATGATTACTTAATATAGATATAGATTTGCATCTGAGCTTCAGCGACATTTTCCCAGAATTTCTCCCGGGGAAAATAAATACTTCGGTTACCAGTGGGATTTCAACCAGATTCTATAAAGATTCTAATTCCAGCAAAACCCCACTGAAACATACGCATATTTCAAAAAAGTTAAATATTTATGCAGCAGGGTTGCAAAATTATGCTTACTGTTCCAACAATGTGTTATGTAAGCAGCAGAACTGCATAAAATATTGATTGATAAGGATGCTATATGCAGGAACATTCAAACTTTTACATTGTTAATTACCTGAATACGTCGAATAGTTTCGATTGTCATGTTGAACGAACTTCCTGAAAATTGCACCGCGGAGCAATTCTACAGCCTTTCAGTACAATCCAATTGAACGATAAGAACAAAAATGAGATATTGCACCGGATGAACCTCAGAGACGGGTTGAGCAAGCTGAAGATAAAACAAGGACTGAACCTTGGACTGAACCGAGAAAGAGAATGCAACTCGAACAAAAAGTTTATTCTCGGAAGCCAACAGCTATTTCGTTTTGACGTGACAATTAAAAACTTTCGTTTAGTTTTTACGTGACAAAACGGCAATAATGTTTCCCGCTGGGTGGAGCGAATTGCACATACGTAGATCCTGTGTTTCTGTGTACGATGCACCGGAGACTGGCACACAATTCCGAGTACATACGTGAATTATGGTGGATCAAATGGAACGAATTGCAACAACTGTTTGGGTTGGGCAAAAACCGCTGACCCATTCGAACAACCGTTCTCGGAAAGTTTTGTTCTTCAAATGTGACAGCGTGGCCACCCTGCGGTTACCCGTCATTATTTTTTTCAGTTTTCACCTTTTAGTTTCAATGAACAGTGAATTCCAATTATTTTGTTCATATAATGTAACGGGAAAATAATGTAATTTGGAATTTGCCTTGTTTTGAAAATTTTCTCGTTTCCTACCGTTTTGAAAATTTCGTCGTTTCCTATCATCGAATTTTACGGTACCTATATCGTCACGCTCATTGAGTTCTCATGTTTGCACAATCATCAATATTTTAATTGAGACAATTCCATCATTACGCACAGTATGGTCACAAACAAACAGACGTAACAGCTCGAATAATTTCCATAAAACTCAGTCGATCAGTTACTTTATCACCACCACGTGCATGTCGCACAAAATAAAGTTGAGTACAACAATTTCAACAGAATGCGCTAGTGTGAGATGTCAAATAAGAAGATACACGAAGTCCGCGCTTCAGTTGAATTTTAAAAAATCGTGGAGTTCTTGGACCATAGAAATATTATCAGTATTACGTATTTTTGTCTGTGGTATAGGTTTGCAAAATCTATTAATAATCACCTGCTGACGAACGAAAAAGTCCTACGATTGATGGATTCCACCCCTTTTATAATATGGTCATTCGCAGCAGCTCCCTAAGACACAGCTTTCCGGGAGATCGCCCCTGCATACAGAAACACAAAACGATCACGCTATGCTTGATGGACAGCACGGCAATAACATCGATACTGACCACTATCTGGCGATGGTTAAACTGCGTCCAAAACCAACCGTCACCAACAATGTTCCGGCGGTCGCCGCGGTACGACCTAAAGCAATCGAAGCAACCTGATTCAGCCAATGCATACGCGCAGCATTCCGAGGCCGCGTTGTTGGAAGATGGGGTACAGTTAAATCAGAAAAGCATGTCTGAGGAAGTCGGGTATGTGGGACTAAGTCGACGGTACGATTGGTTCAACGAAGAGTGCAGACGGATTCTGTAGGAGAAGGTCGCAGCGCAGGCGGTCGTGCTGAAGCAAGGGACCCGTCAGAACGTAGAACGCCATAGACCAAAACGGGACAACATACTCGCCTTTTTCAGAAGAAGAAATGCCGCCTGGAAGAGGCAAAGTGCGAGGAGATGAAACAGCTGGCACGTTCTCAAGAAACAAGCATGTTCCATCAGAAGCTCTATGTCGCGAGCCGAGATGTGCAGGAATAAGGATGAGAGCATCTTAACGGACGAACGTGTTGTGGTCGCAATATTTTTATGGCTTTATGATTGGGAATTTGATTTCACTACCAGCTCCTCACTCGTTAGGAAAGCAGTTATCCAGAGGGGCTCTAGCGAAAAGATAGGGGGCCAAACTAACCCCAGGTTCAACCAACAAAAAAATAGAACTTATCTTATGTACTGTTGAGCTTAAATAACGATTATTAATCAAATCGGAACCTTAGAAAAAAAAACGCTATAAAAATTGCAATTTTATTCGGGAATTATAAAATGCTAGCGGGACAGCTTGTAGTGATGAAACTATTGACTCTGGATCTGACGACCATTCGTGCGCTGTTGTCCGGAGGCGGAGTTGAATCAGGACAAATTGTCCTATCACTAGAGGAGTGGGTATTAAAACTTCTGGTGGAGATCAGAGGATGAATGTTCACCTCCGGGGGGTGGGACACACACACTCGAGTTGGAGTGACCAGGAAACTCGTGATGGTGACTAAATTTGGTGACACAGTCCTAGGTCGTTAAGTAAGCAGCCGAGATATGCGAGGCCGGGCGACTTAGAAGCTGGAAGAAATTCCACAGTCTGATCAAGCTACATCGTATTTCGGACAGCGTTAGATCACGTGTTCAATGGACTTTAAAGCCCTGTAGATTTCACAAATGATCCAGAATGGATAACTACCGAAATACGATACGGAAACGGAGAATGATCTGTTGATTGCTGTGATTGGGCACTGCAGGAAGACGGACGCTGGCCACCGTGCGCAAGATCCGGACTGCTTCAAAAAGGAGAGGGATCCTGTATCCTCTGGATGTGGTTGTGGCAAAAGTGTCTCGGCAAAAAAAGACTCGGCTGAAGTGGACGGAAGGAGACCGGGGGCGATCAATCGTAGCTATTGAAACTTGGTAACAGAACGTTGACTACGTTACGGCAAGCAAGACTGGTACGCTCAAGATCGTATAGTAACCTTCTGTCGATGATTGCTTGGCTGACATGAATACGGAGACCCCTGTTGCTAGTTCTGTGAGGCTTTGAGGGTGTCTGGATTAGTTTGACTCTGGTACGACTCTTTGTTTTCACCGACTGGAAGTTCTGGTCCCTGTCTCTTTCGATTGGAAGAGAGAAGTCAAATAGTTCAAAATTATGACTCTACAACTGATGCCTGCCTCTAAAGACGCGACCACGAGCACACTCAATGGTTCCCATCGTAAGCTCAATTGACGTGAGCTACGCCAGAGAACCTCTCAGAACAAATGCGCTTTCTCAATCTCCTTTCGTCTCAATTTCCAAATTCCGACGAGTGTCAGCATCCACCGAAAGCAACAGAGGCAGTTCACCGAAAGACGGTCTCGCAGACGCACCAAATCGCTCTCCATCACTGACACCATCTAGCTCTTCAGTTATTAGGACTCCGGGGCGTGCTCTTATCACAAGCTTCATGGAAGACTCTATCCATCTCGACTCAGTCGTGCCCATCCCGCCAACGTTCATCAGCCGTCCTGGCCCTGAGGTTCAAACGTACCTTCGAACAGTTTTTTTTTTTTTTTCTTCCTAAACAATGGAGGGGGAATCTGCTCAACAGACATCCTGGGTTGACCAGGAAGTGCGGGGTTAGGGATCACCGAGGGAGGCAGGACTACATCCCCGACCCGCTAAACCGCTTCCATTGCCGCCAAGCCCATAGTCCCTTCGGTACAACCAGAAAGTAATGCTTCAAAGGGGGGCCAGTGCACAACGCACCCTCGAGGTTAGCTGCGTGTCCTTGCAGCACCGAACATCGTAACTCGCTTTTTTAGAAGAGCACCATGGTATCGTGCCAGCGCGTTGCCGGCTTTCCAGGTGGTCTTACCACGCCCTATGTCCTCGGAAGGTGGGAAGGGTCGACTTCGCGCCTGCTTCCCTCTGCACGACTGGTATCAAGAATGATGATGCCGCGTGCACCCCAAATTGACCTTTCTGCGATAGGGCCTATTCTCCAGCACACAGAGGGACTTGCCGACGCGAGGCCTACGCCTGCCCCAGCCTTGACGAGGACCCCTTTCCGTCCTCGGGCTCGGAACCCGCCCCGTTGACCGACGCCGCGAAAGCGACGATACCATGTTGTTCTTCGCGCGGCCACTTGTTCGATAAAAGGATCGAGTTCGACCACAGAGCATGACCACCGGTATGACCCCTGAAGCCGACTCCGATCCCTTGGACCACCTCTTATTTGCGCCTGAACTAGCCATCCTTGAGTCCACGCGCCACCTTCTGTGTAGCTCCGAGACGATTTGGGCGATAGCCGATAAACGCCGTTGGGCGATAGCCGATAAACCAGCCAACTTCATCTTTACACATCCTCCGAACTAGGTTGTCCGGGGTAGTCTCCAGATCACATGTGGCAAGCATGTGGTCATGCATTGCGCGAAAACGTGAGCACACGAACAACACGTGTTCCGCCGTTTCCTCTAAACCTGCGCAAACCAAACACTCGGGCGAGGCCGAGCAAGCCAGCTGCGTTACCTGCACTTTGATTTTGCAGCACGCTTAAACGCCGGGCACATCGAACTCCCCAGGGGGTGCTTGCTGTTCACAGCTTTGCTGGAACAAATCAAACAATTGGGAGGGTTCGTGCAGCATTGTGCCTTATGTCCCTCCAATCCGCAGCGTCGACAGAGATTGCTTCTGTCTATCTGGGCCTTTGCAGTCCCATTGATTGTGCCTCGGTTCCAGGCACTTGAAGCAAACTTCGGGTTGCTCGAATATGCGCACAGGGCATACCGACTACCCCACCTTGACGCTCCCTAACTTGACTACCTTGGAGGCGTCCGCTGCAGATAGCCGAACCAATGCTACCTGCGTCCCTGCCGGACCTTTCCGTAGCCGAACGGCTGCGGTGGGCGTCTCCACTTCACACTGTCGCCGCAGTGCCGTGACGAGCTCTTCGACTTCAGTGATCTCGTCCAGGTCTTTAACCCTTAGATTCACCTCCGTCGTGAGTGCCCTCACCTTGACCGTCTCGCCTAGAACTTCCTCCGCCAACTTCTTGTAGGCGGCGCCCTTTTGCGAGACGCCCCGCTTCAGCTCGAGTATCATCTCGCCCATCCGGATACGTCTTATTTGACGTACGTTGGCGCCGAGTTCACCGAGCTTGACGGCACTCCTCATCGCCTTCAAAACATCCGAGTACTTAGCCTCGTCCGCCGTGATGACTAGGGCATCGCCCCTGGAGCGATTGGCGCCTACCCTAGACTTCTTGCTACCCTCATTCGCCTGGGCCTTCTTTTCGGCCCTTGACGTCTTCGGTTTCTTCTTGTTCTTGACATGGGTCAAGGAGGCGTTATCCCCCTCTATTTTCCTGGTCTGGTGCGGCTGAGAACTTTCAGCCTGCCGTAACCCCTTACCACCGTCTTTCCTGAGTGGATGGACCTTTCCAGGTCCTTCCTCCCCCGGTTTTGGAGGTACCTGACCGGGGTTCAGCTTCCCAGCCCTACTACCCTTGTTCGGGGTAGTAACCCTCCGCATTTTGGAGCGGCCCCCAGGGAGCTCATCCCCTGGAGCCTGTCTCCCCCGTTTTTGTGTCTGCTCCGTTGAAGCAGTCACCCCCGACGTACCCGCAAATACTTGAGCCTCAGTCTGGGTAGACTTTGGCACCACCGTCTTCGCTGGCACGCCTTCGGTCGATTCGACCTTGCCCGAGTCCGCGAATCCTTGGGGCTCAGTCTGGGTAGACCTCGACTCCACCGATTTCACGGGTTTACACTTGGCCGTCCCGACCGCCCTCTCCAGCTTGGCGTCCAGCATCGACTTTCGAAGTTTCTGCAAGCTCCTCTTGAGGTCCTTGCTGATATTATTCTTCGATGACGCAAAGTCGATGATGGCGTCCAGCTGTTCCGTCGCCACCTCGAAGGCCGAAAGCCCATCGCGTTTGCGGTTCATCGCCTCCACAAGCCATGGGCCGTCAATAACCCCTACCGGCGTTTTTCTAGCCGAGATGAAGGTTGAGTGACCCACGCTGGCGCTGCGCACTGAGCTGCCGACTATTGCCTCTGGCCTCCTAGGCGGAGACCTGAACAACCCACCTCTTGCGAAGGGGTTGTCGCCTACACTACTACCACTAGTTGAAGAATTGACTTGGTTTTCCATTTTGGTCCCACGAGTTGCTCGGGAAAAGAGGTCCACCACGCCAGAGCCCAGCATGACGCGGTAATGGACAATTACTGTGGAGGGTGCCCAGGTACCCCACAGGCTCCGTTAAAGGCCTAGCTTATTATTTCACCCCCTGGCCATGCATCCCCTCGGCACGGGTCGCTTGACGCCTTGGGATTAGGGGTTAGGGACGATGGTCCCGGTCTAACTCGCAGTGGCCATGGGGAGGGGTCGTCAAGCCCTTGGACAAAGTCCCTGCTGCCCCACCTTCGAACAGTTCGATTCCTCAATCAAACGCCCTTTCCAGTGCATTGTTCAATGGCTCTCAGTCATCGGTCTGCGTGAACAGGATCGTCGCAGCAGAGGACGCCGCTGCAAGTGATTCCCGCTACCTGAGCGTCTACTACCAAAACGTCAGGGGTCTGCGTACTAAGACAACCGTTTTGAAGTTACGACTCTCATCCTGCGATTACGATGTTGTTGTGCTATCAGAAACTTGGCTCAAATCCGATATTTGTAATTCGGAGCTTTCATCGGACTACTCCATTTTTCGTTGCGACCGTAGCGAGTTTACCAGTGGTCTTTCTAGAGGCGGTGGCGTATTGGTTGCAGTCAAACGTGAATTGCAATGTACCGAAGTGTCCCTATCTGATTGCTGTGCGCTTGAACAAGTCGCAGTCACATTGAAACTCCCTCATAACTCTCTGCATATTTTCGGTATCTATCTTCGCCCAAATTCCGATTGCGAGCTTTATGCTACCCACTGTACCACTGTACGGCAGTGCAAAGCTTAATTGATAAATCATCCGTTAATGACGTTTTCCTGCTGCTTGGGGATTATAATCTCCCTCATCTTCAATGGATCTTCGATGACGACATCAACGGTTATCTGGCAACAAACGCATTTAGCGAGCAAGAAATTTCCCTTAGCGAAGCCATCTCGACATGTAGTTTGGTGCAAATCAACCCCTTCGTGAACCGTAACAATAGGCTGCTCGACTTGGTTTTCACAAATGCTTCAACATTGACATCTCTCAGTCCGTTCTGCCGCTCATACCAATCGACGAGCACCATCCACCGGTAGTGTTACATATCGACACCTGCTGCCTCATACCACGTTATTCTAACCAGGAACCGGATCCCATGGATTACGTCTTTCGGCGGTGCGATTTTAGTTCACTTAATACATAGATTTCTGCGGTTGACTGGAGTCATCATTTCCATGGGCACTCAGTAGATGCTAACGTACTGCTGTTTCACGACAAGCTGTATGAAATATTGCAATTAATAGCTCCTCGCCGTCGTCGCATTAATCGAGGTGTTAATAACAAGCCTTGGTGGAATGCTCAACTAAGAAACCTGCGTAACAGATTGAGGAAGCTACGCAAACAGTACATCGCTAATAAAACTGACGGGAACAGAGTTTCTCTCCATCAGGTAGAAACCTCTTATAACGACCTCCTCGATGCCAGTTACCGAAGATATATGAACCTCTAATCAAATCTTAAAAATAATCCGTCCAGGTTTTGGAGATTTATCAAATCGCAAAAGACGGCTAATCAAGTTCCGAACAATTTTGTTTATGGCGACACTACAGCTACCACATCTGATGAAGCTGCGAACCTCTACAAATTGATATTGACGTACTCCGCCGTTGGTGCGATGAAAACGGAATGAGCGTGAATGTGGCGAAATGTAAAGTCATCACCTTCTGCCGAATCATATCCCCAATAATGTATAGCTATACTTTTGCCGATGCTGCACTAGAGCGTGTTTCGTCGATTCGTGACTTGGGCGTTACAATGGACTCGAAATTGCGGTTCAACGAACATATTTCTACAATAACGGCGAAGGCATTCGCATTTTTTGGATTTATTCGTAGGAATGCAGCTCATTTCACCGATGTTTACACCTTGAACTGGATTGGATACATACTGACGAAGAGGACATTGCAAAAGTCATGATTGATCTGGTAGATACTTTGAACTGAACTCGAGAACGTTTTGTAGTACCATGAACACCTCGTATCTTGTCTTGTCTTGTCCTAGCACATGCACAGCCAGTATGTAGTACCATGAACACCTCGTATTCAAGAAAATGGGATTTACAATATGCGCATAAGCCAGTTGGACCGGATTGGATATATGCTGAAGATAAGAACATTGCAAAAGCCTTGACTGATCTGGTAGATACTTTGAGCTGAACTTAAGAATGTGTAGGAGTACCTTGAACATCTCGTTTTCAATAAAAATGGGTTTGTATGATGGGTATGTGCCTATTGGACCGGATTGGGTACACATCGACGATGAAAACATTGCA
Source organism: Armigeres subalbatus (assembly GCF_024139115.2). Taxonomy (NCBI): domain Eukaryota; kingdom Metazoa; phylum Arthropoda; class Insecta; order Diptera; family Culicidae; genus Armigeres; species Armigeres subalbatus. Next base: position 208,709,494 of record NC_085141.1, on the reverse strand, counting down.
AAAGCCTTGGTTGATCTACTTTGGGTTGAACTTGAAAACGTTTTGGCGTACCTTAAACATCTCGTATTCAAGAAAATTGGGTTTGCATGATGGGCATATGCCTAGTGGACCGAATTGGTTATGTGCCGACGAGGAGAACATTGCAAAAGCCTTGGTTGGTCTGTTAGATAACTTGGGTTGAACTCGAGAACGTTTTGGAGTGATCTAAACATCTTGTTTTCAAAAAAAAATTGGGTTTGCGTGCTGTGCATATGCGTATGGAATCAGTTTGGGTACATATCAATGTTGAGGACATAGTAAAAAGTTTTGGTTGATCCGGTAGATACTTTGGGTTGAGCTTGAGAACGTTTTGGAGGACTTTGAACATCTCGTTTTCAAGAAAATTGGGTTTACATGATGCGCATGGTCCTATTGAACCAGATTTGGTATATGCCAATGATGAGAACATTGCAAAATGCCTTGGTTGATCCGGTAGATACCGCGGGGTGAACTCGAGAACGTTTTGGGAAGCCATAAGCATCTCGTATTCCGGAAAATTGATAACTGTCCTGTCTCAACGATCAAGATGACCAAACTTGATTTAGTGTATATAATTATCAAACATTGTGGTACAGGATTCAAACATTTCAGATTTATTTGCATGCTCTTAGAAGCGATCCCAAGGTTTTGGATATCTGGGAGGAGTCAAAGTTGTACAACATGTCGGAGCGTGTATGGGGCCCCTTAGAAACAAAACAGATATGTTTCACAAATAGTAATATTTCTTTCCATTCCTGACGCCATAATGTTTCTCATGTGTTGCAAAACACTTTGTGCCTAGCTGAGCAGCATTTTATTTTTAACAGTCCCCTGCATGTTCCTTAAAAGGTACATGAAAGTTCCAATTGATTTTTTTTTGTTATTGTAGAACACTTGTAGGCTGAAGCTTCAAAAAGAATTGACGGCGTGATGGTTGTAGTAGAAGGTTGCAAATCTCCATAGGTTTTCATTGAAGTCGCAAGATGTTCCAAAAAGACTCCACCTTTTTGTGTTTACACCACAGTTGTTGTTACTCACTGTGAAACGAGTGCTGTTGCTTGCGGACTCCGTGACGACCAAGAAAAGTGTGACCACAAAGATAGCCCCTTGGGGTAAGCCTATTTCTTCTTGAAAGGACCTTGAGATATCATTACCGATGAGAAGTCCGTAGGAACGTCCTGTGAGGAAATTGCAAATAAAAGCGAGGGTATTACCTAAAAACCCATTCGGATAGTTGATTGAGTCTAGGTGCGATTGAACGCCTTCATGATGTCTAGGGATACCAGCTCGGTATCCTTACCCTGCTTTAAATCGAACATATCAAGGTGTCCAAGGTAAGCTTTCTGGTGTGGATGACTGCAACTTCGGGAGCCGTTCGGACCTGTTCCGTTTTCCATCTCAATGAACATAGGGTAAATGATGTATCTTGGACAAGCGCAGGACATTCATTAGAAAATACATCGAGATTGAATAGTATAAAACAATTGAAAACCACTAGGTTCATCCAAATACATAACCTATGATTAGTCTTGTGTCTCCATTGCCCAATTTTTGAGTAAATTACGTTTACTAGGTGTAAACTGTGATATACTGCGAGCTGAAATATTTTCTTTTTGGACATCAAATATATAATTTCGACATGGAAAATGCATATATTTTGGACAGAGTCATTTTCTCCTAATTTAAAAATGGCCACCTACAGATATCAATGGTATAACTTACCTACACGTATCCACATTCATTTAAGTGCATTTATTTGCTTAACTGACATAGATTAAACCAGAAATAACCATTATTTCGCAATCTTATCGATATCATTGAAAACAGCCTGAAAGTTGGCAATTAATGGTTCATCCGTGTACTGTACATGGGGTGACCAATAAATGTCTGATGCATAAAAACATAACTTCATTTTGGTCACTCCTTTTTCACCCGTCTCAAGTTCATGTTAAGCGATTGGAATATGTTAGTATCTCAATTACTATCAAACTTTGGCCGCAGGACCTCAAGATTGCCGTTTGAACCAATTTAAACGTGTTTCAGGTGCATGTTACGAAGAGTCCTATAATGCATGTTCTCCTGCATACTGGCGTCCAGCAGGAACTTTGGTAGAAAGCTTTAATTTTTAGATAATATTAAAGATAAATAATAGTTGCTTTGTGAATTCTCATCAGGAGCCGTTAGAGTTGAGGTAAAAGTATGCAATGATCATACTTTCGATAAAAATGTTCCTACACATTATCTAAAATTAATCGAAGAAGCTCAGGCTTGTCCAAAATATGTACATGTCCAAAATATATCATTTACCCTAGTTTCATCTCATCGCAAAATAAAGAAATACAGCACCAATCTCATTGGTGAAAAAAATCATAAAAATAATAAACAAACAATTTCTTTTAATTGATTTGTTTTTGATGGAATAAAAATAGGAGCTATGGGATGAAGTGCCGAACCGTTACCCTAATTGAAATGTATGTAGTCCACTTGCACTTGCAAGTCACAGCAAGTCCACTTGCGATCGAAATGGTAATGCTTTGAAAGCTCTTTCAATTCAATTCAATAGGTGTACATTTTCACTATACTTTTGATCAGAAATAGTGCTACTCTATGCTTATTATATTATCAATTTGGATGCTGGATTCTCCAATTTCAAACGTTTAATACGGTACGCCTATGTGTAACGAAACAAAAAAGCTCACTGGAATAACAAACAGTGGGTACAACAAGCCTTGCCTTGTTTTAACGAGCAAGAAATAATCCCAACGCATAGGCATTCAAACGGAAATGGAAATTCGAACATGCCTCTTTGGAGATGTATTTTCTTACAAGCTAAACAGGTGGGTAGCGTGTCGTCATTAGAACAATGGAGTGAATAAGAGGAAAAAATAAGCAAGAGTAGAAAAGGCCATGTTTGAAGGAACAAGACAGGGATGCTCATTATTTGAAAATGAAGCCAATGAGAGGCTGCTCGGGGGCTTTGAGAGGGGAAAAAATGAATATACCTTGAAAGCGATTGTTTCTAGGGGAAAATTCCTTATCGTTGAGGTACGTTCGTTGTTGCGGTGGGGCGGAAATATTATATCATATACATCAATCAAACAGCAGCAATTAAGACAATTGGCGCATTGAAGCAAAGAGTGGAGGGTTGATCCTTGGCTCTGAGATTATTTGTTTGGATTTCGAAGAATTTTCGCAATCCATCTGACAATGCTCAACTTTTCTATAATAGGTCGTGTTACCCTGATAACAGATGAATGACAAGCGTATTGTACAGGTTTTTTACTGGACTGCCTTATACAAAGATATTCAGTTTGTGTGGTAGTGGATAAACATGGTTTATTTTTATTTGCTGAATATCACGTTAACGATGGTGGGTGTAGCTTACGTTTGCTTCAGATTAAATAACCTCCACTCTAATGCACAATCGATGTTATTGTTGTGGACTGTTTTGTTTATTCTGTTGGTGTTGTATATCCAATTTATTTTGCTGGTACGCCTGGGGGTGTTTCCTTGTTGAACTCCCAGTCCAGCTATTTACATATCTCATTCGGATGCAAAATGGTCCAGCTTATAAAATCTCTCATTAAGTCTTTTATAGTACCGCAACGATTGGAAAGATTCCTTAGATTTTCACCGAAAAATTAACAATGTGTGATTCCTTCAATTTCCCCGTAAAAACTTTCTGAGTTGTTGTAAGGAATTTCCTGAATTTCATCTAAAAATCCGTTTCCTCAGGAAAACTGAAGAATTTCAGGAAAATTTCTTCGAAATTCTATGTAAAAATATTCAGACTTCAATCAGAAATTCCAAAAAGATCAATATTTGTTACCTACTAAGATATGAGTAACATCCATCTGACTCACCTGAAATAGAAACAAAATAAATCAATTAGGAATAGCGAAACAATTTAGATTGGGTGGTTAGAAACTGCTCCTATTAATAAATCAATATAGGCTGTTATTCATTACGATTCACATAGTGTGGGTGTTTCTTCGTAACCTTGCTTATTTTCCGGTCAAACAGTTTATGTAATTTGCTGGAGAGCATCTGGCAAGAGGCTTCGAATAAGATTTCAAAAAAGAAACTATGTATCTTGAGTGCTTTCTATATATTGAAGATATCTTTGGGTTTCACATCAGGCAATATGCCCACTACGCTTTTTGCATTTCATGACGAAAATTCGTCCCCAACGTGCAGTTCGAAGGAGCATCGTAAACAGCCATCACCATCCACCATCGTCAAAGCTGCTGCAGGATTCTGAATGTGTTCTACTCCACATCGAGGCAGGAGATGCTCGCTCCGGTTCCGAGGCTAAAGTCTTTCTTCGTACCATTAGATAAGACAGCGCGCGGTGCCTCACAAAAATAACACTTCCCAAAACTGGAACCACGGGAGAAGAAAATAATGGAGCATTCCAAAACGCAAAACTCCCTTATTCGTGCCGGAAGTTGGAACGTTTCTTACTCAGTTATTGCTATATAGGACCCGACTAAAAATAAACCTTGGACTGTCAAAAGGAAACTTAACCCAATCTCAAAATAAATATCCTAATCGATCAAAGCACGACGCTACCAAACAGAAGGATCATTAGTAGAATGCTTTCGACTACTGCTTTTTAAACTTTCCTGTTATTCCGATAGTATATGCATTATGGAGATGTGAGCGAGCTCATGTTACTGATAATGATAATAAAGAAGACGACAAATCGACGAAACTTTGGTGCGCTGCTTCCGATTTAAGTTATCAGTGTTATTTATTTATTATATATATAGTTACGGTATGACCCATTCGTATCCATTACAACGTGGCGCGCAACGTCTTCAACTGGCAACCACGCCACAGGTCAACAACCTCATCAACTTCTACCCCGATCACCGGAAATTGCAAGCTCAACAGTTCGAACCAATATAACCAAACCACAAACCACGCCCGCGTAGTTTACCATCGAATAGCTACGTTGATTCTACATTGACAAGCATAGCATTGGAGCAGTTATAGATTAGAGTTTCTACAACAAATCGATTGGTTAGCATAGACGTATTACGTCTACCTCCAGACCGGCGTAGCGACATGAATTGCATTCGGGATCACATGAACTCTTTTAGCTCCATTTGTTTCAACCTGGACTTGAAAGACTTCGTCTTGCAACTAGGAGACTATAATTACCCAAACTTGGAATAGGTTACATCGAAAGACGGGTTTATGCATGTGAACCCTCAATCTGTTTTGTCCACCATTAACTTCGCATTGGTCGATGGTTTTTCGTTTAATGGCTTGACTCAGCTCAAAGTAGTTCCCAGCAGAAATTATCAGTTTCTGGATCTCGTCCTCGCCAACGATGCAGCTAAATCTTGCACTGTTTCCGAAGCCATCGAAGCCCTCATTTTCATGGATGCTGACCATCCCGTTCTGGACATAGTCTTCAACCTTCTGGGCCTGTTTACGTTCGACGATGCTTCTGACGTTCACCAAATGTACGATAACCGCCGAGCTGTTTATTATAGTTTTTGTGATGCCATCTTATGTATTGACTGTTCACCCATCGAACTTGACGTCTGTGTAGATGATGCTGTTAATTATTTCACTCACCAAATTCGTAGCATAATTGCGGAGCACGTGCCCTGTGTCGTCCGAAGCCTATGACTCACTGGTCGAACAGTCGTCTGGGTCGGCTAAAGCAAAGTAGGGCATAAGCATTGCGACACTACTGCAAGAATCGCACGCTAATCACGAAGCAGGAGTTCCTAAACTTTATTTCCTAGGTACCTTCAATGCCATCAGGGCCACCGCCGATCAAATAGCTGTTGCAAATCAGTTCACGCCTAGAAATGCTTCAGATTTACGGTTCTGTCAGCCATCAGAAAATTGAAAAGCTTGTACAAGCTTGAGAACATAAACATAAGCCCGGATGGTATTCCGTCTTCTGTGCTCAAGAATTGTTCGAACTCGCTGGCTCACACTGTTGCTCCAGGAGGGAAAGTCGTACATTTCCCGTTTATAAAAAAAGCGAAAAAAGGTATGTACAAAATTACCGATGCATCACATTCCTATGTTCTTGCTCCAAGGTATTCGAGATAATCATGAATGACGTCCTATTCAGTGCCAATAAAGCGTACATCTCTACTGCACAGCATGGCCTCTATCCATAGCGATCTGTAGAAACGAATTCAATAGAGTTTGTTTCGCTGTGTGTTCGTACCATGAACTCCGGTGGTCAAGTTGCTTACACAGTTAGAATAACTTGGAGTTTCTCGCCATATGGCGTGCTGGTTTAAATTATAAGAGAGTGAATAAGATTAAGGATTTAGGAGTAACACTGGATCAAAACATGACATTCATGCCGCACTATCACGAGCTCATTGCAAAAGGTAATCGGCAACTTAGATTCACTTTCAAACTATATGAAGGGGGACCCTCATTGCCCAAAATCTATGTACGGTTTTCTAGTTCGTTTTATCCTTAAATTTTGTGATGTAGTCTGGAGTCCTTTGTATAGCGTCTGGATCTCAAGGCTAGAAACCTTGCAGAGTAGATTCGTGCGTTATGCACTTTGGCACCTACCATGAAGGGATCTTCTCACATATGAGCACCGATGTAGACTACTTGGTGTAATTGACACTCTTCAAATGAGATGGAATAGATCGCAAGTTGCCGTCGTGACCAAAATCGTAACAGGTGAAATTGATTCCCCGGAACTTCTCATGAGGTTAAATCTTTATGCTCCGGAACGAACAATACGACAACGAGATTTCTTGCACCTTTCTCCACGTAATCGACTGTATGGCATGAATGAACCTTTCCATGCTGCTGTGGCTGCTTTTTTATCAGCAATTATAGTTCAATCATAGTTAATTTCCTATTTTCCTGGTATTAGACCACCCGGCTTGAACATTTATTTACAATGTTCTGAAAACTTAGATGTGAATATGTACATTATGTGGAGCTTTTATGATTTGAAAAATGTATTGGATGTAACTACTTTCCTTCGTTGGGACTCGAACCCTCGGTAGCTACCTCCAATAAATTTTTGAAATCATAAAAGTTCCACATGATGTACATATTCACATCTGAGTTTTCAAAACATTGTAAAAAAAAAGCATTTATATGCTATTTGATTTGAACTTACCATTGACCACCTTAAGAAGATTGTAATCGTTTAATGTAAACTTGTTTAAATATTTACTATATTCATTAAGGCCACTAAACGTCAGATGATTCTATGCAATAAATATAAACATAAACATTAAGTGTCTGTGTCAGTTGTTTAATGCAGATCATTGTAAACCAATTGAGTAAATTTAAATACAATAAAAGTAAGGCCCTCCTTAGCCGCGCGGTAAGACGCGCGGCTTCAAAGCAAGACCATGCTGAGGGTGGCTGGGTTCGATTCCCGGTGCCGGTCTAGACAATTTTCGGATTCGGAAATTGTCTCGACTTCCCTGGGCATAAAAGTATCATCGTGCTAGCCTCACGATATAGGAATGCAAAAATGGTAACCTGGCTTAGAAACCTCGCAGTTAATAACTGTGGAAGTGCTTAATGAACACTAAGCTCTGTCCCAGTAATGCCAATAAAAAGAAGAAGAAGAAAAGTAAGTGAAAGTTCTAATGATAGTTAGATTTTTTTAAAACCGAGAGCTTTCTAAAAAGATAACAGAACTAATACATATGAAATAGAGTTATTCGTAACGAGGTGACCAGGTGTGCAGAAAGAATCGATTATGTTAGATATTGACGAAATCTTTGATAATAATGGATATGTTTAATTCTGCAACTTCATCTACGATTTGTGAGGGTGTTTATGCTACAAAACACTGCCTTTAATCGCATATTAGTCTTATATGAATTAAATTTCTCGAGTTGTGTAACGATCTGTAAAGGTCATATTCATCATCGTATTATCTAATGTAACTGTTAAATAGGAATGCTTGTTCAGGAAAAGTCGAAAAAATATCAAGTCGACTTGTCCCAGGTGGAAAATGATCGCAAATAAGGTTTTTTGCTTGATAATGGGACTAATATGCGGTCATTTTCTAGATGGGATAAGTAGGCTTGATGTTTGTTCCTCATTTTCCCCTTTTTTTGGTATTTTTCATATGGGACTAATATTTGTCTATTGTAAACATAAACATAAACATAAAGGACCTCCGTCGTCCACCGCAGCTTAGCGGGTACTGATGAAACCAAATTCCCAGCACCAGGTACCAGCCGATCTCTCGCAATACATTTTCAGAACTAACTCTCTCAAATGTATTTTTGTACACATCATGTCAACCAAGTAGGATGAGTATTTAGTATTGTCCGGGGGATCAAACCCCACCGAAGGGGCGGTTACCCTCCAATACCTTTTCCGAACTAAATCTATCAAATGTTGTACATATGCATAATCAAGTTTCAGACATAGTAATTAATTTCCACTCCGGGTGGCTTAATACCCGGCATATAGGCAATTAACTTTGAATGTACTGATCTCGAGTGGCGATCTCTCTTCGCTTGTGTGGTCGTGTTGGGATCTGACGACCAAACTGGCACAACCTCACACAACCCTACTTCATTGAGCGCCGTTGCTGATGAAGCAAGTGTGTAGGAGCCGGACAATACTAAATACTCATCCTACTTGGTTGACATGATGTGTACAAAAATACATTTGAGAGAGTTAGTTCTGAAAATGTATTGCGAGAGATCGGCTGGTACCTGGTGCTGGGAATTTGGTTTCATCAGTACCCGCTAGCACACGAAGAAAGATTAGAATCAGTACAAAAACAATTCCTATTATTTGCTCTTCGTAAATTAGGTTGGACAACATTCCCACTTCCATCATATGAGGCACGCTGCAAGCTTATAAACATTCAATCTTTGAAAGAGCGTCGTGAAACTGCAATGGTTTCATTTATTAACGATATAGTTTCGCAGCGTATTGATTCAACAAACATTTGATCTAAATTAAATTTCTACATACCATCTCGACAACTGCGTCATCGACATACATTTTTAATTAATCACTGCCGTACAAATTATTCAAAATTCGGACCTCTCAATCAGATGATGGCTATCTATAATCAACACTTCGAAACTATTGACTTTACAATGTCTCGGCAGAACCTAAAAAAATATTTTGTCACAATTCGAAACCTACACATCTAAATTTACATTAAATCGCAAAATTAAACACTACTTAACCAAACTATTTTTATTTTTATACACTATAATACCGTATTTATAGCATTAAGAAAATAAAGAAAAACATGTATATTGTATATGTACTAGTCTACGTCGGTTGACGAAATAAATAAATAAATAAATAAGCTGCGGTGGACGACGGAGGTCCTTCGTAGCTTAGTAGGGAAAGCACCTGTCATGCGAACTGGGGTCGTGGGATCAAACCCCACCGAAGGGGCGGTTACCCTCCAATACCTTTTCCGAACTAAATCTATCAAATGTTGTACATATGCATAATCAAGTTTCAGACATAGTAATAAACATAAACATAAACATAAACATAAACATAAACATAAACATAAACATAAACATAAACATAAACATAAACATAAACATAAACATAAACATAAACATAAACATAAACATAAACATAAACATAAACATAAACATAAACATAAACATAAACATAAACATAAACATAAACATAAACATAAACATAAACATAAACATAAACATAAACATAAACATAAACATAAACATAAACATAAACATAAACATAAACATAAACATAAACATAAACATAAACATAAACATAAACATAAACATAAACATAAACATAAACATAAACATAAACATAAACATAAACATAAACATAAACATAAACATAAACATAAACATAAACATAAACATAAACATAAACATAAACATAAACATAAACATAAACATAAACATAAACATAAACATAAACATAAACATAAACATAAACATAAACATAAACATAAACATAAACATAAACATAAACATAAACATAAACATAAACATAAACATTAATGCAACATTTGTGCATCTTTTGCCTTTCTCGTATACGTAAAAGCTATATGATCACTCCAACATCAAACTTTTGATAGAAGGCTCGAAGACCCATATTGTTATATACCAATCGACTCAGCTCGACGAACTGAGGTGATGTCTGTATGTATGTGTGTATGTGTACAAAATTTTGTAGACACACTTTATGGAGCTTGGCATTGGCCGAATTACTCACAACAAGTTCCATTCGACTGAAAATCCTGTCCCATTGTTTGCAATTAAAAATTGGCCAGAATTGGACTATGGGATCAGAAGCTATGGCCAAAATATTATTTTCTTTGCGCAAAACACGCTAAAAAGCACTCACTCATATTTATCAGTATTTACATGAGAAAAGCACCAACACCGCTAGGTGGATTAATCAGGGTTTTTTAAATTATTTTTGCTTTTACATAATAAAGGATATGCTGTTTTTAAATGATTTTTGAATTAAATAATGTATGAGAAAATCACTTTTCAAAGACGCTGGTAGTCTCCATTAAATTTCTATCACATCTGCTTTTTGCACTTAACAACGTTTTGCCTCTGGGTCAGTCATGAGATCGCTCTTGACGTGTCATAAAAGACAACAAAAGAGCAACAAAATTGTAAGTGATCAGCATTTTTGGATCACCTCCTCCGGACGATCTCATAGTAGAAAAGGCACTTAAATCAGCTACAGCAGCAGCAGTGGAGGTGATGGAAACAAGAACAATTTCAATGGGCCTTATTCCACAACTAATAAATGACCTCAGAAGCGACCTTTTGCCATCTTCCCTAGTCCTCACTGAATCAAAAAAATTGGATGAATTATTGGATGAAGTGAAACATGTTTCTGCTGCTGTTTCCAACTTAAGTAACAGTGCAGAAATAAATTCACCTCCCTTACACAACACTTTGGCAGACGAGCTATATGACCCTTCAACTACTGAGCTGTCTCCACAACAACAAGAACTGCATCAACACCAACAACATCAACAACAAGAACTGCAACAACAATCTTTCCAAGACTCCAATGAACGGCAAAAGGCATCAGAACATCTACAACAACCACAAAATCAACAGTCCCAGCAAGACGTGACCAATAATGCAATCATGAACCTGTTTGCTGAGCGTCGAGCCAATTCTCTAAGTTGAGCAACAAAGCTCAATCGAAAAATACCTTTCCTCCGCTGGTTGGCGGATGCTGGGAAATAAATGGTATTGGAGGCCAGACTGGTCGACATACGACAAGAAGCTGAATAGGCAAAAGCTCCAAGAAAAAGCCGTTGATAAGGCTAGACAACGAAGGAAACGAAGAAAACAACAATCCGTTCGTATTAGCAACAAACCACCTGCAACTGTCAAAGATCATACTCAAGGACACATGGGTAAAGACAAGGAACTACTTGCTATTGCTCTAAAGTTAAATTTGCCGGTCCACCCTCTATCACCAACCATCCAATCCCTGGTCTATCGGTCCCAAAACTAATTAATTTTAGAAAGGGTGAAACTATCAACCCATATCGAGCAGAACCACCTATTCAAAAAGAACAATATCAACCAGAAAACTATCAACAGTCACAAAGCCAACAACAACAGCAACAGCCAGCACAACTTTCTTGCAGCAGCCGACTTCAAATGGATATCGAGCACCCTCCTCTGCTGGACCCAATGCGACCACCTATAGTAAGACTCACAGAGCAATCTGCGTCTGGTGATCGACGTTTTTTAAAAGCACGACTACGGGACCCAAAAATTATGGACATTGTGCGGATGTTCCTGCCATACTTGCACGACCAGCCACCTACAGTATGCATTCGTGGAATCTTCAAAACCAGCGCCACTTTTCAAATGATATTGGAGTGAATCAACTTCATCTCCATGACATTTTGCAGGCCCTACGTAGTTTAGATGCTTCGAAAGGTCCTGGTCCTGATGGAATCCCTCCTATATTTATGAAAACCCTAGCAGTGGAACTAACCACTCCATTATTTTGGCTATTTAATATGTCACTAGAATCAGGAAAATTCCCAAATATATGGAAAAACTCATTTTTGATACCCATTTTCAAATCTGGAAAAAAATCAGACATACGTAATTATCGTGGAATAGCCATTATCTCTTGCATTCCAAAACTAGTAAACAAGAAATTATTCAAACAAGTAAAAAACCGAATAACAGACGCACAGCATGGCTTTTTTAAAGGGTGCTCAAGTTCAACTAATCTTCTTGAATTTGTTGACTATACCCTGAATGCAATGGATAAAGGAAACCACGTAGAAGCTCTTTATACTGACTTCAGTAAAGCATTTGATCGCATAGATATACCCATGCTTCTATTCAAATTGAAAAAAAAAACTGGAATTGAGCCGGGACTACTCAAATGGCTTGAATCCTACTTAACTGATCGCCAATTAATTATAAAATTTAACAACAATAGATCAAAACCCATTCAAGCCACTTCCGGTGTCCCCCAGGGCACTCATTTGGGGCCTCTATTATTCATAACATATGTAAATGACATTTCCTTCATTTTTGACAAACTTAAAGTGTTAATCTATGCAGATGACATGAAGCTCTTTTTGGAAATAGGGAATAAAAATGACCTCAACAGAACGAAATATGCACATTCTACGAATGGTGCAATAAAAGCCTATTGCAACTGAATGTAAAATAAATGTAACCTTATATCATTCAGCAGAAAAAGAACAGCATCAAATCTCTCAATTACATTACCCAGCCAACACAAAGTCGCATATCCTAGCGAATAAGTGTACAAGGTGGAGGCGATATAGGCGCATTCCTCCATTTGACTGCATGCAAAGTGCACGTATATGGCCTCCACTTTGTACACTTATTCGCTATGATATACGATCTTGTGTTTGCTGGGAAGGAAACCAGGTTGTAGAGAAGTGCGATAGAGTTAGGGATTTAGGAATTATCTTGGACTCCAAACTAACGTTCATCGACCATTACAACACCATTATTCATAAAGCAAATATTATGATGGGTTTTATAAAACGTTTCTGCTATAACTTTAATGACCCATACAGAATTAAAACATTATATATTGCTTATGTAAGATCGATACTGGAATATTGCAGCATTGTATGGTCTCCATTTTCAATAACACACGAAGAAAGATTAGAATCAGTACAAAAACAATTCCTATTATTTGCTCTTCGTAAATTAGGTTGGACAACATTCCCACTTCCATCATATGAGGCACGCTGCAAGCTTACAAACATTCAATCTTTGAAAGAGCGTCGTGAAACTGCAATGGTTTCGTTTATTAACGATATAGTTTCGCAGCGTATTGATTCAACAAACATTTTATTGAAATTAAATTTCTACATACCATCTCGACAACTGCTTCATCGACATACATTTTTAATTAATCACTGCCGTACAAATTATGCAAAATTCGGACCTCTCAATCAGATGATGGCCATCTATAATCAACACTGCGAAACTATTGACTTTACAATGTCTCGGCAGAACCTAAAAAAATATTTTGTCACAATTCGAAACCTACACATCTAAATTTACATTAAATCGCAAAATTAAACACTACTTAACCATACTATTTTTATTTTTATACATTATAATACCGTATTTATAGCATTAAGAAAATAAAGAAAAACATGTATATTGTATATGTAATAGTCTACGTCGGTTGACGAAATAAATGAATAAATAAATAAATAAGTAGATTAAGAACATTTTTTACGCGAGAAAAGCAATGAAAATTATTCTACAGGAGATTAATCATCTGTTTGAAAGCACACTTTGTCCTGTAAAAGTCAAAGAAGTATATGCTTCCTTCTTTAATATGATTCCAGATATGATTAAGAAATTATTTCTTATTCAGTTAGTGCATTTGTTCGGTTTAAAACAAGAGAAGGTATGATTGCTTTTTTCAATGAATGAATTTCCCCAGAAGACAAGATAGGATATGATTCCATTTTTCATTTTAAACATTTGCTAGCTTTGAGGCAAGCAAATGATACCTTCTTTGAAAGAATGCATTTCCTCAGCAGAAGGCAAAAAAGGATATGATTCCTTCTTCCATTTTGGGCATTGGCTCTGTTTAAGGCAAGGGAAGATATGATTCATCCAGAAGCATTTCTGTATTTCTGTTTGATTGTTTTAGAAGAGTACGACAATATGATTCTTCTTTAAACATACTTTTCATAACGCATGTGAGAATAGGAGTTCTTTTCCTAATAAAAGAGAGAAACGCACAATGGGCAGGTTTTCATGCATACTCTTACATGACAAGTATAAAAATAATTCAATGCAGATTCATCTTGCTAAAAAATGTGTCAACATTTGAAATGTTCCCGTTCTGACAGGAACCTTCTCTATTTTTATTTTGCTGCGTCGTACAATCATGCATCCAATTATCAATTGCCAATATGATGGGAACAACGTAGCTGAATGGCTCGACAGATCTCATTAATTAATCAAACAGCTCTAATATGAATTATGCTAAATGACCAATATGCCAAACGACGATCATGCCGTACGCTGTGTCGAACCTCTCGCCGATCTAGCCAAATCACCAAAAAGCAAACCCGTCCACTGATCTTCTCTTCGCAAGAACACCTTACGGCGGCAGCAGTCTCTACGCCATTGATGAATCTTACCCTAAGACTTCTACTACCTGAAGAAGTTAGCGCAGCTCATCCTGAGCCTGTTCCATAGGCTCCGAAGCTACCAATCCTAGGAATGCAGATCAACGCTGCTCCCTCAGTGGTAATGATCTTTCTTTCTTAGTACGGATAATCAAAAATGTTTCCCAGAAAAGTCGGTATTACGAAGCTATAATTTTTAGGCCGGAATGCATATGCGAAAATCGTAATACTTGGTTTAGATTACGAAATTATGACATGCCATTCTTGCCATTGCTAAGCCAAATAACCCAATAACATGTCTAAAACAAGTAATCCAAACATAGCCTAAACGAAGACCAAGTTCTGTTAACACAAGTAAACAAACTGATTC
Organism: Armigeres subalbatus; assembly: GCF_024139115.2. NCBI lineage: Eukaryota > Metazoa > Arthropoda > Insecta > Diptera > Culicidae > Armigeres > Armigeres subalbatus. The sequence continues at coordinate 208,694,480 of NC_085141.1, read as the reverse complement.
TCAATGTTTTCCTGCTCGGGCAGCGGACCCACGCCAGGGAATTATGTATAATCGCAAATTGTTTTCATTAACTGAATTGTACACATAAAAGTTGTGCATAATGTTGCAGCTGCAATTTCGCTTGATTTGTGAGCTACAGCCAGCCGGTATTGCCGGTGGTTGAGAATTGGGACACGGAGCATTTGGACGCTGTGCCAAAGTCGGTCGGGTGGGTGGTATCGCTGGGCAAACAGACCAAGTTCAGTACATCTGAGTGCGCGGGCGACTGTCCGTACGGCACCAGCCGTGAAGGGAAAACTCGTTGCTCCGGATGGTCGTTGCTTAGCGAAAACTAGATCCAACAGTCGTTTGTATGTTTTTTTTCGCTGCTGGAAAATTGTTTATTCCAACAAAGGTTGCCAGCTTCGGAGGATGAGTTTTGGGAAACGCGCAATTTAATATTTGATTGAGTTTTTCTCCATTAGTTTCATGAATGCGGAATTTACGGCAAATGAATTCTGCATCCGGGAACAAATTCATGGCGTATGGGTTCGAGAGAAATCGTACTGTAATGTGTTCTGGGGTATGTCAATGGTTACTATCAGAACTGGGCAAAAAAACTGTTATATGATGTAGATATGGGTAAAATAAATAAATCCAGTTGCACAGGTGGATATTTGCTCTGATTATTACTGTTAGCGAATACCAATATTATCAAACCGTGATAAATCTGGTTTAGTCTATAACCGTACAATAGCGGACAACAAAAATGCAAAAAATTGTCTTTCAAAACCAAATTGCTGCCACTTTTATTATCTCTACAAAAATAACAAGACATCATTGTCATTTCGTCAAAGGGGTCGTACAAGTAGTACGTAGGCATTTTTTGAGGTTTTTCGACCCCCATGTAAGATTTAATTCATACAAACGATTTTTATTTTTTTGGTGGGTGGGTTTAATGGTGCATAAGAAAACTACTAACCCACTCCCCCCATAAGTACTTACGTAATATGTGTACGCCCCCAAAGCTGACTATACTTGATAGAAATGAGTGCTACAGTTTGATTGGACGATACGGTGATTAAGCGATGTGGAACATCCCACATAAAATCAATACAATAACTGCAAAACGCAATGGCATTTCTCGAATGTATCGTTTACAGACTCACCCACATAGGCAAGCTAAAACCCATGAGACATGAGTTATTTATTCCAAGCCAAAGCGATACGATTCAAGTTAACTCGATGCTTTGAAAGTTGCTTACGTGAAATATCTGGGAAACATAAGGATGATTAGATTTGTGGCATTATCTCATTTTAAAATAGAGGAAAATACCTAATTTTGGCATTCTAAGCCTTCTACCAAATAGAAATATAAGAAAAGCGATTAATTACCTTCAAACGCAGATAAAGATCAACTGGTATACATTTGTATGCTCTTCTTTTGATAATTGCTGTTCACTAAATATAACAGCTCTTAGCACAAACTCAGTAGTTGAATATTCTAATAACAGCTCATCCTACTTGGTTGACATTGTGTACAAAAATACATTTGAGAGAGTTAGTTCTGAAAATGTATTGCGAGAGATCGGCTGGTACCTGGTGCTGGGAATTTGGTTTCATCAGTACCCGCTAAGCTGCGGTGGACGACGGAGGTCCTTCGTAGCTTAGTAGGGAAAGCACCTGTCATGCGAACTGGGGTCGTGGGATCAAACCCCACCGAAGGGGCGGTTACCCTCCAATACCTTTTCCAAACTAAATCTATCACATGTTGTACATATGCATAATCAAGTTTCAGACATAGTAATTAATTTCCACTCCGGGTGGCTTAATACCCGGCATATAGGCAATTAACTTTGAATGTACTGAGGTCCATCTTTCTTTTATAAGCATGGCAAGTTCTATTATTAGCTAGAATTTGTTATTTGGCAACTAGACATGGAAGTAGGCAACTGGTTATGATTTGGTGCCAAATTCTGTTTGTCTGTGGGCCGCAGGCTCATCTGCCTTCACTCAAAATTAGATCAGTTTTATGAATAATAAAAACTGACTTAAGACAAAAAATGAGTTTTTAGTCTCGACATCCATTTTATGTCATGTAGGCAGATAGGCAAAAGTATTTATACCAATTTAACCCTTATGCGGTCAACAAAAAACACACGTGAATGTGTACCCGAGTACACAGAAGTTGATAACGATTTTCTACCGACTTAAATAATTTTGGCTATTTTGAAAACGGGAACTGATTTTTTTTGTCCACTTTCAAGATTTACAGCTTTTGTCTATGGTTATTCAAGAAATCATTGAAGTAATGCCTTATATTCTACACGCGTAGACAAAGGTCTGTCAACTAGTTTTAAATATGCTATATGCGGTCCTTAGAATAAAAGGTGTTCGTCCTTCATCCTCTAGCTTTAGTCATCCAAGAAATCCCTGGAGCAAGGTCCTAAGGTCTACCCGCGTAGCCAAAGGTTCATGGTCCAAATTTAGATACGGTACATAATAGCATGTTCGTACTTGTGGTAATTAGCATGGAATTCGTTCGCAGTATTTGTTTCGGGTCATCCAACAAATCTCTGAGTCATTGAATCTACACGTATAGCCAAAGGTGTATCGATTAGTTTCGAAAGCGGTACATGCTCTTGAACAAAATCTACACATAAGTGTTATTAGGTATAAGGCTACTACGGTGTCACTTTTGATATGATTAATAGTCTGCGTAAAAATCTGGATAGAAGCTACTGTATTTTATTAACACAATTTAGAATAAGTGCCATCGCCAGATATCTTATTCGTAGTTTCGCTAAAACCAAATAATATGTTTTTCTTTCTCACAAACACATTCTCACGCTATATTCCGAAGTGTGCTGCTGTCAAAGGAAACGAATATTATTTTTTAGTCCCAGTTATTATTATTTTATTTATTTATTCAGGCTAAGGCCAAAGTGGCCTGTGCGGTATATAAGAGTCTTTTTCATTCGGCTTGGTCAATGGCTACGCATCGCCAACCACGCAGTCTACGGAGGGTCCGCATGTCATCTTCCTCCTGATCGATCCACCTTGCCCGCTGCGCACCTCCTCTTCTTGTGCCCGTCGGATTGTTGCCGAGAACCATTTTCACCGGTTTACTATCCGACATTCTGGCTACGTGCCCGCCCCACCGAAGTATTCCGATTTTTGCGATGTGCACGATGGATGGTTCTCCCAGCAGCTCATGCAACTCGTGGTTTATTCGCCTCCTTTCGAAAACTCCAAGTGCGCGTTGGTCCTCCACGAGCATCGTCCAGGTCTCGTGTCCGTAGAGGACTACCAGTCTAATGATCGTTTTCAAAATTGTCAGTTTGGTACGGCGGCGAACTCTATTCGATCGGAGCGTCTTACGGAGTCCAAAGTACGTACGATTTCCAGCCACTATGCGTCTCCGAATTTCTCTACTGGTATCATTTTCGGCAGTCACTAGTGAGCCCAAGTACAGAAATTCTTCTACCACCTCGATTTCGTCACCACCGATGCAAACTCGCGGTGGGTGGCTCAGTGGCTCACATTGTCTTCTCTTGAACCTCTTCCTATCATGTACTTCGTCTTCGACGTGTTGCTGACTAGTCCGACCCGCTTAGCTTCGATGTTAAATAGCAGACACGAAAGACCATCACCTTCCCGTAACCCTCTGCGGGTTTCGAAGGGACTCGAGAATGCCCCTGAAACTCCAACTACGCACATCACCCGATCCATCGTCGCTTTGATCAACCGTGTCAGTTTATCCGGAAATCTGTGTTCATGCATTAGCTGCCATAGCTGGTCCCGATTGATTGTACCAATTGTATCATCATTTTCCATATCAACGAAATGGGTACTTTAATGAACATTATGCAACTCAAATGGATTGCATAATATTCATTATAACACTCATTTGGGTGCTATAATGAAAAACCAACATCAAAACAGTAGTTACATGACTATATTTTGCTGAATTAGCTTGGGTAAGTGTTCAAATAGTGTATTCTCTGCGTCGCGTAATAAATTAAACAGTCCATCAACATGACATCCAAAATGTCCAAAGGCAAGTACATCTTTCGTTTCGCGGCTTATCGAACTATGCAATGTGGCAGGTAACATGGAATCTGATTGTTCTCTGCGGCAACATGATTTATTGGCAAGAATGATCATGTGGAGATAATTAGACTGTACAATTTTGGTACAGATTTATGATATTAAAGTCCATTTTTCGTCATTGCAAAAAATAGCGTGTGCAACTCGTTGCAAAACTCGATTTTTTCAGCACTCTTAGTATTTATCCAACTCGGCAAGCCTCGTTGGATAAACGTACAACTCGTGCTGAAAAAACCATCTTTTTCCAACTTGTTGCACAAACTACTATTTCTATCTTTAATCATCATATAAATATGAAACACGATATGATGGAAAAAATGAGATCTATCCTAATTAATTGCTGTTCTGACTTCTCTAACTGTTGAAGGCTAGGTGGACTGTATGCTGCGCTGCTGGTCGGATGGATTGCCCGTTCCCCTCGTGGGACCGAGCCACGGATGGACAACACCGGTGGTTGCCGTCGCAATGGAGGCAGGTCTGGGACTGGCTGCCTGTTGACGATGGATCGTCCCTCTGGATAGGCCGAAACGGCCGTCGAAAATTATTTAACTCTTTCAGTTGGAAAATTATTACTAACTCTGAATTGGCTCTGAAAAGAGCCGGTTGGAGTGGTGTTGAAAAGGGAGCGAACGTTGGAGCAAAACACAGAGCTACACAGTTTAGTTCTTCATTCTATGTATTAATTTTCTTCAGGATACACAAAATTTCTTCGTAGCCTCGCTGCTACCACTACCACTACGCAACGCTTGCGATATCGGGCGACGTCGGTGACGATGCATCAGCAAAAATCAGCTGCACCACCCCTCGCACTCCTACGGCTGTAGCTCGACGCACAACTGCTGATCGCCGCACGGCTGCGGGTGTCGGGTCGGTCTCGTTCTCGCTCGTTGCTGTATTCCTTTTTGGGTCTGCTGCTTCGGCTTCCTTCGTCCGTGGCCTTTGAACAACTGAATGACGCTTGCAGAACAGCGCGCTGTTTTATAGTTGAATCGAGATGACTACTGCGCTCTGATTGGTTGATTGTATCTGACCAATCACCGTACTTCAGCCCGTCTTGCGGACTGAACACTAACTTTTCGCGATATGTTTTATGACGATCGAGAAAGGCATCATCACCGCTAGGTGGATTAATCTGGGTTTTTTGGTATCGTTCCGTTTGGCCTAAACCAGGGTGAAATTCCGTTACAATCTTATGCTGACATTTGTATACCAGTGGAAAGCTAGACCAATAACTCTACTACTAGCGAAGAAATGATATTGATTTCGTCCATTTTGGAAATTTTATTGACAATTTCGCAAATTTGACATTTCAATTTTGTAGTTCGGTTGTGGGCACCATTGAAAACTCGGCTAAACATAAAGAAGAAAGAATAAAAACCACTTAAATTTATAGAAATGGAATAGGGGAACAGACGGCTTCGGCAGGTTTTGTTCTATTATTGGCAGGGGGTTTTTGTCGACCGAATTTTATGAAATTAGGTCACAATATTCTTTGATATGCAAAGAATGTTTGGGCCAAATTTGAGCATAATCAGTCATAAAAACCCCCCCTGCCAACAATAGAACAAAACCAAAACCATAGTTAGTCATTCCATTTTGCACGTTGATCAAATGGAAATGACTCATATTAGTGTGTGACCCATGATTGTAGGGTCAATAGAGGTGGGGCCAATAGAGTAGGGTGCCCACAATCGATTTTGCAGCCTTTTTGGAATGTGAGGGAAAAAATCCGCGCTGAAAAGTTGATGACAATCGTTGAACCTGTAGATTAAATTTACTGTATAAATACGCAATGGAACTATTTTTTCAATTAAATCACTTTAACTTATGACAGGAATAAAAAAGGTCAGAAAAGGCTTTCGTGTTTTTTTTCTTGTAAAAAAATTAGTTCTTAGTTCAAGGTAGAGATGACTATTTGGTTTGATACGTAGGGGTGCTCATATCCGAACCTCTTCCCCTACGATGGTCTATTTCTCAGCATTTGGATCCGAGTATACTGATCCCACAAATATTTGTCATCTAGCCATAATCATTGCAAAATCCTTTATGGAGGCTGTTGACCCATGACTGTCGGCTCACTGTGCTACTGATTCCGATTCCGCTTCGGTTTCTCCGAAACTGATTGACGGTAAAACAAGAAGGTATTTGTTTTCACTCGTAGGCCCGGTGGGGTCTCCGATGATTGAATTACCTGGAAATCAGAGAAGACCAGAGGAACATGAATTCGATTCCAGATGCTCATGCTATTGAATTGAATTATGTGAAATGAATGCCATCGGTTTGAAAATTGAAAACTGGTAATCGAATCGGTGCAGTGTGTTGGACATTTGTACAACCCGCAATACAAAGTATTATGATCGAACATAACTGTTAGAAAAAGAATATTCTGATTTTGACTCTATATGGAAATTATAAATAATAATAATCATCATGATTTTTCATATTTTTCATGAAAACTGAATAAATTGAATTGAATTGAAATTATGAAAGCTAAACAAAGTTACCAGAAAATAAAAATATATCCATGTACGTTCTCCAATAAATATAATTCCTAAAAATAGAATTCCTAAAAATAAAATAATACGAAAACGGGTAAAGCAAATCCTTGATAAAATGTAAAACGCCGCGGAGAATATTTCACCATTTCAATTTGCACAGCATTTCCCTAGACTGGTTTCGTTTGCCCGATTACCACAGATTTTTCATCAGATATGAACGAACCAGTACACGTGTTTCATAATGCCTTTTTGACCCTCGCCAACATCTTGCACGACAGCACGGGAAGCTCGGCTAATGAATTTATAACAAATTAAGAAATTAAATTATTTCTCCCGCAAGTCTCGCACCAGATGAGATTTCATTCCGTGCATTAAACATGAACACAACGAGCATGCAAACGTCCTTCCTTTGCCGAGCGGAGTACTCCACTTCTTTCACGACTTGCTTCAAGTACATTTTTTGTGCTCTTTCACCTTCAGCTTGATTACCACTCGTGCCCGTCCGGCGTCGTCGCAGTTCCGTGAGAGCGAGCGGTAGTAGTAGAAAGCTACCAAAATCATTTGCCTCGGTATCCTTGCACTTCTAAGAACGTGGATATCTTTAACCCTCTCCGGCCCCAATTATGGATTAATTATGTAATGTATTTGTTTTTGTTCAGCTGGTTCGATGAAAGCATTAAGAATCAAGGTTGCGAGACCCTCCCACGCTCAAGATCATTTTCGCTCACGCTCAGCACATCATCATTTAATCATTCCAAGGTTCAGATTCGTATTTCTCTACCAAAAATCCAAATGCACTGCCGTGGAAGAGTTTAAATTTTTCCAGGTCATGAAGCAAGAAACGCTCTAGCGGAGGTCAGGCAGGTGACATAAAAACTGCACTTTTAAAACAAAGAGGTGGCACATGATTCTCATCTTCAAATAAATGGAACGAATGGAAAGCACCTACGTATGTATGCGTTCTCCAACCCCACATTTGCCTCCCTGCAGGTGAATACTAGCAACGAAGCATTGTGATAGAAATATCTTCTTTCCGTATGCAGCCAGTTGGCCACCACGAAACACTAACTGTTTCGTATAATGGGCTGCACTCGGTCCATAAATCGGACCTCCATTCTGGAATTAATAATGTAACTCAAAAATTCAGACCCAAAGACCGTCTTCTACATTCCAGTCGCTGCATTGTGTGTGGTATTTCTGGGTCAGGAACGTGTTTGTTTATACTGCCAGGATAAACGTGGACAAAGGCTGCACTTGTGTTGGCTAGACTGGTTCAACTGGACTAACTTCTGTAGCTTATCCTTATCCTGGACATACTCATTATTCAGCATACGTCGAAATTCATGATTGTGTATTTAACAATTGGCAGATGCAGTACATTGCAATTTCCACTCTTCCGTACATCATTGTGCTCTGTTATATTTCGTTAATTAGTAATTCTGCAGTGTTTCAGTTCAGGACGTCCAGTAATACTGAGTCTTGATATTCAAGCTTACCCTACAGCAACTTCAAGGATCCTAGAGAAACAACAAACATAGTGGCATATGGAGGCGCATGGTTCATCGTAGATTTAATATAGGAAATCTAAGTTTTTCATAACATTGTTACTTTTACATGTTTTGTCCCCTAATCCACATCATTTAAGGCTTAGTTTTATGACATCTATTTCAACCACAATAATTATGAGAAAAAGTACATATTTCACCCTTGGGGGCACTCCAATGTCGAGCTTCCTTCTTCTCGACTTAAAAATGCAAAAGAAAGAAACTTTTATTTTTTAAATTACCTATGTCATAGAATATTATATGTTGGATATACGAAAACAAGAATGGTAATTCACATTAACATTAGCATCAAGCATAAGACAATATTCCAATCAAGTGGTGTAATGCCTATAAGAAGGAGAAACCGAATGCCGAACACTGTAATATTTTCCATAGAAGGAGTACTTTTATGGCGCTAAAACGCCTTTATTCCGATATGAGTCATGTTAGCTGAGATATGAACCAAAACGGTATTTAAACTTGCCAATCGCACGTTCAGAATTCTAAACCAGGCTAATGTGCTTTTTTCCACGAGGCAATTCACTCGCATCGTCGGACTAGTGGACGTTTCTTATGACTCTACCCTCTAACATGCTTGCTGTCGGTTCCGGTCAGCATCTTTCCCATTCACTCCAGTATTTTTTTTCACATTTTTTGCTCACTTCCCTCAAACAAGAAACATACGCGCGCACCCTGAAAGCGGTAGTGCGATGAATATATTTTTCAACTTTTTTAATTACAAGTTAGTTTTTCTCTCACCCCGCCTTGAACCACTTGTCACCTCTATCGCCCTTTCCCTTCTGTACAACCCTTTTCAGCTGCAAACTACATAAGCTGTTTCCATTAACATGCACATACAGGCGCCTTGCATATGGGGCGATGCAGATATTTTCAGTAACAACGCTGCTGGATCCTATCATTCGGTCGTTGCGGATAAAAATTCCGGCCCCATTTCAACTGTCTCCTCGGCGGAATCCGGACCCGGTACGTTTTCGCTGTGCGGACCCAGATGAGTGCCACGGTGTGAGGGTGTCAGATGCAAATGAATTACAAACTCAGAAATGTTCCCGCCGGAAACGTTTCGGATAAGATTACGGCAGAAGATTTCTGATGTTTGAGTTTTGCTACCAAATGGGGAAGCATAAATATAGTTTAGCCCATCAAAATTGGGAATGTTGAAATTAGATTGAAATCAGTACATCACATATCAGATGTGATATGCTCGTTACATTGATAACACGATTGTTATACCATAAAAATATGTAACTGTAAATGATCTGTCTATCTTACATCCTGGAACTCACGAAAACGTGCCAAACCAATGTGGGAAGTCAATATTGACGCGAATACAATGAACCGTCAAAACGAGTAACCTTGGGACGGCGGAAGTTTTCATCAAGTTCCTCGGCTAATGACAGATGAAGAAAACTGTGAGCAAGAAAAAATAAGGAGGGGAAATTGGTCTTTTTCTTTGCACAATCAATATCGTTTGGACAATATAATGATGATGATGGCGGCGTGAGCATAGACAAGCAGATGTTAGTTTGAAAAATGTTTTTTTTTGTAAAATTTTGGATTTTATGGATATATTTGACTTTACAGTTCGTGTTTGAGTGATGAAACTATTTATTTATTTTTATTTCTTATCAGACTAAGGCCGGAGTGGCCTGTGCTGCACATAAAAGTCTTCTTCATTCAGCTCGATCCATGGCTGCACTTCGCCAACCACGCAGTCTGCGGAGGGTCCGCAAATCGTCCTCCACCTGATCGATCCACCTTGCCCGCTGTGCACCTCGCCTTCTTGTTCCCGTCGGATCGTTGTCGAGAACCATTTTCACCGGATTACTGTCCGACATTCTGGCTACGTGCCCGGCCCACCGCAGTCTTCCGATTTTCGCGGTGTGAACGATGGATGGTTCTCCCAACAGCTGATGCAACTCGTGGTTCATTCGCCTCCTCCACGTACCGTCCGCCATGTGCACCCCACCATAGATGGTACGCAACACATTCCTTTCAAAAACTCCCAGTGCGAGTTGGTCCTCCACGAGCATCGTCCAGGTCTCGTGTCCGTAGAGAACTACCGGTCTTATAAGCGTTTTGTAGATAGTCAGTTTGGTACGGCGGCGAACTCTATTCGATCGGAGCGTCTTACGGAATCCAAAGTACGTACGATTTCCAGCCACTATGCGCCTCCGAATTTCTCTGCTGGTATCGTTATCGGCGGGCACCAGTGAGCCCAAGTACACTAATTCTTCAACCACCTCGATTTCGTCACCACCGATAGAAACTCGTGGTGGGTGGCTTACATTGACCTCTCTTGAGCCTCTTCCTATCATGTACTTCGTCTTCGACGTATTGATGACTAGTCCAATCCGTTTAGCTTCGCTTTTCAGTCTGATGTAGGCTTCTTCCATCCTCTCAAAGTTACGTGCCATGATATGAATGTCGTCGGCGAAACCAAATAACTGGACGGACTTCGTGAAAATCGTATCACTCGTGTCAATCCCTGCCCTTCGTATTACTCCCTTCAAAGCGATGTTGAATAGCAGACACGAAAGACCATCACCTTGCCGTAACCCTCTACGCGTTTCGAAGGGACTCGAGAATGCCCCTGAAACTCGAACTACGCACATGACCCGATCCATCGTCGCCTGGATCAACTGTACCAGTTTATCCGGAAATCCGTTTTCGTGCATTAGCTGCCATAGCTGGTCCCGATCGATTGTATCATTTCTGTAATACCTGACGTATGGCAAACACCTGGTCTGTGGTAGAGCGTTCGCCCATAAATCCCGCCTGGTACTGCCCCACGAACTCTATGGCAATTGGTGTTAGTCGGCGGCATAAAATTTGGGAGAGTACCTTGTAGGCGGCGTTCAGCAATGTGATTGCGCGGTAGTTGCTGCGATCCAGCTTATCGCCCTTTTTGTAGATGGGACACACGACACCTTCCATCCACTCCTGTGGCAGAACCTCATCCTCCCAAACCTTGGTAATCACCCAGTGTAGCGCTCTAGCCAGTGCCTCACCACCGTGTTTAAACAGCTTTCCTTGTAGTTGGTCAACTCCAGGGGCTCTGTTGTTTTTTAGCCGGCCGATCTCCTCCTGGATTTCCTGGAGATTCGGAGCCGGAAGTCGCATGTCCTGCGCGCGTGCTCCTAGGTTCATTACCATACCGCCACCGTTGTCTGCCATATCGCCATTCAGGTGCTCTTCGTAGTGCTGCCGCCACCTTTGGATCACCTCACGCTCGGTTACCGTTTATGTCCTTACACATATCGGGCTGTGGCACGTGGCCCTTAAGTGAACAGTTCAACTTCTCTTAGAACTTTCGTGCGTTATTAGCGCGGTACAGTTCCTCCGTCTCTTCACGGTCTCGATCTTCCTGCTGGCGCTTTTTCCTCCGGAAAATCGAGTTTTGTCTGTTCCGCGCCCGTTTGTATCGTGCCTCGTTCGCCCTCGTGCGGTGTTGCAGCAATCTTGCCCATGCTGCATTCTTCTCCTCAACTAACTGCTCACATTCGCCGTCATACCAGTCGTTTCTCTGATCCGGAGCCACCGTGCCTAGTGCAGCGGTTGCGGTGCTTCCAATGGCGGATCGAATATCTCTCCAGCCATCTTCAAGAGATGCTGCGCCTAGCTGCTCTTCCGTTGGGAGTGCCACTTCCAGCTGCTGCGCGTAGTCTTGGGCTAGTCTACCGTCGTGTAGCCGCCCAATGTTTAGCCGCGGCGGACGACTCCGACGCGTGTTGATCACCGTCGAGAGTTTTGAGCGTAGACATACTGCAACTAGGTAGTGGTCGGATTCAATATTCGCACTGCGGTAAGTACGTACGTTCGTGATGTCGAAGAAGAATTTGTCGTCGATTAGAACGTGGTCGATTTGGTTTTCCGTTACTTGATTAGGTGATTTCCATGTGGCCTTGTTATGGCCGGTTTTCTTCTTGCGGGGGAAGAAAGTGCTTCGGACTACCATTCCGCGGGAGGCTGCAAAGTTTATGCATCGTTGGCCGTTGTCGTTCGATACGGTATGCAGACTATCCGGTCCGATGACCGGTCTATACATTTCCTCCTTCCTCGGATGTCCCTTCGTGTGGGCAGTGCAGTGCAGTGCAAAATGTCTCCATAGATATTTTTGGAAATTTCTTCTCTAGGGAGATGCGGTTCCAAGAATTCCAATGAACTTTGTTACAACTCACGTCTGACGGCGGTTAAGGTATTTGGATTGTGTAGGAAGTTTCTCAAGAAACACGAAACTTCGTATAAATCTCAACAATATGGTTCCCATCCCATTGACTAATATATGGGTCATTCCGCGCCAAGTGACCGAGAAAAAGTGAAAACTTGCAGGTGAATACTATGAATTCCAACCAAAATAGGTGTATCTACTTACTTTGAGCCTACATTTCGAAAAAGCATTTGATCCGACCGTTTGAGCCGCCCCTCCGGCCAAACACTCCTCCCCGTTTTTGAAGATTTTTAAAAACATGCCATTTTAAATAATCGATATCTCCGCCCCTGATAAAGCTACAAAAAACGTTAGTACCAGTTTTCCGCTTGAAATTTTGTGAAGATTTTACAAAAAATATTTCAGATGCAAAGCAGTGTTGCCAACTACACTATTTTTATAAAAAAAAAATAAAAAATAGCATTTTTCTCAAAATACGTATAATTTTTTTTTTGATTTCTCAGCGGATTTGAGTTTATCAGGCAATTTCCTGTCAGAAACACTTATCGTTACAAAGTAAAATGAGCAGTTGCTGAGTTATGACGGTTTTAGTTAGGGAAACCTTCGATTTTCATTCAGCATATCGCTCAATTCGTTCTGTGAAGGTAAACAAGTATGATAATGTATTTTTTTAGTATTATTCTAATATTTTACAAAAAAACATATTTTTGCAGCACATAATGCTTTTGAGGCCAGTGATGCCAGATTTCAACTGAATATGTTTTAATGGTTTAAAGTTATTTTAGCAATTCCTGATCATAATACCTGGTTTACAGTTCGTCTTTGATTTATAAAACAGCCTACTTTTCCATACCAACGAAATGGGTGATTTAATGACCATAATACAACTCAAATGGGTTGCATAAATTTTATTATAGCACTCATTTGGGTGCTGTAATGAAAAACCAACATTAGGACGGTAGTTACATGACTGCATTTTGCTCAACTAGCTCTGCTGGTCTTTAAACGAGGGACATGCTTTGATTCCATTAACTTCAATGAGATCAAGTTTTGCTCCCGTAAACATCAGTTTGAAGCACTCGTGGATTACACATACACATGCTGTATGAGTGCCTGCTGCTCCTGCTAAAACGCATTCGGGCGGCCGATGTTCGGCGAATTTGATAAATCCAATTTCGTAAAAAACCATTTTTTCCTTGAAGAGGGCATATATTTCAGACAGATTCGCTATAACCAAACGCTTCGGCTTCTGCACCTGTTTTCCTTCTTCACGCACACTTTTGTTCTATTTTTTCTCTGACAATTTCTTGCTTACGTCGGCCTCGCGATAGAAATCCTGAACTTTTTGTATGATTTCTTGTTGGAGGGGATTACACCTCTTATGCAACATACACACCAGTCAAGCAGTTTGACGAACATTGACTCCGCCCCTTAGAAAACGCTTCGATTGCTGCTTTGTTTGAACGTGTGTGAAGTTGTTCGAACAACTATTTGACAGTTGGCGGCTCGGTTGGAAAAAATTGAAACGGTTTGATTTTGGTTTGAGTTGTCGGGAGTGGAGTCAAAGTTCGCCGAACATGTTTGAGCATTTGTAGTGAAGTTGCACAAACCCCCATATATTTTTGATGGTTGGTGCTCGAGTTGGTGCTTCGATCGTTCGTGTGTGATATTGTTGGTCGAATAAATTGATTGTTCGTGCCGCTGTTGGTAAAACTTGATGAATGTTTGAATAAACGAGAGGTGGAGTCAATGTTAGTCAAACTGCTTGACCGTGTGTACGTTCCATTAAGATTGGGGCAGCACAAAATACCTTTTGTGTCAACGCATTTTTTCATGTTCCTTTCTAAGCGTTCTGAACACTGAAATTCGTCTGAAGATAATAAAATTTATGGTCTGACATAATTTGATAATTATGTCAGAACATAAATTTATAATCAATAAGGGGTGGTTAATAAACCACGATACATTTTCAAACACCATCATCTTTAATTCCTTAGTACTTTGGATTGTATTTTGATTGGTTTTAGATTGAATTTGGATTGAATTTCAAACGATTTGGATTAGTTTTGTATTGGATTGAATTTGGATAGAATTTGGAACCGCTTTGGATTGGAATAGATTTGGATCTGAATTGGATCAGATTTTGATTGGATTTAGATTGGATTAGATTTATATTGAATTTGGATCTGATTTGAATTGGATTTGTATATGATTTGACTGGATTCTGATTCCCTTTGGTTTGAATTTGGTCTTGATACGGATTGGATTTCGAATAGATTTTTCAATTGAATTTATATTGTTTTTGGATTGGACATGGGTTTTGACGACCAGCACAGTTCAGCATTCATATTTTCATTTGTTTTGGATACCTAAAGAAGGCTATTTGCTTCTTAAAATTTGTTGTTCTTTAGTAATTCGTTTATTAGTATTCCAAATCTAATCATTACTTATAAGATTCAAATCTGGGGCCCTCCTTAGCCGTGCGGTAAGACGCGCGGCTACAAAGCAAGACCATGCTGAGGATGGCTGGGTTCGATTCCCGGTGCCGGTCTAGACACTTTTCGGATTGGAAATTGTCTCGACGTCCCTGGGCATAAAAATATCATCGTGTTAGCCTCATGATATACGAATGCAAAAATGGTAACTTAGCTTAGAAACCTCGCTGTTAATAACTGTGGAAGTGCTTAATGAACACTAAGCTGTGAGGCGGCTCTGTCCCAGTGTGGGGGTGTAATGCCAATAAGAAGAAGAAGAAGATTCAAATCTAAAAGCTGGTATAGATTTTAGGACAAAAAAGGGACCCGAGTATGAATCAAGAGTTGTCTTTCGCGGCACATCAATGATTATCCCGCGACTGCCCTGGGGGTCGATAAGTGTTTTTGACAAGAAATTGCCTGATAAACTCAAATCCGCTGAGAAATTAAAAAAAATTATACGTATTTTGAGAAAAATGCTTTTTTTTATTTTTTAAGAAACATAATGTAGTTGGTAACACTGCTTTGCATCTGAAATATTTTTTGTAAAATCTTCATAAAATTTCAAGCGGAAAACAAGTACTGACGTTTTTTGAAGCCTTATCAGGGGCGGAGATATCGATTATTGAAAATGGCATGTTTTTAAAAATCTTCAAAAACGGAGAGGAATGTTTGGCCGGAGGGGCGGCTCAAACGGTCGGATCAAATGCTTTTTCGAAATGTGGGCCCAAAGTAAGTAGATACACCTATTTTGGTTGGAATTCATAGTATTCACCTGCAAGTTTTCACTTTTTCTCGGTCACTTGGCGCGGAATGACCCAAATAAGATTTACTAAAGCTGCCATATCTCAGCAACGGCGCATTTTACTTTGTATCGATAAGTGTTTCGGACTGGAAAAAGTCTGTTAAGCTCGAATCCGTTGAGAAATCAAAGAAAAAAATATACGTATTTTGAGAAAAATGCTTTTTTATTATTTTGTGAGAAAAATAATATAGTTGGCAACACTGCTCAGCATTCAAAGTATTTTTTCTAAAAACTTCATCAAATTTCAAGCGGAAAACTGGTATTAAACTTTCTTGTAGCTTTATCGGGGGCTGAGATATCGATATTTGAAAATAGCATGTTTTTAAAAATCTCCAAAAACAGGGAGGGGTTTCTGGTCGAAGGGGCGGTTCAATCACCATGATCATATGGTTATTCAAAATAATGGATCAAAACTAATATGTGCTAGGTATTTTCGGTTATTTTTAAATAGGCTGATTGCACGTGCTCGGTCACTTGGCGCGGAATGACCCGTATATGGCAATGAGAAGGCGGAATCGCCTGCAAAGGTGGGTGCACAGGAAGGTGAAATTTTTGATAGACAAATCTCGAACAACGAGTTTTTCCCATTAGTCCGTCCGAGTACTCTTCCAAATTGGCAAATGAATGGTCACACAACGAAC
The DNA here is from genome assembly GCF_024139115.2 of Armigeres subalbatus. Classification (NCBI taxonomy): domain Eukaryota; kingdom Metazoa; phylum Arthropoda; class Insecta; order Diptera; family Culicidae; genus Armigeres; species Armigeres subalbatus. The sequence goes on along the minus strand of NC_085141.1, from coordinate 208,678,240 downwards.
TTGGGCGGTGGATATTTTCTATAGTTCCTAAAGTTTCTGCGCGAGCGTGGTTCAGAGGTGATGACTCAAGTCGAGGCTTCATTCAGCGCGGTGTCGAAGCTTATGTCCAATCACTATTAACTAAACGCACATCTTTACAGCATAAACCTTGTCGATAGCAACTTATGTAGGTGTGAAGCCGGCTACGATGACATCGATCACAGAGTTTGGTATTGCTCGAAAAACAGCGCCTGCAGAGAACAACTATTGGAGGACCCTTGTGGACCGAGGTAAACAACCATACAGGAAAGTAAGAGATTTTTTGGGGGATCGCGATGTGGTTTATATGCAGGCCATCTTTGCTCATCTGACATCAAAATTTAATTCTGCTTTTTATTTTCCTTTCTCATTTTTTTTTATTGTCTATTGTCTCTGTCTTGTTGTTTGTGTACCATGAAGCTCTGGCCATCCGGAAGATGCTCCCTGACGAACCATAACTCGAGCACGACGCTACGCCAAACCAGACATGACGTCAAATACCCGGATGAGCAGCTGAAATACCCCAAACCTAAATCCCAACCCACCCGTCCTGAAATTACGTAATCTAACCATGAATTGCCACGAGTATCTTGGTCTATGTCCTTTCCCTTACTAATTGTTGATGATAATGATATAGTTTGTAAATATAATAAAGAGTCTCGGCTCTGTTAAGCGTTATACACACCTTAGCCTATTTAATAAACGCAATAGTTAAAAAAATCTCAACCAGTTTATGGAAAGAATGGGTGTCAATTGAAATCAAACACCTTCAACTGCTACGAAAGAGATCAACACATATGTCAGGCATCTTAATCGACAGCTTCCGCGCCGAATGAAACAGAACATTTTTCTTTCCGATGAGACCAAAGCAAGCGTTTTGGGACCAAGGGAAAATCTATTTTCGTTGTTTTTGATGAGGAGCATCTTTCACCCATCAATCTTGCTCTCGAATTAGCTTTGGAAGATAAACAAAAAGCGACCCACTCACTTTTTGCGAGAATTATCGCAAAATAATTTTAAAAAGTACATGGCTGTGGCGGAATTCGAACCCAAAACATAATAGCCCTGGGGATGCGCCCACACTAGCCACAGCTCAACACCAAGATTACATTGGTAATGACACGAAAAAGCCTGGATATGAAGAGAACACGAGTAAATCAACTTTCCAAGCAGTACTGCAAAAGGTTGTGATCAGTGGGCAAAGCGCCTTTTTCTATCTCAGGTGACCAGATGGAAGAACCGTGGGTTCTTTGATCAATTTCGCAAAGAATTAGTCACTATTCGATTCTTAGTCACATAACATATAAACACAAAAATAAAGCAGATATTGCACACTTTCATGCCTTGTAACGGAACACATATTTTTTGAGATTTCTGTAGCATGCCTCATCCTTCGCGTTTCTATAGATATTGAAAGGGGCAGATATGTAAACATCGCGTGATATCACTCATCAAAAATGAGAAAAGTACTGTTTCCAAGGCAATCGAAATGAGCGAAAAATGGTTATCTCTCTCCAGACTGTTTTTCCTTCCCGAAAGCGATTTCTCCCCGAAAATTTTCGTAAGGGAGCATCCTGTACTCCTAAAATTGAGTGAGCACTACGAACCATCTCAAGCTCTTAAGGCTCTATAAACCGTAATCAATAAACTTACCTCTGTCAACGTATATTCATGATATTTTTATATAAATTTTTCACTCACCTAGCCAATTAATTATTAATTATTTGACTGAAAAGTGCTTAAAAGTGCTTTTTTCCTAAACAAACTTTCGTATACTAATTGTACACACACCAACTCCGAACGATCGAAACACACCCATACACTTATTTTGAACATGCACTCAGTTTTTCACTTGTTCTTTTCTCGCCGTTTTCTTGATTTTATCACAACTAAACATAATTCACTACCTAACTTTCACTTTTGTCTTTGATATCGAACACCAATTTCTTCACTTCATGTCGAAAAACCAACGAAAACTGCTTTAAAAAATTTGAAGTGAGAGACAAATTTGACGGCCGTATTGTGAATCTAATCTAATCTAATCTCATACTTGCGCAGCCAATACTTGAAAGCATCCTGGAAAATAACGGTTTTCTAAATTCCGTCATTTTTCTTTTCATACGGCCAGGCCAACTACGCAGTATGTACCGCAGAGATGATTTCTAAATACTGAGCGACTCTAGTATTTGTAAAACCTTAAAGTCGATCCATATCATAAAATCGAGGGGAAAGGAAGAAAGCGTGGACCAAACGCTTCCTGTTAGTATACATAGTAATGAAATATAATATTAATGAATTTTTCGTTGGGAGCGAAGCTATTTAAAAGTTATGAAATGCTCCATTCGGCAAATGATGGTTGACGTCGTGTTCAGAATAACTACGATCACTATAAATTAGAAAAGAAGGATATCATCATTAGTAGACGGTAAGCTTCTTTCCTCGGTAACAGATGTGATGACAATTCTGAAAATAAAAGAAGTACTAGCACAACATTAGAAGATTGGTCACTTTTATTATACTCATGTTATTTTTAAAATGCTTTTCCAGACTGCTATCAGAAATCGAGGAAGGTTTAATCCTTGATTCCATTTTGACGGCCGTATTGTGAATGTTGCAAAATTCGGAACACCCAAATTCACTACCGCATTAGGTGAAATAGTGCGCTCAAAATCTCGGCAAAGCAACTTAGAAATATCAAAACAATACATCGAATATGCTAGTCGACACGCAAACAACTTTATGCATATACAAGAAAAGAATCATCATTTCATCGTTGCCAGATTTATTTAATCAATAATTATTGCGGTTTGTCGAATTAATCAAATCAACCAGAAAAAAAGAAAAGATTATGCAAGCTTCTGTTGGCAGGGTGGAGAATGGTTGACATTTAATTTAACTGTACCATTCATCCTACCAGTCAAAAAAAAAACAAAACCACGGCAGCCGCAGTAGCAGCCTCGACCAAGCAGACGACAGCGCATACTTTTACTATTTTCTCCCCCCGCAATCAATCAATAATTTCTCAACGTATAATCGGTTTTGGTGGCAAATATACATTTCATTATTCCTTACTCATTTTACAGATTAGAACTAATAAATCAGTATCAGTGGCTAGCACTCTTTCAAGACTGTGTGGCACAGCCTAATTCAACTCGATTCTGTTCTATTTGCACTGCACAAAAAAGTGTGGATGGATGGCACGAGACTCACGCAGCAGCAAACAAACAGTCTGCGGATGAAGAATAAAAAAGACTTAATTTCGTCATACATTAGTTTGGGAAACTGTCTCAGTGTGCTCGGTGCACGAAATTTTACCGGATAAAATGTAAATATTCGAGTGTTTTACTGTACTTCCCCCAGAGTGTATGTAATTAAGAGTGGCGACACTGTCAGAATTGGAACAAAATTCATCTGTCATTCCCATACAAAATCATGTTCCAAACGAGCAGGAGACCTGTCAAATGCGGCACATGTCGGCACTCTTAATTACATACACTCTGCTTTCCCCAACACTGTATGTTGAAAGCCCAGTGGTGTATGAAGAATTTTAAAATAAGTTTCCATATAAGAAATATTTCATAAATGCTCAAAAGTAAACATTTTGTTGCATCTGGCAACATTATGTAGCAGCTGACAAGCTTTTACCACCCCATTTCCACCCACCTCAAATTTTCGTCACTTTTTCGTACTAGTTGCCTCACCAATACTAACAAGCAATAACGTCATTAATTTTCAAAACAGAGTTATGGAGCCTTGAGCCTTAAACAGAATGCTCTTCCGTGTCGTTCCGGTTATTGTATACCCCTATAGGAAAACTGTTGAAATACATGCTTTCTTGATCGACGGAACTTCGTATAGAGGAAGGAGATGCAATATGCCCTAGCTAAGCAAAAATTGGTTTTATGTCTTAGCTGTAATCATTTTCATGGATATTTTTACCTCATGCAACAGTTTAACAACATAACCAAATTGTAGAAAATCTCAATCATATTGTTAATATTCACATTTGAAAAAGATGATGGTATTTCGCTGCTGGAAAACTCATGAGGCATTAGATGTTTCATCAACATGTGGAAAATCTCGGTTTTCCATCCTCCCTGTCTTTTATTTTGACACTTTTTTCGCCTTCTTCTTCTTCTTATTGGCATTGCATCCCCAGACTGGGACAGAGTCGCCTCGCAGCTTAGTGTTCATTAAGCACTTCCACAGTTATTAACTGCGAGGTTTCTTAGCCAGGTTACCATTTTTGCATTCCTATATCATAAGGCTAACACGATGATACTTTTATGCCCAGGGAAGTCTAGACAATTTCCAATCCGAAAATTGCCTAGACCGGCACCGGGAATCGAACCCAGCCACCCTCAGCATGGTCTTGCTTTGTAGCCGCACGGCTAAGGAGGGCCCCGATTTTTTTCGCCTAACCTACCTAATTTTAGGGCTAGTTTTGTTACGTCCATGCCAAATACGGTAAATATGAGGGAGTACCGTTTTGGGGCCTCTTCCCCTACGTTGATGAATGCTTGCAAGAGAGGTACCGTCTTCAGGAGGTACATACCGTATCCAATCTCAACTGCTAATCTGGTATCGCAAATGAACTATCAGACCAATTCCCGAGCAGGAGCGACGACTTCGAGAACAGAAATTGGTACGAACTAGCCTTGCATAAAAGGTAAAATACCAAAAAATAATAACAAAAAATAACATGCAGAATACTTTAGGGCTAGCATGCTTAGGATTGAAATACCTAACAAATAATATTTTGTTATGCGTTTGGTATTGTAATAACAGAGTATGTTATGCCTGAAATATTGTGCATATTAATTGTTGGTATTATTTTTTGGTATTTTACCTCTTGCATAAGAGGCTAGTTCATAACATAGTATGGTATCAATATCAGAATGCGATATTATTGAGTTATTTTCTCCTGCTCCAGTATGAACATCTGCGAGGTATCCCAGTTAAATCCTATCACGATGCTAAACCCCGCTTTTTGAATCGGAAACTTGACACTACCGTTGAAAGGAAAAGAAGGAAGCTGGGCTCAACCAATAGCTGGTGTTGAACCGGTCACCGATCCTGTCGGTTATCATAGCCTTCAAAAGTGTTCTTGAGATGTAACGAATGATGCTGTACTACAGACTGCGGCAAGCGACTATTTTTTCTATAGAAAACTTAGGAATTTTCATGCCCAAACACAATTCGGCGTCAATCGTGGATTAGCGTGCTGTAGATCCTCAAGACGATCAAACAAGATAAAAACGGACATTATGTTCCCAATTTGCTCTGGAAGTATGACGATTTCCATTTTAAGAAGAGTAAACGCATTGCTTTAGAGCAAATTCGATGTTTGGAGTCTCGATTCGAAAAAGATCCTGAGTTACTTGAAGTGCTTCTAACAAAAGTTCATGAATATCTCGAGAAAAGATACGTACGGAAGCTATTGAAGGAATGTTCGGAAGAAACACGGTAACGAGTTTAGTATCTCCCGATTTTCCCTGTTTTCAATCTTAACAAGCTGGGGCAGGTTCGCATCATTTGGAACGCGGCAGCGAAAGCCAGCGGTGTGTCGCTGAATTCGATGCAGCTGGATCAGCTAACGTCTTTGGTAACGCTGCTTATCCAATTTCGAGAAAAAAAGGTGGCAACATGTGCTGGTTTGCGAGAAAGTTCCTCCAAGTGCGGATTTCAGACGAAGATCAAAGCTGCCAACTGTTTCTTTGCAAGGAGCACCCAGCGGACGTAGCACCAAGCATCTACGTAATGCAGGGGATGACAGTTGGCGGATGTTGGTCGCCCAGTATTGCCCAATATGTAAAAACCTAAATGTGGAGGAGTATGCAGGAAAGATTCCGGCTGTAGCGAAAAGCTAGCCTGCACGGAGAAGCAAACGAACTAGCATAAGAAGTTAAGCCAGACCGGATTCGGCAGGCTTAAAGCTGGGTCGGCTTCTGTTTTAACACCACACTGACACGTGCTCCCCCAGTACACCAGAGATGACCGTTTAAAACCACTAGGTGCACGAAACAATTGGTCAATCTTTCTGAGACATCGTTAAACTTTCTGTCTAACATCTACTAACACTTCACCGAACACCGCCTTTCATCCAATGCTCCCGTGCTCCCCGTCTTTCTATGTTTGTTTTTTCCTTCGTTCTTCGCCCAGGATGTAGTGGGGCCTTGATGGAGTTTTTGCCCTTGATAGTGCCCGGAGCCGAGCTCGCTTTTTAGTAGGTTTAGTTAGAAAATACAGTGAACTCTCCCTAACTCGATATTCTGTAACTCGATATTTTCTCAAACTCGATGAAATTCAAAGTCCCTTGAATCTATCATACTACGCTCCCTCCGTAAGTCGATATCTCCCTTACCCAATATTCCCTAAGTCGAAGTAATTTTTCAAAGCATTTTCACCTCTCTAACTCGATGTTGTCAGAAACAGTACATGCACGACGTAGTTAGAAGTGAAAAGTGATAAGCGAGAAGTGAGAAATGAGAAGTGAGAGAGGAAAAGTTAGAAGTGAGAAGTGAGAAATGAGAAGTGGGAAATGAGAAGTGAGAAGTTTGAAGTAAGAAGTAAGAAATAAGTAGTGGGAAGTGAAAAATACAAAGTGAGAAGTGAGAAATTTGGAGTGCGAGAAGTGAGAAATAAAAAGTTAGAAGTTAGAAGTGAAATATGATAAGTGAGAAATGGAAAGTCAGAAGTAAGATATAAGAAGTTGCATGTGAGAAGTGAAAAGTAAAAAAATGAGTAGTTATATGTGCGAAGTCAAAAGTGAGTTGTGCGAAGTGAGAAGTGAGAAATGAAAAGTAAAAAGTGAGAAGTGAAGAAGTGTAAAGTAAGAAATGAGAAGTAAGAAGTGAGAGGTGACTAGTGGGAAGAGAGAGGTGAGAAGTGAGAAGTGAGAAGTTAAAAGTACGAAGATCGAAGCGAATAGTGAGAAATGAAAAGCAAGAAGAATAAAGTGAGACGTGAAAAGTTAGAAGTGAAAAGTGATGAGTGAGAAATGAGAACTCAGAAGTGAGATATAAGAAGTTACAAGTGAGAAGTAAGAAGTGAAAAATGAGTTGAGAGAAATTAGATGTGCGAAGTGAGAGGCAAGAAATTAATAGTGAGACGTGAGTAGTGGGTGAAGGGAGATGAGAAGCAAAATGTGCGAAGAGAGAAGTCAGAAGTAAGTAGTGAGAAGTGAAAAGTGAGAAATTAGGAGTCAGAAGTGAGGACCGAGGAACAAGAAGTGAAAAATGATATTATTTCTGTTTCCTTCTTTCTTTTCTCCTCCTCTTCCTTTCTTTCCTTCTTCTGTCTTATATCTCTCCACTCACTTCTCACTACCTAACATCTCGCTTCTCATCTCATATATCCTCTCTCCTTCTCACCCACCTCTTCTGTTTTTCTCACTACTCACATTCGTCTTGTCACTTCGCAACTATCACAACTCACTTCTCACCACTCGCTTCTCATTTCTCATTTCTCACTTTCCACTACTCACATGTTACTGCACACATCTCACTTCTCAATACTCACTTCCGTTTCTCAGTACCCACTTCTCACTACTCTGTACTCATTTAAAAAATCTCATTTCTCACTTCTCAGTTCTCGCTGTTCAACATTCACTTCGAACATCTCTCTTCTCACTTCACTTAATAAAAAACACATTTTAACTGTTCGGCTTAACGGCATTCGGCCAATTATAAATGTGTTCCCTATCTCGATACCTCCCTAACTCGATGGTCCCTTCAATATCGAGTAAGGGAGAGTTCACTGTATTGTTCATATAAGCGTTCATATTGGAGTCTACACGGAGAAAAAAATGTGGTAGTATTATCCAGATTCTGCTTCAAAGCATCAATATTTGTGCATTGATTTATGAATAACAATGTTTTTGGTTGATACAACCACAAATAGGGTTGAATCAATCATACGCGATAGTTGATTCAACTCTCGTAAATTTTTGTTTCAACTATGCTTTCCAGCTGTCACTGTCAAATAATGCATTAGAAAACAACAATATTCATGGTTGTTTTTACTTTCGAAAATGCTGCGAAACTACTTTATCGACTATACGTTGATATCAACAAAAAAGGAAAAAGTGACAGTAACAGAATCTAACTATTTACATGGGGAGTGAGAATCATCCACTTTACCTCTGCTCCATGCTTACTTCATGAAGACAGGACAATTTATGTTGACCAGATTATGCAGTTTTTCCATATTATGAAATGGTTGCCGAAAAACGGTTTTAGTATTGTTTCAATCATGCGATACAGGTTTCAATCATAACAGTGGGTCAGCGTTGAAACAACAACTTTGAAGATTGAAACAACAATGCCCGTGTTGTTTGACGCAACATTCGAAATAGTTATTTCAATCGTACAAGATTCTCCTGCGTGTAGTGAAATCACAAACTGGAGATGAATAGGCACAGAAGAGAACGTTGCTTGTAGTCAGGGTTACTGTGCACGTGCTTCAGTTGGTGGTGCATGAGACGCGTATTTAGCTGTCTCGTATGAGCAAAGTAGGTGATGCGCTTCTAAATCGTGCGCCTCCTGCTAGTTGCTATGTACCTCATGGGCAGCACATGCGATCCGTCTCATGCGCTCGTCGCATGAGCTGATATCCTAGGAGCTGATTACCTAGTGACCCTAGTGACGAAGCGCTAAGAAAAATAAACAAAGGCAAGAAAAAATGCACTGATGCGTTTTGACAACCACACAGGCATGGGATGGGATAAAGCTCCTAATAAATTAAAGGATGATTGCAGCTGATTTAATGGCGAAATATTTTAAGCTGGCGAGGACAGACTAGACGCTGAATGTCAACGAAAAACTAATTCGTTTTGACCGCAGCGAAATTTTTTCATTGATGAAATAGTCGAACTAAGCATATGCATGTGAAATAAGTGCACATATAAATACTGTGAAGGTTTCATAGATAGAGTTGTGGGAATTTGTTTATCATTCTTGATGGAGGCAACCGTAAAATTGCAAGATACAGCCCTCAATTGTAAAAGTATTTTCTTTAGAAGTAGTTGTTTTAATCCTGATAATCCTTTAGCTGAATTGATATGTGACGTTAATACATGCTTTCCAACGTTAAATTATTTGAATCTCATGCTAATTTTCTTGATCGCATTCCGTCTACTGTCAAACAAATGGTTGACTCCGAAATTATCGCGATTAAAAGATGCAACACCTGGAGCCTGAATATGCATGGATCACACCACAAATTCGCTTTGTTCCTGTTCCGCTTGCGTTCAGTCAAGCTCATTATATTTGTCGATTTGAGGATCCACGATATGGCCATCTAGAGAGCATGTGATTCTTCGTAAAAACTATTTTTCAGAAACTTATTAAATACTGTTTTTGGGGTTGGCGTTCAAGCTATTAAAATTTGTTAGCTTGAACCTCACTTGAAACAAGCATCATGCACTTTTTGTTGGTGGATGCATAAATAAACCATGGATACGAACTAGCATTATCATCCAAAAGCATTTAGTTATTTCGAGGGGGCGCATGGGACAGCGCCCGGCGACGAGCGCGGGGCACGCGCACATGATTTTTTTAAGGTGTCACATTTCCTGCTCGCTCAAAATTTTTATTCATGCGTCCCTTTACTGCTCAGCACACTTTGATTCTAATGTTCTATGAGCTCAATTGGTAAGAGTCTCAGTAGCACATATTTGTACGCATGAGAAAAAAGTAACTCTGCTTGTAGTACCGGACCTGGGAAATGATAGCCATTGGTTGAATGGACCACAATATCTGTGGCAGGTAGAGATGGGCATTGATAAGATCCGAAACCGTTAAAATGATCCTGACCTTTGTTGTGAGTGAATGATCCGGATATCCAGATCAGCAAATTATCTGACCATTTGTAAAGGTCGAAAGCATGGTCCTGAATGTCAACTATTTCTTCATTTTGCAATATTCTTACGTATTGTTCTAAATAACCGATCGATATCAAAGATCCGGATCATTAGACTGAATTATCCAGATCTGATCCGTTTTGCCCATCTCTAGGCAGGAGCGTGACTCTTTCGACTAAGGTTAAAATGCGTTCCCATGTATTCCACAAACATAAGTGCAACTACAATACTTACCTGTAATTAACGTCGAGGACTTCTCCAGCTGGAGACAATTGGTTAATTCGGTAGGCTTCGGGCTCGGATTCATAAGAAGTGTCGGATAAAAATTATGGGCATCAAATCGGCACCCCGCCCTCTTCAGTACAGAGCTGCCGCAAGCATCGACCTATCTCCTCGGAGAGGCAGTGATAATTCTGTTCAAAAGAAAGTCTATAATAAAAACAATCCCTACGCATAGTACAATCTACGTCATGAACCCATTTTTGAATGAGCAGCGAGTGTTGCGGAGGCGTGGAAGAATCAGCAGGTGCGATTATGCTACGTTACCATCATTGCAACCACGAGACTGTGATTAATGAGCTATGGCAGGCATTAAGAATACCGAAGATACGAATTTAGTTCCGAAATGTTGAAACAAAATGCCAGAAGTCCAAGAATGATACGCCAGCTCCACATCCTCCTCGAATGGGCGATCTTCCAAAGGCTGGACTATCCGGGCAGAAGCTATGAACAGAATAACAAAACATGACATGGACTTGATTGATATAAGAGATAAAAGAACAGGCCACAATACCAAAAATTTGCACCGAAATATCATTTAAATATCAAGATATGCTATGGATAAGAACAAACTAATGGCACTTGATATCGATCACTTATTACAAATAACATATCTTGATATCCTCATGATATTTTAGTACAAAATATTGATATTGTCGCCTGATCTTTTATCTCTTATATCAATCATGTCCATATCTCATTTTGCTATCTTATCAACATTTGATATTATTGAGCTATTTTCGTCTACTCGGGTAGCGGAATTTAGTAGACCAAGATGTATTTCGAAGTTAAAACGAATAGTTACCAGGTTAAGAGTTGAAGAAGAGAGCTTATGGTAGAGGAAAAGACGTATAGAATGTCATGTAACTGAAAGTGGCCGCTCCCGGAGACAGATTCTGATCCCAGCTTTTCTACTCCTCAGAACCCCGCCGTTTTTGGTTAAAAACCCCATTAAGAAGCGCATTGTTCCGCCGGTAACTGTTCGACCATCTTATTGGTCGTGTTGGAACGCAGCGAGAAGCGAGGAATATTTCCAAGTTACCCCAGCGTTACCAATGGTAAGCCCACATCAAGCAGAATTATTCGGAAGAGAGATAGGGAGGAGAAGGTCGCGAGGAGACGAGTCAAGGAAGTGGAAGATTGAGGAAGAATAAAGTGTCGCAAAGTAAAGTTCTGTGGTTTATTCTGTATATGATTGCGAGACATCCCTGTTCGCGAATAGCTCGATAATTACACAGTTTGGGATCTGCCTCGGGTTCCCGTCCGATAAGAAGTGTGCTAGCAAAAATTATTATTAATTGCATTTAATCGTTAGAATATTAAATGTGCATGTTTTCGATTCCGTAGAGCTTTATAGTAAACAAATGAGCCTAGTGAATAAACAGTTAGAAAAAAGATTCATACTCATGCATTGGCGGGTACATGAAAGCTTTCAATTAATAAATGTGAAACACTTAGTTGAAAACCAGGCCAAATTCCATTTGGAATGTAGAGTCATTGAAGAAGAAGATTTGGAATGGAATGTAAAACGGAATTGCATACTTTCTAACGATGTATTTTATTATTATTTCAAATACGATTTAAAATAATAAATAATCACCTGAATTGTGATAATTTGATTCACATGAAGTTTAGTCAATAGTTTAAGTCAACTCCAAGCAAAGATTAATTTCATACGATAGTTTTCATCTAAATCTGTAGTATGAAAGGTAGTGGGTATTATTAACTCATTAATGCCGGACTGGGAAAAGACGCGCCTTAGGTTGTTTACTTGACAAATGGGATCAATCTACTAGATGCGAATAATGAATAGTAATCAGGGGTATACCACAAAAGTTCAATTCTACGCCCCAACAAAAAATCTAAATCTGTGTATCATCTACCATAATCAATAATATCTTGGCTTTAACACTTCTGAGCACGATCTGGCCAGATTTCAAAAGGAAGCAATTGGGCAGGATCCCCGTCGAATGCAACTTGTTACGAATAAATCGATTCAAGATAATTGCCTTAAAAGTGAGTGAGTTATTTTTCGCAATATATATACACAGACGAACATCACCTCAATTCGTCTAGCTAAATTGATTGGTATATAAAAATCCTATCAAAAATTCATTTTCGGAGTGAACATATAGTCTGATATATAGTATGAGAAAAGAAACATTGAAATCAATCATCGAGCATTTACGGTTGAGCTGACAGACTCGCTTGCGATTTTATCTCCTCGTCCAGATTTCGGTGAATTTCATTGGATTATCTTCAGCAGAACTGTTTGGTAATTATGTTACTGGTTTCTGATAGTTGCCTTTGTTCAACTGTCAAAATTCACAGAAATTACGCATTTTGTTTTACCAAACTGTTCCACTGTTGAGAAATCTATGACATTTCACCGAAATCTGTGAACTATGTTCAGTGCGTATATTGTTTTGGCTGACATGTTCTCGATTAAATTAGCGATAACGGTTAAACTGATAATCAAATTGACCACATCCGTATCAGCAGCCAGAAATTTAAGCGGAAATAAACGGTTATACGAGGTAAACGTAGTGGCGATGTTACACTCGGTCACCATGTTTCAGTCGAATGTCCATCAGCAGAGCATATTGTCACGTGCCGCATCAGTAACTAAAGGGGTGGATGGAATGTCAGGCGTTCATTGGCTATTAAAAAGCTATAAACCGACTAAAACACGAGAATATGTGGCCTGCTCTGAGGCACAGAGTGTCTGAATTAAAATATCGTCCTCATTCGAGTCTTATCTGATGCCATCCAGGTCATGATGCCAAGTGATGGAAGAAACTAAATTAACACATTTGCTCTTCATCGTAATCGATAGCACCATAACATATGACGAGAAACTAAACTCACAGGAACCGTTTATTTCAACATCTCAATGTAAAATAAAGAACGAATTTCGTCCTTTTTGCCAATCGTCGGCATATTGCTGTTTTAAAGAATTTTGGCGTTTAGAAAACACCTGAGGCTTCCATTTTATTTTTGCATCTTCTATGTCAAGGCCGAACAAGAAAAAATGTTTTCATTTTTAATTGATGCTTAGACTTCAATTACATCTAATAAGGCACCCTAAACGAAAGAAAAGCAACCAACAACCCAAACATTTTGCATGGATTTCACGAAGAATATTTCAGTTCCTCGCTCTCGGCAACCGCAACCTTTAGATAAAATTTCCACATCTATTGTTTAATTTAAGATTAAAAGATTAAATTTCATACCAAAATAAATTATGTATTAAAGTGTTACGCGGTTTGCCTGTGGTGTGGGTGTCGGAGGAGAACTTTTTCATCAACGACCCTTTTCCGTGTCCGGGAAAAATAAATAACGGTCAGAGAACGGTGACAACATGGCTATTCGAGTCACACTGTCTACAGTGTTTTTTTGTGTCTCTTCCTTTTCGAATTATTGTTTGCAAAGCTTCTTCCTTAAAACATTATCATCGCGGAATTAAAAATTGGTGAAATCATGGTTGAAAGTTTGAAATAGGACAAAAACGAATTCTTCCTTAGCTAATTATTCAAACGCGTTAGCTGATTTCAATACTTTATTAAATAGTGCAAACACGTTCGATGGCCTTCGGTGCGTCTGAAAAAGGTACCTTCGCTCAAAGATGCAATAAAACTTGGGCACTCAGCCAAGTTTAGATATGATGACTCATTTCAACCCTGCATGAGTAATCAAAAAGCGCCGCAGAGATGATTTCCCAAACAGCGTGCAAGTAAAAGTATTGCAATCGAGCAAGTTCTAAAAAGTTTACACTTCCGCCTACGAAACTTCCATATACGGGCCCTGTTGGCATCCACGGTGCGGACAAGTTTTGCAATAAAAGGAACTTTAAGGATTAGCCCAGGGGCAATAAAAGATCGGATGTCCTTCAAAAAGTCAAAATTGCGTTGCCATCGTTCTCCGACGCCGCCGTGTCGCAATCTCTAACGAGCCGTGAGATTGTTGTCAGTGCGGCGTGTATTCCGCTGGTCTGTCTGTTTCGACTGTGTGACCCCGCTCGTGATATAAATACAGCTCACCGACCACAGCAGACGGTTCCGGATGTTCCACGTGGAGGTGCACGTTTCGTTTCAGCCAGAGTCTATAAACTGTGTTTCGTAACGGCTTTTGTTTGCGCGAACTCAAAGCCAACATAACACCGCCATGCTTATCATGGCGAATTTGTAAAATTTTATTCAACTTGTCTTGTTCCACCTTTTCACGTGGACCGGTGACCAACCTGCCGGCAGTCGTCCCCAGTGGATTGTGCAATGATTCGCTATTTTACATTTTATGCTCCGAATGGAAGGTATATTTGGCTGGGATCAAAGTATGGCATGGGGAATTAAAAACGAAAGTATTCAGAACGATTTACGCGGGTCACGCACGGATTCATTGCGTTTATGGTGAGCCAGTCGTTTGCCATGGCTGGCAGTCACGTGCACCGAGTGCGTCTTTCAATCATAAGTGGTATTTTAAATGGGATTTATTCGCTTTCTGCCATTTCCGTTTACCAAGGTGAGATTACTTCTAAAATGAAACATTTATTGCTGATTGGCCCAGCTCAACGAATTGAAGTTAAGTCAGTGATGCAAAAGAGAGTTTCACTTTTTGCAAACTGATTTGATTGAAGGCATTGAAGCATTAGGCGGAGGGTTTGGTTCCTTTGATAGCTAATAAAAGTTCAGATGCAGGATTTTATGATAAAGAAAAAACAACCTAATTGCTTAATGGGCCCTTAATGGATTAACATGTTACATGTTTAGAGTCGAAAATAAACAAAGCCCTCGACATAATCAATCGCACATCACACATCGGCTCCAAATCAAATAATTGGCAACGATTGGTGATTCTAAAGATGCATCCAAGAGATTTAGAAGGTCACAACATGTGATACATGCTGTTTAAATGTGAGTCAAAAAATCCAGGATCACTCTCAAATCTTTAATATGGTATACGCGTTCAATAAATAAACAATAACTAACAAGAATCGGATTTTTCTTCCGCGAAAACAAATTTCTGTACATTTTTTTGGATGAACCATCAACCGGTTGAGCTTGCACCAATCTGCGAACACTTCAAGCTGCTCCTGGAGCAAGCAACAATCTTCAGTTGAGCGTATGAATCAAAACATCTCGAGGTCGTCTGCGAATGATAATCGTGGTGCCTTAAGTGCCTGATGCACGTCATTGAAGTGATGTTGAAATAAAGCTGGGTGTCTGTCACAGTCTCCCGGTCTGTGAGGTATGAACGAAATCATTGTAGGAAGCAACCGTAAATGCCGAGTTTGACTGTAGATCTCCTAGATAAAGACAAACAGACGTAACAGCTTGACCAATTTTCTGAAAAATTCATCGCCCAACTTCTCTAACACCATCTTGTAAGCATGTTACACGAAACAATATTTCGTATGACATTGCCACTAGAAGGTGCTGGAGTCAATGTCAATGTCAAACTCGATGTGTTGTCCCGCATAATCATGGACCATATGCAGACCGCATCTGTTATGATTGAAAAGATTAAGTGTTATTGTAGCGATGGTCTCACTAATAGTAGTTAACTATAAATGGACAGTCTCATATACTGTTTCAACAGTTGCTCAGATGGTAAACGGCCAAACTACCATATGAGTAATGGGCGGTTAAGTATAATTAACATTTAAATCCGGTCATTTTTTCGAACAAAATTTTCGATGTACCATACATCAGTTGGTAGATGTACAATTGAAGAACTATATAATTACACAGCGACAGCATGTTATGTATTAACAGCAAGTGTTGATGTAGGGTTGGTATGGTAAATCAAGGTTAAAATTGTATGATACCAATGAAGTGAATAGTGACAATATATCTTATAACGCATATGTAATTTTGCCTGCATGGTATGTCGTTTTTCATTATGCGGGGTGAAACGCGCAACCAATCAAATTCAAATTGATCGTTGAAGTCGTGGTCGATGGTATTTTTTCTAGTGTTACGTCTGTTTGTCTGTGTCGTAGACGTAAAGTTACTGAGAAATGGTTTGTGGTAAACGAGGGAAATCCGTCGAGTCTCTGAAAAAAGCTACATTATAACCAACGTTGCGTCAATGTCAACTGCGCCAACAGTTTGGTTGACAGTCGGAGCGGTGTTCATAGCCTTCTCAATTTTGTAGCCGGCACGGATCGATCTGTCTTCAAAAGCACGTGGCTTACGCGCCACTCCATTAAGGAGGCCACGGCCCAATTGAATTTTCCGGATGAGACTCTCCCAAGGCGAATCCATTAAAAATTTCCCGATAAGGAATTATGGATCGGTCCAGCAAGCAACAACGAGACGTGACAAATTAGGTTCACCCTATCTTCACATCAATGGGAGTAAAGGCAAACTACTTCGACCCCATTTACTCAATTTTGGCTTCCCGTACGGATGTTCGAGGTTGGGTGAATTAAACACACTATTGGGTAGTTTGTTATATCCGTGTACAGTCACCTCATACACTCAAATAGTCCGTGAGAATCCACCAGAACCTAATACACTTTATCTAAGTAGGAGTGTGCCTCTCACCATTGGCAGACTCTCTCCTCTCACCAACAACCATCAATGAGCTGGAAGCAACATAAACAACCCATAGTCAAACTCAACACGCATGGAGGACTGGACTCGATAAACAAAACGAGCAATGGGTAATGTTTTGAACATAACCACGGGTATACGTAGGACCAGTGGCGTAGCCACGGGAGTGGTTTTGGACATAAAACCCCCCCCAGAGACAACATTTTTAGAAGAAATTTTTTTTTCGAAATAAAAAAATTGTTCAGAAAACCCCCCCCAGACAATTTTTCTGGCTACGCCACTGCGTAGGACTCATATAAACGTAATGTATTTACATTCAACTTTGAATTTCTGGGGTTAGATAAAAGGTATTGATTTTGGAAACAACAAGCTGTGTAGAATTATTAGCAATTTGTGTATTCAAAACTTCAGAAATAAAACTAATAAATAAAAACATAATCAGATATCAGAATAGCTGTGAACTCCGAGCGATGCGATGGGCGATCGCATCAATCGCAACCGATCATCATCAAGCATAGAATGACACAAAAAGTATGTCCACTTCTTTCATGCATATTCTCCTGCTGGCGACTGCATGCTGTGTATGTAAACACAGCGTACGAATGAGAAAAAATAATACTGGCAGACCTCCCGACCGGCAGGGCAGCTCTCTCGCTGTCGACTGTACGCAAACACAGCGAACGAACGAAAAAAAAAATACACGAGCAAGAAGCACGTCATTACGTGTTGCTGTCACAAACTGAAATAACTCAAACACGGCAGGCACTGCTTCTTTTATACTCAAAAAAATATTGCGGTGGACCTGAAGGCCCGTGGGATACTGCATTCTGATGTCCGTGTTAGGAATGCACGGGATTGGCTATATATGAAATTTTTATTGGCTTTGACAAGAATTGAAAATTTCAATAGCTAATAGTTAATAATCTAAAGTTTCAATAAATTTGACAAATTGCTGGAGAGTTTCCGAGTCGATTGATATAAAAATCTTCAAAATCCACCGAAAGATAAAGGTGCTAGTAACGTTCGAAATCTTCCCTTCCAGCGTAACGATTTCCAATTTCCAAAAATCTAAATGACACCTAGTATAGTAAAGAAAGACGGACAAGCAGAGGATTTATTTGCAGTTTATCACCTCAGAATGCAAGTTCGCATTGTTCTCTATCGTGCTGAGGTGATAAACCACATAGAGATCTGCTGCTTGTCACTTTTATTAAAAAGAGGGGAAGTCGATGAAGAGAATCCTCTTTTGCGACATTCGCCCTTATTCCAGATAGAGCTTGATTTTATAAACTTTATTACTAACAGGGACACAGGTTTAGTTTAGAGTATATTGTCTGTCATTCGTTTTTGTGTTTGTGTTCATTCATCATCTATCTCCTATTTTTTGTTGAAGTTTCTCTTCCCTAGCTCTCTCTCGTTTTTCATGTGGTCTGTGCTTTATGTCCAATCTCTGCGACGTCACTGCTCTTTGCAGCTTTGCTGCTCAAGGGCCTGCGCTCCTAGTAGCCGACGGCAATTTTCAGTGGATCGCATCGAGGAATTCACCTGTGATTAAAGTTATTTTTTTCAACCTTCTTTTCTTTTGACCTTTCGTCATTTCGACCTTTTGCCCTTCGACCTTTATTCTTTCGACTTTTTGTCTTTTCGATCGTTTGTTCTGTAGACCTTTTGTCCTTCGACCTTTTGACCTTCGACTTTTTGACACAGATTCAAAGAGCCATCGAATGTGCCTGTTGAGCCGCCAAATATTATTTCGCGAGTCGGCCATTCTAACGACGATCGCACGCATTTTCACGGATCCATGGTGGCGAACCCACACGATCGTCGTTAGAATGGCCGACTCGCGAAATAATATTTGGCGGCTCAACAGGCACATTCGATGGCTCTTTGAATCTGTGTCAAAAGTCGAAGGTCAAAAGGTCGAAGGACAAAAGGTCTACAGAACAAACGATCGAAAAGACAAAAAGTCGAAAGAATAAAGGTCGAAGGGCAAAAGGTCGAAATGACGAAAGGTCAAAAGAAAAGAAGGTTGAAAAAAATAACTTTAATCACAGGCTGTTTTTACGAGTTATGTCTGATATTCTGAACAGATGCCATTCTTTAAAGTTTACTTAACCCTCTAATACCGAAATTTGTGCTCTCGCTCAAAATCACTATTTTGCTTTCTAAAACCGATCTGAACACATTCTAGGCAAAAAATTAAAACTAATGATTTAATCAATTCACCTTTTTAGAATTTTGATTGTCTAGTATCGAATATATTCTCTATCCAGATTTGAACAAGTATTGCAGTTTATTATTAATCGACTTAAAAAACTGTTTTTGAAATCCAAACAACCTGCTCCAAGCAGGTGACGCTGCAGGTCGTTTATGCGGTACATTAGAGTGCAACCACGACACGATTTCTGCAAAAAAACGTCTCTACCATTTCGTCCACATTATTCGATGAGAGACTTTGCGTCCAGTTAATAGTCAGCAGCTAGTTTTGCAACGCCGTGAAATCAATTTTACGGAAGTTTAGTGAGACATCCGGCGGTACATGTGACGAATCATTGTTATTTGTTAAGCCCATGTCAATTAACTCCTGAACGGAAGCCAAATGCTTGTTGATTGTATCAACATCTTTGCTTCTATCTGGCGGAATATATACTGCACACATACGCACAATCCTGCCTTTAAGGGAAGCGGAAACAGGGACCTGTTTCAATCCGCTACCATTGACTGTTACGATTTGAGTGCTGGTATAACGATGAGAAACAGCAATCAACACGCCACCGAAACGAGATTTTCTGCTATTGCGGGGGGATCGATCACATCGATACACATTGAATGCTGTTCCAAATAATTGAAGATCGTTGATGATGTCGTCTAATCCAGTCTCTGTTAGCATAACCACGTCGTAGTTACATTCCGTTACCGCCAAAAACAAGTCGTCAATCTTAGTTTTCAGCCCGCGTACATTTGGATAATACTACCATATCTTACTCTTGTCCAGCAGTGATTGATAATGGCTGGAAGGCAAGTAATTATCAGGTATCGAACGCTCATCAATTTGAATATACTCACCTGGGTAAGCATGTCGGAAGTCACCTCTGCCTACACCGACCACAGGACCGGGACAATGGAGATGGTGGATATCAGCAAAAAGCGCGACTGGGTCGGGGGGCATTGTGACTTCCTCAATGCTTGTGTCATGCTGTCCCGGTTCCAATGCAGCAACGTGATAGAGAACAGCTGGGCAAGGGTGAGGCTTCAGTTTTTTTGGATCTGCACAAATTCGCGAAAACGCATTCCAGATGGCCACGATGCTGGATCCAGTGCTGTTTCTTTCAGAGACGGGTCCAATCCAATCTTGTAGGAGACGAATGACATGTTGGAAACATCTTTTCCTTTGGGAACTAAACGAGTCACAACAGCAGGGTCCGCAGTGCTTAAGCAGCGAGATACGACCAACTGAACGTCATTATCGGTAATGAGAGGATTCAGTCCGGACAGGTACAACCAGAACTTTTCCGGTGGCGGTGCTTGTATGATGGACGGTATAGAAAGATCGCTCAGATCAATAAGCTTAGTTCCACTGGCAACGGGTGCATCAATTTCCATTCGTCGATCTTCTCGACGGCGCTTCACTCCAAGTCGTGGCCAATCCTGAGGCACCGAGACCATTTTTGCTTGTTGCGACTTACCGGTGAAAACATCGATTTTTTTGCTCAAGTCAGCAACAACATCAAAAAGCTGCTGAACACGTTCAGGTAAATCAACGAGCGCTTGATCGTGTGGATTCATAACCGATGGTTGGCTACTGTTATTGTCGGCAAAATAGGAGCCAATTTAACGACCATTCAGCTCGATCCTACACGGAGGGCAAATAAACAGCGCCTTGCCTGACACGAGTGAATCTTTTATCGCCCTAATATTGATTCCACAGCACTGCTGGCTGATGTGATAAAACGATTCACAGATGCCGCAGTACAACGGTTCGAGATCGCAAATGTCATATTTACATTCTCCACACTTTTTCTTCTCCATTGTGCACTTGTTCAACGTTTGATACAGGCAACAAAAATAGTTCAGAAACACACAAAAACTCCACGGTTCCTCCGAGTACTCAGATATCTTTATAATTCAACAACACGAGTTATAAACATATCAGAGTACAGTGTTTTCTAAGGTATTTTTTTCCCAAAATAGTATCCAACTGCAATTCCGGTTGAAAGCTTTTTGGTAAATATTTTTCCTATCTTCGGAATCAAACTCCTGTCACGTATATACCTTCTTCAAATATATAAGGCAATGAATGGTAGATGTGAATCCTTGTAAACAAAAATAATGCGTTTACCAGGAAAGAGGCAATGGTGAATGTGATTCCTTCTTTAAAAAGAATGCATCTGCTCGGAATAATGCAACGGTAAATGTGTCCCTTCTTTAGTGGGTGTTTCACTAGATAATGAATGTTATTGTTCGTTCTTTAATAACATGTATCTGCCCTGAATATAATATGATAATGAAGGTACTATCTCCTCCATTCTCATCACACCGGACATACGCCGACATTTAAAGAAGGCATTAATTCATTCTTTTACTTTTTGCAGACAAACGAGTTCATTTGAAGAAGGGGCTATCTATCCTCTTTGCCTTATACCGGGCAAATGTGTTCATTTGAGGAATACATTATCACTTCCTTTCCCCTAATACCGGGCAATGCAATCATCTAAAGAAGGAATTATCTCCTACCGTCTTCTTATACCAGACAGGCGCGTTCATTTTAAGAAGACATTCCCTTGGCTTTAAACCGGGCAGATGCGTTCATCATACCGAGCAAACTTATTAATTTAAAGAAAGCAATATCTCATCACTTCGTCTTATACAGATCAAATGCATTAATTCAAAGAAAGCATTGCCTTCTTTCAGCGCATTGTCTTCATCTTCAATGGCTTTACATTCTAGCTGAAACTTGGGCTGTTTTTCAACTTAGTGTTCTATTATTATATCCACAGTTATCGAAAGCTTTCCGGTACCTGCCAGTTGCATGAATGTCTTGTGTAGCAAGTACAATGGATATACTGTGCACAAGGAGCCAAAAATGCTTCCCATCCTGAAGCATCTTAGGCCGCACTCAAAAAGAAGGGAGATGCGTTCGGGGAAATGTTACAGTCGGGGATTTGTTACATTCGGGGAAATGTTACATTCGGGGAATTGTTACATTCGGAGAATTGTCGTACAATCAAATTAAACAACTAATCGGACGAAATCCAACTGCTCGCGTCGCGTTTGTTATTGTTGTATAATGGCACATTATCGCTAGAAGATGGTATGTTAAAAAGTGATATATTTCGAATGATCATTTTGATCAAAATGAGTGAAGAACTAGTTTCAGGAATTAAAATTTAAGTAATAAAGTCTAGCAACACTTTGATGAAAATATTGATTTGACAACATACCTCTGAAAAATATCCTAAGTTTGAACAAAGGAAAAATTGTAGAATGAAATATTATCAGGTGAAATACCAATAAACATAAATTTGCGAAACTCGAAAGAAAAGCTTATGATTAAAAGAAGGAAAAATTCAACAATCAAATATAATCCAAATGAATATAAATAAACCAGAAGTAACAGTCTATGACTAAAAGATGGAACATTTTATCAATGAAATATAATCATGTGAAACACAAATAAACATAAATGTGCAGAAGAATAGTTGATTGACACTCGACGTTTAGTCTCATTTTTTGTAATTTCGACTTTTTAACCAACCTCACCACTTGACTGTTCAACTTTTTACCTTTCGACCTTTTAACCTTCAACCTATTGACCTTCGACCGACCGAAATTTCTATCTTTTGTTTTTCCGACCTTTTTACTTTCGACCTTTTGTCCCTTCAACCTTGACTCTTCGACCTTCTGTCCTTTCAACCTTTTTACCCAGATTTTCGGTTTCGACCTTTTGTCCTTTCGACCTTTTGGCCTACAACCGGCTATTCAGTCTAAGACTGGCACAAAAAACTTTCCTCCGTGGCGGCCTCCTCGGACGCCGCACTCCAATCAAAAAGGGTTTAGTGTTTCATTGGTTTGTTGTTGCTTACTTGACCCTGTCGATGACCTGCCGGTGGGGTCGACGCTCCCAGCTTGTTTACGGCCGGTGATTGCTTCTCAATGAAGCCGACGCGGCGCGTTAACGATTGCACGCTGCTTCACCGGTAGTTGGATGAACCGACTGGCGGACTTCGTCCACGTGGAGGTCCACTGAGGCCCCTCGGACCAGTTTGTTGATGGACCAATTTGCTTCTGACCAGTTGACGGTTGTCGTGGATTTTCCGTCCGTTGGGGAGAAGCGTCGCGCTTGAGTGCGGAAAGAAATCTGCGGGTGGGAGGATCAAACCAACCTGGCTACACAAAATACATAAGCATAATCACGTACAGAACATTTTAAGGCGACAAACTTCACCTTCGCAAGGTACACTTTCTGCCTAATTGCTAAATTACGAACAATAATTAATTAAATAATTACATTTAAAGTCATAGTAGCACATACTTTTGAACAATCGCACAATTCCAATGTATTGGCTGATCACGGACGAAATGATTAAGCCCGTGAATCTTCAGATCAAGATAGGTGGGCTCGGACACAACCGGAGACACGTCATTTGTCGATCCCCATCGTGTACGATCGTGACCTTATTGGCACGATGGATAATTGACACGAAAGTTGTGCTGCTTTCCCTCTCCCACCATATCCGAAAAACAAATGGCCTCGACCTTGGATAGCAGGGCTAATTGGTTGAATGCCCGCTTGCCAATTTCAAGGAATTTCTATTCTAAACTATTGGTGATCTGTAGTTTATGCCACCGATTTATTTACAACTATTTCTAATATTTACAAAATTTAGTAAGTAACTAAATTAATAGCAATCTCCACGGCTGCTGTGAGAGAAGGAGAAAACACTCGAGAACTTCTCGGAGAAGAACGAACAAATGTCCTGGGTCTTGTGATGTCATTGAGCGTCATGGATGAAGATAACCATGATTCCTTGCGTTGACATATTGCCAAAAGCGTTTAGGGTGTGGTCACGACAGAGTTTCTTTGGAACGTGTTGATCAATGACATACGTCTAGACGTTGGGAAAAGTTTGCGTTGTGATTTACATCTTCTAGGTCAATAATGCTAAGCTCGACTTTGCGACAGTAAAGTGTAAGAATAGTTAAGATAAGTAGGGAAAGGTGGGTAGACTTGATCCCCGGGGGAGACTTGATTACCCCTTGTTTTATCGAGGACTAAAGTAGTTTTGTTCTAGCGTATGTTTTAGTATAGATTCTCTAGACAAATGACTTTTATGTGGTAAGCTATTTTTTGAATTGACAACCTTAGGGGCTGTCCATATACCACGTGGACATGTTCTGGCCAGTTTAAGATAACCCCCTCCTCCAGCGTGGACATTTGTTCATATAACTTTTCAAAAAAAAAACGTATGGACCGTGGACATTTGCCGTATCCCCCCTCCCCCCTAAACTGTCCTAAAGTCAAGGTATATTGACAGCCCCTTATTTATTTATTTGTATGTTTTGAACTTCCTAAAGATTTTTTATTGGTTAATCAAAATTTGAACAACTTTTCATAACAATGACCAAATGCTTTCGTTTTTTCATAGCACAAAGCCATAAATAAGGCTAATGATCTGTACTGATGAAAATGTGTTAGGATATTTTTTAGGAAGTTTTAGGAAGTTTTAGGAAGTTTTAGGATATTTGGATTTGAAGTTATTGCCTCAATATGGGGACATTTGATCCTTGATTACCCACACAAAAATTTGTTGGAAAAATTCAAAAAAATAAAAAATCTATTCTCAGGCTTCTATTTTTTTTTGTAGATTTGACAGATTTGATGAAGGGTTGACAGGAAAAAATATTTTTTGCGTAGATATCATAAAAAGGGATCAAGTCTCCCCAAATTTTAAAATTGCATGTGCTGCCGAATTCAATATCAAAAATCGTTCACGTATACGCATAGCAATTCGAAAATTCCGCGTATTTTGAAGTAACAATATCTAAAAAATCTTGAGGCACCTTTCAAATTTTATGAAAGCAAGTTCCTAAAGAGGGATCAATTTTCTCCCGAGTATTTAAAAAGTCGATTTTTGACAGCACTCCAAAAAACCGATTGTGTATCAGTAACAACAATAATTTAGGGACTGTCATACGGAGAATAATATTCCTTAGAAAGTCTGTGTGAAAATCGCGTATGTTTATTTATTTTTGGCTGTGATACAACGGAAATCAGAAAAGGGGTTCAAGTCTCCCCAGTCTCCCCTAATTGATGCGTAGTGGATTGTGCGTTCGTATGGCACGATGCAGGAGAAACACGAACCTCAACAGATTACAAAAGCCATCCAGCAAAGTAAAATGTGATTTTTGGAGGCTGATAGTACACCAGAATAGTAACCAGGCAGATTTTAATACAGTTCTGTATAAGACCCTTACAGAAATTGTATAAAAATTTGGCATTACATTTCGGAAAATTTTTATACAATTATTGTATGAAAATCTTACAGATTTGTTTTATTTTAATACAATATCTGTATAAAAAGCTTGCATAATTGCATATATCAAGATTTTATACAATAATTGTCAGATTTGTTTTTTTTTGGGTGTAGTTAGTTAGTTAGTTGCTGAGTTGCAGATTAATAAGATAATGGGCATATTACAACCATATAAATCAAACGGGCTGAGGAAGTTAGTTAAAATTATTGTAAAGGAAAAAACAACACACCCGTGTCATAATACGAGTTAGACAATCCACCACTTAACTTTACAGATACGCATTTCAACCTCAACAGTAAGGCCGTCTTTAGTGTGTCGTACTTGACTCAAGTTGACATACACCTCAATTCGTCGAACTGAGTAAGTAGAATGGTATATAATATTTTGGGTCATTTAAAGTTTGTTTCTGGAGCGAACAAATGGCAATTATGTAGGGAAGAACGGTCCAAAATGCACCCCTGGGGCAAAATGGCCTCACTCATAAAATCACTGTTGTAGTACATTTAAGAATGAATATTACCATTACAATTCATAATTAATTATCCATCATTGAGCTCTATTGAAAAAAAATAGCTTTCATATTCACTCAGATTTACCGATTTGCTATTCTTCAATCACATCCGTAAGATTGTAGTTCAATCCATAAAGAAAAAACAAACAACCATGCGTTCACCATCATTTTACATGCAATTGAGTCATTTTAGACATTTTTTAAATGCGTTAGAAAGTAATGAAAAACTTATTGTCTTGAATAGGAGATCATTGTGAAATGTAGCTGGGTTTGTAAATTTATCACTTGTACGTTGAAATGGTTGGGTATTTTTGTTTATATGAAGGAAAACACCGAAAAAGCACCCCTTAAGCATTAGGGTGGCTCAAAAAACACTTTTTCAAATTTTTTGATGGGCCCTCTTATTTGGTTCTATTTGGTGTTCTGATGCTCTGGACAAATTTTCAGCCAAATCGGTCAACGTTTGGGCGGTGCTAAACTCGTTGGAAGTTTATATGGAAAAATGTATGTAGAAACGTCCTAAAACAGTGATTTGCAGTTGGACGACACAATTTACGATCAAGTACCATGATACTCATTCAGTTCTTGAAGAATTAAATACAGAATGTTATGCTGAAAACCGCGAGAAGATTAGAGTTTATTAGGCAAAGATAATAGCATTTTACTGGAGTGTTGTAGGGGTGAATTTATTTCTTTTCAAAGGTAAAAGAAACGTAATTTGCTCAAACCCCACTTCAGAGAAATGCTAATAACTTAGCCGGGCAAACTCTAATCTTCTCGCGGTTTTCTGCATAACATTCTGTATTAAATTCTTCAAGATCTGCATGAGTCTCATAGTTCTTTATCGTAAGTTGTGCCGTCCAACTGCAAATCACTGTTTTTGGATGGTTCTGCATACATTTTTGCATATAAACTTCCAACGAGTTTAGCACCACCCAAACGTTGACCGATTTGGCTGAAATTTTGTCCAGAGCATCAGGGCATCAAATAGAACCGAATAAGAGAGTAGCCCATGAAAAAATGAAAAAAGTTTTTCCCATACTAATTTGAGCCACCCTAGGGTGCATTTTGGACCATTCTCCCCTATAGTTTGTATACGAGAAAGGCAAAAATGTTACTTGCAGAAATATACACCATAAAATTTTATCGTAGCCATCTCAGTAATTTTTTTTCCAAATTAATAAATTTGTAATCTATTTTCATCAATTTCGGTTTTAAAACACAAAGACTAAAGTATCCTTATTGATGGTACTTCGGAGTTATAATTCACTAAATGGGCCAACAGGCTTGACCGAAATAAGGAATTCCGTTTCAACACACACATGGCAGACTGAACAAATGAAGTTGAAGACGTATTGTGAAGAATTGTAAATGAAATGTTTAGAATTTCGACAAAAAAGTGTTTAGGCCGCGACACATCTAGCGAAAATCCAAAAGAAAAGCGGATTATGCATTAAAATTTTAACCGGTCAGTCAAAATTCTAGTCCATTCAAAAGGTAAGAGGTTGTAAAAATCTCGGGGAATTCGGTTTGACGAAGCCGCGCTGCTGCCATCTAGTGGAGACGGACGTGTGCGTGAAATCACTGTATTTCAACATGGTGAAGATAGGAAATATATTTTAAAATGCTTATAAAATGTTTTAAAAACTGATTTACTAAAAGATTTTAAATACGTAGCATTAGAATTTGGGAAAACTACATGTTTGGCTACTTATCAATATGTACATGTTTTTTTAATCAAAATAATTCAGCTTTAGTATTGCTAATCTGAAAGTAAATGAAATTTCTAACTCGAAAAATCTAACTATTTCCGGCTAAAACGCGTTTTTAACGGTTTAACAAGAATTTTAAAATTCACGTCCTATATGCCTTGACGGGTGAAATAAAAAAGCATCACCCAACCCCCATTTTGTTTTCTCACTGCCGTCAAGGCGAATTCTAATAGGTCAAAACACAAAACATTGCGCAGGTCAAAAACGTTGCACAATCCATCAATAATGCAACAGTTGTGTTAAAATTGGCGTTTTGCTCTGTGGGGGAAGTATGTATAAAATGCGGCGGTTGAGTAAATTGCACCACCCCTTTTTCTTGGTTTTCAAGCCAAATTTTGTCTCAAAATCGCAAATGGGTGAAGCCAAAAAAACATTTGAAAAAAAAGGGATTTGCTTATGAAGCGCATATTGACCATATTTCCCCTACCCGGAACATACCGCACAGAATGCAATGGAAGTATAGGATGGGAGATGAAAACAGGGGGCTTACAACAAAGAACTTTAAAACGTGGCTTCAAAATCCTTTTTTGAATATATCAACAATATATGAACATTTCTTTGACTGAAAGGCACAACATGATGAACAACGAAGTGCATCACCATAAGGCTAAATAAATACCTCCACATTAGTATCTCATGCCGTGCGACATGCACCATCCTTGTAATGTAGTTCCGAAACCCGCTCTCGCTCTCTTGCCAACACTGATATTTTGATAGTGATAGTGCAAACCAAATTAGGCTCGGTAGTGGTTTACCGACCCTGGAAGGACTCGGGAAGGGGGTGGCTCGCCCAGTGTGATAGCAATGGACGGATGTAATGCATGTGCTCGTGGCATAATCAGCTATGAAAATTAACGCGCGCTGATATAGTGCAGAGGCGGCAACACCACCATCGCCACCGCACCGGCCGTTATCTATTGTTGTAATGGAGGTAATTTCTGCCCATGACAACCGGGTCACAGCTAATGAAATTCCTGCAGCAGCACACGAAACTTCCGTGCAGATACACGACGTTGTTACACGGTGGATGGTGTGCATATGTCATGCCTGACATTGAGGATCAACCTCCGAATCTGTCTGCAGTGTCATCCAGTGCGACAAATGACAGATGAAGGAAGCTCCACCGAGAAGGTTTTAGATTGGACTGGTTGAGTCATTTATTATTTAAAGCACGCAGAAAATACGAAATTGCAATGACAGGAGCATATTCCAGAACATTCCGATGATGATTGCGTGCCTTGTAACAATCATTTTGTACTTTGTGCTATCTGAATAATGACTTGAGCTCATTAAACGACACTTCAATGAACGGCTCCATATTTTCAAAGCAATTAATCAGCACTACTGTCCACAATCTACGTTCACTGGAAGGGCGCGTTCATTCACATGAAATACAATAAAACTTCATTAGATTTTGAGCTAAAAATGAAACTACCTTACGTGATGGAGTTATTGAATGACAATTTCCAATTGTGGAGGAGAGAACAGTCTCAAAGTGGAGGGTCCCAAAAAATGCAGCTATTGCTCTAAAAAACTTTTCCACGAACTGTCTAAGACGAGTTTAGTACTTTCCATTTAATTACACTACGTTTTGTTTTGTTTACAGGTACGTATTTCGACCCCAAATGTGAGGCCGTTTTCAATGTCAAGTTCTGGACTCGACATGTCGAGCTGGCCGGGATACGAGCAACCTTAGGGAAGATCGGGTAACCAACCCCGGTGGGAACTATGGTCGTATGCTGACAGGGAAGGGGGGGTTTGCTCCTCTCCGGAGGTGCAAATCTTATTGAGCGTCTGTTCTCCATGTCAGGATCGGCTCACAACAGCGTCTGTTCTCCATGTTAGGGGCGGCTAATCATCGTCCGAGTGCCAGCGAGGGACTCTAAGTGAAACTGTGCACCATGGTCCACCGGAAATAAGGAGGAATGGTCCTCAGAAAATTTAGGGGGTTTGGTGTCAGGCCCTGCAAGCCAGCCTTTAAAAAATCATAAGCAACGAACAATCAACAAGAGAGTACGAACCGGAACCATCGGCGAAGACCACTGCGACGAAAAGGGACTAGCGATTGGAAACTCGGTTCGTGGAACTGCAAATCTCTCAACTTCATCGGGAGCACACGCATACTCGCCGATGTGCTCAAGGACCGTGGATTCGGCATCGTAGCGTTGCAGGAGGTTTGTTGGAAGGGATCAATGGTGCGAACGTTAAGAGGTAATCATACCATCTACCAGAGCTGCGGCAACACACATGAGCTGGGAACAGCTTTCATAGTGATGGGCGATATGCAAAGGCGCGTGATCGGGTGGTGGCCGATCAATGAAAGAATGTGCAGGTTGAGGATCAAAGGCCGGTTCTTCAACTTCAGCATAATCAACGTCCATAGCCCACACTCCGGAAGCACTGATGATGATAAGGACGCATTCTACGCGCAGCTGGAACGTGAGTACGACAGCTGCCCAAGCCACGACGTCAAAATCATCATAGGAGATTTGAACGCTCAGGTTGGCCAAGAGGAGGAGTTTAGACCGACTATTGGAAAGTTCAGCGCTCACCGGCTGACGAACGAAAACGGCCTACGACTAATTGATTTCGCCGCCTCCAAGAATATGGCCATTCGTAGCACCTACTTCCAACACAGCCTCCCGTATCGGTACACCTGGAGATCACCACTGCAGACAGAATCACAAATCGACCACGTTCTGATTGATGGACGGCACTTCTCCGACATTATCGACGTCAGGACATATCGTGGCGCTAACATCGACTCTGAGCACTATCTGGTGATGGTTAAACTGCGCCCAAAACTATCCGTCATCAACAATGTTCGGTACCGACGACCGCCGCGGCACGACCTAGAGCGACTGAAGCAACCTGATGTCGCCACTGCATACGCGCAGCATCTCGAGGCAGCGTTGCCGGAAGAGGGTGAGCTCGATGGGGCTGGAGTACAGTTAAAGCAGCCATTAACGACGCAGCGGAGAACAACGTCGGGTATATGGGTCGAAGTCGACGGAACGATTGGTTCGACGAAGAGTGCAGACAGATTTTGGAGGAGAAGGACGCAGCGCGGGCGGTCGCGCTGCAGCAAGGTACCCGGCAGAACGTGGAACGTTATAGACGGAAGCGGAGACAGCAGACCCGCCTTTTTCAGGAGAAGAAACGCCGCCTGGAAGAAGCGGAGTGCGAGGAGATGGAACAGCTGTGCCGTTCTCAAGATACACGCAAGTTCTATCAGAAGCTCAACGCATCCCGCAAAGGCTTCGTGCCGCGAGCCGAAATGTGCCGGGATAAGGATGGGAGCATCTTGACGGACGAACGTGTGGTGATCGTGATGGTGATCGAAAGGTGGAAGTAGCACTACGAGGAACATCTGAATGGCGCTGAGAGTACAGGCAGTGAAAGTCAAGGCAGCGGAGGAGATGACTACGTCAGTTCAGCGGACGATGGAAGCCAACCAGCCCTCACCTTGAGGGAAGTTAAGGATGCCATTCAACAGCTAAAGACCAATAAAGCAGCTGGTAAGGATGGTATCGGAGCTGAGCTCATCAAGATGGGCCCGGGAAAGCTGGCCACTTGCCTGCACAAACTGATAGTTAGAATCTGGGAAACCGAACAGCTACCGGAGGAGTGGAAGGAAGGGGTTATATGCCCCATCTACAAGAAAGGCGACAAACTGGAGTGTGAGAACTTTCGAGCGATCACCATCCTTAATGCCGCCTACAAAGTGATATCCCAGATCATCTTCCGTCGTCTGTCACCATTAGCGAACGAGTTCGTGGGAAGTTATCAAGCCGGCTTCGTCGACGGCCGCTCGACAACGGACCAGATCTTTACTGTACGGCCTTAAAAAATGCCGTGAATACCAGGTCCCAACGCACCATCTGTTCGTTGATTTCAACAGTGATTACGACAGTATAGACCGCGTAGAGCTATGGAAAATTATGAACGAGATCAGCTTCCCTGGGAAGCTTACCAGACTGATCAAAGCTACGGTGGATGGTGTGCAAAACTGTGTGAAGATTTCGGGCGAACACTCCAGTTCGTTCGAATCGCGCCGGGGACTAAGACAAGGTGATGGACTTTCGTGCCTGTTGTTCAACATTGCGCTAGAAGGTGTCATGCGGAGAGCCGGGTGTAACAGCCGGGGTACGATTTTCAACAGATCCAGTCAATTTATTTGCTTCGCGGATGACATGGACATTGTCGGCCGAACATTTGCAAAGGTGGCAGAACTGTACACCCGCCTGAAACGTGAAGCAACAAAAGTTGGACTGGTGGTGAATGCGTCAAAGACAAAGTACATGCTTGTGGGCGGAACCGAGCGCGACAGGGCCCGCCTGGGAAGCAGTGTTACGATAGACGGGGATACCTTCGAGGTGGTCGAGGAATTCGTCTACCTCGGATCCTTGCTAACGGCTGACAACAACGTTAGTCGTGAAATACGAAGGCGCATCATCTGTGGAAGTCGGGCCTACTACGGGCTTCAGAAGAAACTGCGGTCGAAAAAGATTCGCCACCGCACCAAATGTGTCATGTACAAGACGTTAATAAGACCGGTTGTCCTCTACGGACATGAAACATGGACAATGCTCGAGGAGGACTTGCAAGCACTCGGGGTATTCGAGAGACGGGTGCTTAGGACCATCTTTGGCGGTGTGCAAGAAGACGGTGTGTGGCGGCGAAGAATGAACCATGAGCTCGCCCAACTCTACGGCGAACCCAGTATCCAGAAGGTAGCTAAAGCCGGAAGGGTACGATAGGCAGGATATGTTGCAAGAATGCCGGACAGCAATCCTGCAAAGATGGTGTTCGCTTCCGATCCGGCAGGTACGAGACGGCGTGGAGCGCAGCGAGCGAGATGGGCAGACCAGGTGCAGAACGACTTGGCGAGCGTGGGGCGTATCCGAGGATGGAGAGATGCGGCCTCGAACCGTGCATTGTGGCGTCAAATTGTTGATTCAGTGTTATCTGTTTAGATGTTATCTAAATAAATGAATGAATGAAATAACGAGACGAAATTAGACGCAATTTCAATCTAAATTCTTCAGGATAGGTTTTCTCTAATCTGTCCATGCTCGTTAGATGGTATAGACGGTATGACGGTATAATATGCCCCCCTAAGGCAATACCTTGATAACTTTTTACTTTTCATCGCAATTAATGCAAACTTTGTATTATTTGGTAGTCCACAATGTCGCAAATGCATTGGCTGTGAGTAGTCATATAAAAATATTACAGAAAACACGTAAGAAAGCTTTTCTGAAAAGTCGTGAAAAAATGGATTTCAACAAGTGCCTGGGCAATACGCCCCACCACAGATAACAGATATTAAGGCTGGTATCCAATACGCGTGTAAACATCCGCAACCGTTAATTAAAATGTGTTTTAAATTGGGTACGCGTTTGGAAATGGCGCAAGGATCATTGTTATGAAACACGCAGCCCGAATGCGGCTGTCAAACGCATTGGCTGCGCTCGACGGTTGCTAATCAGCTGCGTTCGTATGTACCTCCGCAATCAGCTGAGTAGATGGCAGTAGTGGGCCAACGTATATCAGTTCAAAAGTTTACACAGGATCAATAAAATTTGTTCTAGCCTAAATATCTGTTATCTGTGGTCCCGCCTCAATCAAAAACGTTTCAAAGCCCTTGATTAGTATTTTATCCATCCCACAATAAAAAGGTTACAAATCCTTATGTGCTTAACATTAAAAAACCAACATAAGTCCATTTAAGTAGGTTTGAATTACATCTCAATAGTTTCCATATCATTTGGAAGTAACTGTTGCAGGCTCACCGAACTTGTGTCCAGTTGGTAAGGGCATATCGTCTTGCATACACTGGGACGTTTGACTAGTGAAACATATTTTCGAAAAACGTTTCATTTTTGAAGATGCAATTTTATATCACATTGACCACAGAGAAAAGTTATTTTGTTGCCTAATTGAGTGTTCTAGTGCAAGTTTTGCGGACAGTATGTTAGCAACGCTCCAGAATGTTGAGCAAACAAACATTGAAAGTTACATCAAAACTGTAACTTTTTGTATTTTGCTATGATTTTAATTATGTAATACAAAAATACTTCCACGTTCACATAGTGTGATGGTTTTACACATATTTAAAGGTACCACCTTATTTTTCCTCTTAGTTAGTTATAGTTTCCTAGAAATCAAATGGGAGCGCTTTGGTCAGGTGGGGCGCA
Organism: Armigeres subalbatus; assembly: GCF_024139115.2. Taxonomy (NCBI): domain Eukaryota; kingdom Metazoa; phylum Arthropoda; class Insecta; order Diptera; family Culicidae; genus Armigeres; species Armigeres subalbatus. The sequence continues at coordinate 208,644,509 of NC_085141.1, read as the reverse complement.
TTATACCTTCTTACCATATCTTCTTATCTTTCTTAAAATATCTTCCGAAGGTTTTTTTTGTAGATTCCTCTGAGGTTCTCTCCGAAGCATGCACCAGGAAACTTCCAGAGCTCTTGAATTTATTGAACAAAATTGTTTTAAAATAAAGACGAACCATAGAATAGAATAGAATCCACTTAAATTCCAATAAAATTCCGCATGAACTCATGGCAAGTGCAGAGGTGTTCTCGGTTTGCAGTGGGCGAGTGACTGTATATATTCCATCAACTGGAAGGGTTTATTTTTGGCTTTCAGTCTTTTTGATGACCTGAATGATTTTTTATGTAATCATCGCCAACGTTTCGGTGTTTGGTTCACACCTTCTTCAGGGCCTATTTATTTAGAGGAAATGCATAGGCTACGTAGTTTAAATTGAAGTCTAACTACAGACTCATTTGACTAAAATCTTCGTTGTCGGAAATCGTCGATCTGACGGTAATTGTCGATCTGACGGTAATTGTCGATAAATGATATATGCACTAGTGTAACACGTACTATAAATTAAATGGGTGATACATTAACACAAGTTAAACAAGATGCTAATCATGTATGTCTTACGGTTTAACGTAAGGTATGTGAGAATAACGTTGAGAAAATTCTGAGCATGAGCATGAGCATGAGCATTATGACCGCACAATTCGTAGTTGCTACTCCGTGATTGACTGAATTTGCGAAATTGTACAGAGAACACAATGAATGGAGCTTGGGATTAGCTAACCATTCTCAATGAACACGTTTCGGGAGCTCAAATATTTAAAGTCAATAACGGCGCCGGCCACGTCATATAGAAATGGAAGGATTGTTAGTCCGACTCTCGTTGCTACTAGAGACCGAGTAAACCTCTGCATCTCCACGATTGGGATAGGATATCGTTTTAGTTTAGTTTTAGTCACTTTGGTAAGCGATGCGAAATATCGGATGGGATATAACACTAATACGAGTTAAAAGTTTTCATTTCATTTCATTTATTTATCAAGTTTGTTTAAAGAACGAATGCTTAAGATCCCTACTGAACTTATGTTCTTTCAAAGGGTCGTGAAGTTCGACTTAACTTACTATGGTATCCTAACCACTAACGTACTATATAGCTATTTATGTTACACTTTATATGAATTCGCAGACTTTTCTTAAAGCTATGAATTGAATTCCAAGTTCTTATGTTTTCGGGGAACAGATTGAACATTCTTGGGCCTAGATTTACAAATCTTCTTCTTCCGATCTCCGTGCGGAACCCAGTTTGTTGTAAGAGGTGAGCGTATCTCGTGCGATGTTCATGGGGGGCAGCGTTGAAGGTCCAGTTATGATGAAGATTTATTAAGATTTAATATTCACTACTTTATACATCGTAACTCCTGTTTGGAACGCATGCAGTCCTAATATGGGTAGAATATTATTCTCCAGGGTGGTGTACAGCGTATTTGTTGGTTGTAGGAATGGAAGTTTATAAATAGCCTTAATGCACCGATTTTGTTGAATGTGTATTTCCTTGAGGTACGTATTATAGTTAAAACATGCACGCCCGGCGGTATATGAAAGCTGAGGAGATTCGCGTTTTGGACGACCGCACGAAAGCGCAGCACTCTGTACTCACTTGCTCGATGACTAAAGTAAACTATTGAAGTACGTGCTTTTTTCGACAGCGCGTGAGATGCGCTAAGCCACCGAACACAAGATAGATATTTTATTTCTTTCCCGACGACCAAAACACGCGCTTGTTCGATGGCTACTCTTATTACCGACCGCGCAATGCAGAACACAATATTTCGGCCGATCCCGCGATCGTTTTGCTATCCGAAACAAGAGAAATGACGCACTGAACTCAGAATAACGTTGAGAAAATCCTCCCTTAAAATGTTAAACCAGGTGGATTTTTGTATGGCACAGGTCACTATTGAGTGTGTTCACTACAGTTGGGTTAATTGCTAATAGGTTGACGATCATGGTGGCGGGTTCAGCTGGTCGAGGGGAGATCTTGATGTTGGGTGGGGTGGGGAGTCCCCCAGGAACTACCTCCCAGTACTACTTCTGGGGATGGCAGTACTAAACGTACTCGCTCATTCTCGCTCACACAGGCACCCGTCCCATGCGAGACTGACTTGGGTGCTCGCTCTATCGCACCCTCAAACACACCCTACATACTCTGTTGCACCTCTGTCATGACGTGTGGGTCTAACTTGTGTGCCCACCCTTCTCATGCCATGTGGGTCTAACTTGTATGCCCACCCAAACCCTTGATTCATGCTCATACACTCCATGCTTGCACACACGCTAACGCTCCTATGGGTCTGACTTGTGTGCCCACCCTTCTCATGCCGTGCGGGTCTAACTTTTGTGCCCACCCTTCTCATGCCATGTGGGACTAACTTGTATGCCCACCTTTATCGTACCATGTGAGACTGCTCACCTCTTTCATTCAGTTCGCGCTAACACATACTACTCGAGTCATTCGACCTAACACTTCTTCTGGCATCCCTTGTGGGACGTTTCGCTTAGGTTCCCACTTCTGACATACCATGTGAGTCTGACTCACCTCGTTCATGCCATATGAGACTAGCTCAACTCGACTCAACTCATTCCTTTCGTACCACGTGAGACTGACTTGGATGCTCACCCACACTCCTCTGCCACGCCGCGGGGTATCAGTAGTCGTAGGAACCAACATTCCTGCGCTACTCCCAGCGCGGCGTGTGCAGTCCATGCATACACCTATTCATTCACACTTCTGCCATGCTTCGAGGTGATGATCTCGGTTGCCACCCGCTGCGCCATTACCTCTGTATGGGCAGACCATTCACACACTTCTTCCACACCAATCCACACTCTGCACTTTCGCTCTAACTAACCAATCACAAGTTAGTTATGCTTGTCAATTGTTGCTCGGCGCGCCAGATTCTCTGCAAGCTGCAGGCAATCTGAGTGGTTGCAGTCGAGACTGCGTTCCACTTATCCACCGCTTGACACATCCTCTGGATAAGATTATCCGGAGTTGTGTCCCGGCCGCAAACGTCTAGCATTGCTAGACAGCAGTCAGGGCAGTCAGGGCAGACGGGGACCTCCGCGTGCCCAAACCTGTGGTGGTACTGTCGGAAACAGCCATGGCCGGACAGGAATTGTGTCAGATGGAAGTGAACCTCTCCATGGGGTCTCCCCACCCAGCTTGATATGTTAGGAATCAGCCGGTGGGTCCACCTACCTTTCGAGGAGTTATCCCACTCGCGCTGCCATCTGGTAACCGAAGTCACCCTGGTACGCTCGCGGGCTCCTCTGGTGCCACGTAGGTCAAAACACTCCTCGTCTTCCCGGATGACCAGCCCGACTGGCATCATACTCGCTATCACGCAGGATGCGTCGCGCGATATCGTGCGGTAGGTCGATATCACCCTGAGACACATCAAGCGGTAGGTGCTCTCCAGTTTCTACAGGTAACTGGTTACCTCCAGTGCTTTTGCCCAGGACGGGCCGCCGTACCTAAGAATAGATGCGGCAACGCCTGCCAGTAGCCTACGTCTACTGGCGCACACCTTGGAGCTGTTGGACATCATCCTCGATAATGCCGCCACAGCAGTCAAAGCCTTCTTGCACGCATATTCGACATGGCTACCGAAGGTAAGCTTGTCGTCTATGATGACCCCAAGAATCTTCAGACTCCTCTTTGAAGTGATCGCGACGTCTCCCACGTGTACAACTGCATGTTGTGCCGACTTACGGTTGCTGACGATAACCACCTCCGTCTTATGTTGAGCGAGCTTAAGGCCTCTCGCACTCATCCAGTCCGCCACAGTGCTGATCGCGTGTTCTGCGGTTAGCTCTACTTCGGGGATAGGCTCCCCGTGGACCTATAGGGTTACATCGTCAGCAAAGCCGACAATCTTCACACCAGGAGGGAACTTTAGCTTCAGAACCCCGTCATACATCAGGTTCCACAGTACCGGGCCCAGGATTGACCCTTGCGGGACTCCTGCGGTAATAGGAACACTTTTCTGACCGGCATAGGTCTTGTATAGCAGCACACGGTTCTGCAAGTAGCTTTCCAATATCTGGTACAGTCCCACCGGCAGGCTAAGCCGGTGTAACGAGAGCGCGATGGCATCCCAGCTTGCGCTGTTGAATGCGTTCTTCACGTCCAGTGTCACCAACGCACAGTATCGAATTCCTCGCCTTTTCCGTTGGATCGCTACCTCTGTTGTCTTGAGGACTGAATTGATAGCGTACACCGTGGACTTACCCTTCCGAAAATCAAACTGGTTACTCAACAGGCCATCCGTACCCTCTGCGTACGGGGCGAGCCTGTTGAGGATGATCCTCTCGAGCAGTTTACCCGTCGTGTCGATCAGGCAAATTGGTCTGTACGCCGATGGGTCAGGGCCCGGCCTTCGGCAGCAGTACCAACTTCTGCCTTTTCCATCTCTCAGAGAAACAACACTCATCCAGGCATCTCTGCATAGCTAGCCTGAACATGTTCGGGTTCGCTATGATCGCTGCCTTGAGTGCACTGTTTGGAACTCCATCGGGGCCTGGAGCTTTGTTCATCGCAAGGGTGTTAGCCACTGCGAGTAACTCTTCGTTCGTCACCGGAGCCACCATTTCGGCCACACTCCCAGCGCCTTGCAGCACAGGAGGAGGCCAGGGACTTGTGGCTCGGGACGGGAAGAGTACTTCGATAATCCTCGCCAACCGGTCCGGTGACCATTCGGGGGGTAAAGAGCCCCCTTTGGTCTTGGCCATCACGATCCTATAGGCGTCACCCCACGGATTCGCATTGGCACCCTCGCACAGGTTGTCGAAGCACGCTCTCTTGCTGCTCTTGATGTCCTTGTTACGGGCCAGTCTCGCAGCTTGAAACACTTCCCGGCGGACCGCTCTTTCCTCCCCGGTGCGGGCTCGTTGCGTCCTACGTCTAGCCTTGAGGCAGGCTGATCGTAGGGCTGCAATTTCGGCACTCCACCAGTATACCGGGCGTCTGCCATTTCTTGGCAGGGCTTTCCTCGGCATAGTAGCGTCGCACGCGCGTGATAGGACAGCTATCAGCGCATCCCCGCTTAGACTGTCGGTGTTGGCCTCCAGTCCCAGGGCCGCGGTGAAAACTTCGCTGTCGAAGTGATTGGTCTTCCACCCACGGACCTGACAGGGATCACCATCCCTCGGACGCTGCACACCATAGTTGATCTTGAAGCGAATTGCTAGGTGATCACTATGGGTGTAGCCCTCGTCTACCCTCCAGTCCAGGTCCGAGACCAGACTGGGGCTGACAAACGTTACATCTATCCATGACTCGGCCCCATTCCTACGGAATGTGCTACTGGCTCCGTCATTGACAAGCACTGCGTCGAGTTTTGCAAGTGCCTCGAGTAACGCTTGTCCCCTCTGATTGGTGCAGCGGCTGCCCCATTCCACTGCCCAAGCATTAAAGTCTCCCGCTATAACGAACGGGCTCCGACCTACTAGGTCGGCCGATAGCCTGTCGATCATCTGGTTGAACTGTTCCATTGGCCACCTTGGTAGGGCGTAGCAGCTACAATAGAACACCCCATTGATCTTGGCTATCGCGACACCCTCCGCGGAGGAGTGTACAACCTCTTGAACGGGGTAGCTTCCCGTTGTGCAGATTGCCGCCGACCTAGACCCGTCCGCCACCCAGTTGCCATTGTCCGCAGGGACGTTGTACGGGTCGGACAGAAGGGTGACATCGATCCTCGACTCCGAGACCGCCTGCCACAGCAGTTGCTGGGCAGGTGCACAGTGATTCAGATTCAGCTGTGTTACTTGCACGGCTTTTTCCGATTGGCTTCTCCGAAGGGACACGCAGGCCCGCCCATAGCATGGTTCCGGGCCTGCTTCTTACTGGCGCAGATAAGGCACCTAGGTGCCTTGTCGCATTCCTGCGCCTTGTGTCCCTCCTTGCCGCAGCGACGACACATCTTGCTTCGGTCTGGGCCCTTGCAGTCATAAGACTTGTGCCCGGACTCAAGGCACCGGTAGCACCTGTCCACTGAAGGTGGCTGGAGCACGCTTACTGGGCATACTGACCAGCCGATCTTCAGCTTCCCTTTCTCAATGACCTTTTTGGCGTCAGCCACCGGTAGTCTGAGATAGGCTACCTGCGTACCAAAGAATCCCTCTCTTAGACGTACAGAGGACCGCTCAACCTCTGTGCCGCACTGCTCTTTGACGGCAGAGACGACGTCTTCCGCGGTCGTGACCTCATCCAGCTGCTTACACTGGAGGGTCACTTCCGCACCCAACGACCTGACCTGAGCGCCGTCACCCAAGACCTCCTGGGCAAGCTTTTTGTAAGCCACCCCGCTGGATTGCGCGCCACGCTTCAGTACCAAGATCATTTCACCGTTCTTGGTACGTCTAACGCTGCGCACATCCTGGCCCAGGGCCGATAGGCTATCGGCCGCTCGCAGCGATTTCAGGACATCGGCGTATTTGTCCTTGTCGGTTTTCACCAACAAGGCCTCGCCTCTGTCTCTCACCTTCTTCGTAGGTCGAGGGGTGTTTGACTTCCGCACCCTACTGACCAGTTGCCAAGGATTCGCATCCCCTTCGGCGGGTACCGATGGCTGGCTGGGGCCAGCTTGTGCCTGTCTAGTGCCTTTTGCCTTCTTGGGCACACGCCCTTCAGGCTCCGGTGCACCATCCAGGCGACGCTTCGCCTTAATGGTAGCGCGTTTGGGTCGCTTCGTACTTGGCGTTTTCTTGCCCTCACTGGCCGTAAGGGCGGTCGCCTCTTTCACCGCAGTAACACCGCTAGGGGAGGAGAGGGCCTTGGTCTGCGTACCTTTGGCTACCTTCTCTGCTGCCGCTACACGCCTGATATAAGCGTCCTGTTCTTGTCTTGCGACACGAACAGCTTGCCGGAGCACCAACAGGCTCTGCTTAAGCTCCTTGTTGGTGTTCTGCCTGCCGCTTACGAACTCGATGATCTCGTCGAGTTGCTCGGCCACCACCCGTATCCCTGGTAGTGGCTCGTCAGGCGTGCAGGCAGGGCTACTCCCCACCACCACTGGAGACTCTTCGGTACTGCCAATAGCAGCAGCCGTCACTCCACTCGCCCCCTCTTTAATAGGGGACCTCGCTAGACCCCTTTTGGCAAAGGGGTCCGTCACCTCCAACTCCAAAGACTGATTGCGTTCAATGCTCATTGCTGTATGGGTCCCCCTTGCGGCTGCCGCCGAATCCTACTGGAGTAGTCGCCTTTAGTGATCCCATGGTTATCTATGCCTGCCTTCCGGCAAGCAGGGAGGCCATGCAAGGGTTGACATATGCGTGTTCAGAGCCAGATCAGCGCAAGTCAGGAAAGGGAATCTGAGCCTACTCCCACCCAGTAGGCAAAACTGGATGGCAGGATTGGGCAGCATGCTACAAGGCCCGCCACGGTTTTATGGGACGGAAGGCAGCCTAGCCATTAGCCCACTCGCCGTTTCGAGTCGGTGTCACCCGGCCCTACTAAGAGAGTAGAATGTCAGACTGCCAGCCCTCGCTTCACAATATAACAATATCCAAATACAAGACCAATACACGCAACCAGTATGCCATAATCAGGGTCTTACTGGTATCAACCCTGGTGTGCCAGTAGCACTCCCTGGGCTTGTGCTTTTGAAGCGGCACACAGTCGCTTTGATAGAGTCTGATTACGGGCACTTGTGGTTTTTTGCGAGGGATTTTAGCAGAGCCCACTGCTAAATCCCACCACGCCCTAGGCAGTTCTCCCTGACTCACAGACAGCTTGGGAGGGGTCGTCAAGCCCTTGGACATGGTCCCTGCTGCCCCCACCTTTGCATCGCTGTATTGATATCCTATTTGAAGTTGATGATCTAGGGTGTTGATGTGAGTCTGGCGACCGAACATTCTCTCTCGTAGATGGTTTGTTGTCATTCCGACATATCAGCTTCGGTAATTTAGGCATCTGATTTTATACACAACATTACTTTTGTGCATGTCTGGAATAGGGTCGTAGGTGGTGTTGTACAGCTGCTTGACAGTGTTTCGGTTGCTGGTCGCAATATTGATTTGTGGATTGCTGTGGCAGATAATGCGTTTGATACCTGGTGTATGATGTCCTGGTATATGTGGGATGGATATTTACGTAGTTGAAGGGTTACGGGGGGTAGAAGTCAAATTATCGTATGATTGGTGCAGCATTCTGTTTATCAATTCTTTAAAATGCAACAAAATGAGTAGAATTTACCAAAAGAACGTGCAACTGGAAACGGAATCATCTAACGATATGGCCGGATTTACACCGTTACGCACTACTTCCAAGTATCCATATCCCAACGTAACGGGAAAGGTGAGACCCTTGTAGTACTCCAGATATAACCTTAACTTGTTTTGACAAACATCCATCAAATCTTACTCTTTGGGTTCTGCCAGTCAAACATGAATCAATCCATTTTATTAACCATTGACTGCAACACTGTGCGGTCAACCCTGAAAAACTGGGTCGCGTGAGTCTCAACAAACACGGAGGCCAGTGAAAGTTGAAAACCCGTTGTAACATGGGTAACGGCAGAGAATTCCACAATCCGCTGATGTACCCAGTTGGACTGCACACTGCACAGTCATGATCCGCAATTCCAGTACAACTTTCTATAGTAAAAAATCTACTTTTGTGTTGGCGTTCCTGAATGAACGGAAACCTGTTACGGACAACAACAATCGTCATTTATCTAGCCATATTCGAGAAGCACCATTCAGACATAGGTCTCAGTAACTAATCTATGATAAGGGTGCTGCTTGAAATAATCTCCATAATCGACGATTAGTCTACCAGAAAGCAAGTATCGAGATCCAGAACTGGTTAACCAACTCGCTACAGATTCTACGGATTCTGGGTGTGGAAAAGCCTGTAGCGCCGGTACACTTCTGGCGGGACAAGCAAACGTCAAAGGAGCGAGTTTTTGGGAGTGATTTGGGAACCGAATGCGGATGAGTTCTCGTTCTCGATGATGCATTGTAGCCTGTGAGCTGTGTGATAGGACTTTCTGATTTTCTAGGGTTGCTGTCGCCGTTAATCATCCATGGAAGAATCATCATCCGGCATCTCTGGCGTTCCAACTGTTGATAGGAGCAAAAAGTGACACAATTTCCTGGGCGTTATGGCCATCCATCTCGGTGGAGTCAAGTTCGCCGAAGTCGACTTCGCTGGAAGTTCACATCTGCACAGCATCCAGCAATCATGGCAGTTACTCCACAGGCAACGGCAAAGCAGCAGCAGCTGATGAATACGATGGCATCTTCGGCGAAAAGAGCTCCCTAAAGTGACAGGCTGAGTGGAACCATTTATCGCCGACCAACAGAGATGGCGTGGTATTCGTCGTCCACGAAAAGAACCGGAAGTCATGAAAGCGAGACATTGTGTTGGCTGTGATGAAGAGTTCCGTCGGAAAGGGCTGAATGGCAAACGTGAGGCCCAATGAAGGTCAGGTTTAGAGACGTGAGGGTGCTGGATATTGGGTAGCTTCGAGAAACCGGATATTCTAATTTATCCAAATTATGGGTTCATCTGGTCTACCAGGGCAACTGGGCTAGATACATACCCAATAGCAATCCAAGATGTTCATAAAGCCAAAATGATTAACGATTCAGATATGTCCAAATCGGACATTCTAAGTTCTTCAAATCATTCTAGAATTCTGACCAATTGGTCTATCATATCAATTGTGATCGGTACAAAAATAAAAGCAACTCATGGTGCAGATGTTCAAATGTTCTAAAAATTTCAAATCACCCAAGAGTTCAGATGAATTGGTCTACAAAGTCACCTTGGTACACAACCGATAGCAACTCATCATATTCAGGTTACTATAGGCTATACTTACGATTTACAATCTATGTTCATCCAAATATGATGTTGTGAGTTCTCAGACTATCGTATGAGAACATATCTAAATTTTTGTTCATATGCATGGTCTTCAGGGACCTATAGAAACCATGGGTTGCTATATATTTTGTACCTAGCCCAGATGACTTAAAAGATCAATTAAGAGCTTGGATCATCCGACTTCCACATATCTAAATCGTGAAACCTGGCATGGGTGGAGTAAATAAGTGCTAATAGTTTTGTACCGACCTCAGTTGACTTGGAAGACCAATTTGTGGGATCTCCAGAATGATTTGGAGAACTTATCAATCCGATTTGGACATATCTAAATCGTAAATCATGAACATGGCCTCTAAGGATCTGTATGGATACCATAGGTTGCTGTTGACTTTGTTTCAAGGCCAATTGCCTTGAAAGAGCAATTTTTCTGAACCCCAGAATAATTTGGAGAACTTAGAACCTACGGTTTGGACATATCCAAATCGTAATTCATGCGCATGACTTCTAAGCACCTGTATAGGAACCATGGGATGCCATTGGCTTTGTATCGAGCCCAGTTATCATGGTAGATCAATTTGTCTGAACTTCAGAATGATTTGGAGAACTTAGAACATGCGGTTTGGACATGGCTAGATCGTTATTCATGCACATGGCCTCTAAGGGCCTGTACGTGTTGTTATTGGCTTGATATCGAGCCCAGTTATCATGATAGATCAATTTGTCTGAACTTCAGAATTATTTGGAGAACCTAAAACACCCTGTTTGGACATATCAAGATCGTGAATTATGCGCATGGCCTCTAAGGGCCTGTATGGGAACCATGGTTTGCTACTGTCTTTGAATTGAGCCCAGTTGACATGGTAGATCAATAGGTCTGAACTCCAAAATGATTTGGAGAACTTAGAACATTCAATTTGGACAAATCTAGATCGTAAATGGGCACCATTGGTTGCTATTGGTTCCGTACCAAGCTTAATTGACCTGATAGAGCAAGGCTCTTAAATCCAGAATGGATTGGAGAACCTAGAACATCTGTATAAATATTGTCTGCATCCATAATTTGTCATCTCTGAAATAGTATTGGGTACATTGCTGAGAAAATGCGCGATATTCGTGTGCAATTTTCGTCGATATAAAAGTGGCCAACTGACGATCCCTTCTTCGAAGATTCCTGGATGTAGGTGTGGCCCATCAACAATCTGAGGTCAGTTTCGGAAGAATTTTGAGCTGGTGATTATACGGAACACATAAATTACTCTTATACTGCTTTTATGAATTATAGTGTGATTATATCCACTATTTATTTCATACTTGAAAATGTAAATAAAAGGTTCACAAATAAAATAAAAAGTATGTTGCTGCTCTATCTGTTAAAACATAAAAAACTTTTTCTTGACTAAACAACCCAATTCGTGAAACAGCATCTGAGTGCGACTGTATATTAATTTAAACAGCAGATTCAGAACATTCACTAATTCATTTACTGTAGCGGAGTTGAAAAAATATTTACTTTCCTCTTTTAAATCGTTAAGCACCGAAACCAACGAAAATAATCCGAAATCCCATTGCGGATGACAATCTAGCAATGAATTCAGCCCCGCTTTCGCATGGGATCGGAAAATAATCAACCTTCCCCAAGTTGGCCATAATTCCATCATCAATTAGTAATTCCACCTCGTCACGAGTCACAATTCGCAGTATGAAGACAGGATAATCCAAAATGCGTTCTTTTTTCAGCTCAGCCGCTCTGGGCCTTTGGAAGCCCCACCAGCTTATGATCGTTTTATTTCTGCCTCAAATGGTAACTGCTCCAGAGCGATGACATTTACTTAGCTTGTGAGAACACACACACGGAGGGAAATGTTAAACCAGCAAATACCCATCCCCGCATGTGGCCGAGATCGTTTATCATGCTATAAGTTCCTACGACCTGAGAAGATTTGTTTGATGCACAATTGAAAGCTTCATCGGAACTTGAGATCCCACCATCCCGAGAATGGCAGAGGCTTAACAAGCCTTCTCCGGGTACCAAAACCCGTCGACGTGGCTCGGACCAAAGGATTATCGCCGCTTTCCATTCGCTCTGTGCTGCTGAGGCTGGCTTACGTAAGCCTTTCCAAGCACTTGTGCAAACGTCTTGAAGTTACACAGACATGGGGCAAGTGGCACTTTTTTGATTTGCCGATTCAGGGCGTGTTCCATGTTTCTCCTTCTCCCGACTCTAGTCGGTCTGGTTTAGAGAGTGAAGTACAAGCAAGGGTGAGTTTTGTAGGCGGTTATTTGTGTCACCGCCTGGGTAATCGTTCGCCAGCTAGGCATAACAAAGAGCTGGATGGGCAGCATGGTCCGTTGCCCGGCCGGCAGATGCTTTGTATATTTAATCAGAGCGTCCTGGTCCTGGTTGCCACAGTCAGCCACATGTAGCCGAGTCCACTTAAATCAAATTATATACTACATGTGAGCCAAGCAGCCAGCCAAGTCTAAACCTCAATGAGGAAAATCAATGTCATACGGTGAGAGGGCTGGGGAGAAACTGAATGAAGGGTTGATTCGGAATTAATGTGCAACAGTTTGTAATTAATGTCCAATGTGTATCTGTAAGCCTTGTTCATCCTTAGAGTATATTGAACAATATACTGTTTCATTTGCGGAGGAAGGTGTTTAATCATAACTCCTAATAGAAAATTGCTACATGCTCAGAATATGTAAGGATGGGAAAATCAATTTTGTGTCACGATTAACTCGCTTGAATTCACATTTATGAAACAAGGGACATGATTAACTTGCAGATATAGACTAGCGGTAATTTTGTTGGGAAACAACAGTTCAACATATAAGGTTTATGTGAAGAGTCTTTAATTAGTCTGGATTCTCAGATTGAAAGTCTCCTCAATTAAAGGAAATATGGGTTCTAAGAAAAATAGCTTCCTACTTGGAAGCTTTCGAAATGTTGTCAGATCACAAAACAATTCTGATTTTAATAAAATTCAATTAGATCTAATAAGTCTTACCAAAGCGACCCTTTGCCGCTCGAAGCACACAAGCCCAGTCCTATTGTCAAATGAGATTCCGACAGGATGATTCACAATTGAAAACAAATTTGCGCAGGCTCAAAAAGCTTACATAACGGTTAAAAGCTTCTAGCACGAAACTGAAAGTTACGACGGAAGAGTCTACGTCGGATTACAATCCCGCCCCTTTAAATTTGTTGCACCACTGCAGGCAATTTGCAAGACGGGACCCAAAGTATGAAAAAGCGGGCCTGGTTTACCTTCTACCAATGGTTTTGCACTTGATCTTGCTTTATTGGCTGCCACTCTCCACCAGGTGTTGACGCATCTTGCCTAACTTTAACCCTTATGCGGCCGACGGGGTACCCGTGTTCCTTTTTCAAATTCAAGTGGTGATATTTCAATGAATTTTCATAGCTGAAAGCTGAAACTCGGTGACATCTAAGAACTCCATAAAATGTAGCATCTGTGAGAAAATCACGTTGATACAGTGAGGAGGGACGTGGGGAGGGGCATCTGATTTTTTTTACCACGTGGATGGCCGACAGGGTACCCGTGTTCATTGCGCTTCTTAGAATAGTCGGTGTTCACAGTATATATTCTGGGTCTCTAAAACCCCTTGGAGTAAGGCCTAAGTCATCCAAAAAATCCCTGGAATAAGATCTTATGGTCTGCTAACGTAACCAAAGGTATATCGTGCAAATTCAAAAACGGTACATGCTCTTTATGGTGCTTAGCATATAATGCTTTCACAGTATATGTTCCGGGTCATCCAATGACCTTTTCTTAAAACATGTTTGCATTCCAAATAGTTCTTGTTGCTGTCATTGATTCCAGGTAGTCTACGAACTCCATACAGTCAAGGTCTTCGGATCAATCTCCGTAATGGAGGCAGTTAACGAAGAATAAACAAGTTGCGTGACCCCTTCTTGGTATATGTTTGTATTCTAAGTAGTTCTTGTTGTTGTCGTGGGCTCCAGGTAGTCTACGAACTCCATAAATTCAAGGTCTGTGGATCAACCTCCGTAATGGAGGCAGTTAATGAAGAATAAACAAGTTGTGTGACCCCTTCTTGATATATATCTGTTTTTCATGTAGTTCTTGTTGTTGTCGTGAGTTCCAGGTAGTCTACGAACTCCATACAGTCAAGGTCTTCGGATCAATCTCCGTGATGGAGGCAGTTATCCGAGAATAAACAAGGTGCATGACCCCTTCTTGGTATATGTTTGTATTCCAAGTAGTTCCTGTTGTTGTCGTGAGTTCCAGGTAGTCTACGAACTCCACACAGTCAAGGTCTTCGAATCAATCTCCGTAATGGAGGCAGTTATCCGAGAATAAACAAGTTGTGTGACCCCTTCTTGTGTGTATTCCAAGTAGGTTTTTTTGTTGTCGAGGGCTCCAGGTAGTCTACGAACTCCATAGAGTCAAGGTCGGTGGATCAACCTCCGTAACGGATGCAATTATTGAAGAATAACTGGGAAGGACGGAAGGTAGATGTTTTCTTCCAATACCTTTTCCGAACTTAATCTATCACATGTTGTGCATACGCATAATCGAGTTTTAGACATAGTAATCAATTTTCACTCCAGGTGGCTCAATACCCGGAACATAGGCAATTAACTTTGAATGTACTGAACTCGAAAGGCGATCTCTCTTCGCTAATGTGGTCGGGTTGGGATCTGACGCCCAGTGGCACAATCTCACACAACCCTACTTCATCGAGCGTCGTTGGTGATGAAGCAAGTGTGTAGGAGCCAGATAATACTAAATACTCATCCTTCGTGGTTGACATTGTACAAAAATATATATGAGAGAGTTAGTTCTGAGAATGTATTGCGAGAGTTCGGTTACATGCCCGGTGCTGTGAATTAGGCGGAGGACGACGGAGGTCCTCCGTAGCTTAGTAGGGAAAACATCTGTCTAGTGTACTGGATCAAACCCCACCGAAGTTCTGTAGATCAATCTCCGTAATGGAGGCAGTTATCGAAGAATAAACAAGTTTTGTGACCCCATCTTGGTATATGTTTGTATTTTAAGTAGTTATTTTCATTGTCGTGGGCTCCGTAATGAAGGCAAGGCAAAATACGTGAATGGAATCCGTAATTTTGTCGAAATTGGGTCGAAAACGTGATAAAATCAGGTTAGGCAAAATCAGGGGTAGACAAAATCTGGGAGTGACAAAATCAGGTCAACCTAATCTGAGTGAATGTACGCATTCCTAGTACAGTATCCGTTTGATAACTTCAAAATATTCACTTTTCTGTTATCGAATGCCGTTCGATAACTGCAACGCACTCTAGACGTCAAACGGTTGTCAATCGACGTCAGATGCAATAAAAGTGCATTTAAATGTGCAGCGCAATGCAACTGTCATTGAGTCTGACATCAATTTGAAGTTTAGCGGTCCGATAACTGTAAAACTGTTGCAACTATCAAATTGCAGTTAAAAAGCATTGCAGTTAAATGACTTGCAGTTATCGAACGTCTGCTGTAGTTTTTGTTTTTGCCATGGTACTAGGTAGTCTGTGAACTCCATATAGGAATGATCTGCAGATGAACCCACGAACGGAAGGTTATTTGTATATGTTTGCATTTCAAGTAGTTCAAGTTGCTGTCATTAGCTGTGGGCAGTTATTGAAGAATAAACAAGATGTGAAACCTCATCTTGATATATTAGCATTCCAAGTAGTTATTGTTGTCTTGTTGTTGTTGGTTCCAGGTAGTATAAAAACTTCATTCATATCACTAATATGAAGTTGTCTATTCTTTGGAAATGCAAAATGTAAATAAATTGGAACGATACAACTTCACGCCGAGAACGTGAGGGAAAAAACGGACTAATATCGCAAAGATCATGTACCATCTTTAAATTAGATTAAGGACACTCCTCACGGAATCCAAGTTTCAAAATGCTCGCGTTTTCGGGGGCACACCAATCGATACGGAGGCGGCGCACAATTGTCATTTTTGTTGATTTAGCTTTGCTGCGTTGCAGCATGTGTGATATAATAAAAATAACAGTTGTGCGTTGCTTCTGTATCGAGTGGTGTGCCACCGAAAACTTAGAAGTCTTACTCCATAAATTTATAGGATGACCATTAGTATATGCCATGAACGCATTTTATTCATGGGCCCCAAAGGCATGTACCAAATTTAAAACAGGCTGATATATCTCTGGTGTAGATCCTAATGCCTTACTTCAGGGTTTTCTTGGATGACCATGAACATTTGAAATGGGTGCATTATATTCTACGTACCATAAAAGGCATGTATAACTATTCAAATAGGCCGAAAAAACTCTGGTTATGCGTGAAGTTCTTGAGAATTGTTCAAGTGTTCTCTTGGATACCCATGAACATATGCAATGAAAGCGGTATATTCTATGTACCACAAAGGGCATATGTCACTTTTGAAACAATCCGAAAGGTATCTGGTTACGTGTGAAGATCCTGAGGCCTATTCCAGCATTTTCTTGGAACATCATAAACATACGCAATGGACGTATTCTATTCTGAAACAAGCCAAAAGATCTCTGGTTACCCATGCAGATTTAAACGCCTATTCCAGGGTTTTCTTGGATGACCATGAACCTATGCAATGGACGCAATCTATTCTATGTACCACAAAGGGCATGTAACACTTTTGAAAAAATCTGAAAGATGTTTGGTTACGCGTGTAGATCTTAAGGCCTTTTCCAGGGTTTTCTTGGATGACCATCAACATATGCAATAAAGACGTTCTATTCTATGTACCACAAAGGGCATGTACCAGTTTTGAAACAATCTTAAAGATCTTTGGTTACGCGTGTAGATCTTAAGGCCTTTTCCAGGATTTTCTTGGATGACCATCAACATATGCAATGAAAGCGCTCTTTTCTATGTACCACAAAGGGCATGCACCACTTTTGAAACAATCTAAAAGATCTCTGGTTACGCGTGTAGACCTGAAGGCCTTTTCCAGGGTTTTCTTGGATGACCATGAACATATGCAATGAAGGCGCCAGAAGACTTATCCGAGAGATTTCTTCGATAGCGCAGAACATATGTAGTGATCACATTTGATTTCAAGATGCGCAAAGAGCATGTACCACTTTTGGGACAAGTCCATAGACCCATGGTTACGAGTGTAGACCTTAAGGACTTACTCCAGAGATTTCTTGGATGACTCGGAACATATAATGTGAACGCATTCTATGCTAAGTACCACAAAGAGCATGTACCGTATTTGAATATGCATAATAGGCCTTTGGTTACGCGAGTAGATCTTTAGGCTTTACTCCAGAGATTTCTCGGATGACTAAGACCTCATTTCAGGAATTTTTGCGTAACCCGAAGCATATACTGTGAACACCTTCAATTCTAAGAAGCGCAATGAGCTTGTAGCATATTTGAAACTGGTTGAATGGCTTTTGGTTACGCGTGTAGACTCTTAAGCCTTACTTCAAAGATTTCTTGTATAACCATGGGCATAAGCTGTAAACCTTGACAATGAGCAAAAAGTATATGAGTTTCTGTTTCCAAAACTGTCAAAATTATCCAAATCGGTTGAAAATTGTTGAAGTTATGATAATATCAATTTATGGGAACACGGGTACCCTGTCGGCCATCCACGTGTGTTTTTTTGTTGGCCGCATAAGGGTTAAAAAGTTGGTGATCATGCCAAACAGTCTCTATAGTCTAAACCGTAGATAATGATTACGAAACAATCGTTTGGCATAAGAAGTCGATCAGAAAAATAAACTTTTGCCCATTACAAATCTAATATCCCCTAAGTTGAGTGAATCACTTCACACTCCACCCACATTCACATTCACTTCACGGTGCAAATTTAGAATTAACAAGTGACAAGTTTGGAATAAATGTGAAAAAAGAAGGAAGAAGGACCAAATCCTCTATCTATTTTATTCTAGTCTTATATTGGGTCTCGAGCTAGCTTTGCTTGCAAAGGCGTTGGACGGCCAATCTGGAGATGGGGAGTTAGATTCTCAGTCTTTAAACACTTTAAGAAAATAGACATATTTTTGCTTTATTTTCTTCAGAATTTTACAAGTTTTCCCATCACTATCCATAGATTTTAAAACAAAAAATCTCGCTTAACTTTTCGAAAGGTCCTAAGTAACATTTTTTTATGAATTAATTTGAATAGCGCAATCAACAGAACAATATGGAAGCTTTTGATTGCAGTACTCAAATTAATTCATGAAAAAAATGTTACTTAGGTCCTTTTGAAAAGTTAAGCGAGAAATCAATACTTCACACATCTACTCGTTGTTGTGTAACAAATATATATTCAGCTATATATTGCAATTAGGTGATCCGGCAGGCAAAGGAACGGCACAGTCAATGCGTTTTAAATTGAAAATTCATGATAAATAAACAAAAAATATTCTAAAAGACGTGGAACTTCAAGATATATAAGATGCTGATTTTTTAAGGAAGGGAGGCATACTTTAACATTTTTGAATAACACTGACAGTTTAGATCAAAGCTATTCTTGCTCTTTTAGAATTTAAAAGCCTGAAGTTGCACTGCAAACGTGGCTACAATACATGTGATAACAAGCTACTAGAAACTCTGCATGTTTTCCAGATACATCGGAATGCGTTCGAACGATGTTTTACAGCTGAAAACATTTTCTAACAAAGGAAAAAAAAATCAATAACGAATGGAATAACACAATACAATAATTTGGTCATCGGTATACCAGTTTGTGTTTCGATTCGATGATCACCATTCTGTCCAGCCACAACTCAACCATGAGACCAATTGAAACCACAGATAACAGAGCCAACACTTCCGCCCGGATGCAGTATATAAATAATGAATCCAATAATTTCCCATATTTATGATACGACATGCCATAACCAAATCAGAAAATATTCTGCCACTAGGAATTGAAATTAGGTTGTCGTTCGGGGGGAGAGTCATGATATTAATTTAATTTATTTGTCACATTTTTCGCCGCAAGACCGCACACGTATTAGATTTTGACACCGCAAATGGAATTTTTGTCTCGTTGGCAAACTCGCCTCTCGTCATCATGGTGGGCTGGCCGAGCACACGCGCCCGCTCGTTGGGCTGGTCCTGCTGATGACGACGGTCGGTGTGGTCGTCAAGGCACGAAGCACGGACACATCATTCCAAACGCCACAGTCAGCAGTTGGTTCGGCAACATCGGCGGGAAAATGGCAGAATTTGCTCAACTAATATGCAGCACGGGGAACGTGGAAATGATGGGTGCTACACTTTTTGAGGATTGAGTTGAGATTGCATGTTGAGTTGTGAAGCGCCTTATGGAAGGTAAATATGGGCCGAAATTCATAAACCGCTCATACTATGCAATGACCTGAGCTGGACTCGGGAGAGTGGAACTTGGTGTCTGGTTCCATTAGTCACTAGTGATGATACCCGCTAATGCTAAGTGGGAATTAGGTGATGGTTTCCACAACGTAACAGACTTTTATTTATTGTTGTTGTTTCAAGTATTTTCGTTTGTGACTATGAAGATAGCATGGGAGAATTGTTTGTATTGAAGAAAATCGAGATGCCAACTACTTTTGTTGTTAACTACTTTTAGTATCTTACTTAGTTTATTCTACTTGCCACCACAGGATTACGTTTGTTGTAGGATTCCACTTACCTGAAAAAAGAAAAAAAAAAGACGCATTATTATGTGTAATAATTATAACAATAACCACATCTGCAACAATAACCACATCTACTAAGAAAAAATCCTCCACTTGGAATTTACGAACTGTTTAGCCACATATATCAATTGAAGATTATGCTTAAAAAAGATTTACAAACAAATTTCAGGACCAGCCATGTTGTATGCTGTACCGATTTGGTAATAAAATATTGATAATTATTCTCAATTTGCATCACTGGTATAGTACCAATGAACTTCATAGATTTTCTTATATTCAGATAATTATTACAATAAATGTCAAATACAATAATTTGCAATTTCAGTCAAAAATTTGTTGTAATCGTCTTTTGTCATTCCACGTCGAGCATCCGAGCGAGACGGTTGTAAGTCCGCGTACGGTCTGCTTCTCTTTTGGTTTTTTTTCCTGAAGTACAGGTAGAGGTATTTTTTTCCGAAAGTGTTTTGAAGCATAGTGCTTGAGTGGAAATGGTGCTTGGCTGAAGCAGTTAAGTAGCCATTTCGTTGCTTTTGCAAGACAACGCAAAGTTTTGCAGTTTCTTCGGCGTCCATCGCAGGCGCAGGCATCATCGCCCCACGCCGACAGTCATCATCCATCGTGCGTCTCCACCAACACAGACGCTGCCGTCCTGCCACCATCCATCCACCCAGTTGCAGTGTTGTCTGCGGCAAGAACACCAACAACAGCGTGGTTCGCATCGACCGCACCACCGCCCCGGCGATTGTCCATCCAGTCAGTGTGTGCTGCCAGAACCGTTGGCCGGCGACACAGCAGACACTCTTCTCCATCTCCATCGACTCTCTTCTCCATCTTATTGGAATAGTTTTTTTTTCCTTTTTCTTTAACTCGTCTTCCCCTCTCATTAATTTGTGTGTGTGTGTTTTTTTCTGTCCTTGTGATAATTGTTTAGTTTTAAAATAGATTGTGCCTCGCTGCGGCGCATTCCGTGTCCGCAATGCGCGAAGGTGAAGTTGGCCGGGGTACTTCGTATTCCATGTCAGATGTTTCGTTGCATTCGGGTGTTCCAAACCAAAACGAAATGGACACCAGCAACGCTAAAATTTCCTCTACGAGCCCCCGTCCCAAGGTCTACCCTCACGACTCTAGTGGGCCGTATGTTGTTTTCTTTCGACCCAAAGGCAAACGTTTGAATATCAGCCAGATCAGCAAAGATCTGGAAAAGCGATTTTCGTCTGTCACGACCATTGACATGGTTGGGTCCAGTAAGCTTCGCGTCACGGTCAGTGATCGCAAACAGGCCAACGAAATTGCCACCTGCGAGCTTTTCGCTCTCGAATATAAGGTGTATTTACCGTCAGCAGTGTGTGAGATCGCGGGGGTGGTGACGGAGGGAAGTATGACATGCGACGATTTGAAACAAGGTTTCGGTCGTTTCAAGAACGTTTCTTTACCTCCTGTTGCGATACTGGATTGCAAACAAATGTATTCGGTGTCGCAGGAGGGAGAGAAGCGTATTTATTCCCCGTCCGACTCTTTCTGCGTCACATTTTCCGAGTCAGCACTGCCTGACTACGTAGTGATTGGCAAACTTCGTCTACCTCTTCGGCTGTATGTACCGAAGGTGATGAACTGTGTTAATTGCAAGCAGCTGGGCCACACCGCTCAGTACTGCTGCAATAAACCTCGCTGTGCATCATGCGGAGAGAAGCATATGGAGGGGGCGTGCAAGACGGCACCGAAATGTGTCTATTGTAACGAAAGCCCTCCACATGCTCTTGAAGCTTGCCCAACGTACATTCAGCAGCGAATCCACCAGAAACGGTCTCTTCAGCAGCGTTCTCGGCGAAGTTACGCCGAAATGTTGAGGAAGGCCGCTTCTCCAGTCGTTTCTGACACCATCTACTCGTCTCTTCCTTTGGACGATCAAGGTAGCTCCGACTCCGAGGTTGGAAATGGGGTTCCCTTTGTTTTCAATAGCTCAACGAGGAAGAGAATAAAACAGAGCCAGCGACCCTCGAAAAAGCCTAGAAAACAGCCTCAAAGTGAGCCCCAATCTAACATGGTCAAATTCAAAGCGGGTGGAAATACTCAAAAACGTTCAACTTCTGTGGTTTCACATCGGGATGATCGAGAGTTTCCACCGCTTCCGGGAACATCTAAAATCCCAGATGCCCCAATTTTTGCGATTTCGCAGCCAGAAAGAGAGCAAATGCTTTTGCTTTATGTGAAACATGGCTAACACCAGATGTGAACCTTCAATTTCCTGATTTCAACATAATCCGCCGCGATCGGGCAAATCGATATGGAAGGGTGCTTTTAGGGATCAAAAAACAGCACTCTTTCTATACAGTCGACCTTGGGCCGATGTCTGGCACCGAAGCTGTCGCATGTCAAGTGACTATTCGAGGAAAAGACCTCAGTATCGCCTCGCATATCTTCCTACAAACACCGCGATATCTCGTAGAGATCTCTCGCACATCTGCTCGGTTATGCCCGAGCCACGGTTGCTCTTGGGAGATTTTAACTCCTACGGAACAGGCTGGGGGGAACTGTACGACGACAACCGTTCAACAATGATATACGACCTCTGCGACGACTTTAATATGTCAATTTTGAATACAGGAGAAGCTACACGAGTGGCTCCTCCAGCAAGAGATAGCCGTCTAGATCTTTCCATTTGTTCGAGCTCATTATCGTTGGACTGTACTTGGAAGGTGGTCCAGGATCCCCATGGTAGTGATCATTTGCCGATGGAAGTCTCGATTTCCAATGGACGTAATCAATCTGTTTCTGTCGACCTCTCATATGACCTCTCGAAGCACATCGATTGGGGCACATATGCGGAGGCCATCATTGATGGCGTAATGCCGATAGAAGCACTTCCACCGCGAGAAGAGTACGAGTTTCTATCCCAGTTGATCCTTGACAGTGCTCATCAGGCACACAGCCGGCCAGTGCCAGGAGCTTCGGTTCGTAGGAAACCACCCAGTCTGTGGTGGGATGTCGAGTGTACACAACTTTATCGCAAAAAATCCGCCGCTTTCAAAAAATTTCGGAAACACGGTTCGATCGTTCTTCACAAACGGTACATCGCGACCGAGATCCAGTTCAAGAAACTGGCCAAAGTGATGAAACGTGGATATTGGCGCACTTTTGTTGAAGGTCTATCGCGCGAGACTTCAATGAAAACTCTGTGGACCGTCGGGAGAAGAATGCGCAACGCGTCGTCCGTAAATGAAGATCGTGAAAGCTCGTCGCGGTGGATACTTGACTTCGCAAAGAAAGTATGTCCGGATTCGGTGCCAGTGAAACAAGAGCTACGTGATGCTTTTGCTGACAGGGATGACATGGATCGCCCCTTTTCGATGATTGAATTCTCACTTGCTCTCCTTTCATGTAACTTTCCTTTCCGCTCCAGGGATGGATAGAATCAGGTTCAATTTGCTTAAAACCTCCCAGACGTCGCGAAGAGGCGCTTTTGAGCCTGTTCAACCAGTTTCTGGAGTGCAACATTGTTCCGGATGATTGGAGGCAAGTGAGGGTGATAGCCATCCAGAAGCCCGGAAAACCCGCGTCGGATTATAACGCGTATCGCCCCATCGCGCTGCTGTCATGTCTTCGGAAGTTGTTGGAGAAGATGATTCTCTTCCGGCTAGACAAATGGGTTGAATCGAATAGTTTTTTGTCATATACACAATTTGGTTTCCGCAGGGGTAAGGGAACGAACGACTGTATTGCGTTGCTTTCTTCAGAAATTCAGCTTACTTTCGCTAAAAAGAGCAAATAAGCTCAGTGTTTTTGGACATTAAGGGGGCTTTTGATTCAGTTTGCGTTGATGTCTTATCTGACAAACTCCACTCGTGTGGACTTTCACCAATTTTAAACAATTATTTGTACAATTTGTTGTCAGAGAAGCGTATAAGCTTTTCTCATGGTGACTCGGCAACTTCACGAATTAGCTACATGGGTCTCCCCCAGGGCTCATGTTTGAGCCCCCTTCTTTACAATTTTTACGTCAGAGACATTGATGAATGTCTCATGCCAAATTGCTCGTTAAGGCAGCTTGCAGATGATTGTGTTGTATCCGTTTCGGGGCCAACATCGGTTGATCTGCAAGGACCATTGCAAGATACTCTGGACAATTTGTCCACTTGGGCTACGAATCTGGGTATCGAATTCTCTCCGGATAAAACTGAGATGGTTGTCTTTTCAAAAAAACATAAGCCGGCAAAGTTCCCGCTCCAACTGATGGGTAAGACAATCACTGATAGCATGTCTTCTAAATACCTCGGGGTCTGGTTCGACTCGAAATGTACCTTCGGGAAGCACATTGTGTATCTGACACAAAAATGCCAGAAACGGATCAACTTCATGCGATCAATAACCGGAACATGGTGGGGAGCGCATCCCGAAGATCTTATGACGTTGTATAGAACAACCATTTTGTCGGTCCTCGAGTACGGTAGTTTCTGCTTCCAATCCGCGGCTAAAACACACATGCTGAAGCTTCAACGGATTCAGTAACGCTGTCTTCGTATCGCGTTAGGATGTATGAATTCGACACATACGATAAGCTTGGAAGTACTTGCGGGAGTACGGCCTTAGTGGCCGTTAGATCGTTTCGCGGAATTATCGCTCCGGTTCCTCATCCGCTGTGAGATTCTCAATCCATTGGTCATTGACAACTTCGAGAAGCTGCTTGAACAAAACCCTCAATCTCGTTTCATGAGTATTTACCACTGGTATATGACGCTGGAGGTAAGCCCATCTTCGGTTGACACCAATCGTGCTAACTTATTAGACTCTTACAGTTCCTCTGTTACTTTTGATCTGTCCATGAAGCAAGAGGAGAGACTTTCTGTGTGGGAAGGTCATACCTCCATTATTTTCAAGCAACTACGGGCACGCCGGTGAGGAGAGAAGCTTTTTTACTGACGGGTCAAAAAATGGATGACTCCTCTGGTTTCGGTGTTTTCAACGTTTTTCATAGCACCTACTTTAAGCTCAAAGAGCCTTGTTCCGTGTATACTGCTGAGCTAGCAGCTATACACTTTTCACTCGAGCAAATCGCATCCCTACCTCCTGACCACTTTTTCATCTTCACCGACAGTCTAAGTTCCTTGGAGGCTGTTCGGTCAATGAAACCGGTTAAGCACTCAGCGTATCTTCTGAATGGGATACGGAAAGCTTTGAGTGCCTTATCATAACGGTCTTACACAATCACCATGGCTTGGGTCCCTTCTTATTGCTCGATCCAGGGAAATGAGAAAGCGGACTCTTTGGCTAAGGTGGGCGCTATGGAAGGTGATATTTACGATTGGAACATCCCCTTCGATGAATTTTTCACATTAGTTCGTCAAGAAACCTTGAACAGCTGGCAACAGAAATGGACAAATGGGGAGTTGGGTAGATGGCTGTATTCAATTCGCCCGCAGGTGTCGAAGCGTCCATGGCTCAAAAAAAATGAATACGGGACGAGACTTCATTCGAACCATGTGTCGTCTAATGTCCAATCACTACACTCTAAATGCACATCTTTTCAGAGTGGGACTCTCGGAAGGAAATCTCTGTGTTTGCGGCGAGGATTATCAGGACATCGATCATGTCGTGTGGGCGTGCGAGGAGCATCGTGCCCCCAGATCTGCGCTAACTGAACATCTCCGGGTCCAAGGAAAACAACCAAAGCCTATTAGGGAAGTGTTGTCGGGCCTTGATCTCGAGTACATGTCCCTGGTCCACCAATTTTTGAAAGTTTCTGATGTAAAACTGTAATCATTGTCTGCCCATTCCCTTGTCTGTCGTACTTCATATCGAATGTCTTCCTCTTGTTGTACATTTCCATGTCTGTCGTTATTCTCATCCGTATGTCTTCCTCTTGTCGTTGTCTCCCAAAAAAAGTGTGTTTGTCCCGTTACAGATGTAAAAATGCGAGGAATGTCAACTTTGTGAACATCAGCATCGTAATTACTTAAGCACCCTAAAATCCTTTCCTTTCCTACTGTATTATTGTAGTCTCTAACCTCGACTAAACCGCGAGTCTTTCGGTTCCCCAAAACTAACTCCATGTATAAGAATCAAGAAATGTATTGTTAAACTTGATTTCGGCTCCGTAACGCTTCACGGCAAATGAGCCTTCCAAATAAACGAAAGATTAAAAAAAAAAATGACAATCCAATCAGCTCTACTTTTAATTATCATAGAGCTGATTGGGATTTAAATAAAACGTATATCGATAGGAATTTTGATGTTGATTTTTCCTCTCGATACCAAAAGTGATATTGATAATGCGCTCGTATCTTTGACAAATTTAATTGTCGAAGCCAGAGGCATTGCAATTCCTTGAAGTTAAATTCAACTCCATTATTATTGACGACGATCTTCAGCTACTGATTCGTCTTAAAAATGTGAAGCGAAGGCAACACCAAAGAACTCGCGATCTCGGGTTGAAAGTTATTTGGCGAGATTTGCAAAATTAAATTAAAGAATGTTTCGCTATTCTGAGAAGTACTAACTTTGAAAATAATGTCTCAACGTTGGATCCCAGTTCGAAACCCTTTTGGAAATTGACGAAAATTCTTTAAAAAATACCTCAAAAGCTTGAGGAACGCACCGTACGAGGCTTGCAGGTGCTCTTGTGTTATTTTGCCAGATCCCACCAGATGTTGCTTCAGGACTTGCACAAAAAAACATGATACTTTAGAGCAACCAAAATAACAACGTGCTCACAGTTCGACCACGGTTTGTAGAACAAGTTTCCAATACGTATTTTGTATTATATTATTTTTACTAACTAATGTAGCAGTTCATTAGCAGGACCCTCTGAAATCCTTACGTTCTAGAGTTCGTGGATTTGATCCGACTTGAAACCTGAAGAATATAATTTAAATACAAATGTATTTTTGAGCTAACAAGTAAAATAAACCAATTATTTCAAAGAAATTGAAGCCTTCCAATTAAGGAATTTGACGCTCTCGAGAAATGGAATTATTGTTAAGAATCTTAGCTCGTCTGGGAAAGCCTCTACTTGCAGAAAGCTGACTAATTGCCATGTCACAACTCAGCATCTCTCAACCATTTCCACATTTATTGGAAATGGTTTAGAGATACTGAGTTGTGACACATGGCAATGGTTTAGTTTAGATGTGGAACGCGATGTCGGTAGACGCGGAGAGACAAAATGCAAAATAACTGTAAAAGCTATGCTGGAATTAAATTTATATATTTTTCTATTATCCGCGGAAAATATTTTTTCACAGAAATATTTTATACTATTGAAATGTGAACATAGCCAGCGATTCAATAAATTTATTCCGAACTGTCAAACAATGGTCTTGCATATGAGTTTTAACGAGAGCGAATATTCCCCTCATTATGCAAGAAATTTTTCACTCAATACGCACAAAGCCAAAATAACACACCGGAATGCAATGGCGTTGCCTTGGTTCAGATTATCATCATCAGTGATTTCCGGTTCTCGATTGTATCGAGCTCGTCAGAGCATGCCAACCACCGGAGACAGTAATACACAGCGGGACCGAAACTCGTACCCGGAGCCAGCGTCGAACACATCGAGCAACTTTTAAATGGCAGTGGTTGGCCATTTTTCAAAAAGTTAAATGAGGATTTTCATTGCATTCGATAAAACTGCCCCCGGATAACGAAGTGTCATTAAAGTTGGGGTTCCAATCGTGGATTGCCGAGTGGAATTGGATGGGCCCTCCGCCGTCCTACCCACCGATGAATGCACGGCGTTCGCCACAGCTCCGGAGCCCAACTCGCAGAAGTGTGTCACACGATAACGAACAGAATGGAGAGCGCTTCGCCGTGCGAACGTCCGAGAGGTGACCCTTGTTTGGATTCGGTCACTATCTCATCAGGTTATGTGTTTCTGTTTACGTTTCATATCAAACTTTGACATTAATAATATTTTATAGGTTTGTTTTCATGTCGCAACGGGGTGAGATTTCTGATACAGGGCATTCGTGTTTCAGCATTACTAGTGCCGGAACTATGCCGGGTCAGGTTTTCGAAAAAGACGCAGCAAGAGCGGACGAGATTAACGAGATAAAACTCATGAGGTCAGACCTATCGCAGATGTGCGCACACATAAAGGCACAGGGTATGCGGTAATTTTGAGTCCGATTTCTGTTGAACAGTTCAGCTTATTTAATTGAGCTGAAATAAAGAGCACTACGTGCAATTTAGTCAAGTATTCTCAATTGAACACAATACGATTTTGATTTGATATTAGATGCAAAAGAGGTAATGCAAACCCAACCACTTCAAGCTTCCTTCGTAAAATCACATATCGCACACCCTCCATACAGACGGGCTCCATGCATGCAAGCCAACAACGTTACAGGCTCATTCCGCAGAGAGAATGCGTTCATTAATTTGGAAATGTTGCACTCGGCCTGGGGCCTGGTGATCCTTCACGTGCCATTTACTCAAATGGATTGGAACGCAGCTTGGAGCACACAAGCGGCACGCTGTTATCAGCGTTTGCAAGTGCGGCGAAGCCAACGATGCGCAGTTTAGCACAACACGCAACTATCACACATCATATTAAACTCTTTGACTAATGATAAGTGACTTTAAACAGCGAAGTAATCCGCGGAACTGGAATGGAAAGCAAGTTTAATATCAAGTTAGTCGACGAACATTTAGGTTAGTTATGCATCCATGAGGAGCAGCTCATATACAATCTATTTCATCCTGTCCTCTCCCCGTGAAGTGCAATGAGTAATGGCGCCTAGTTTATCGCTTGAATGGCGATGCATAAAGTTTCTCATGTAGACAATCTATCATGATTAAAACGAACCCGCATTTCGATGTCTGCTTAAACGGTTTTCAATAAATCAGAATTCCATTCCACCCACAACACAGCTCACCACTACTGCCTGCGCCTGCACGGAAGCGGAAACGAAACGTGATCCATCGAAACGTGTGACGGCGGCAACAGATATCGCTTTGGAGTTCAATTTACTCGAAACACATACACCCATATTCGCTCGCAATACTCGCAATAGGGGATGGGAAGGTTGGGTTTTACTGCAAACCGCTGGGGTTAGCCGCACTATCGATACGGTTTATTCATCAGTCAATACTTGCCATGTAGTCATTAAGTTTATGATAAACCAGAGGAACAAGTTTAATTACAACTCCGGTGAGGCGAGGAAAGTTTTATCTCTACCGGTGATCGGCATTCGCATTCGTAAATAATGTTGACATTGGATCAGTGACGACAGTTTGTATTGAGTGTTAAAGTTCTTAAAGCAGGAAATTGACACACTTTTTGACAGGAATGGCAAGGCTAATTGCCAACACAGCACGTAGAACTATTGAATTGCCTGAAAAATTGCAGAACAAACAGCGATTTCAGAGGATCAGGTTTTGGGTTTTCAAACCCATCAGCAAACGCAAGCTGCAAGTATATATTTATATATTTATAGTTCATACTAGATTTATCTAATTCCAAAGATGCAAAAAATATTGAATGACGCCCTACAACCGTGAAATGAAACGCAGCTTCCCGGACTAAACTAAAATTAAATTTGAAAGTTGAATATTTTTTAATAACGCTGATCATACAACATGATTGCTTTTGGCAGACATCGAGTTGTTTTTTACCAATGTCTCATCGGTCTTTTCGGAAAGCATCTGCGATTCTTGTGACTGGGTGATTTTCAATTTTCAAACAATCACTTTCAAATTTAATTTGATTTCAAAGTAGGAAATGAAACGCATCCTAAAAAATTCATTGTTTTCCAGAAATTCAAGAAATTGCTCCTAAAAAACTTATGAAACTTCTATTAAAATTACCTACTGTGACGTTTTGAACTGAAATTATTTTAGAACGTTATTTAAAGGCTAAATTATGTTACCATTTTTTTAAATTCTAATAAACTCTCTATGAAAATACTTTACCTCGACTTTATCTTGAAATTTCTTCAGAAATTATTTTAGCAATTCCTTCGAGAATACCTCTGGAAGACCATCGGGAAATCCACTCGAAATTATCTCAAGAATTCATCAAACATTGTCTACAGTGACTTAAACCAGGAATTTCTTTTTGTGTTTCTCCTGGAACTACTTCAACAACTTCTTTCCTTATTGAGAAATGAATCATAAATTAAATCGAACATTCCCCACTTTTTTATTCTAAAATTCTTATATGAATTTTAACCAGAAATTCCTATGCCAATTACTTCAGGAACTTCTCTAAAATTTTTTTTCAAAACTTGTTTCATGAAATGAACTTCTTCGAATATTGCCACAAAGAATTTATAGTAAATTCTGTATGAAGGAATATGTCGAAGATGTTCCTGGGGGATATGTTTTGGAGTACAGGGCGGACTCGATTATCCGGAGTCATATTTTCACCCATCATACAAAGATAAAAATTTGTGCCGTGTTTGGCACAACACACCAAAGAATCAAGGCAGACGCAACCGTAACCTATCTGATGTGTGCCAGACTTATATTAAAAATCCAGATTAATCCAGCTAGTGGTGATAGTGCCTTTATCGCTTTTCTAAGGGATTCAATATCAAACATTCATTAAAATGTCGAATTCATGAGCATCATTTCAAAGCACCGAGATTTTTCAAAAACATTTGTAAGTTCCTTCTGAGTACGGCATTAATATTGTGACTCATGCCACCAAATGGTCCTCCGGAATATTTATATGAAGAAAATGAGACGTCTCACTTTTAGAGTTTCCATTTCCCGGCCATTTTCGTTGTCCCGGGATTCGGGATGAACTCGTTCGTATATCCCGGGAAATCCCGGGATCCCGGGATATTTCGATGTTTCCTTAGAAAACTTATTTTTTTATTTAAAAACGATTTTATTAAATGTTCAGGGGTAAAGTTCATCTTTTAGAAAGGCCAGATAATGCAGATTTAAAATTGGAACTCAATTCAATTCGAATTTGAATCGATTCTTTCGAAAAAAACAAACGACTTCAAGAAGCAAATAATATTCACGTTTTTCTCGGAAGGTAGAGCCTATGATCGCCGAGTCCGAGAAGAAGGGTTCGCTAGCGGTTGAAGTCGGCTTGACTGTTTGCATTGTTTTGAATATGCATTGGGTTTAGACAGTTGCTAGGATTGCATTCAATACCCTAGTGATGAAAGATGGAAGATACGCAGTAGAATCGTACTGGGCCCATAACCTATTGGGTATATAGGAACCCCCTCACAAAGAAAACACAATACTAGAGTATCCTCCAACCCATGGCAGGCTACTAATGTCGAATTCGTTTTTAAAAAGTTCCAACCTAGGTTGGAACCAGTTCCAACCTAAGTGCTGTCAAAGTGTTTTTTATTCGCTCAGGTTGGAACTAGGTTCGCACTAGAAATACTACAATAAGAGATCGGCGAAGACGCCATCTTGTTTCCAATCGAACCGTCAAAAGCGGTTCCAATTCGACTTGTTTACTTTTTGCTTCCATAAGAAGCAAGCAAAAAGTTCAAGTGATGCCGGTATTATTTTCACTATTTCATGCATTTTCATACGTTGCCATTTCGACAGTTTTTCACTCCGTCGGTCTCTGGTTATAGGGTGGCTAGTTCGCATTAGTTCCAACCCCAAAGCTGTCGGGTTCGCACTGTGTTGTTTCACGGTTTCGCACCGAGTTCACCAATACAACTGTACTTCAACTGTCAAAACCACGTGGGTGGGTGGGACTGGGCGGAATAAACAAGCAGAAGGGAGAAACGAAACTGTCTGTTTATTAAAATAAAATGCGCTTTAAAAATCTTTTTTTCCGGGAATTTTGTGATATTTGTTATTGTAGTTTTAAATGAAATTAATCCGGTACTGTTGTCTTCATTCAGTTTTAAAAATAGTTGTTAGGCAAGTTATGTATTCATAAGTTCATTCAGGTTTTCCTCACAGATGGTGTCCTAAATTAAGTCGGTGTATGGAATTATTTACAAAATCCGCTAAGAATTGTCAGAAAAATATATTTGAGGAATACCGAACAGAATTATTTCTTATGCAGAATTTCTTTTGAAATTCTTCCAAAAACTCTTTCGTGCGTTTCAGAATTTTCTTCGGGAATTCTGCCAGATATTGCTTCAGAAATTCTTTCAGTAATTCTTTCTTGAATGTTTGGCGATATCTTTCAGACATTCCTCCATATTTTTTCCCAGGGATCCTTTCGAAATGAATTCCTTTGGAAATTCTTCTAGGAATATCTTTGAATACTGTTCCAGGATTTTCTCTGGAAGTTGCTCCAGGAATTAATTTGGAAATTCCTACAATATAATTCCTTCAGGAAATCCTTCTGGAATACAGGAACTTACTCGAAGTTTCCTTCAGGAATTGCTCCGCAAGTTTCGTACATAAATTTCCCCGGAAGTACCTTGAGCAATTCCTCCGGGAGATTGAAAATGCACGGGGCCCAAAATCCTGCGGAAAATTTTCTCGAGGTTTTATCAGCAGAGGTAGCGAGGAAAAAAATTTGCGAATCCTGGAGAATTTTCATTACATGCTTCTGAGTGTTCTCCGAAAAAAACTTTTGCAGAAATAGATGATTTTTTGTAGAATATAAAATCTCTTTTACATGAATTCTATACGGAATTCTTGGTATAAAAATGTGCACGGGATTATTGAATATAATTAAATAAGGGAACTGTTCCGATCTCCATCTCACTGAACATTTCATCGCGAAACAAAGAAATGCAGCACCAATTTCGTCGCTTCTTTTTATCAACATGCATACTCACTGCTGAGAAAAATCACAAAAATAATAAACAATCCAAATTCTTTTCCATTGCTTTGTTTTTGATGGGATGAATATCGGAGCCATGAGATTAAGTCCAGGAGCAGTTTCCCTATTCATATCCACCCAAAAGTAAATTCCACTATCCGCAAAAATCAGTTCACGCACTTAACCATATTTATTTATCATGATCTGTTTAGTCAAGGCCAACGCACTGCCAGTGCACTGGATGCCCTGGATCATATGTTTCGAATCAAAACAAACACGATGCTACGCACACCAACATACCGTGCAAACTCAAACTTCGGACGCTTAAGCACTTTCTGATATAAAATCATCCTGTTTACTCACATATCAAATCACAACGTTCAAATCACCATTGCAATCACTAAGTATATTATTCATCTTTGAACTATGTATTTAATATGAGCAATATATTGCGAATAACGTTTGCAATTTATGAAAATGTCCGGCTTGTGTTCGATTCAAACCTCGGACACCGACGGGGTTGGATTCATATTTCGGACACGAGGATTCAAACTTCGGACACCTGATTACTCAGTACCGGGAAGAATAATTGAAAACAATTCTCACTGACAGCTCAGACTGTCTTTTGATCATTTCATCGCATTGTTTTAACATTGTCTTATTATAATGTTACTATACTAAAATAAGCTAAAGCTATTAGTCCTTCCGATCCAGCTTGACGAAACATTTCGATGAAATATTTCAGAAAATTTCCCATACGAATTGAAGCGTCCGAAGTTTGAGTGTGTCCGAAATTTGATTATCCACGGTATCCAATGACAGATGGAACTGAAAATGTTTTTTTATTCAGAGTTCGGGTTGGCACTGACCCAGGTTTAAAAACGAATTCGACATAATTGATTCTTTTGCCAAGAGCCGCAGCTCTTCCTAATCTTGAACAGATCGCTTCCTAATCTTGATGTTAATCGTTACTTTATCCTTATCGTCGATACAGTTAATTATGTTCAACGTAATCGTTTGCTGCGATAAAGATGAATCAACTCAATTATTATAGGAGTTCGATAATTTAACGATAGTAAACTCGATAATTTAACGATAATGGGGTTAATAGATTACGCGATTAAAGTTGGTAGACAGTTTTGATAGAAGCCGAGAATTGGACAAATTGATTGCAGCCTGTTGACCAGAGCTGATTTTGATCGAAGCGATACACCAAAAAAATAGACAGAGCATCGCGGTCGGACCACTTGCACTTGCGCATGTGCTGGAAAGTTTGTTGTACGAACATCGATTGGAAGGACATGAATTGGATCAAGAATTGTTTTGAAGACAAGAAGCTCAGGAAGACTGAGTCAATGTTGGGCGGCGCGAGAAGATTAGCAAGGCGAAGATCAGCTAGTGTACACAACCTCGCTGTAGACGGGAGCTGGGTAGGAAGCGGGCGCCAGATAGATGAGGCTGATTTTGTACTGTAGATACTTCAGGGTTAATTAATAGAGAGCTGTAGCCAATATTTCCATTTTTGTTCCTCTCTTACTAATTTAATAATAAGATGATATCGATTGTGCATCACAAAGAACCTTGGCTCCGTATACATGCCTGAGCCTACCAAATAAACGAACAAAAAAAATCATGTCTGATGGGAGGTATAAAAATATGATATGAGTTTATCATGAGTTGGGTTTCGCGTTCAAAACAATTAACTTTTGTAAGAAGAAAAATTACACTGTTTACGAATCGGAAATGACACAGTAACTGGAAACTCTACTCACTTTTCCCTCTTTTTTTTTTCTTAAACTAATTTTATTTGCTAATTATCTAATACATGCATTCATCTCTTAGACTAGGTGTTCCGTGTTTTCTTAACACTATCATCCTTATTTGCTATGTTATATTTTTAGTGATAATTAATACATTTCAATTTCCTCTGGTTGAATTGAACCATGTAGGAATAACAATGTTTTCTACTTAAACTACACTTAACTTAATTTATTAAGGGTACAAGGAGCTAATCGTTGCAATAGAAGATTGCAACGATTTTTGTCTAAAATTGGAAAGTATTTTGTTGGACATTTGTTGCAATGTCTCAATATTAGAAATTCTATGAAGTTCATTGGTACTATACCACGGAGGCAACTTCAGAATCATTTTCAGAATTTTATTTTGAATCCTCTGAAGTGCCTTCTTTCTGGTATTGCAG
The DNA here is from genome assembly GCF_024139115.2 of Armigeres subalbatus. Classification (NCBI taxonomy): domain Eukaryota; kingdom Metazoa; phylum Arthropoda; class Insecta; order Diptera; family Culicidae; genus Armigeres; species Armigeres subalbatus. The sequence goes on along the minus strand of NC_085141.1, from coordinate 208,610,084 downwards.
CAACTAGTCCATATTGGCACAGCATACAACATGGCAGGTCTAAAAATTTGTTTGTAAATCAAAAGTTTGTTCTTAAGACAATGTTTTGATTTTATGTTTATAAGTGGATATAGACACTTAATATATTTGTTACATTTGGCTTGAAGGCCTTCAATGTGATTTTTAAAAGTTAATTTTTGATCTAGCAGAAGTCCTAAATATTTAGCTTCGCTAGACCAATTAATTGGAACCCCATTCATAGTGACAATATGTCTGCTAGAAGGTTTCAAATAAAAAGCTCTCGGCTTATGTGGGAAAATTATAAGCTGAGTTTTGGAAGCATTCGGGACATTTTTCATTTATGAGAAAAAAGAAAAATCCAAAGAAGAAAAATATCCAAACTTTTTTGCAATCTACTACAAATGACACGAAGGCTACGCCCTTTGGCTGAGAGACCTGTGTCATCTGCAAACAAAGATTTTTGACACCCTGGTGGTAAATCAGGTAAGTCAGAAGTAAAAATGTTATACAGAATGGGCCCCAGTATGCTGCCTTGGGGAACACCAGCTCTTACAGGTAATCTATCAGATTTAGAATTCTGATAGTTTACCTGCAGTGAGCGATCTGATAAATAATTTTGGATCAGTTTAATAATGTACAGAGGAAAATTAAAATTCATCAATTTTACAATCAAACCTTCATGCCAAACACTGTCAAATGCTTTCTCTATATCAAGAAGAGCAACTCCAGTCGAATATCCTTCAGATTTGTTGAGCCGAATTAAGTTTGTAACTCTTAATAACTGATGAGTGGTTGAATGCCCATGGCGAAAACCAAATTGCTCATCAGCAAAAATAGAATTGTCATTAATATGAACCATCATTCTATTTAAAATAATCTTTTCAAACAGTTTGCTTATTGAAGAAAGCAAACTGATTGGGCGATGACTAGAAGCCTCAGCTGGATTTTTGTCCGGCTTCAAAATTGGAACAACTTTGGCGTTTTTCCATTTATCTGGGAAGTATGCCAATTGAAAACATTTGTTAAATAAATTAACCAAAAAGGATAAAGAGCTCTCAGGAAGTTTTTTGATAAGTATGTAGAAAATACCATCATCACCCGGGGCTTTCATATTTTTTAATTTTCTAGTAATAGATCTCACTTCATCCAAATTAGTTCCCAACGAAGGGTCAAAAACATTCTCTTGATTGAGAATGTCTTCGAAGCTCCGTGTAACCTGATCCTCAATTGGACTAGTGAGACCTAGACTAAAATTATGGGCACTCTCGAACTGCTGAGCAAGTTTTTGAGCTTTTTCGCCATTTGGTAATAAAATTTTATTTCCCTCTTTAAGCGCTGGAATGGGCTTTTGAGGTTTTTTAAGAATTTTTGTTAATTTCAAAAAGGGTTTGAACTGCGATCCAACTTCGAGACATTATTTTCAAAGTTGGTATTTCTCAGAATAGCGAAACGTTTTGCCTTTCTCGTATACTAAGTATACGGTAAAGGCTATATGATCGCTCCAAAACAAACTTTTATAGAAGGCCCGGAGACCCATAGTGTTATATACCAATCGACTCAGTTCGACGAATTGAGGTGATGTCTGTGTAATAATGTGTGTGTGTGTGTGTGTGTGTGTGTGTATGTGTGTGTGTATGTGTGTGTGTGTGTGCGCAAAACTACTCAAAAAATGTCACTCATTTTTCGGGCACTTATCCTCAACCGATTTGCTCGCAACAAGTTGCATTCGACGCAGAATCCTGTCCCATTGTTTCCTATTTGAAATTGGCTAGATCGGACTATGGGATCAAAAGTTATGGCCAAAATACAAATTCATACAAAAAAATCGCGTAAGAAATGTCACTCATTTTTCGGGCACTTATCCTTAACCGATTTGCTCGCAACAAGTTGCATTCGACGCAGAATCCTGTCCCATTGTTTCCTATTTGAAATTGGCTAGATCGGACTATGGGATCAAAAGTTATGGCCCAAATACAAATTCATACAAAAAAATTGCGTAAGAAATGTCACTCATTTTTCGGGCACTTATCTTCAACCGATTTGCTCGCAACAAGTTGCATTCGACGCAGAATCCTGTCCCATTGTTTCCTATTTGAAATTGGCTAGATCGGACAATGGGATCAAAAGTTATGGCCAAAATACAAATTCATACAAAAAAATCGCGTAAAAAATGTCACTCATTTTTCGGGCACTTGTCCTTAACCGATTTGCTCGCAACAAGTTGCATTCGACGCAGAATCCTGTCCCATTGTTTCCTATTTGAAATTGGCCAGATCGAACTATGGGATCGAGAATTATGGCCAAACTACAAATTCATACAAAAAAATCGCGTAAAAAATGTCACTCATTTTTCAGGCACTTTTCCTCAACCGATTTACTCGCATTAAATTACAATCGACGCGGAGTGTCTCATATTTTCTTATTAAAAATTGGCCAGATCTATGGGCTTAGATGTTATGGTCAAATTACTATTTATTGCGAAAAAGAGTTCAAAAAAGTCTAGCTCACTTTTTTAGCACTTAGACTTCATATATTCCCCAAGCAACACAAGTTTAACAAATCTGGTTGCAGTAACCATATTGTGATTGAATCCGCTTCTGTGCTTCTCAGGTCGCTCGCAACAGATTGCATTCGACGCAATTGTTTCCTATAGAAACTTGGCCGGATCGTACAATTGGGTCAAAAGTTATGGCGAAAATACTAATTTTAAAACTACAAAATAAAATGCCATTTTTTGCTCTTATGCTCATCCGATTTGTTTGCAACAAATTGCGTTTGGCGAGAATTTTTTTTATGCATATAAACAAATATGAAAAAAAAACATTGTCTTGTGTGACATTTTGTCTTGTTCAAATTTTGAAAATTTTTGTTGTACAAATATTAACTTCCGCGGGTAAGAATGGTCGACTTAACCCAACTTAACCTGAAGGCGTCCGTTAGCCGATCGTGTTTTCTTCGGATCAATGAGATAGATCGTAATAGCTGACAATAGTGCTGAAGTGAAAATGGTAGCAGCTCACTGGTCGGTGGGAAACTGGTAACCAGTGCCGCCGGCATCGCTGGAGATCTTTCAGGATTACCACCTCTCGGAAGCGAAGAGCTGCCAAGTCTTTAAATTGTGGGTAAAGTAGTCAGCCTGAGAAAATTATTTTGAGCTTTTTAGTGGAATATTTTCACTTGTCATAAGACGATTTTGTACGGTCCCATTTGGTTCCAACACTTGATTGTGCCTTGACAGATGCGTGTTTCGACCTCAGCGGTAGGGTCGTCTTCGGCGTCTCGAAGTCGAGTCAAGTACGAGACACTGAAGACGGCTTTACTGTTAGGGTCGAGGTACGTATCTGTCGGGGTACAGTTGAGTGGTGGAATTGAGTGGGATTGTGCAGGCTCGTCTTATGATAAGTGAAGTTTTTATTGTTAATTCTTTACCTTATTATAATTAATATTTTCAGAATATTTATTGATTTTATTATTCTTATCATTTTCTTTGCATTTGTTTCATTCCTATTTTTTAACACATAATGTCCATCACCTCTAATTTAGTCATTTCAATTTTATTAAATTTCTTTCAAGTGTATATGAATTAAACTCTTTGAGCTCAAATAGCAAATTATATGGAATATTTTCATCATATGGCAGTGTATTCAACAGTATTTTCATAAAATAAACTGTATATTGTGTACAACAGCTAAAGGGTTATTTTTTACCAACGGAAATATCCAAACTCATTGTCTCCGTTTTGGTTATCATATATTACATACATCGTAACGTTTTATTCAATTATTTTACTTTTTATGATCGTTTTACTCCTTCTAAACATGTTTATAATATTCGTAATACTTATTACGAGACTCCCTATGAATAAATATTCTGTTGTTATAGGAATACATTTAATTTGTGATTATCAAATTACTTTTATGAAATCGAATCCTACCATACAAAATAACTTGTTTTTTGGGTTTCCGTTTTGACTAATGGAGGTTCGACTACTTTGTCGGGCCGGTTGACACCAATAACAATATTCAATGATTACGATACCAGAGCCACCATTTTTCAGAACCTACTTTTTTCTAGTGATCCCATAGTAGAATTACCTTTTTTCAGAACCAGGTGAACAAAATGTTCGATCAGATGACAGCAAGCTTCGGTATCAATCGGTTGTGCTTCATTCATTGTTTTCAATAATTTACTACGTTCATCAAATTTCTTGCAATTATACTCAATAAATGTTTATATTTCATCATATAATATTATATCATGTTATATTATATATCATGATATTAATTTCATTAATCTAAACAACCTGGATCGAACCAAAATCAAATTCATCTTCTTCGGATTGGTATTTCTGAACCATTTCTCTCAAGTTCGACTAATGCTTAACAAAGCAAACCCTGCCGTACAAAACATGTAAAGTAAATAATATATGGTATGGGTTCTTTGACACTGTAGCAAAGGGTTTGTAGTATGTAGTAAACGTAGTATGATTCACCTGTGATTTTTAGCTCGTAATTTATTGATATTTTTTTAATGTATTAATCTATTACAGATTAAATGTCTTCTGTTATAGCCTATTCAGAGCACGATCATTTCATATGAAATTTATCACTCTAAATGCCTCGTAAATGCTTGTAATATGAATATGCCATTATTGAGTTGAAAAACATTTGTGATCAATAAGAATCACTACATGAAAACTTTCGTTGCATTTCATCAATACTTAATAAAACTTAGCAAAACTCCGACCATATTACCTCGATTTAATTGATCATTTCTTGACTTTCAAATACATTTCTGACATAAAAAAGACAGGAAGAAAACAAACAAATAAAAACAAATAATGTCATAATGTTTCATCATATACATATTTATTTTGCTTCATCAAATGATTTGTAACATTCATATTTTTTTTTCATGACATATATTTTATTGTGAAATCAAATATATGGCCAACAATCAAACTCATTCGAATGGCTATATGATATTTTGCTCGCAAATCTATTGAGAACATTATATTGTAAATATGTATTATCATTATTTTATACTCATTACATTGGTTATTATCATGCATATATTTCATTTTAGTTATAATACATATGCTATATTATTTTTATGCCATCAGGGATATTTTTTTCAGTTCAGGTCAAAGGTCCAGGGATAACGGTATTCATCAGCCGAAACACCACCTTATTTCCTCTACAATATTACTGATTTGACTGTAAATATATGAAATGGGTCTGGGAGGGCATCAATGAAGTTACAATTGGACAATGCAGTGGTAGCCAATCGGAGTCAAGGAAGGAAAGTATCAGTCGTTCGCGTCTATTACTTTTATCTCCAACAGTTGTTAACCAGTTGACGCGCCCTTCTTCAAACAAACCATCCCGTGGAAAGCTTAACAAGAATTGCAAATTTCATTATTATTTTTGTTGGATCATTTTGCTGGAGATTCTTATTTTCCCGTGGGTTTAGTGTAAATGTCTCTGCTTACAGGTCCACCACCCCCATTTTGGCCTTTCATACAGCAATATGTTGAATTCAAAATTATATTGAAATTTGACCTTACTGTTAAGTGGAACCGCATGCAGAGCAGGACTCCAGCCAGGATGGTGGCTAACTACATACATACATACATACATACATAAACAAATATGAAAAATAAGACCAATCCACATATTTCCAAATTTTTCCAAACCTTTTGAACGAACGAGAAAGGCACCATCACCGCTAGGTGGATTAATCTTGGTTTTTTAATTTCATTTTGCAAATCTCGCCAAATAACTTTCAACGCGAGATCGCGAGTTGTTCGGTATTGCCTTCTTCTCACATTTTTAAGACGGATCAGCAGCTCAAGATCGTCGTCAATAACAATGGAGTTGAATTTAACTTCAAATTTCGGAATTGCAATGCCTCTGGCTTCGACAATTAAATTTGTCAAAGATACGAGAGCATTATCAATATTACTTTTGGTATCGAGAGGAATATCAACATCAAAATTCCTATCGATATATGTTTATATAAATCCCAATCAGCTCTATGATAATTAAAAGTAGAGCTGATTGGATTATAAATGGCTTCTTGTGAGATTTCAAACGTCACTGGAAGGTGATCAGAGTCAAAGTCAGCATGAGTTACCAATTGGCCACACAGCTGACTTGAATCCGTTAAAACTAAATCAATTGTAGAAGGATTTCGACTGGAAGAAAAACAAGTTGGTCCATTGGGATATTGAATAGTATAATATCCCGCAGAACAATCTTCAAATAAAATTTTACCATTGGAATTGCTTTGAGCATTATTCCATGAACGGTGTTTGGCATTGAAGTCACCAATTACGAAGAATTTTGATTTGTTGCGAGTCAGAATTTGAAGATCAGCTTTCAACAAATTCTTTTGCTGCCCATTGCATTGAAAAGGCAAGTAGGCTGCAATGAAGGAAAATTGTCCAAAATTTGTTTCAACAGAAACTCCCAAGGTTTCAAAAACTTTGGTATCGAACGAAGAAAATAATGTATGTTTGATACGTCTATTGATGACAATGGCGACCCCACCACAGGCGCTGTCAAGATGATCATTTCTGTAGATAAATTGTCTTTTGTCTACCAGCAGCGATGTTTGCATACGTAGGTACATTGGAAAAATTGGAATTTACAGAAGTGCTTGCTACCCTTTGACGAGCGGCAAAATTTGTTTGTGAATTGTGGTGGGTATGAATTGCTCCACCGGTAACTGGTTTCGAAATTTGAGCGTTTGAAAAATTTCTACCCGTCGAATCTGGGATCCGATTGGAATTCACCGTCATCAATTTTGCACGGGAATTCAAAACATTTTTGCGTGAAGGGCATTCCCAGAAATTGGATTTATGATTGCCCCCACAATTTGCGTACTTAAGTTTATTGGAATCTTCTCTCACAGGACAGGCGTTCCACCACAAATCATGCATTTAGCATCCAAGTGACAATGTTTGGTTCCATGACCCCACTTTTGGCACTTACGGCACTGGGTGGGGTTTTGGAAATTTCCCCCAGGCCTGCGGAAATGTTCCCATGTAACACGGACATGGGACATAATACAAACCTTTTCCAAACTTTTCATATTATTTAGTTCACTTTTGTTAAAATGAACTAAATAAAATTCTTGAGAAATGCCCCTCTGGGAAGTACCAGAGTGGGATTTCTTTTTCATCTTAATTACTTGGACTGGTGAAAATTCAAGTAATTGAGAAATTTCAACTTTAATCTCATCCAGTGATTTGTCATCACTGGGGAGACCTTTTAAGACGACTTTGAACAGTCGCTCAGTTTTGTCGTCGTATGTGAAGAATTTATGGCGCTTCTCAGTTAAATACTGAAGAAGACGCTTGCGATCGTCAAAGGATCCCGGCAAAATGCGGCAGTCACCCTTCCTAGCAATCTGAAATGAAACCTTGATCCCCTGAAGGTTACTCAAGATTTCATTTCAAAAGCCAGAAAACTCGGCAACAGATACCACAATTGGCGGAATCCTTTGTTTCTTCGCATGAATCGAAACACCTGGGTTAAAGGTAGATTCGATTTGCTCAATTTCATCATTAATCAAATCGAACTGATTGCTCAGTTCGATAGGAGAAGAAACAATGTCAACATTAGATTGAGAAGGAATATCTGAAGTCTCCAGCTTCCTTCTATTTTTTCCGCGCTTGGGCAGGACGGTCTTGAAACCTTGTTTCTTTGAAGGAAATGGAGAATTCAGAGACTCCCCCTTCCTCTTGTTTTTGTTTAATACTCATTGCTCAGCGTGGAGACGTGACCTTCTAAGAGGTTTTTTCCCAGAACGGTGTCCCTGTAGGATTACCACCGCTTGTCGGAATTTTACTTCCGCAAACGGGTCCAACGTAAAACGAAGGCACGGGTCCTTGCAAAGATCGTAACGGGATAAGTGGGTACAAATAGCGCTGAGAAGCACTGTTGAAATTAAAATAGCCTCGGATAGTATAAAAAACTTCCTTCCGCAAAGAGAGAAAGAACCGCACAGCACGAAAGCACGATGCAGTCAATCCAATAATAAATTGGTTTCGTTCATATTTACACAATCGAGCAGTGTCAGTCAAATTAGGATCCACTACTTCCGACCCATTTGTCGTAACATCAGGTGTTCCTCAAGGTAGTCATTTGGCGCATTTTATGTTCTTCTTCTTCTTCTTATTGGCATTACATCCCCACACTGTGACAGAGCCGCCTCGCAGCTTAGTGGTCACTAAGCACTTCCACAGTTATTAACTGCGAGGTTTCTAAGCCAGGTTACCATTTTTGCATTCGCATATCATGAGGCTAGCACGATGATACTTTTATGCCCAGGGAAGTCGAGAAAATTTCCAATCCGAAAATTGCCTAGACCGGCTCTGGAAATCGAACCCAGCCACCCTCAGAATGGTCTTGCTTTATAGCCGCGCGTCTTACCGCACGGCTAAGGAGGGCCGTGCGGTAATTATACCTGAATGATGTCAACCGAATCCTGAAATGTTTCAAACTCTCCTACGCTGACGACTTTAAACTTTATTATATATTGTCTTGTCATGAGGATGCTGCTTTTCTTCAGCAGAAGCTAGATAGTTTTGTCAATTGGTGCTCACTGAACAGAATGAGTTCAAATGCAAGCAAATGCTCCGTGATTTTTTTTGCCAGAAAACGCTCAATAACGTCATTCAACTACTGTAGTTCCTCCACTCCAATCAAACGAGAAAGCACCATTAAAGATCTTGGTGTTCTGTTAGATTCGAAACTAACATTTAAGGAGCATGTACGCTACATTACGGCCAAAGCATCCAAGTGCTTGGGCATGATTTTCCGTGCTGCAAAACACTTCGATGATATCCATTGCATAAAAACTCTCTATTGCTCTTTGATACGTTCTACGCTGTCGTTGTTTGGGCTCCTTACTATCAAAATGGAATTCAACTATTAGAAAAAGTCCAACGCAAGTTTATTCGCTTCGTTCTTCGAAGACTTCCATGGAGCGATCCGCTGAACCGCCGTATGAAGATCGATGTATGTTAATTGATCTGGAGTTTTTGAAACACGTCGGAATATTTTTAAAGCCTCGTTCATTTCTGATGTTCTTCAGTCCCACAGTGATTGTCCTCGTGTACTAGATATGCTGAATATTGACATCCGTCGTCGTCATCTCCGTTCTCATGAATTTCTTCGTCTTCCTGCTTCTCGTACAAACTACGGATATAGGTAATGATCCTATAAATAGTATGTGTCGTGTGTTCAATCACTGTTATCCTGTTTTTGACTTCCACTTGTCCCGTGTCACCAATAAGAATCGTTATCGTGAGGTGTTGGCTAGATAGTTAGTTAGTTAGATAATTTATTAAGCAAATTTTGTATGTATCATTTGGAAATTTGTATTCTGTTGATATGAAAAGAAGAGCTTTTATTAATAGCTCTACTCAAATGGGCTTTTCCCTGCTCCAGAAAATAAATAAATAAATAAATATAAAAAAAGGCAAATTCATGAACTTTATTTCAAAGCACCGAGATTTTTTTTAAACATTTGTAAGTTCCTTCTGAGTACGGCATTAATATTGTGACTCATGCCACCAAATGGTCCTCCGGAATATTTATATGAAGAAAATGGCTAACCACCACTGTGAAAAGTGAGTAGTGCGAAGTGGGTAGAGAGACGACTCACTACTCATATCACGCTTCTCACTTTTTACAGTAAGAAGAGAGAAACCTATCGGCCAAATAACGATTGGGCGACTAGCGAAGTTGGGTTTTTCTCACTATCCGTACGGTAAAGCAAACTTCGGAAGTTTCCATTTGCTGATGCGCTATACAGCGCACCACTTCAGAAGTTAGGTTTAACGTATGGATTGTGAGAAAAATCCAACTTCGCTAGTCGCCCATTTCAGTTTTCTACTGCATTGATAATAGCTACGTTGAACAAAGGCAGCATGCAAACGAAAGCAGAAAATCAAAATATCTGCTCTCGTGGAGCGATGCTAGGTGGGAATGCCGCATAAACGCACAAATGGAGAATTTGAATTGTAAACCTTATCTTCTATATATATAAAACAAAGTTGTACGTCCGCGCATCACTCAAGAATAGACAACCCAATTTTTGCTAACTTATATCCCTTTTCTTCTTCTATTTACGAGGAAAAATGTTAAGATGAAATGGAATACTTTAAAGATCAATGCCCAATCTTTTCGCTGAAATGGGGTTTCGTACAATTTGCATGATTTTTTGAAACTTTGATCATCTATATATATAAAACAAAGTTGGCATTTGTACGACCGCGCATGACTCAAGAATAGACAGCACAATTTTTGCTAATTTATATCCCTTTCTTATTGAAAAAAAATGACAATCAAAATAAAATCTCTCCGATGACATGGTTTGTCGTGCATTTTGTATGATAATTTCAAAAGATGTCACCTAAGTTGGCATTATCATCAGATCGATTTTTGTAAATTTTTGTTTGGCTACTAAATTAATTCGAAAAGTGTCATGATAAAATAATGTCAAAAAAATGAAAAATTATTTTGAAAAACCGGTTTGTTCTTTAAATAAATTGTGTACGTAAAAAAATATAGGGGAACTGTTCCGATTTCCATCTCACTGAACATATATTCATCTCATCGCGAAACAAAGAAAAACGGCACCAATTTCATCGCTTCTTTTTGTTAACATGCGTGCTCACTGCTGAAAAAAATCACAAAAATAATAAACAAACCAAATACCTTTTCATTGCTTTGTTTTTCGTGAGACCAATATCGGAGCTATGAGATGAAGTCCAGGAGCAGTAACCCTATCAGCAAATGGATCAGTTTTGGGCGAGACAAAGTTCGCCGGGTCAGCTAGTTTTAGACAATTACTTGCTTATTATCTGCATGAACAGCTAGAATTCTGTCTCCTCTGATATTATTACGTCAAGATACATAATTACAATGATTAAAGGCTTATTTTCGAAGCGGTATACATGGATGTTTTAGTTTAGTAAGCGCGTCTGATACCACTCCTCTCTGTATCGATCAGCGTTGCAACTTCCCGAGTAAAAAAAACGCTTATCCCATACCTACCATATTTCAGATGAAATACATTTTGCAATCGAATTGTCTGAATTATGATGTAAGAATTAAACTAAAAATTAGAAAGGTTGAGTACAAGACACGACCGCTCAACGTAAGCTACGTAAAACCTCTTAGTGAAATGAGAATAGTAATATCATATGGAAATTAGGTTGTATACATAACACAATTGCGAGTTTCAACCAAAACACGGGACGACAAAATCGGGAAAAAAGTTTGTATTCGTGATGCTTATGTGCTGCATTTGTAGGGATTGTAAAACTGTTTATAAAAGCATATGGAGACGCATGGTTCATTTGTGACATAATTCATATTGTGACTATTATACTTTTTCGCAAATTTCATCTCATCCGTTTTATTAAATAAACGAACAAGTGTGCAAGCATTCGCATGAAAATTGTATTATGGGGAACTTGAACCTAATTGCATGTCGGGACCTACATGTTCTTGGTTAACATGTCTAATACTGCGATGAAGAAATCATTAGAATCATCTTTTCAAACAGCAGGTTCCCTGACGTCTTTGAAGCGATTTTCAAAAATTCTTTTACGGTTGTCTTTTCTTCACGGTTGTGCCATCTCCTCTAGTTTCCTGTAGTTTTCTAGTTTGTTATGTCTGTTGGGATCCTAATTTTTTTTTTGCTAGATCAGCTAGAGTACAGATGCTGTCATTTAAAATGTAGAAGATTTCGATTGACCAAATGCAATGTGAGTAAAATTTACCGATTAAGAAGAACTTCAAAACGGAAATCAACTCAGCTTGTCCCTGTAAGACCCTCAAGCCCTTTCGTATTATGTGGAGTCCAAATAGGTTTGATACAGATATTCTAGGTTCTCCAAATTGTCCTGGAATTCAGATCATGGGATGGATTTAAGACAACCGTATCGCGTAGAAGACGCCCGGGATCCTGCTGTTTGAAAACATGATTCTAATGATTTCTTGATCGCAGTATTCAACATGTTAATTAACAACATGCAATTAGGTTCAAGTTTCCCATAATACAATTTTCATGCGAATGCTTGCACACTTGTTTGTTTATTTAATAAAACGGATGAGGTGAAAATTGCAAAAAAATATTAGGTATTATATTATTAGTCTTAAGGTGAATTATGACACAAATGTATCATGCGTCTCCATATGCTTTTATGCTGCTGAACAGTTTTTACAATCCCTACCTATCGTTTCCCCTAAGAGGCTAATTATTGCCTGACAAAAACTCATGGGGACATTCAGATATCGTAATAACTTAGATAACTAGGGGCCCTCCTTAGCCGTGCGGTTAAACGCGCGGCTACAAAGCAAGACCATGCTGAGGGTGGCTGAGTTCGATTCTCGATGCCGGTCTAGGCAATTTTCGGATTGGAAATTGTCTCGACTTCCCTGGGCATAAAAGTATCATCGTGCTAGCCTCATGATATACGAATGCAAAAATGGTAACCTGGCTTAGAAACCTCGCAGTTAATAACTGTGGAAGTGCTAAATGAACACTAAGCTGCGAGGCGGCTCTGTCCCAGTGTGGGGATGTAATGCCAATAAGAAGAAGAATAACTTAGATTATTGTAATAATTCAGTATTTTAACTTATCTGAACATGCAATCTTGCAAACATTCAAGTGACCTCAACGCCGTTAAAGCGATGATCCCATTCATACTTTGTGACCAAATGATCTCGGAATTTTCCCCTAGGAAGCAACATACGCCAGTAATCAGTCGATTTCAGAGGTCGAGAACTACAAATGCAATACATGAGCTTAGCGAATACAAATTTACTGTTGACCAGTGATCATAATCTGTTCTCAGCAGAGACATTTTTCTCAATCACCACCGACGACCATCACAGATATTGCTTGGACCGCTACCGGCACAGACATCGTCTCAAGTCAATTCAAAAAGCTGCTCTCCCGCGCGCTTTTGCGGTTTTGCTTGAAATTATCGTGCGGTGGTCATCAGCATCGGCAGAGTTCTTCTTAATCTTCTTTGAAGACTCTACATTTCAACTGGAGCTTAGGCTGCTTATCAATTTAGTATTGTATTAGCATTTCATCAGTTATTGATTGAAAGCTTTTCCGTGCCCGCCATTTCACTAGTATGTATTTTGTGTGGCAAGTACAATGGATACACTATGCCCAGGGAGTCGAGATGGTTTCCAACCCGAAAATATCCTAGACCGGACCGATAATCGCCATCTCCGGATTGACAATCCTACGCCTTTGCTCGCAAGGCTATTGGAGACCCCATGTAGCGTTAAAAAGAATTTAAAAATTTTTTAGTTGAGCAGATCTGTCGGCAGCGAGTGAAAATGAGAAAGAAAATTGCACTTGCACAGTTTTGCTGTCACTGACGACAGCCTTCTAATGATTTACCGCTGATTTGCTACAGACATTATCTTTGTAAATAAGTTTCGGAAGCAACTACCCGTCGACGGCCGCCACTGACAAAAATTCATCTTAATGCCCTTTCTCTGTCACTAACAGCAGCAAAACGAAAGTAAAAATTAAGCCACACAGTAATGGACCGATTTTTTAAATTGCGCCTCTTTGCAATAACTAACAGCATGCGAGCAACGATTTCACTTGAGTGATGTTCCTACCGACGACGAGTTTTCTGCAGCATCGAGTTTTCTGTGTATAATGGTGGTCCTGACAAAGGACCGATTGATTTTAATTGTACCACGACCGCCATTTGATGATTCGTTGCTACGGACGCCGGCTGGCACACGCTCCGAGTGCGAGTTGATGGATATATGTATAAATCTTAAAAATCCATCAGAAGATAAAGTCGCTATTAGCGTTTGAAATCTTATATGATTTCGTGACGGTCCCCAATTTGGAAAATTTCCATTATATCATCGGATTATTATATGAGCAAATGTCAATATAATCGAGTTATTTCGTCGGGTTTTCGTTAGGAATGTTTTCTCCTGCTGATATGAATCAATATCGCATACCGCTATTCGGCTACAGGCGCCCCTAATCGCGTCGCTACACTAATGGAAATTGTGAAATAAATATGTTAGCTAGCATAGTGTGATTATTATCCGTTCATCTGATGTGCGAAAATAGGTAAGTTCATTCTGGAAATTCCTTTATTGGGCAGAAGAAAAAAAATCTTGAACAGCTGCTTAAAGTAGCCTGACACCTCGGGAATTTGGTCCACCGATTTGTTTCCCCATGCATTTTTACATATGCGATGTTTTCGAGGTTTAAGCACGGAAAATCAAAATCCCGGACCCATTTAAAATGCACGGGGACCTAAATCCGGCGGAATTTTTTTCCCGAGGTGTAAAATAGCCTTTAAGTCGATCAAACATGGCTGCTAAAACATGTCAAAGTGATTTTTCTCGAAAGTTTATTGGGTTTATCATTTGAAAAAGTGCAGAAATATAATACTGTGGTGTAACTAAAATGTACTCGCTACACTTCTCTGGAGCAGCGGTGATACACTGACCCCACAATCATGGGTCACACACTAATATGGGTCATTTCCATTTGATCAACATGCAAAATGGAGTAACTAATAATTGTTACAAAGTGACCCATATATGTGAGATCAGTGTAAATATTTGCCTGCAAAACGATGTGTTATCGCTGAATGATTGATTCATGTGCGTGATGAGCCAACATTTTATCCTATGCCTATCCTATCCCTATTTTAGGATTTTTTTTCCTTCACACGTTTTCGAGGTGTTTGCACAACACAGTTTCTTCAAATTTCTCATCAATATCTACACTAAATACATTGAATATGATCATTATACTTATTTATTAAGCATTAACAGGTGTCAAAGCTTGAAAAATTGTAACCGAAGGATAATTAGAGACATTTGAAATTCACAGGGAGCCGCTCCAAAAATCGTCCTATAAATGTCGAGCCCTTTTTTAATCAGTGTTGGCTTAAGGACATAGTTGGAAGAGTACCACGATGGCAGTCAATATGGCACCGGACCTTCTACGGGTCAACCCCACACCTCCCGCACTCCTCTCCCACCAACATTCGAATTCATCGAACAGCTTCGAACAAAAGTTTAATATTCAAATTACTAACCTGTTCACAACATATTTATTCACTTCCCGTGATAATGCACATGTTTGTCCAAAGAATCTTATGTATTTCGGCTCGAATAATATTCTAAATCAGCAGTTTCGTGCCAATTTATTAGCCGTTCGCGATTTGGTGGGTTTATCACTGCACTTCACTTCTTCTCAAAGGGCACTGAAAAAATCAAGTTTTTACTCACTTCTCCGCACATGAGCAGCCAGAAATGTTGATGGAATGCAAATTAAACATCACTTTTCAAAATCAGTCACTTGTTTAAACCGAAAACTTATTTTTTTATTTATCATCAGACTAAGGCCGGAGTGGCCTGTGCTGCACATAAAAGACTTCTCCATTCAGCTCGGTTCATGGCTGCACTTCGCCAACCACGCAGTCTGCGGTCCGCAAGTCGTCCTCCACCTGATCGATCCACCTTGCCCGCTGTGCACCTCGCCTTCTTGTTCCCGTCGGATCGTTGTCGAGAACCATTTTCACCGGATTACTGTCCGACATTCTGGCTACGTGCCCGGCCCACCGCAGTCTTCCGATTTTCGCGGTGTGAACGATGGATGGTTCTCCCAACAGCTGATGCAACTCGTGGTTCATTCGCCTCCTCCACGTACCGTCCGCCATCTGCATCCCACCATAGATGGTACGCAACACTTTCCTTTCGAAAACTCCCAGTGCGCGTTGGTCCTCCACGAGCATCGTCCAGGTCTCGTGTCCGTAGAGAACTACCGGTCTTATAAGCGTTTTGTAGATAGTCAGTTTGGTACGGCGGCGAACTCTATTCGATCGGAGCGTCTTGCGGAGTCCAAAGTACGTACGATTTCCAGCCACTATGCGTCTCCGAATTTCTCTGCTGGTATCGTTATCGGCGGTCACCAGTGAGCCCAGGTACACGAATTCTTCAACCACCTCGATTTCGTCACCACCGATAGGAACTCGTGGTGGGTGGCTCACATTGACCTCTCTTGAGCCTCTTCCTATCATGTACTTCGTCTTCGACGTGTTGATGACTAGTCCAATCCGTTTAGCTTCGCTTTTCAGTCTGATGTAGGCTTCCTCCATCCTCTCAAAGTTACGTGCCATGATATCAATGTCGTCGGCGAAACCAAATAACTGGACGGACTTCGTGAAAATCGTACCACTCGTGTCAATCCTTTCGTATTACTCCCTCCAAAGCGATGTTGAATAGCAGACACGAAAGACCATCACCTTGCCGTAACCCTCTACGGGTTTCGAAGGGACTCGAGAATGCCCCTGAAACTCGAACTACGCACATCACCCGATCCATCGTCGCCTTGATCAACCGTATCAGTTTATTCGGAAATCCGTTTTCGTGCATTAGCTGCCATAGCTGGTCCCGAAAACTTAATATAAACTGCAATTTTTGCCCGAAAAAAATGATTAAAAACTGATCGCGGAGCGAATGTCAACAACGGCACCGGCAGCAGCGAACTAATAACTAGGGTGGTTCAAAAAATAATTTTGCTCCTCCACGCTCAGTCGAATATGATTTATAATTTGGGTGTCATCCGATGGTTTGGGCTGGTTTGAATAGAAGCTTACCGTGCACAGATCGTTTCAGGTTTGTATGACAGTTGATATGGCGAGCTTGAATTTAACATTATTCTGATTCTGGCACTCCGTCATTGGGCGATGGCGAGGGGGGAGACCATATGACTGGAAGAAATATTCAAGAGCTTTAACTCCATAGACAATCCATATTGAATGGTCGTTCCAACAGTTGGGAGTCGATTTTAATTGAGGTTGCGAATCTTTAGTATGATAATTGGGCTTCTCAGAAGGCATCAGTGAAACGTGCAATTCAACAAAATATGTACCCAGAATTTGTCAGTGCACCAGGGGCAGATACCTCTAGTCTAGTCTACACTCAAAATAATCCACACGTTAATGGCACGTGGAAAATCACGTAGATTGTGGTAGAAATGAACTTCTTGAAGGTCTCATCTGATGAAGGTATCTTTCATTGAACGTCAGATAGCATCTAAACAAGCACCCCGTCGCTGTTACTCTGATTGCTTCATCATTTCTACGTGACAATCACGTACACGTCTGAAGTTCATTTTGACAGCATATGCCGTCATTCACTCTAAATACTGAGCCAGACAGAGTTGTTGCTCTGTAGTTTTAGAATTTATTATATTGTTATACATTATAATTTGATTGCTAAAAGCTTACTATTGTTATTGATGAAGGTACTTTGATGTTTAAAAGCATGTTGAGCGTTAATGGAAATTGATACTTTTGTTCTTGCTATATGTAATATTTAGTATTGATTGTGAAAACTCCCGGAACCCGAAATGGTGACGCAAAACAAAATTAGGAAGCAAGTAAAAGATGATTGTTTCTACTGTATTTAAATGGAATAAATATAATGCCTTATGAATTTGCTGGAACTTGAATCGTGAAGATCGTTAAGAAAATTACCGGGCTACAACCTTTTTCAATTGCGCTGCATCAACTATCCATTGCGCAAGGAAATCTACTGATATTGTGAATAAATAACTTTCTGTACAAATAGGCTTAACATAGCTCAGTAGCTTGTTATATTTTAGTTTATTTTAAGTTGTATATTTTTCACTAAAAAGAAAATTTGGGTTAATAATGGCGAGAATAAAAGTCAACGAAAAAACACATTCCTTTTGCTCAAAATATATATAAAATCCACTAAAATATTGTTTGAAGCCTACCGCATCATATCGTGGATGCCACCCAAAAATCACGTAGCTATCACGTGGCCCTAGAGTGAAGAGGGTGTTCATGAGTTCATTTTTTGTTTACTTGCGTTTCACGTAGCTGCTACGTGAAAAAGGTGATGAAAAAAAAACCACATATCTTTTCACGTAATATTGACGTTTGGATTATTTTGAGTGATACACTATCGCACCAGGGGCAGATGCTTCAAACACAAAGTGTGACATAGGGGTGAGTAAAATGCTATTTTTGCGTTACGAAATCAATGGATCTTTCCTGCGATGCGGTTTTCGTTCAGTGAAGTCTCTGGAATGTTGCTTTCAGCTATGCGGGTTCTCTTTTCGCCAGCGTTTGGAGGGGAGGCACTTTAGCCAGCGTAATAAAAGGTTCAGTTTCCCATACTAGCTTTCATATAAACTTGAACCGGCTTGCGCTCAACCAGTTTTTGTTCAAATCGGGTTTTGGAGGACACTCGGAGCATGGAACGGAATCGAGTGAGCGTGGTGGTGCTGGGTCGTTTTTGAACCACCCTACTAATATTCTTTGTTTTTTTTTTTTTCATGCGACACCAATACTACTACAGTATATGACAGTTTTTATTGTACCAATACTTTCAAAGCTTTGTTTTGGTACTCAACCCACCTTCACCTTAAAACTATAGGATTCTTAATAAACCTCAACATATTCCAAACGCCAAAGTAATTTGATTTTTATGCCACGCTGGAATATTTTTTTAACTAGATAAAGTTTTGATAAATAAGTTTTGCACTTTTCAAAGGTTTTCTAACCTTTGCAACATATTTGCAACCACTTCTAGAAGACAAGACTAACATTCCTTTACACTTCCAGTAAACATTCAACTGATCTAATAGCTCTAAGTTTTCAGTAGGTGATTTTTTTAAAAAGGCACCTTAAAAATGGTCATTTTGAGCAAAGCAACTTTTCTATTAAACGTATTTTATCTAGGGGAAATGTTCCGATCTCCATCTCACTGTACATATATCCATCTCATCGCTAAACAAAGAAATACGGCACCAAATTTGTTGCTTCTTTTTGTCAACATGCGTGCTCACTGCTGAAAAAAAATCACAAAAATAATAAACAAACAAAATTCATTTCCATTGCTTTGTTTTTGATGGGATGGAAATAGGAGCTATGAGATGAAGTGGCGAACCGTTCCCCTATAGGATAGGATTTTCATTGAAATTTTCATGAGATATAACATTCATTTCAATTCGCCGACTATTTTTAGTGTGCTTATAATTTATGGAACAATCTATACATAGATCAAGCAGAAGTTGTGCGAATTTCTTGTCAGCTAATCGTCGACCTTTGACCAAACCACATTGCGAATGTAAGATCATGCTCGCCACTCAAGTTCTTATAAACTTAACTTCGAAAAATCTATCCGATAGTGGCGACGGCGACAATTGAAATCTTGGGCTGAGGGCTTGCGTGATTATTCGTAATAGATGGTTGAATCGGTAGTGAGAGTGATTGAAACTTGTGACATTATTGAGAATTGACAAATAATGTGAAAAGAGACCGATTTCCATTTCAAACGTTTTAAGTTTCCCCCCAAACACACGCGACGCGACAATCGCTACGCCATTCTATCGCTAAGCGACTGCGATTTTGTCACTGTTGGTATGGAAGCGTGAATGGAGCATTACCGGCAGCGACACAACAATAGAACCGCGGCAACTGAAATCGCATAGGTCTGTGGGAGTCTTTATGCACCAACAAATACTATTTGATCGCAGGAAGAACAATCTGTTCAGAAATATTGACCTCCCTCAGGGGCAGGGTTAGTCACCGGCCGGGTAGCACGTATATTAATTTTGCTCCGCTTAACTGAACCGCGCGCGTTTTAAGTTGTGTCGATTTGTTATTGCTACGTAAGTGAATCATGCCGTGCGATATCAATAACTGTACCGTGAGTGACGATAAACACGTATGGTGTTGTTTCGGGTCGTGTGGTAGAAAGTTTCACGCTGCATGCGTAGGTACCCAGAGGAATTATGAGCAACACATTCTTGCTTATATGCTGCCATTGTGCTACGAATGCCAAAAGCGCTTCGTATTGGAAGTTAATTTTTAAAAACTTCTGAGTCAGCAGCAAGATTAAGCACAATAAGTCCCTTATGGATGCTAATCACAAGTTAGCATCCGTTCTCAACCAGCTAAACATTACTGGATGCTTTGAGAACATTGAAATGGACATTAATGAGTTAAAGAAGGAAATACAATCTTCTACTCAATATCAAAGCAATATGGGCAAAAAAACTCCTGATGTTGATGAGCTAAAAAATCACATCACGTCACTGTTCGATTCGTCATTGCAGTCGACGAAGGAAAATATGGCCGACTATGCAAAAACACTGTCAACCGACTTCACCAAAGAATTGAACCGAATATGTAATGAATTCGATAAAGTGAGTTCGCTAACAATTGGAATGGCCAACCATTGCGAGGAACACAATTCAAGCCAGAGTGAATCTACCTCAACCGACGCCATCATGAATGAATTGAAGTTGCTATCCAGCACAGTCAACGCTCTGAAAAGTGACTTGACTCCTACGGTATCAACTCCAAATTTAATGGACGAACTGAGTTCAGAGCCAGTGATACCTCCCAAACAAAGTGTTGTGCTCTGAGTCTGAATACGTAGAACTCAAAAGAGCACAGGAGCAAAAAGCGATGTGGCGTAAAAATAAGAATAGCAACAATACAAACAATAACAAATACAAAAACAAAAACAACAATAATTTCAACAACAAAAACAATAATACCAGCAACAATAACTTCATCAACAAAAGACACAACAACAACGACATAAGCAGAAAAATGGTCAACAGAAGCAGAAACAACAATGTCAATGGAAACAACGACAATAATCACAACCATAATCGCATGAACCACAATGATCGGAACAGCTTTATGAACCGGAATAAATGCGGAAATAATAGCAACAAGAATGTCAACCATAACGCGCACAGCCATAATCACAATCGTAATGGATTTCTCCCCCCGGATAAGGATTTGCTTACAGCAGCAAAAGCCATGTTTTCGGGACCAGTTAAAACCGCGGCATAAATTTTCAACGAGGAGAAACACTGAACCCTAGTCATGACAGTTCATCATCTCCCAATTGGGCATTTGGACCGGCGCTAAGGAGCTCATTCACAAATCACTGTTCTTCGTGCTCCTGCCAACAGACGGGTTTTTAAAGGAATTGACGCAGTCGGGAGATGCAGAATGTGACCAACAAATAGTACTTCCGATCAACTTAACGCACTCATTGGAGGAAGTCGTAGAAAATTGTAATGGTATTGACGAACTACCAAAAACTTCATCAAACGCACAGGCAACAGAACTTCAATCGTATGAAAAGTGCTATCAAAATGAACGAAATACATAAACAAATTTTGAGTTCCTCTTTCTCGGTTATTTTAGGAACTGAAACAAGTTGGTCAGAAAGCGTTAAAAGCGAGGAAGTTTTTGGTAGTGATTATAATGTTTTAGAGATGACCGAGATCTCGTCTTAGCGCAAAGAATGTCTGGCGGAGGTGTTCTCATAGCAATTTCCTCAAAACATAATTCGAGCTCATTGATTCTACCAAATTTAATGAATTTGAGCATGTGTGGGTAAAAACGCATATTGATGGTGAAACTCACATTTTTGCAACAGTGTACTTTCCTCCAGATCAAGCTTGTAAATCCTCATATGAAAAGTTCTTCCATAATGCCGATGAAATTATTTCCCATTTCCCTCCTGAATTCAAAGTTCACATTTACGGCGATTTCAACCAACGTAATGCAGACTTCATTCCAGATTCTGAGAATGAAAGTATTTTGCTGCCAGTTGTCGGTGAAAATGAGACTTTACAATTTATTTTTGAAAAAACTGCATGTTTAGGCTTGAATCAAATCAATCATGTGAAAATCGACAAACTTGCTATTTGGACTTTTTATTCACAAACACTCTCGATGATTTCTGTGTAAATGAGTCTCTATCGCCGTTATGGAAAAATGAAGCATTTCACACAGCAATAGAATACTCTGTATTTGTGCATCGGAACCATGATCCTTATGGCTATGATTTCGAAAATATTCTCGATTATAAAAATGCAAATTTTGACAACATTAAACAAAAATTGAACAGAGCTAATTGGCAACAAATTTTACAAAATCAAACTGACATTGAATGTGCTGTTACAGACTTTTATGCAATTTTATTAGACATTGTTCGGAATGAAGTACCACTCGTGAGGAAACGTCGCAATTATAACTCAAAAAACCCAATATGGTTTAACAAACAAAATTTGAAAAACCGAAAGCAAAAGGCTCATAAACTTTATAAACAATGCACAAGTCAAGAAAATTTAGAAAACTATTTGAATATTTGCGATCAACTTAGTTTAGCCATGTCTTCGGCTCTTACGGAGTATAATGCTAAAACCGAAAATGAAATCAAATCATGTCCAAAAAACTTTTTCAAGTATGCCAAAACCAAGCTAAAATCCAGCAATTTTCCATCGAAAATGACTTTAGATGAAAAATTAGGAGATAATGCTGATGAAATTTGTACTCTTTTGCCACCTTTTTTTCAAGAGACATATACCGAATTTTCCGAAAGTGATCGTGATTATGAATATTTTTCACATTTTCCTGACTATTTAAGCAGTGTTGGTGTAAATCATATTGATGCAACGGAGATTTTGGCAGCTCTACAGAATTTGGATGCCTCGAAAGGATCCGGGCCAGATGGAATTCCACCTATGTTTTTGAAAAAGTTGGCAAGCGAATTTACGACACCTTTATTTTGGTTATTCAAGTTATCTTTAGAAACCAGTAGCTTTCCAAAAGAATGGAAGAAGTCTTTTCTAATACCAATTTTTAAGCAGGGAAAAAATCTGATATTAGAAATTATCGTGGAGTGGCCATTATTTCATGTATTCTTAAACTTTTGAATCAATCATCAATAGAAGGATGTTCAACCAAATAAAACATATAATAACAGATGCACAACACGGGTTCTTTAAAGGACGTTCGACTACTACCAATCTTTTAGAATTTGTAAATTACTCATTGAATGCTATGGACAAAGGTAGTCATGTTGAGGCGCTTTACACAGACTTTAGCAAAGCATTTGATAGACTCGATATTCCTATGATGATTTTCAAGCTTGAGAAATTGGGAATTGAGATGAGACTCCTTAAATGGATTAAATCATATTTAACTGACCGCCAACAAATAGTACGACTTGAAGGGAAACAGTCGCTTCCAGTCAATGTAACATCTGCAGTTCCCCAAGGCTCGCAAATAGGACCTCTTCCATTCATATTGTTTGTAAACGATATATCACTCATTCTTAAGCATCTTAAAATCCTTATTTATGCGGACGATATGAAACTATTTATGGAAAATACTGTTGACAATGACATCTACTTGAACGAAATACGCATATTTGATAACTGGTGTAACAAAAGCTTACTACAACTTAATGTCAAGAAATGTAATTTGATCACTTTCAGTAGAAAACGGAGCACACCATCGATAACTGTAACTCTAGGAAATCAACCAGTACAAAAATGTGAAAGGGTTAGAGATTTGGGTGTAATCTTAGATGCTAAGCTAACCTTTACTGACCACTACAACACCATTATCCATAGAGCAACAAATATGCTCAGTTTTATTAAAAGATTTAGTTATAACTTTCAAGATCCTTATACAATTAAAACTTTGTACGTTGCGTATGTCAGATCAATTATAGAATATTGTAGCATTGTATGGTCTCCGTATATGAAATCACATGATGATCGAATAGAATCAATTCAAAAGCAATTCCTTTTATATGCCTTATGTAAATTAGGGTGGACAACATTCCCACTTCCGTCGTACGAGGCGCGATGTATGCTTATAGATATCCAATCATTGAAAAAGCGTCGTGAGTTTGCTATGATCTCATTTGTGAATGATATTGTCTCGCACCGCATTGATTCCACCAAATTATTGTCTTGTTTAAATTTTTACACTCCTACTCGGCAATTGAGAAATCGAAACTTGTTTGCCACCTGTCATCATCGAACAAATTATGCAAAATTTAGTCCAATGAATCAAATGATGTCTGTTTCAGAGCATTAGTGATTAATCATAGATTTAATCATGATTAATGAATAATGGGTTATTTAATCATTATTCATTAATCATAATCATACAAAAAATACGATTCAATCATTAATCACTTATCATTAATCATAGATTTTTGCATTTAATCATTAATCGCTAATCATATTCATGATTGTTTTGAGTTTATTCATTAATCATCAATTTTAATCATTGCATACATCGCTTTTATTCATTAATCTTTAATCATAATCATACAATTTCAAAGGTAAAAAAACATAATTTGATCGAATGGTTACTTGATTATTGATCACTATGCAAATCATTTAATTTGATTATTCATAATCATTAATCATTAATCATATCGATCGTTAATCATTAATCATACACATATTGTGTCAAACTTTAATCACGATCGGTAATCATTAATCATACTTCAAACGTTTTATTCATTAATCATAATCGTTAATCATTGTCAAAAATAAATTTAATCTTTAATCATAATCATTATTCATTCTCAAAAATAAATAAATCATTCATCATAATCTTTAATCATAGAGTTGAATGATTTAATCATAACAAATTTAATCATTCATTGGAAGCTTTATTCATTAACGCTCTGGTCTGTTTACAATCAGTATTGTGAAGCAATTGATTTAGCCATGCCTCGTATGAGCCTAAGAAAATATTTTAGGAACATTAGTTACAATAGAACATAGTTATAAGTTTTTTAATGTAGTCTACATTATGTTTGACGAAATAAATAAATAAATAAGTTTAAAAAAAATTGTTGGTAATTAGTTGCTATAAGGTCTTTGTTTTCGATGTGGGTATACATTTAAAAAAAATGAGGCCTACACGAAAAAATGATAGGCCGGTCATTTCTCAACGGATTTTCATGATTTTGTCATTAATCGATTGTAAATTTATTCCAACCAGCGGATGTTAGATTTTCTAAGAATTCTGTATAAGAACCTACCAAAACCTGTATAAGAACTGGGCATATGCGAAAATGTTAAATTCTTATACAAGTATTGTATAAGAATCTAACAATTTTGTAAGCTTTTCTAACAATATTTGTTTGATAGCTTACATTTTTCGCATAAGAATCTAACAATTTCGCATATGCCCAGTTCTTATACAGGTTTTGTTAGGTTCTTATACAGAATTGTTAGAAAATCTAACAACCGCCGGTTGGGTGTAAGATTCAAAATTCTCATTAATAATAATAAATATGTAATAAATATGGTAAACTATTGATTTGTGTTTTATTTTCAAATACATTTTTTTTACCACAATCAGAGCAAAATTGCTTAACACAAAAATCGGGCATAAAATCGACATGCAAGATATGTCATCTACTGTTCACTTATAGTGTTTCAACCTTGGTTTCAACCTTAATCAAAATAATTTGTATCATATTATCGCTGCATTATGCAGTTGAAAATAGCAGCAAACGAGTATTGAAACTTTGCAGAATAAAAAAACAACATCGCATTAAATATTGGATGAGTCTCAAACTTTGAAATACAATGTAGTTGAATTCATTTTCTAACCGATATATTGAAAACCTAAAGACATCATATCTGTTACCGGTATTTCCGCAAGTTCTACCAGGACATGTTTACCTGTGTTTCCGATTCTTATAACGCTCAGTATTTTTTTTCCAGCGAACGGCTTAACACAACATTGGAACCGCCCGGCCCTTTCAATGTCTCTATTGAAGCACATTTCCCTTTACACAGCGTACCCACCACGACTGGAAAATCATAATCTCGTAATATAATCAGGGGTTGTGAAATGCAATTTGTTTAGAAAATAAGCACACCTCCCACACACGCGAGCTGCCCTGGCCTCCACTTCACAAACATTCAACATCGAACAGACGACGAGGACGACAACCGCTGAGAGAAATTGTTGAGCTCCACCATTTCCATGACCAAGGACGACAAGAAAACGCAAAAGCGGCGAGGATTCGACGAACGCGCGCACTGGAAATGGGCTTCGTTCGGCTTTCTATTTCTGGTCTGCTGGATACGCATCGCTCCACCTTCGTTCCATGTAGGCTATAAATTAAATATTAATTTCGTGTCAAACGGTGTAAATGTAAACATGCAAAACAGATATCCGAAAGCAGAGCGTGTGTGCGGCTTGGTTAACGTTACCCACGGACGCAAAGGAAGCAAAGCCACAGCGTCGGTGGATAGAAATGTCAGTCCACCGCTGCTGCTGCCTGGCCCCGTGGAGAAAATCCAGGAGAGAAAGGGGCCACTATAATTGGATATAAATTACATCGTATCGATAGCCCCCAGTCACGCACGGGGGATTCGACCCGTGATGGCGGATTATCGGATGCGGCCCGGGAGGACTTGTTTCTTGCTTCCGATCGGTTGCGTCCGACGACGACGGTGGCACTTAGTTGTGCAACTTCGCCCGCCCCATTGTGTTGCGGTGTTTCGGAAAGGTGGGCCATGACGCAATAGGCCGATAATTGCAGCTATCACAGAGAATCACATGGAGTGTATGTTGATGATTGATTATTGCTAATAGGTGAGAAGCTCAAATCTTGACACTAGGATAGTGTTGACAGTAAGCTGTTACAGCGAAATGAAGCAGTGTGTAAATTTTGGGTAGAAATTTCGTATTCTGTCACCTCCCAAGGCTTTAGCTTCATGCGGGAACTAAAAACTTAAATATTCACTTGTTTGTGTTTTTTTTTCGTAAAAGTAGATTAAAGCAATGGTCTGTGTTTTATTTTCTGTTTTAGTTGTAAGTACAACTACCTGAGACTATTCTCCTAACAAAATATTAGAAAATTATGTTAATGCGATGTTTGAAATCATTGCTGCTTACACATTTCAATCTAGATTAAAAGGGCAGACGCTTTCGTTAGTAACCTAATTTGGATGAAGGGTAAGCACGTTCAATTACTCATGTGTATATTAAATGTTTTTTTTTTTAATTAAATATATTGATATAAGTCATGATTGATGATCAAAAAGTGTCGTTCATTTTAAGTGTTGGCGATTCAGATCAATTCAAGCTCATGTATCTTGAATGATATAGATTGAAAACAATTAATCAAACTACAAAGTTGAAATGGTATCCATGCTCGAAACCATTCAATAAATCGTTCATCAATCAACTCACAAGGGACTACGCATTCTCAATTTTATAATTCGTCACCCACCTCCCGTATCATCATTCCCTTTGTTCGTATTCCTTAGACCACATCCAATTTATGAGTCTGGAATACTGGTTAGGATTCCGTTTGAAGCCCCACAGAGACGCGTGCACAGAACCCATTTCTCCCAGTCACCAGCAGCCGTCGGGTGTTGGTCCTGCGCTGCCAACAATCATCAACGTCGTTGCCTATTGATTGTCTAAAGCCCCGGCTAAAATGAATGACTTTTCTTGTACAATTTCCATTTCCATTTCGACTTCTAGCCCACACCTTTGCTTCCAGTCTGGGCTTCAGTTTCGGTTGAGCGCTGTTTTTGTTTCGTTTCCATTTTAATCAGGCGCCTAGGCACTGGGCACAAACCACACCGACACGACGAAGAAGACGACGACAACGACGCCGTGGCAGCCGACAGGCAACGAAATTGGATTTCTCTTCCGTAGAACTCCGTAGAGCCAGCGGCCCAACGTGTAGGTTCTCAAACCGTGTCTTACAAAAGGTAAACTTCCAAGGAGGCAAACTATAATCCATGTCTAAATGAAAACCCAAGTCTTGAGTCAAAAATCGAATTAAATCTTAATTTTAGATTTGAACATAAAATTAGCTACAAAACATGTGTATGATTCAATCCATCTATATAATCTATTTTATATTAAAATCCGATTTGAAATGCACGTCCCACCGTTTTTAAATGCAAATCCAGTTTGAATCTAGTATTTTTTTTTTTCTGTACACACCAAAAAATAATGAATCTTACATGTGACTTAAAACGGAAACATGTTTGGAATTTACGTCTTAATTCATGCATCTTCTTCTTCTAATTGTCATCACATCCCCACACTGGGACACAGTCGCCTCGCAGCTTAGTATTTCGAGGTTTCTAAGCCAGGTTACCATTTTTGCATTCGTATATCATGAGGCTAACACGATGATACTTTTATGCCCAGGGAAGTCGAGACAATTTCCCAATCCGAAAATTGCCTAGACTGGCACCGGGAATCGAACCCAGCCACCCTCAGCTTTGGTCTTGCTTTGTAGCCGCGCGTCTTACCGCACGGGTAAGGAGGGCCCCTTACCCAAATCAGAGCGTTAATGAATAAAGCTTCCAATGAATGATTAAATTTGTTATGATTAAATCATTCAACTCTATGATTAAAGATTATGAATAATGATTTATACGTTTTTCACAATGATTAATGATTATGATTAAAGATTAAATTAATTTTTGACAATGATTAACGATTATGATTAATGAATAAAACGTTTGGAGTGTGATTAACGATTACCAATCATGATTAAATGTTGACACAATATGTGTATGATTAATGATTAACGATCGATATGATTAATGATTAATGATTATGAATAATCAAATTGAATGATTTGCATAGTGATCAAAAAGCAAGTAACCTTTCTTCCAAATTGGGTATAAAAATTATATGATTATGACTAAAGATTAATGAATAAAAGCGATGTATGCAATGATTAAAATTGATGATTGATGAATAAATTCAAAACAATTATGAATATGATTAGTGATTAATGATTAAATGTAAAATTCTATGATTAACGATTAGTGATTAATGATTAAATCATATTTTTTGTATGATTATGATTAGTGAATAATGATTAAATAACCCATTATTCATTAATCATGATTAAATCTATGATTAATCACTAATGCTCTGCTTTTTATTCAATTATCGACATGCTCTGAGCTACCGACAATTTAACTTCTTGTCTCGATAGGCGTAAGCTTACATGATGTGTTGAATCCAAACATAAATGAATAGATCAATTACCAGTCTAGCTTTGAATGTTTTCGGTAGCTCACGTCGGTCCCGGTTTGTTTTTTCCAAAATTGACTACAGTACGATAGATTTTAACAGGAAAATGTTTTTATGGAAGTGATATCGACGAAATGTGCAAATTGACAATAAAGTACATTTTTTACCGAATATTTGTGATCAAAACTGTCTCCTTGATTTGGTGGGAAATCATGCCGTGGCTAACCAGTGCAGTGCAAAAAAAAGACATTTTTGAGTTGAATACAAATGAAGGCTAACTGGCTTTAACATTTAGGAAACTTTTATTGGTGATCCGAGTGTGAAAATTTGTGCCTTGAAACTGTTGAAGCTTGTGGATTTATTCAGCTTGTAGTCAGTCGAAGACGGGCGAGTGTCCTGCCATTCACATGCAAATGCAACGCAGACAACACATTCAGATATACGGAGTAAGGTAAGTGAATATAATTTCGAGTGTGGAAAAAACATTCCTCAAAAAACTCGTTTTATTTTTCGTTAATAAAATGACAACCATTCAACGGAACAAATTATATAAGTATATGCGTGTCGTGATGTAACAACAAGCATAGCTTATTTATACATCACGGCACGCGTTTTTTTGGGTTTGTCATGTCATGTAATTTTAAAACCAGACATACATTTATGTTTAAAGGGCCGCTCCTTTTATGTGCATCAAAGGAGACAGAAATTCACATGAATTTTTCTAAGTGTGTAGAGTTAAATCCTTTTTCTCAAATCTATGGAAGTTCATTCACTGTAAGAAATATGGGTGGTGCCATCCATTGCCGGATAGTTGAATTTGTTTCCTTATAAGTGTGCGAGAATCAATAAATGCGAAGTGAGAAGTAAGAAACGAGGACAGAGTACTGAGAAATTAGACGTGAGAAGTGATCATTGAAATGTGAGAAATGAGATGGTCGAACTAAGCAGTGAGAAGTGAAATGTGAGTAGGAAGAAATAAGAAAAGAATGGTGAAAAATGAGATGTGATATGTGAAAAGTAGACCTGCGCCCCGATCCACTTTAAACCGGCGGCGGCGTGAACGCAATTTTCTAACGACGGCGGCTCGGATCGGCGCGATTCAAAATTATCATTTCTTCTGTGTTGACGAACAATACTTTTTTGGAATATTATTTGCATGTCAAGTGCATTATTGGCAATACTCATAATTTATATTGTACGCTGTTAAAATATCCTTCAGGAATAAAATGAGAGAATGCATTTCTTTGAACAATTCTTTACGAATTTCTTTACATTCTCTCCAGGAATTCTTTTTAAAATTATGAATTTATTTGATGTAATGTCAACAGAAAAGATCAGACGAGAGGTCAGAAAATCCTACAGAAATTTACACGAACTGATGATGGAAGTTTTCCAGGAGTTTCCCATACAGATAATCTGGGTCATTCCTCAGAACTACTGGACAAGCAATCCCTAGAACTCATAGATAAGGAATTCTTGGAGTGAATTAAAAAAACTGGGAGTATAAACCTTCTTCGCTCAACTATTTCTAATTCCTATAAAAAGTCCTATCGAAGAAATTCTTCATAATACATGGAGAAAAATTTCCTATAATTCATAGGAGAAGATTTCCTCATAATTTGTGAGGGAGAAATTCTCCAGAGTTATTAGAGAGAGAGAATAATCTAGAATTGCTAGGATGAGGTGAATAATTCACATTTCTGGTGGAGGGATTCCATAAAATTCATGCGAGAGGAATTGACCTGAGCTTTGGAGGGGCGGAATTCCTGAATGAGTATTTAGGAGAATTTCTGTAGAAGGAATTCTTGAATGAGAAATATTTATTTATTTCTATTTATTCCTTCTTTTTTATTTATGATAACTCAATTACTAAAAGGATAAAAATCTCTCTTAAATCTAATTATAATACAAACATGGATAAAATATGCTCATAATACAGCAATCAGAATACGTAAGAAACACATCAATACCATTAAAAAGAACATCTTCAGTTTTTGTGTTAATTTGTGCCTTGAAAATATGTTGCGAAAAGTCGTAGAACAGTTGGCGATGGAATAAAAACAAGGAAAGAGAGGAGGAGAAATTCTCCCAAAAATACTAATGTTAGAGTATTCCACAATTCTTGTATAACGAGTTCCTAAACTTCACGAAGAAGAATTCCTACAAAATATCTGGGGAGATTTACCCAGAAAAAAGAAATCTCGGGTTAACGGGGGGCGGCTGTGCTGTAGATCTTTGGATTTTT
Source organism: Armigeres subalbatus (assembly GCF_024139115.2). NCBI lineage: Eukaryota > Metazoa > Arthropoda > Insecta > Diptera > Culicidae > Armigeres > Armigeres subalbatus. The sequence goes on along the minus strand of NC_085141.1, from coordinate 208,578,909 downwards.
TGGTGGAATGTTCTCAAACCTCCCGAGGAAGGAAATTTCCAGAATTCCTCGAGATGGAAGAATCAAGAATGATTGGAATGTCAGTCTCCCAGAATACATGAAGCAGGAACTCACAAGAGTCATAGAGAAATTGTTCAAAAATAAAGAAAACTGTCTGCAAGGGGCCAATTTTTCCTGAAATACTTGAAGGAAGAATTCCCCATAATTTCTGAAGCGATAAATGATCAGAGCTCCTGGGTAGGAATTCTCAAGAACTCTTAGAGAAAGTATAGCCCTGTATTCTTGAAATATGAGTTTCCCAGAATTCCTGAAGAAAGAATTTCACAGAATTTCTGGAAGATTTTCTCAGAACTAAAGAATCCAAAATTCTTAACGGAGCAATTCCTCAAAATTCTTAGTGTGGCAATTCTTCCGAATACTTTGAATCTTCCGGAGACTTGAATCTTCTGCAGAAAAAATCGCTAGTGGCGGTGTTTAAAAAAATTAGAATCGCAGAAATTCCGTGAGAAGAAATTTTCCAGGAAAGGTTAGCTAAAAATGTACCTGAAGGATTTCCTGGTTTGTTACCAGTTATGTAAAAAGGCGCGATTCAAACATATTTATAGTTTTCCTATGTGTGAAATGGTCATTGCCAGAAATGCCATGTTGTTCACCGTATCAAACCATTTGATGGAACATTACATCATGTCTGTCATCAGTTACAAAACAGATTTCTTTTCTGGATATACAACAAAGCCACAGATCGGCCATCATGGAAGCCACGTGCTTTTTTCAGTCGATTTTCAAGAGCACGAATTGGGAGAACCATAACACACATAGTGGTGATACAATCGTAGAATCATTTGCTTACTTATGCTACACAATCGATTTAAGTTTCAGCACTGTACGAACAGTAGTATGTTGAATTTTACCTTTTGAAGATGGGAGTGGAAAAACATATGGTGAATTTTAAATTCACCACGGGAATGATTGAATAATCACCTTAAAAACGATAGCACATCTGGCAAGTTAGTGGAGTAGCGAGACAATTTCGTTGTTGGAGAGAGGAGGGACTTCTGTATTGAGTTCGATCAAGCGACTAAGAATTATGTTTCTGCCCGACTTTGTGTCCCACATCGTTCAAATACAATGATACAGAATATTTTCATTTTCTAAGCTTCTCATGAGCAAGTAAAATATTAAGGTGGTTATACAACAAAGCCACAAATCGGCCATCTTGGAAACCACGTGCTTTTTCTTGTGATTTTTTAAGAGCACGAATTGAGAGAACCACAATGCCCATGAGGATGAAACATCCGTAGATCGTTTTCTTACTTGTGCTAAACAATCGACTTTAATTTCAGCATTGTACGAAAACTATTACGCTAGATTTGAACTTTTGATAATAGGAGTACAAAACCGTGTGGTGAATTTAAAATTCACCACATGGCTTGATTGTATAATCACCTTAAGCGCAATCGTTTTCCAATTGTTCCAAAACATCACTAACAGTATGTTCATTTCAAAAAGGAGCTCAGAGATCTTTCATTAGGGGAGACTGGGTAGACTTGATCCCCTTTTCTGATTTCCGATGTATCACAGCTAAATATAAATAAACATACTCGACAACCCTTCATCAAATCTGTCGAATCTACAAAAAATTAGAAGTCTGCTAAAGAAAGAGAAGCTAAAACTCCAGGAAATTATTAGAAGACCTGAAACATGTGACGATAACATATTTGAAAAATGAATTTAATTTGATTCCTTGGATTGCTATGTACCATATTTAAAAGAATTCGAAGATTAAAAGTAGTAAAAACAAGTAGGGGAGAATGGTCCAAAATGCACCCCTGGGGCAAAATGGCCTCACTCATAAAATCACTCATATAATCTGTTGTGCTACATTTCTGAACGAATATTACCATTACAATTCATAATTGGTTATCCATCATTGAGCTCCATTGAAAATTTTAGCAAAATCTCTTCATATTAACTCAAATTTAACGATTTGTTATTTTTCCACCACATCCGTAAAATTGTAGTTCAATCCATTAAGAAAAAACAAACAACCATGCGTTCACCATCATTTTACATGCAATTGAGTCATTTTAGACCACCATTCGGGCGTTTTGCCCCACGCCCATTTTTAAAACATTTTTTAAATGCGTTAGAAAGTCATGAAAACCTTATTTTTTTGAATATGAGATCATTGTGGAATGTAGCTGGGTTTGTAAATTTTGCACCTATACGTTGAAATGGTTTGATATTTTTGTTTATATGGGCGAAAACATCTAAAAAGCTTAAGGGGTGCATTTTGGACCGTTCTCCCCTAATCTGAACAAAAATTATTTTTGGATCCTTTCAACAAAATGACATTAAAAGAAGTTTGAGTGTAAATGTTCTTTTCAGCGGCGCAGCCAAAAATTTTCAAATGTGTAAGGGTTAGAATGGAATTTTTCTTCCAACAAAATGAGGGAGGAGAATGAACTCTCAAAACCACCTCCAGACTACGGCCCTTAAAATATTTCAACGGTGCGGCAGCGCAGAGCTTTAGTGAGAAGTGACTAATGAGAAGTAACCCTACTAGCATACATGTGCAACATAGGTTACCGCAACTCATAAGTGACCAGATTTAGTCACAATAAAGTTGATGCAACCATTTTTGTTTGACTTGTGCTGCTCGGGAAGCAGTGAATAGTGAGAAATAAAACGCGAAAGGTAAGAAGTGAGAGCTGACAATTTGGAAGGGTGAAGACAGATGTGAGAAGTGAGCCTTGAGAGGTAGAAGTGAGTGCTGAGAAGTTATAAGAAATAATAAAGAAGGAAGAAAGAAGAACTAATATGAAGGAACAATGAAGAAGAAGGAGGTAAAATAGAAGCAGAAGAAAGAAATGAGATAGAAGGAAGAAAGACAAGCAATAAGGAATAAAGAAGAAGATAGAAGAAAGACAGTAGAAAAGATAAAGTAGGAATACGGAACTAGAATAGAGAATAAAGCGAACATAAGAATGCACGAAAAGAAGAATAAAAGAAAATAGAAAAATAAAGGAAGGAAAAAGAAGGAAAAGGGAAAAGGATGGAAAAAGCAAAATGGAAATAAATAGTAGAAGGTTAAAAAAATGAATATAAACAATGGAGAAATTAGGAGGAAATAATAGTAAATAAATACATAGTAAGAAAAATAAATGTATATGAAGGAACATGGAAGGAAAACAGAAATAAGGGAGGATCAATTCTTATCTCCAGTACTCATGCCTTCCTTTTACTTTTGACTATTCATATCTCATTACTAGCTTTAAACTTGTCTCTTAGCACTTCTCATTTTAAATTCAAAAAAATGTCTTATGCCTTACATCTCACTTCACACTCCGCAATTCTTACCACTTACATGTCATTTTCCACTTTTTACTCCCAATTTTAGGAAACCTTTTTCAACTATTTGGCCAAAAAACCTGTTCCGTCAAACGGCCTAATCGTTTCGAAAGACGATTTTGTACAGGAGTGACAGATAAATTCTTGATAATTCTGAGTGACTCCTATTGTTAAAACGTCCTACTTTTATTGGAGCCATTTTAGCTCAGGTATTAATTTAAATTGTCATAGCTATTTCGCTCCTTCAACAATTCCAAAATACCGTATTTTTCTTCTACCTTCAACAATCCTTAAATCTCGAAACCATTTTGCTCCTGTATCAATTTAAATTTCTTGGCGTCTTTCTGCTCTTTTAAAAATACTATAACTTCGGAGAGCTAATCCCTTAATTTGGGTATATTCGAGACCTCAGAGCTTCAAACTTCAATGTGTCTTCATTAGTTCTAGAAAAAACTTCGGAGCCATCTTAATCCGTCATCAAGTTCAGTTACAGGTCCTTTTGCTACTCCTTTTGCAACTTTAACAATCATCAAACTCCTTTTTTCTTTGTCAATTATAGAAACACGAATCACCCTCTTTCTCCGACAACAAATCTGAACGATTGGAACCCTATCGCTCCGGTATCGAACTAAATTTCTTGGAGTATTTTTGTTTCTTCACATGGGCAGAAGTCAATTAACAGAATAACAAAACATGATATGGACTTGATAGATATAAGAGATAAAAGAACAGGCAACAATATCACAAATTTGCACCGAAATATCATTTTAATATCAAGATATGCTATGGATAAGAACAAGCCAATATCGCATGATATGATTATTTATTACAAATAGCATAACTTGTTCTCCTCATGATATTTTAGTGTAAAATGTAAAATATTGATATTGTCGTGTCATGTCCATTGTCCATATCTCATTTTTCTATCTCATCAAGGTTTGATATTATTCAGCTATTTTCGTCTGCTCGGGTAACAATCCCATAACTTTGGGGTTTGCTTGTCGCTTCATCTATTCTAAAACCTTTTAGCCCTCTATCAACGGCATCATTTCCATCTGCATGAAGTCCTTTTTCCCGCCAATAATTTCAGCCCAATCAACATACATATTTCAAATAGATCGCAGAAATTTGTATATCATTAGCCTCCGGCCAGGCATCAGTCTCAATATTTTTGAAAAGTTTTGCTCTTACAATAATATTGTGAGGTATTTTATTTGTTCTTTCATTTATTGTAAAACGTTAAAACTTTCTCACTCTGGCATTAATTCCAATTGCCTGAAGACAAAAGTCAAAGACAACAATTCCAAAAATTCCGAGGCCTCATGTTTTGCCTTTCTTAAACATCAAAGTTGTACCGAAAGTCTATCATTTCACTCCAAAATGAACTTTTTAAGAAGCCTTGGCGACCCATGGTGTTATATACCAATCTATTCAGCTTGATGAGCTGCCTGTCCGTATATATGTATGTGTGTGTATGGGTGTGTATGTGTGTGCACAAAGGCTAAGAAAAACATTAGACAACTTTATTCGATTTATTTCATTCGAAAGGGGGCATAGCCGAGAAAGGCAGTATCACTAATCAGTAAATTAAGTTGGGGTTATTCAAGTACTATTGGATATTCGACAAGTTTTTAAATTTAGAGTTCTTCGAGAATACTTGAATCTCCCACTTCGACATTTATTTGTATACATCGAAATAAAAAATAAACAAGTAACCCCCCCTTTCACACGTTGTAACCTTTCGATCCTTTTCACATCACAGTTTCGAAAAACTAATCGAATAAAAATTTGACAGCATTATTTGTCCATTGTTTTTTTTTTCACCAATATACTAAAAGCATCCAGATCAAATACAAAAGAACGGAACCAAGTTTAAAGTCCCAATCCAATGTAAAAGCGGTGTATTAGGCAACTCATTTCTAGTTGTGAATCACTGGTCGAAACCTTTACTCCCGTCACCTTAAGTCCCCCTTTTCCATCCTCCGGTAGCAGTTGATCAGGGCTTGTCTCTCATACTGCGGTCGTAAATTTTCCTTCATCTACTGTTTTTCCTGCCGCAAGTTAAGTTGCTTTTTTTTCGACGCTTCTCGCGCTCGGGAGACCACGCTCCATTGAGATGTCCGTGTAATGAGCAAAACTCAGCAGCGCTATGACTGTCGGACACAAAAACGGTGAAATACGGACATTTTTCTTCCCGTTCAGTTTTCACCGATGAACAATTCTCGGCTTGAATGTGAAATCTAAAGCGTAATGTGCCTTCTGCCAGGAAAGCTCGGCGAAAGACCCCGCTCGCCGTGGGTTGGATTCGTAATTGAAGGTCAGCTCAGTAATTGTTGTACAAATATCCGCCGTGAATGAGTGCCAACCAGCCATTACTGCCGAACAGAACGAACGATAGAACGAGCCGTTGTAGGGTTGCACCTCATTGAGTCGTTCTGTCGCTTGCATGGCTGTTAGTAATTAATTTTACAGCTCACGGGCGGTCTCCATAATTATCTGGCGCGTGTAGGCCGCTTGAGTGTTGTAGTGTTCTTCCTTTTATTGCTTGATGAATGACGATTGATGAAGAGCCCAAGTGTTCAGCGTATTCAAAGAGGTGTAGCCCGCAATTAGGGAACAAAGTTATGAGACTCGTTAATCAGACCGTATTTGTCTGGGGAATGGCGATCCAGGATTAGTGTAATACAAAAATAGACAATTAGAGCACTTGGTTTTGTGCTGTTATTGTCTCTGCTCATATTTAACTTCTTGGCATTAAATTTGGACTGGGGCAGAGTTGGGCAGACTGTAATATTAGCACCAAGTATTGAGTAGATTATCAAAGAAGAGTGGTTCTGTTACAAGCTTTCTCATGTGGCAGTTATATAAAAAGGCCAAAGTTGTTTGCCATTTTCAACCCTTTTCTACTCCTTCTTTTAAATTAATATTTTTCGGAATACATTTGGCAGTTCTTCCAAAGTTTTTCTCGAGAATTGTTTCCCATATCTTCTGGAGTTTCACATAAAAGGTATCTGCAATCAAATGGCATTACTTAGAGCTACTTGCCAATCAACCGATTGGCATGCAATTTTGAGGAACTGAAATTAAATATGTAAGCTTGATTTACATATTACTATTTCGCTTTTATTATTAACTATAGACAAACGCTAGAGCTATTTTTTTAATGAACTTATAAGATTTTTCTTAACCAACACTTCCTGCTTTCAATCTTTTCCAGCAAGGAAATAAACTCATTTAATTTATTTCATTTCATTTTTTAATTCGAAACATGTAGAGTAAGAGTTGCCTCTTTCAAGGTCACTCCTCACGGAATCCAAGTTTAAAGTGCTCGCGTTTTCAGGGGCTCGATACGGAAGCAGCGCACAACTGTCATTTTTATATTTTCACGCTTGCTGCGACGCAGCAAAGCTAAATCAACAAAAATGACAGTTGTGCGCCGCCTCCGTATCGAATGGTGTGCCCCCGAAAACGCGAGCGCTTTGAAACTTGGATTCCGTGAGGAGTGACCCAATTTACCACAGTAGTTGCACCCCCTTAAATTCTTCTAGCTCAGCCGTTGTTAGTACGATTTGAGCTCTCCGAGAAGCATATGAAGGTGTCCAGATATAAGATTTGTAGTTATTTCGCCAATTATATTAAATATTCCACCTTATCGTGAAATTTTCCTCCAAATATATGAAAAAATAACAAAAGAGTTACGACTGGAAGATTTGATGCTATTTGTGTGGCTTTCTCAGTCTGATTGAACGATTAGTTTTGTTTGGCCCGACGTTTCGGCCTGTAAATTTGGCCTTTTTCAAGGATGAAACTTTCTTTTCGACAATTTCGACCACAGTCTTTACGATTGCTCGTATCAATCGGTAAACCATTAAAGTACATTAAATCAATTTTTGACGTTGGAACAAAACAGAATCTAAAATTGGAAACCGTCACGAAATCATGCGAAATCCAGATTTATATATGAATCGATTCCGAAACCAATTTGTTAATTACTTCGAAACTTTTTATTATTCACGGTAAACTATTGAACATTTCAATTCTTGCCCTATCCAGTGAAAAATATCAGAACCAACCAATCCCGTTCATGCATTCCCATCACGGATATCAGAATGACCTTGTGACCTACCGTTTCATTTTCTCCGGGTATAAAAAGGCCCACTGTGAGTGGTCACGGAGAGCGCACAGAACGATGGCGTTGGTAGCGGTCTTAGCATCGATGGCGAGGGTGATTAGGCCGAAAGGGTCATTTGGTCGAAAGGGTCGTTTGGCACTAAGGGTCATTTGTCCGAAAAGGTCATTTGGCATAAAGGGTTATTTGGCCATTCCAATGGGCCGAAAGGGTCATTTGGTCGAAAGTGTCGTTTAGCCGAAAGGCTCATATGGCCGAATAGGACATTTGGCCGAATAGGTCATTTGGCCGAATGGGTCATTTGAAAAGTGAGAAATTAGGAATGAGACGAGAGAAATCTCACTTTTCAGTCTTCATTTATCACTTCTCGCTGTAAAAAGTGAGGAGCGCAAAGTCTCACTACTCACTTCGCGCTCCTTTTTTTTTACAGTGTGAAGTGAGAAATGAAGAGTGAGAAGTGAGTTGTCTCACTTCTCACTCCTCATTCATCACTTCTCGCTGTAAAAAGTGAGAAGCGTGAAGTGAGTTGTGAGACGTCTTACTTCGCGCTCCTCATTTTTTACAGTGAGATGTGAGAAATGAGGAATGAGAATTGGAATGTCTTCTTGCTCCTAATTTCTCACTTTTGAAATGACCTATTCGGCCAAATGACCTTTTCGGCCGAATGACCATTTTGGTTAAACGATCCTTTCGGCCAAATGGCCCTTCCGGCCAAATGACCATTTCATCCAAATGACCTTTTCGGCCAAATGACCCTTTCGGCAAAACGACCCTTTCGGACAAATGGTATATTCGACCAAACAACTTTCGGCCTAGTAGCATTCGGCCAAATGACTCAACCATCAGAGCACCCGATTGAAGCGATTTGGATAGGGAGAGTGGAATCGCCAACTTCCTATTGCTAACATCTCGTGGATAAAGGGCGGGCTCTTCTCCCCATCTATTGGGTCAATCTGAGAAACGAGGGCTAGATTATATTATTATTTGTACTAACTTTCTTCTGGAAGGAGATTCTCTATTCATCCCGTGGATTCGCATAAGTGTATCTGCTTATGGAACCACCCCACCCATTTTTGGCCCTTCATACAGGAGTTTGATGAAATACAAACAATAGTTTAATCATGATCAAATCGTTTGTCAGATATGGCCAGTGCTATCGGCAGGTGCCTTGCTACAATAGATGGTAGTATCATCATCATCATCATCAGTAGCATTCGGCCAAATGACTTTCGGTCGAATGGGTTTCGGCCAAACAACCCTTCCCCTTCGCAAAAATTTAACATAAGTGGCAATTTGTGTGCCTGATAGAAAACTTTAAGTGGCTTCGGTCCTCAAAAGATCTAAAGAACTGATTGTGATTCGAGTGATGATGATCGACAATAATTCTTTTTAGTTAAATAGGTGCTTAAATAAGTGTTGCCACTTATTTTTCGAACCTCACCTTCATTTTCAGGCCTAAAAATCTTTTTCACCTTTATTTGTGAGCAAAAAATCTTGAAAAAAATCTTTATGTACTTAAGGCTGAAGCGCATAACATCGTTCGTCATTTCGCCCGTCAAATTTGACATTTTCCCGTGGATAAACTGTCAAATTCGACGAGTTGATTGGCGTACTTGTCTTTGTGCTCCAAGCTTAAACTTGAATAGGTGCTTAATAGCTGAAATATTCACTTTTTTTTTAATATACAAATGTTTTTAAATCTGTTGGGTTTTTTAGAAGCAGGTAGATATTTGTAATGAGAGTATATTTTGAAACGAGTTTCGAGGTATTTTTGTACCATCCCATTTATTGCAAATCAAGGTGATCAAAAGTTATAAACCTTTCAGGTTTGTAGTGTGAATATTTTGACTTTTTGCATTTTGAATTGAATTGCAACGTTAAAGCCATCTTGGCAACTCCTTTCTTTTTAACATAACATTTTTTAACGCAAAATATCATTAATCGTGCTGGCATACCGTATACATATTCAGTCGGTAACTAACCAAAGTTTTGATAAAGTTTTTCGGCCAAAACAGCCTTTTGACAGCTGCTGCCGAATGAGGGATGAGATAGAAATGTTGATGAACTTTCTTTATAATGGAAATACCAGCTTTCCTTCACGCCGTTTACCGTCCAGCGATGTCTCGCAACTTTTCATCATATCGGCTTGCTCTTCGATCTGATTAGTTTTGCAAAGATTTGCACCCCTGAACTCCCGCAAAAGTTTGGAATCTTCTTCAGGATCGAACTGAGACTGGTAATGTTCTCCAAATTCTTTGGATCGATGAGTCAAGCTGTCTTAAGAACGGGATCATTCAAGAGTTTAATTGTTTGCTTCACCAGCTCCACATATAAATTACATGCGAGAGAATAGAAAGTTACCTTCAGCGGTTAATCAAGAGGTCCTGCCAGATTATCTGCTGCTAGCCCTACGTAGGTCTTCATTTTCTCGTGAAGATGTGTTCAAAGTTTTGTAAACCATTTGTCTATGATATTTTTAAGAAATTTATAGATGTTGGAAAGGATAATCAGATAAAGCGATTTAATTTCACTGTACATGTTCGTATACTCAGGGCTTTCCGATTGGAAAATACGATTGACTTTATTAACAAGCAGTAGGTCATCCCGAGTAGAAGAAAATAGCTGAATAATATCAAATGTTGATAAGATAGTAAAATGAGATATGAACATGATTGATATAAGAGATAAAAGATCAAACGACAATATCAATATTTTGCATGAAAATATCATGAGGAGATCAATTTATGCTATTTATAATAAGAGATCAGTATCATGTGCCATTAGTTTGTTCTTATCCATAGCATATCTTGATATTTAAATGACATTTCGGTGCAAATTTTTGATATTGTTGCCTGTTCTTTCTTCTCTTATATCAATCAAGTCTATATAATGTTTTTTATTCTGTTCATGACTTCTACCAGGGATGGAATTGTAGAGGTGACGACGGTGGCGCTGGTCAGTTCAATAATTGTCACAGTTCGAATAGAACGTAAAGTACATGATAAGCTTTGAAAAACGATCAACATTCCGTTTGACTACTGAGTCAAGCGATAGCCATCTGGTAGCTGACGGATTTTACTGAGTGAAAACTGCCTTATCGGTCATGATATCGGATTAAAGTATCGGCCAAAAATGAGAAAAAAACAGAACCCTAAATTTCAAAATGCACAAAAATCTTGAAAAATCTTATTTCTTCAAAAAAATCTTAAATCTTTATATAAAGATATCTTTATCAAAAAATATTAAAAAATCTTTATAAATAAGATAAATCTTTATATGTGGCAACACTATGTGAGGAAATCGATCTATATAGGTAGATATACTTTGATTTCCTCCGCCAGCGCTTCCATTTGCTGTTCTCTACAACTGCAGCTAGCTTCTTCCCCTGTTTCTGCTTACGATCAGCCATTTCGCGTCTGATCGCTTCGAAATGTTCAACAAATCAACACGCGAGCAGGAGAACGCTTTGTTAGTATCCAATAAAATTACGGCGGGATTCCGGCAATGGACGATGAGAAAGTCATGCTTCCTTAAACCATTTGATATTGAAGCGCTTCCCTAACACAAACATCAAAATTGAGGAACAAAATGTTGATAGAGAGACAATTTCCCTTTAGATCCCCAATAGTGCGTATGTGTTTTCGAGCGTTTAACGAATTTCGGTCTACTGAGTAGAAAATAAGTGAGAAATAACTTTAAAATGTGTGCCAAATCATGGATTCACACATTTTGTGAACTACTCTGCTCAATTAAATCAAGATTGATAATCTGCGTATTTGATTGTACTTGGTTGCTTCTTCTTCTTCTTATTGGCATTACATCCCCACACTGGGACAGAGCCGCCTCGCAGCTTAGTGTTCATTAAGCATTACCACAGTTATTAACTGCGAAGTTTCTAAGCCAATTTACCATTTTTGCATTCGTATATCATGAGGCTAACACGATGATACTTTTATGCCCAGGGAAGTCGAGACAATTTCCAATCCGAAAATTGCCTAGACCTGAACCGGGAATCGAACCCAGCCACCCTCAGCATGGTCTTGCTTTGTATCACATTGATCTTTCTGATTCCAGTGTTACGGTAGTTATTGTATTATTGTGCAACAACGTCGGAGCAGTTATCCTAATGCGATATCGAGGAAGTGCCTTCCTATCAAGGTAAGGCTTTTCAAGATGGAAAGGATTTGCAGTACAACACCAATCGAAACAAATTTCACCGAAGAAAAAGAATTTCTGAAGGAAGATAAAGATGTGTCTCAGATACTCATACTTTAACTTCTATTTAACTTCTAGTCGAAAAGGCTTACAAAATTATTAACAGGTACTCAGAAATAAATCATAATAAACAACATGGTATAACTTCTTTTTCTTATTCTATCACATCCTCCACTGGGATAAAACCGCCTCTCAGCTTATTGTATTCAACACTTCCGCAGTTATTAACTGCGAGGTTCCTTAGCATATTTATCATGATTTCATTTCAAACACATTGATACTTTACTTTTATGCCCAGGGAACTCGAGACATTTTCCAACTCGAAAAATGTTTATAGACCAAACCGGAAATTGAACGCAGCATGGTCAGCCTCACCGCACAGCTAAGGAGGGCCCAATAAAGTATTAACTATTACCAGTTTCTATTTTTCGGCACTGATAATTGGTGCGGTTAATTAAAGAACACATCCATTTGGAAATGAAGATATCACATAACGTGACTTCAACAACCAATGAAATTTAAATCTTTCTACCAAAACAAACCAACAGCAATTACACTTTACCACAGATCTTATTATAGCTATGCGTAATTAGACATGGATATTGCATAATCTTGCAAATCAGTAATGCATAGTGCAAACTGCTAACAGCGAATGGATGCAATGGAGACCATCCGAAACCACTCCAATGCAGTGGTAAAGAGGTTTATCATTCGTCCCACTTTCATTCAATATGCAGCGAACGAGCAAAGGATGAGTAAATATTTTAAATTCATTTGAAATGTGAACAAGCTGGCGGGTTCTTCGTTCTATGGCCCTGCTGCTGATGCTGACCCGAATTGCGTGACATTAATGCTGTGACCCGGCTGCACCGACAGTGGGAGTAATTATCTGCGCCATAAGCCGTTATTTCAGTGGTGGGATTCCCAATGAGCCCATCGGATTTATATTCGCTGAAGGACTCCATCAAGCGCGGAATGCAGTGATCCGAACTCCCGTTCTAGGCTCGAATCCGTTGCTATCCGAGTGCGACCCACCCCCCACCAAGCAGAAGTAGAAGTACATTACGAACCGCAGCTAGCGTTCCGCGAATGGCTCTTCCTGGTGGAGCCCATTCGTGTGTGGTTCCAAGCTGGATGAAAAATGAGGGGCATCGCGACCCAACGAGTGAATGTCAGAGAAAGAGAGCGAGTAAACATAGCGCCCTGATGGATATGAACATGGAAATTATCATTCATCGCAATATGATGTGAACAAGCGGTTGCACACAGCAAATGAGCGTAAACAAGAAGTGCCAGTGCATTTATCGCACAAACACGCGCTCCAGTCTCGAGTGCTTGCTTGTCTACGCGACGAACTGGCAGTCAAGGCATTTTCATCCGAAGCATTCGTGGATGCACAATGCTCGGGACATTCTGGTTCCACTGCGAAACGCTGCATCATATTACAACGGGCTGAGAGCTACTTTATATGTCGCCTCAAAATGAAAAAGCATCTTTAAAACCCGAGACTGATCCACCAAGCAATGAAGATGACTTTCCCGGTATTATGACAGATAATCAGAAAAATGGTTACGTAATTGTAATTTCACTATATGTATATGGCAATGAGTTAGATTTCCGCATAATTACTGTTGCTTTAGACACGACGACGGCATCACTTGGTGTTATCCAAAAATGATGTCTGATGAGGAGAGGTTTAAGATTTCGTGGAGGTACATCTTCTTCTTTTTTCTATATATAAAAATGAGTTTCCATTTCCTTTTAAGGCAATATAACTCACGAACGGATGTACATATTTGCAAGATTTTCTCACTAATTGATTCGTCTTGCAATGAGCTGTGTTTATAATGTAGAGAAAGATAAAAAAAACTTCGACGGGATAGTTTCAAAACCATGAAAATTTATACATTTTGTGAGTTGTTAGTTGTGAAGAAATCTAATCAATCGAGTTGAAGTAGATCTGGAGTGTGGCACTGCTAAGAATCTTGCATTTGACATTTGGAAATCAACTGACCAAGCGGGGTAAGGCAGGGTCCTGATCAACTAGCATAGAATAAAATATGAAAAATGCAACATATGGGTGGGAAGATGTTGGAAAACCCTTTTTTGCCTTTCTCGTATACAAAGTATACGTAAAGGCTATATGTTCGCTCCAAAAACGAACTTTTTATAGGAGGCCCGGAGACCCTTAGTGTTATATACCGATCAACTCAGCTCGACGAATTGAAGTGATGCCTGTGTGAGCGCAAAAAAAATCTCACTCATTTTTTAGGCACTTATTCTCAACCAACGCAACATGTTGCATTCGAGGCGGAATCCTGTCCCATTGTTTCGTATTGAAAATTGGCCCAATCGGACTATAGGCTTCGGAGTTATGGCCAAAATATATTGTTTACGAGAAAAATTCTCACTCACTTTTTAGGCACTTACTTTCAGTTGATTTGCCCGCAACAAGTTTCATTCGACGCAGAATATTGTCCCATTGTTTCCTATTGAAAATTGGACAGATCGGACTATTTGTTTCGAAGTTATGGCCAGAATTCATTTTTTTAAATAAGAAACCCGTACAAAATTCTCATTCATTTTTCAGGCACTTATCCTTAACCGTTGCATTCGACGCGGAATTCTGTCTCATTGTTTCGGAGTTTATGGCCAAAATACATTTTTTTTATAAGAAAAATTCTCACTCTTTTTGCAGGCATTTATCCTTAACCGATTTGCTCGCAACAAGTTTCATTCGACACAGAATACTGTTCCATTGCTTCCTATTTGAAATTGGCCAGATCGGATTATGAGCTTAGAAGTTATAACCAAAATACTATTTTTATAACACACGAGAAAGGCTCCATCATTGTTAGGTGGATTATTTGGGGTTTTGTTCTTGTTCTTGCGAACCCTGCGTCTGTTTCATTGAAATTTTGTATAGTAAAAAAATCTTTTGAAAAAAAAAGGATGTCTTATTTGAGTCATTCCTTGCTGGTTTTCCTCTGCATTGGCGACACCACTATCGCTGCTGCTGCCACCACTTCCCCAACATAACAACACACCACGGGGACATGTTTTGGTCAGTTTTAGGTACGTCTTCTTAGGAGAACTGCAAATTTCAAAACAGTTTTATGAACCATGAACCAAATCGCTTTAGAAATTCCTCCATGAATACGTTCAAAAGGTAACCTGGGAATTCCTTTAGAATTTTTCCTGGATTCTGGATTCCAGGAAACAGTTTCCACCAATGCCATCGTTGCGCTAACAATCGATCATTCGAAGTATCCATGGCATCAGCACCTGTACATCACATTCGTCTGGATCCCAAGGCACTGTGAGGTGTCAGAAAACGTCACTGCGGACAAGTTAGTTGTGGTCGGTTATCAAGGCCGGCTTTACACTGCCTCGGTTCTCCCTCCCGGTCGATATATAACCAGGGTAAAAAAGATCGTCAATCAGTACCGGCAGGCCAACTAGTAGAGAGGCAGTGGGCTGCGCCCAACACCACTCAACTTCGTAAGATATGAAACCACGACTCCTTAACGATCTACCCAGCTTTGACGACCACCAAATTATTTACCGCGTCCGTACCGGGGACATGTAATTTGCTCGTGCCCTCAATTCGAATTAAATTCTTCGGTTTAACCATCCAGCATTCGTGACGCCCTAACCAAGGATACTGCTAGCATAGCTGCCCTAATCTGTTTCCTAAGATGAAGAGCTGTACAACAAGAAAGCCCAAGCTGGCTTCACACCTGGCCCAAACACCTCAACCCGAATGTTCACTGATGTTTGGTTCACTGACTGACTTCATGATACTTTTTCAAGTCAGCGAAAGTTTCGTCTCTTTTTATATTTTATCTTTTGTTGTCTTTTATGATCCCATTGAATTTCTGCCATTTAATATTCTGACAGATACGTATTTCGACCTCTGTTGAGGTCGAAATACGTATCTGTCAAGATACAATTACCTCTGTTGAGGTCGAAATACGTATCTGTCAAGATACAATTAAGTGGCGGAATTCAATGGGATTGCATAAACTCGTCTTATGACAAGCAAAAGTTTTTGTTGGGGGATAAAAGTTAGATATTAAAAAAAGGACGAAAAACCCTGAAAGAACCATGAAGTTTTCGGTTCGGAATTGGAGCGGAAGCCTAAACCCTTCCCCCGTTGCTGTAGATACGGTTAAGAAGAGGAGGTATCATAGCTCGGGTTGAGGCGCATGGATAGCCGGAGCAGTGGGGATGGGAGGAAACAACCCTGAAAATTCAGGGAGGCCTGCGAACCTCGGTGGATTCGAGTCAAGTACGAGACACTGAAGACGGCCTTACTGTTGAGGTCGAAATACGTATCTGTCAAGATACAATTAAGTGGTGGAATTCAATGGGATTGTATAAACTCGTCTTATGACAAGTGAAGACATTCCACTAAAAAGCTCAAAATAATTTTCTTATCAAAAACTTTTGACTTTATTTTCCTTTTATTTACCCGGCTTTGATTTTACAATATTTATGCATATTAAGAGTTTTAGATTGGAACAAGCGCCCTAATCGCTTCCTGGTCTGAGTGCAAGCAACGGACCCTAAACTTCTCTTTACACTCACCAAAGCGCTCGTGCAGGGTTTTCATCCCGGCCAGAAGGTGGACCTCAGATATTCTTGTTCTGGGTGGGGTGTGGGTGTGGGGTGTTTATGATTATCCGCTGGAATTTATTTTGTACCCATTGCAGTTTGAAATAGTGGGTTTTGGCGCAACTCAGCAGGGGCCCGAGAATACTGCCCTAGGGGACGCCTGCGACAATTGTGCGCTATGGAGCTCGCTCCGCTGATTTAGACCCGAAATGTTCAGCAGGTGACTGGGAAGATTGTAGCGTTGTAGTTTGTATACCAGGCCATCATGCCATATATTGTCGAATGCCTTCTCGACATCGAGTAAGGCTATGGCGGATGTTTTAGAGACAGACTTGTTCCATCTGAGGACGTTGGTAGCTCGGACCGCGTCAAAAACCAACTGTTCCTCGGGCAAGATGTTGAGATTTTCGGCAGACTCAAGTAACCGGTGATGAATAGCTTTTTCGAATAGCTTGGATAACCCTGAGAAAAGACTGATGGGACGATAACTTTTGGGGGAGGAAGGAGCATTCCCAGGCTTACGGATGGGGACGACTCTCGTTGACTTCCAGGACGATGAAAAGTAGCTGAGCCGGAGACACTGATTATAGATCAGCGAAAGGTGTTCGAAAAACAGAGCATTCATATGTTTGAGTTCGAGATTCAGGATGCTGACGAAGCCTGGGGCATTCATGTTTTCGATGATTTGATATAGGCCGTCAATTCTCAAGCTGAGATCTTCAACTCCTCCGAGAAGTCGTTGAGAATGAAATGGATATTGCTAGCATGCTCGTTAACAGCTGCTTCATGTGGACTGACTGTACGCTGAGACTCCCTGCGAGTGACATTCCGCAATCGAATCAAATCTTTGGTAAGTGTATCGACCGTCGGTACATGTTGTTCACGGGCCACCGAGATCGCCTCCTCGATGGAACGCAGCTGCCGATCAATTGCTTAAGGCGTTACCGGCCGCGCCTCGTAGTCGACGTTGTCATCAACGCACCTTAGGAACCAGCCACCGTCGGTCGTTCTTGTTGGTAATGTACAAGTCGATTGTCGAATGGACGCCGGACCGACTCAGCCGAGTGGGGGAATCCGGGCTCATGATCGTGCAGAGGGCCTTCTAGCACGTGCTTTGCGTTTAGGTCTCCGGCGATGATGAACTGCCCCTGCCGTCGAGTGAGCTTGACTATATCCCTCCGTAGTTCGGCCGACGTGCCGTTGTCGACATTGACTAGTGTGGGACAGTATGCCACGATGAACGTGATGACTCCGACGGAGGTGGTGACTTCCACTCCAACGGCTTTGATGATTTCGAGCTTGAAGTCCGGCAGCAGGTGGCAGGCGATGTTGCTCTGCACGGCGATAGCCACTCCTCCCCCTCTAGAGCTTGTTCGATCGAACCTAGTTCTCGCTCAGCTTTTGAGATGATCAGACGTTTTTTTTGCGATTACGTTAATCGTTTTGAAGTCAAGCAATCGAAATCAACAGAGCTATCAAATTTATCATCGGTCTGCCGCGTCGCGTGTGTTTTGATTCGCGATGAGGCGTGAAAATACATTCAAAATCGACTATTCGAACTTCCCCTTGAAGCCGTCGTACGAGAAATTGCACGCATTTTGTCGCACAGTGCTCGGTTTAAGGAAGGAAGAAGTGCAAAGACTACAATGCCATAGAGGTGGAGCATGTGCATTTGTGAAGGTCAGCGATCCAGCCATCGCACAGAAAGTGGTCGAAGAGCACGACGAAAAACACGAAGTGGAGAATGAAGGGAAGAAGTACAAGCTACGAATAACGTTAGAAGATGGAAGTGTGGAAGTAAAAATACACGATTTGCCCGAGGATGTCTCGGAGGCGACTATCGTCGAATACTTGAGTGACTATGGAACTGTTCTCTCAATTCGCGAGCTGACGTGGGGCGAAGGGTATGAGTATGGAGGTGTGCCGCTCGGTATCTGGTTGGCCCGGATGGTGTTGAGGAAAAACATTGATTCGTGGATAACAATCGACGGAGAACAGGCCTATATTGTCTACAAGGGTCAAATTCAGTCGTGTAAACACTGTCACGAACAAGCACATGCAGGGATCTCATGCGTCCAAAATAAAAAGTTGCTGTTACAGAAAAGTTATGCAAACGTAACCAAACAAGTGCCCCGAAAAAGACACAAAAAAAGCCGTCTGGTACAAAACCGTCCGGCACTAAACCAGCCTAACTACGCCGGCTGCGCCTTCGCTTGCTTCATCAGAAGACTTTCCAGCAATGCAACCATCTCCGAATCTAGACGACACCTCTAGATCGACAACAAACACCATCACGCAAATTCCAGCTGCTACTTCCGATGCAGATACGCATCAAGCGTCAACGTCATCGTCGCTGACCTACACAGCGACGAGAGCTTTCGTTATTCCGAATACCAACACCCCGACTGATTACTTCAGAAAACCCGGTGCTCATTTAGCAATACCAAGTAAGAATAATGGTACCGAAACCGACGAATCTTCAACATCTTCGAGCAACAGGCGAACCCACCGGTCAAAGAAAATTCGCATCGATGGCGTGGAGCATGAAGAGTATACACAGTAAAATGTCTCTCTCGTCCTACTACGTCGCTACTATAAACATCAACACTATCACAAGTCCAACGAAAATAAACGCTCTTCAAAACTTCGTAAACAGTCAATGGCTTGACATCGTATGCTTGCAAGAGGTAGAGAATGAGCAACTTTCGCTACCCGGCTACAACGTTATCGCCAACGTGAATAACTCGAGACGAGGGACAGCAATTGCCTCAAAAGAACATATTCCATACTCACACGTCGAAAAAAGCCTGGATGGCCGTTTAACTGCGCTACGAGTTCAAGATACCACTGTCTGCAGCATCTACGCTCCCTCCGGCACGGCGCATCGGGCCGCGCGAGAACGATTCTTCAGTTCCACTCTTCCCTACTACCTCCGTCATCGTACGCAGCACACCATCCTAGCAGGCGACTTCAACTGCGTGCTTCGGCCATGCGACTCATCAAGCCCGAACGCAAGTCCGACTCTCAAAATGGCCGTACAACAAATAGGGCTGCACGATGTATGGGAAAAACTGCATCCACGAGAACCTGGCTACACCTTCGTGAACCGAAACGCTCAATCCCGTCTCGATCGAATTTACGTGAGCAGCGGTCTCCGTGATCAATTACGGGTGGCCGATACACATGTCTGTTCATTCACCGACCATAAAGCGTTGACACTCCGACTGTGTCTACCCCACCTTGGACGGGAGCATGGTCGCGGCTTCTGGTCCCTGCGCCCCCACCTACTAACTGATGAGAACATGGAAGACTTTCAACATCAATGGCAATATTGGACACGGCAACGGAGGAACTAGTCTTCTTGGATGGAATGGTGGCTAACGTACGCGAAGCCGAAAATAAAATCGTTTTTCAAATGGAAGTCACAAGCTGCATTTAATGACTTCCACAATGAACACCAGCGATTATATGCTGAATTGAGGCTTGCGTACGATAGCTACTACCAGAACCCAGCAATGGTTACCACAATAAACCGACTGAAAGCTGAAATGCTGTCCCACCAGCGTAATTTCACCCACATGTTTATGAGGAGCAACGAGACCTACGTAGCGGGCGAGCCAATCTCAATTTTCCAACTAGGGGAGAGACGGAAAAAATACTGTTATCACTCAGTTGAAAACCGAAGAAGATGACATCATAGTTGCACCGAACGAAATAGAAGCCCATCTTGTGAACTACTTTCCCCATCTGTATGCCGAGCCAACGGAATCCGTGCGGGGTGATGGAATACTCAACTTTGGCTCCGAAAACAACATTCCTCCGAACGACGAAGCAAACGAAGCTTGTACAAGTGAAATCACCACGGCGGAGATACTGTCTGCCATCAAAGCGAGCTCACCCAGAAAATCAGCTGGCTGCGATGGGATTCCTCTGGAGTTTTATAGCCGAACTTTCGACATCATTCACAGGGAGCTCAATCTATTACTAAATGAAGCCCTCAACGGCAACATTCCTGCATCTTTCCTTGACGGTATTATCGTACTGGTCGAAAAGCGTGGTGGAGACAACACAGCACGATCATACCGACCAATCTCGCTACTAAACTCGGACTACAAGCTCCTTTCCCCCATACTTAAATCAGGTTGGAGAGAGTGATGAAGGCACATCACATACTGAGTGACGGGCAGAAATGCTCGAATTCGGAACGGAACATCTTCCAGGCGACACTTGCACTGAAGGACCGAATAGCAAGTCTTCGCCATCGTCGTTCTGCTGGAAAACTGGTGAGTTTCGATATTGATCACGCGTTTGACCGAGTACGGCACTCGTTTCTCTTCGAGACCATGCGTGCACTTGGCTTCAACCAACATCTGATTACTCTTCTCTCCCAAATTGCGGACCGCTCCACATCTCGATTGATGATAAACGGGCATCTGTCTCAACCGATCGACATCCAACGTTCGGTGAGGCAAGGAGATCCTCTATCCATGCACCTATTTGTATTGTACCTTCATCCCCTGGTGTACAGACTCGAGCGTGTATGTGGAGATGATGATCTGATTGTAGCTTACGCTGACGATATCAGTGTGGTTACAATCAGCTAGATGCATCGAAGACATAAAAGAATTATTCGCGCATTTTGAGATAGCCGCAGGCTGACGCTACACCAAAAAGTAGCGATGTTGAATACATTTGGTACGTCGAGGATATGGTATCTTTCTTCGATTCTGCCGCCGCTGGCGGTGCACACAGCAAAAATCACCTCCACAATGGCAATGGCAGTGGAATGGGATCGCCGCTCGAATACCCATCCTGCAGTTAGCACGTAGCAAAGAGGAGGGAGGGCTTAATTTACATGTGGATGCCTTGAAAAGTCCGTCCCTAGCAACCAACAGACACCTGAAGGAACTAGAATCGATACCTTTCTACAGCTCTCTGATCGTCCAAACAAACCCTCGACAGCCAATTCCACTGGATCTTCCCGATATCAGACAAATTGTAGCAAGCATATCACAATTACCAGACCTTGTTCGAGAGAATACTTCGGCCTATGAAATTCATCGATGTACGGAGCAGCCAAAAATCGAGAAAAATCACCCCAACACCAACTGGCTCCGCATGTGGCGCAACATTGTAGACAAGAAGATCACATCGTCGAGACGAAGTCAACTGTATTTAGCGATTAATGAAAAGATAAAACACAGGAGGTTGTGGTCCGTGATGCGAAGAGTAGATGATGAGAATTGAGTCCATTGCAACAACCAACAAATAGAAACAATCAAACACAAGTTCCATTCATGTCCTCGAGTGGAGCTCGCTTGGTCAATCCTACAGCGTAAGATAGGTAGTATCCTGAATGGATGGAGACATCTTTCATTCGATGAGCTTATAAGACCTGTCCTAAACGGTATAAATAGAAGAAAACGAATTCTAGTTTTAAATGTATTTTGCGAATACATCTCTCATGTTAACGAAAGTAACGATATAATTGATGTAGGAGACTTGAGTTTTAAATTAAATTTAATTTGCTAAGAAGACTTTGTAAATACAATTAATTACTAAACTATGACCAATAAAACAATAAAAAAAAGCTTGAAGTCCGGCAGCAGGTGGCAGGCGATGTTGCTCTGCACGGCGATAGCCACTCCTCCCCCTCTAGAGCTTGTTCGATCGAACCTCTTCAGCCTAAAACCCGGAATTGTTGCACTTACCTCGAGCTTCAGGTGAGCTCGATGATTTAGCTCTTGAGCGTTCCAGTTTGCCAGACAAGCGTTCCAGTTTGCCAGACCCAACCCTGAAGCCATTTTCAAATACGAAAAGGCCCAATATTTGAGCTAGACGGTCCAGGGTGCAGAGCGGAGCGGATCCTCAGGGGGTAGAGGATGCTCGCCTTGCTGCCGGCGGAATCCAGGAGGAGGGAGTAGGGGCCATTCGCTGGAGGCTGGAGCCAACGGTGCTAGAACTTGAACCGACGCAGCTGCTGCTGCCAATTGCTTGTGCGGTTGAAATGGTGGGATGATTGGAATCGCTCGACGGGGAGCTGCGATGGCCGGATAGTTCACCTCGTTGAGTACAGGAACACGGTTCTTCTTCGGTAGGGTCCTGGTGGAAGCCTTCTTCCGGATTTACAAGAACTAGGCTCGCTTTGGGTAGCCCTTCATGATGGCTCGATGTTTGTCGCCATTTATTCCCCAACAAAATTTGAAAGCTTATTTTAATGTTTTTAAAACTAAGTTGCTTTGCATTTTTTAACTCAATCTTGTATTTTGTCTGCGGAAGTCCCTTGGTTGGACCCGAGAAATGGTATCAGCTCATTCCTTAGCTAGTGAATAGTGAGGCATTATCACTGCTAAGTGAACACAGATACTTCAAAATCCACGAAAATAAAGTAAAAGTGAAAATTTCTTTAGGAATCCTCCCAGAAATTCTTCTGCATATCATTCAAGAAGTTCTCCTGGTATTTTTTATTAGTCAAAGAAATCACCGTGCAAATTCTTCCGTTCTTTCTTCCACAATTTACTCCAGAATTTTTTACTCCATCTTTCCAGAAATTTGTGCGGAAATTATGCCAAGAGATCTTCCAGAAGTTTCTCTAGAAATCCCTTCATAAACTCTCCCGGATACATCTTCAAAAATTCGATTCGGACTCCCCGGAGATATTTTCAAAGTTTTTCCCTAAAGAGCTTCTAAATAAATTATAAAAGAAATTCAAAATTATTCAGCGGTGTGATCCATTTTCTTACGGCGCGTGCGGCGTAGGAAGCGACGGAGGCGTAAGAAAATCATCGGGGACAATGGCGCATAGACCTTAAGAACTGAACGTTGTTGTATTACGCCAAATCTAGAATATCACTTTGAGGCGCTTCGAAAAATGGATGTGCAAAGTAAGAATTTGAATTAAGGATGTTTCAGTAAGGTTTTTCTTCCAATCCCTGCTTTGACAGAACGAATCGAGCAATATTGCTTGATTCGATCAAAAGTTAATGTAAGTGAATCATTTGGTTGTAATGCAGCTTTTGAATCATTAATGAATTACGTGATTTATAAAACGCTTGATTTTGTAACGTTTCACTATGGTCCAGGATACAGATTTACGCGGAAAGATGCATTTTACGCCAAAACTATATTTTTCAGAAAAAACTGTTGTTCTACAAAATTGTTCAAAATAGTAAGGCCATCATTATGGTTCTACCAAAAAATAGGGTGGCCCATCATATAAAAAAAATAGAAAATATTTTTTTTATTTCTCGGAATATTGACATGTTATGTTCTACAAAGTTGTAGCGTAGCTTATTCCAATCAATTTTGCTAAAAAACTTTTTCTGTAGCTCTTAAGTTGGCTGATTTAGAGCAATTTTACCTAATTGGATTAGGGTGTACCCCAAAAAAACAGTATTTTTTATCTACTTTTTTGTTTCAGATTTCTCGAAAAAGTCATCTTCAGGTGACTTTTAGAGCTCAAAAAAATGCAACTTTTGATGGGTAAATATGCTCAATATCTTTTTCCGATCAAAAGTTATAATCGTTTTTCTGTCAAAATTACATTTTTTTCATAAGTTGATATCTCCGGTTAGGGCAGACCAAAAAAATATATTCACACGGCATTTGGAAGAAAAATTAATATTCTTTATTATGTCAAAAAATTGGAGATATGTTATTTTTTTATCTCAAGTTTTATCAATTTTACTAAAATCATATTTTTTCAAATAAATTGATATAACTCGACAACGGAAGAAGATACAGACGATATTCTTATAGCAAATCACGCGTTTTGAAAAGCTCCAAAAGTCTTTAAAAGGTGACATCCGTGAAAAATAAAAAATGAAATGAGCAGATTATAAATATTGTTTTTTGAGGGACACCCTAATCCTGGTAAGTAAAATTACTCTAAACAAGTGAGCTTAAGAGCTACATAAAAAGTTTATATAGCAAAATTGATTGGAAAAAGCTGCGCTACAACTTTGTAGAACATTTTATGTCAATATTCCGCAAAATAAAAAAAATAAAAATTTCACATTTTTATAAAATGGCTCACCCTATTTTTAGGTAACTCTATAATGAAGGCCCAAGTATCCAGAACAACTTTGTAGAACAAATTTTGTTTCTTAAAAGTATGCTTCAGACCGAAAATGCATCTTTTCTCGTAAATCTTGCAAAACGATGATAATGATAAAACTTATAAAAAGTGTTAAAGCTGTGGATTTTTTATTTTTCATTTCTCACGAATGTCTTCTTCTGAAGACTTTTGGGGCTTTTCAAAACGCGTGATTTGCTATAAGAATATCGTATCTTCTTCCGTTGTCGAGTTATATCAATTTATTTGAAAAAACATGATTTTAGTAAAATTGATAAAACTTGAGATAAAAAAATAACATATCTCCAATTTTTTGACATAATAAAGAATATTAATTTTTCTTTCAAATGCCGTGTAAATATATTTTTTGGTCTGCCCTAACCGGAGATATCAACTTATGAAAAAAATGTAATTTTGACAGAAAAACGACTATAACTTTTGATCGGAAAAAGATATTGAGCATATTTACCCATCAAAAGTTGCATTTTTTTGAGCTCTAAAAGTCACCTGAAGACGACTTTTTCGAGAAATCTGAAACAAAAAAATTAGATAAAAAATACTGTTTTTTTGAGGTACACCCTAATCCAATTAGGTAAAATTGCTCTAAATCAGCCAACTTAAGAGCTACAGAAAAAGTTTTTTAGTTAAATTGATTGGAATAAGCTACGCTACAACTTTGTAGAACATAACATGTCAATATTCCGAGAAATGAAAAAAATATTTTCTAATTTTTTTTATATGATGGGCCACCCTATTTTTTGGTAGAACCATAATGATGGCCTTACTATTTTGAACAATTTTGTAGAACAACAGTTTTTTCTGAAAAATATAGTTTTGGCGTAAAATGCATCTTTCCGCGTAAATCTGTATCCTGGACCATAGTGCGTTTATGTAATGGATGATTTCGAAAAAAAATCGTTTTGAGTTGAAATCAAAAATCATCTTCTAAAGTCTTAAGAAATTTAATCAAGCTGTCTTAGCATGTTGCATTATTTTTCAATCTCTCAATAGCATTCAACCCACTGTGCCCGCGAAAAGCAACCCGGAAATTGGGACCCCACGTCCCATGTGAGGTCGTCATTTACTTGATTCACATATGGCGCTGCAGCCTCTCAGGCAAAGATGAGAAACACTGTTCCACGTCTGTAGGCGTCTGTAGGCACTGGTTTTCTCGTTTAATAACCGTTCCTTTTCAAACATTGCTTTGGGCGCATCTATGCGAGAGCCACAGCACTTCCTCTTGACAGTGACGTTGCTTGTCATTGAATGCAATGTTTTTAATGGCTCAATTGAGCGCAGCTGGGAGATGCGGAGCTGATCCCGCAAAAAGCATTTCCCAGTAGGTGACGAACGGCGCTTTGTGTCGTTCTAGTCAATGCCCATAATTATTACGGCTCGTTGCATATGCGAAGGCGCCAGGACGCAGAGCATTCAACGCAACAATACTTCGAAAGTAGGAAGTTTTGTGCGTGCCGGCTTTTATGATGCTATCAAATTATCCTAAAATTGATATTCGCCGTTGCTGGAAAAACATGGAATACAGCTCAAAGCGTTCGGTCGGGTCGGGCGCCTGCGGACGTTGCCAGTGCATTCCATGCACTTAGTCGGACGACTGATTTGTATTCAATCTGATGGCCACACAAAAACTGTCCCCGGGTGGCCATTTCGAAATGATTTAACTCTGGTATTTTACTGCTTTTATCATGGGCTCCGAATAGGACGAACAATGGGAAATATTAGGCATTATTTATTCAAATTAGATCCCACCGGTGGAACATAGCCAACAGCGGCAGTCAGAATCGGAAATTAGTTTCCGAAACATGCCAGGCGCAAAAACATGGCTGATGTACAAGTATTGGGCAATTAATGGTTTTGAAGTTTAAGGTGAAATGCGTTAGAATAGCGTTTTAGTTTTACTTCACGTTTTCAGAGTCACATATCTTGAATAAACAAACACACACAAATACAACTTCGAACAGTCTTTTTTTATTTTGATCGAACCATGCATAGAAATCCAGCTGTGTAGACAAATGAGATTTGTGTCATTAGAAAGTGGAGTCCAGCAAACCATTTTTGAACTCTGTTTCGCTTGTCCTTAAATACTTGAAAATATTTGACGCTGATGGCATAATAAGGCTTTTTTGATGTTCCAGGAAACCATTGGCGCCAAGAAGATTAGTTTTAATTTTCGTATTTTTGATTTAATTTATTTCAACATATGTGGACAATTTAAATTCAACACGAGTATGCAAATGTGGCGATTTGGCCTGAAATTGTGGCAAACTCCTAAAATATCAAACAGGTGCAAATAGAGATATGCAAGCAAGGATCTCCGAATATTTTTAGCTTAGCATAGCTTGATTGACTGTACGCATCGTAGTTGCTAGTCGTGATTGGCCTAGGAACAACAAATATGCACAGCTCACCGATTGAATAGTATTCTTGGGACTAGAAAGCTGTATATGCTATGGAGTTTCTTTAATTCAAGACCAATAACGATGCCGGCCACGTAGGGGAAACTGGACACACATGATCCCCACTTTTTGTTCAGGATATTTCTCGATGTAACATGCACAGATTTGCACGCTTCTTGATGGACTTGATAAAGAATTTAATTAGCTTTTCAAAAATGTCATTGGAAGCAATTATTTGTTCATGAAAGTTACCAAAAACTCGATTTTGCCGAAAGATAGAAAATTTGGCACTGTCAAAACTTGCGGGAGACTTGATCCCCATATAGGGGGAAATTGTTCCCTTTATGAGCTGAACATGTTTAGGTTCTTACAAGTCTAATGAAAGGTTGAATTGGTCTAGGCCCAATCCTAACTATTCTTCATAGTCTGTCGTAATATCAGTCGTGCGAAAATTATAAAATATTTTTGGTATTATGCAAGGCAAGTATTTTGGCTCTCAAATAGAGTAATAGTGACAGATAGAATGTCTGCTATAGCAAACCATTCACTCCACTAAAAGACAGTGATCATATCACGACAACCATGATGATCCCAAGAGGATCTCTCTTTGTGATTGATACAGTTATGATACCAAAAATGGTTGACTGCAAATGCCATGGCCCATGGTAAATATCCCTGAGCACCTGTTTTGGGACCAATAAAAAAAACTGTGACCGCCACCAGGGGTGATAATGGGTCTGGGGGTAAGAATGGGTTATCGTTCTCACCGGCAGTCTAGAGGTAGTAGAGCAAAATCGTTCAAAAATGGATGGATGGACATCAATATGGTACTATCAAGTATCATCATTTTTGTAGTGCGTGTTATTATTACACAAATGCGATTTCTCTTAAACGACTGACCAAAAGTTGTTGAATGAGCCTATTATTAAAAAAATTTTAAGAAGATTTACAAACAAATTGTGATTGTAAGCAAACTTCTCCTAGTTTAAACAGAAAAAAATAATATCAGATTGAACAATACTGATTTTAAGTCCTGTAATTTGTTGAGTATTTTCAAAGCCTAACTTATGCATTAAAAAAACTAATCAAAACTAAGTAGGGGGTTCTATTATTGTTCTATTATTGTCAGGGGGGTTTTTATGACTGATTATGCTTAAATTTGGCCTAAACATTCTTTGCATACCAAAGTATATTGTTGCCAAATTTCATAAAGTTTGGTCGACAAAAACCCCCCTGCCAATAATAGAACAAAACCTGCCAAGGTCGTCTTTCCCCCTATGTTCAACTACACTTTGTTCTGGTTGATGAAATAAGGCTATTGAGAAATTCAAATTGCGCGTGTATCGTCTGATTGACAAAATTAAAGAGAAATTAAATTAATTTATACTTTTTAACTTGAAAACTTCGAACAGATTAATTAGTTACATACAATACAATAATATGCGACGGTATACAACAAACGCCTTAATATATGCAATATCGGGATCAAGTGTGTCCAAACTGTGGGGGATCATGTGTGTCCATGTTGAGTATTTATCTTGTTGCCTTTCTCGTACAACAAAGTTGTACCAGAAGGCTATAATTTCACTCCAAAAGCCAAATTTTGATAGAAGGCTCGGAGACCCATAGTGTTATATACCAATCGACTCAGCTCGAAAAACTGAGCACATGTCTGACTGTGTGTGTGTGTGTGTGTGTAGCCCCGGGATTTTTTTATTGTTAAACACGTTTCATATAGAAGGACTTGACCGATTCGAGTGCAACTAGTTTCATTCGACGGAGAAACTTTCCTAGTTGGACACTATTGTTTTTGTTTGCTAATATCTCATGCGGTTTGAATAATATTTCTATTTTTCTTTTATCAAATACGCTGTGTACATGCACATTTTAAATTATTAATCAATTTAGCCGTGACGCAATCCATTACTCTCATAGTTGAGTTATTTTTAAGCAGCGTGATATAATCGCATCAAAGCTATTAACCGCCTAAATGTAGGCAATTTACGTTGCATTTACCATACTAATTCGAATTCAACACATTGAATCGAGAAAGGCATAATCACCACTGGGGGATAAATTTGGGTTTTTTGTTTTTGTATTCAATGGAAAATAAACAATAGTTAATTGAATGAATTTATTCAATTCTACAATAATAAAACTTTGTCCAGTAGAAATTTGGTACGTTTTGGTTGGACATATTCAAAGTTATTAAACTTTTCTCCTTTGAAGAAAAAAAGGATTGAGAATGCTTAAACAATAAAACCTCTCTAAAACCCATATACATAAAGTAACTAATATCAAATGTTACTCAGATTTAAGGTCTGAAGGAAGCTCTCTCGCGGTAGAGCGCAATTTTCGTACTAAAATGTCTATAACTCGGAACTGGGAACGAATTTCGCTTATCCCAACTGACAATCTCTTTGAAATTTATCTAGGAATGTTCCTACAAAATTTCATGGACCTACTGTTCCCCAAATTTGAATTAAGCTCTAAATACTGAACTATTGTAGAACTGAAATTTTCGCTTCTCAGTACCTCTCTCCGATGATTTGAGGCACAAAGGAACCGAATTTCGCAAAACCCAACTGACAAAAGTTTTGAATTTTTCCAACGATCATTTTGATGTAATAAAAAGTATATGTCACCGCAATAAATTTAGCAGGAAGCTCTTTTTACTTCAACCAAGTTTTTTAAATTTCATACAAAAGGTGCCATTTCGGGAGAGCAGCCAACAGCATATTTTCTTGTGGCGCACGGCAGAAAGGAGCGATGAGAGCGGTAGAAAGTCCGTCAACTTTGTATCTAGCGTGACACAAGAAAAAAGCGTATTCCTATTTGTGAACACGAGGATACCAAATATTATATATTATATATTGTAATCAAATAGGGGAACGGTTAGGCACTTCATCCCATAGCTCCTATTTCCATCCCATCAAAAACAAAGCAATGAAAAGGAATTTGGTTTGTTTCTTATTTATGTGATTTTTTCCACCAGTGAGCACGCGTGTTAGCAAAAAGAAGCGACGAGATTGGTGCTTTATTTCTTTGTTTTGCGATGAGATGAATATATGTTCAGTGAGATGAAAAACGGAACAGTTCCCCTATATGAATAAGATCAGATAAACAGTTGAAAATAAATAAGACAAATAAAACAAATAAGACAAATTCCTACGGACGTTCCTCCAGGTATTCCTACAGAAGTTCCTGCAGAAGTTCCTCCAGAAGTTCCTCCGAGAATTCCTACGGAAATTCCTCCCGGAATTCCTCTGAAAGTTTCCCCGGGAATCCCTCCGGAAGTTCCCCCGGGAATTCCTCCGGAAGTTCCCCCGGGAATTCCTCCGGAAGTTCCCCCGGGAATTCCTCCGGAAGTTCCCCTGAATTCCACCGGAAGTTCCCAGGAATTCCTCCGAAGTTCCCCAGGAATTCCTCCGAAGTTCCCCAGGAATTCCTCCGAAGTTCCCAGAATTCCTCCGAAGTTCCCAGGAATTCCTCCGAAGTTCCCCAGGAATTCCTCCGGAAGTTCCCAGGAATTCCTCCGAAGTTCCCAGAATTCCTCCGAAGTTCCCAGGAATTCCTCCGAAATTCCCCTGAATTCCTCCGGAAGTTCCCCGAATTCCTCCGGAAGTTCCCCTGGAATTCCACTGAAGTTCCCCAGAATTCCTACGGAAGTTCCCTGAATTCCTCCGGAAGTTCCCAGGAATTCCTCCGGAAGTTCCCCGAATTCATCCGGAAGTTCCCCAGGAATTCATCCGAAGTTCCCCAGGAATTCCTCCGGAAGTTCCCCAGGAATTCCTCCGAAGTTCCCCGAATTCCTCCGGAAGTTCCCCAGGAATTCCTCCGGAAGTTCCCCAGGAATTCCTCCGAAGTTCCCCAGGAATTCCTCCGAAGTTCCCTGAATTCCTCCGAAGTTCCCTGAATTCCTCCGGAAGTTCCACTGGAATTCCTCCGGAAGTTCCACCGGAATTCCTCCGGAAGTTCCCCGTGAATTCCTCCGGAAGTTCCCCGTGAATTCCTCCGAAGTTCCCCGAATTCCTCCGAAGTTCCCCGAATTCCTCCGAAGTTCCCAGAATTCCTCCGAAGTTCCCCAGGAATTCCTCCGAAGTTCCCTGAATTCCTCCGAAGTTCCCTGAATTCCTCCGAAGTTCCCAGGAATTCCTCCGAAGTTCCCCAGGAATTCCTCCGTAAGTTCCCCGAATTCCTCCGTAAGTTCCCAGGAATTCCTCCGAAGTTCCCCAGGAATTCTTCCGGAAGTTCCCCGAATTCCTCCGAAGTTCCCAGAATTCCTCCGAAGTTCCCCAGGAATTCCTCCGAAGTTCCCAGGAATTCCTCCGAAGTTCCCTGAATTCCTCCGAAGTTCCCCAGAATTCCTCCGAAGTTCCCCAGGAATTCCTCCGTAAGTTCCCAGAATTCCTCCGAAGTTCCCCAGGAATTCCTCCGGAAGTTCCCCAGGAATTCCTCCGAAGTTCCCAGAATTCCTCCGAAGTTCCCCAGGAATTCCTCCGGAAGTTCCCCAGAATTCCTCCGAAGTTCCCCTGAATTCCTCCGAAGTTCCCCAGGAATTCCTCCGAAGTTCCCCAGGAATTCCTCCGGAAGTTCCCCAGGAATCCTCCGAAAATCTCCCGGGAATTCCTCTTGAAGTTCCCCCGGGAATTCCTCCGAAAGTTCCCCCGGGAATTCCTCCGGAAAAGTCCCGAAAGTTTCCAGGGAATTCCTCTGGAAGTTCCGCTGGGAATTCCTCCGGAAGTGTCCCTGGGAATTCCTCCGGAAGTGTCCCTGGGAATTCCTCCGGAAGTGTCCCTGGGAATTCCTCCGGGAATTCCTTCAAAAGTTTCTTTGAAAACTTCCAGAGGAATTCCCGAGGGAACTTCCAGAGGAATTTCAGGAGGAACTTCTAGAGGAATTTCCGGAGGAACTTCGGGAGGAATTCACGGAGGAAATTCCCGAGTAATTCCCGGAGGAACTTCCTAAGGAATTCCTGAGGGAACTTCGGAAGGAATTCCTGGAGAATCTTCCGAAGGAATTTCTGGAGGAACTTCTGAACAAATTACTGGAGGTACTTCCGAAGAAATTCCTGGAGAAACTTACTTTATTTTCCTTCTTAGTCTTATCTATCTTATTTGTCTTATTTGTCTAATTTGGCTTATTTGTTTTATTTGTCTTATTTGTCTTACTTACACCAGCACCATTGTTATCACCTAAATCTTTTTCAAAGCTTGTGTGGAAACCTTGTACAGAAATCCTCTCACGATATTTTTTAATGTTGTTCTAGAAACGGCTCATGTTTTCATTTTACAAAACCAGCTGGTGTTTCTTTATTTTGATTTCCTCATTGCGTGATTGGTCGGCGCTGCTGCTGTTCTCTCGCCGAACCACTGCATGAGTGATAAATTTCTTCCCCATTGTTGCCAGTTGCTTTTGTTTTCCTTTTACGGCAAATTCTCAAGCAATTGTAAACTTCATAATGATGAAATAATTTTGGCGACACTGACAGCATCATTCTGGCGCGCTGAATTGGGCAATTTTCTTTCTCAGAGAGTGCTACCACGTGCTTTTTTAACGGAAAACCCTTCTCTCAGACCTTAATAGTCTATCTAACGGATCCGTTTGCATATATCACTGGTATGAAAATGTGATTAGTTTTCAAGAAAACAGGGGGGGATCATGTGTCCCCGGGGATCATGTGTGTCCAGTTTTCCCTACTCACAGTCAATTAGGATAAGGGGAGGAAAATTAGTTCAACACTCATTGCTACAATAGACCGAGGAATCCTCTGCATCTCCATGAGCACACTAGAAAGGAATAGTATGTTAGTTAGGAAGGAAAGGTATTAGAACTCGCCTTGGTAAAGTACTTATTATTTCTTTCGAATGACGCCGTATTCATGATGATACTTTGTACTGACTTGCTCGATGGCTAGTGCAAACTATGGAAGATCGCGCTTGTCTCGACCGGAACAAAGCGCAATACAAGGGCATATTGCTCCTCCGAACACCAGTGTATCTAGATAAGACAGTAATTAATATGATTGCGTTAACTATTTCCTGTCTGTACGCTAAATCGATTACCATCAGGCAACCCTATATTAACTGTATATATACCCATACCCTGTCAAACCAATGTACTCTCTCTTCTATCGATAGCTCTCGAACAATATAGACGTAAGTATAACAAAAGTGTGTGCAAATCAATTCAGCCTCCGACGTCCCCAAATACAAATGTAATACATATTTTTCGGAAAAAATATTTTAAGGTCTTTTTAGTGGAATGTATTCAACCGTCTAAGACGAGTTAAGTAACCTCCATTTAAGTCGAGTCAAGTACGAGACACTGAAGACGACCACACAACCTCCATTTAAATCGAGTCAAGTACGAGACACTGAAGACGACCACACAGTTGTGGTCGAAATACGTATCTGCAAAGATATCGAAATAATTGGTGGAATTAAATGGAGGTTACTTAACTCGTCTTAGACGGTTGACATATTTTTCATTTTCGCGATGACTGAAACACGCACTGTACGTATAAGGATCTTTGAACATTTTTGAATTTTTTTTGTTAAATATCTTGACTGTGCATATGCACAGCACATGTTTCGAAATGGACAAATTGATATGAAATTTGCAAAAAAGAATCCACGTGTCTTGGAGGGACTCGAACCCTCAACCTCCTACTCTCTAGATAGGCGTGATAACCCCTACACAACAAGACCACTTAAAGGTCATGTTTGCGAAAAAGCCATCAGAATCCGAGTACCAACCTCCACAGCGGTTAGCTCTTTCTTCATATTTTCATTTCATATCAATTTGTCCATTTCGAAACATGTGCACAGATATTTAACAAAAAATGATTTTCGTACGGTCGAGTTGCCGAATAATATGCAATTATTTGTCATTTTTGAAAATTAAACTGTCCAATCAATACTATAGTTTTGTATTGACCTCTACTAAATATCATATATGGTTCTAACGATTTCAAATAACCATCTGTTATGTATTTAGGTCCCCCAAACACAAGCGACGCGACTATTGCTGTCGCTAGGCGACTGTCACCAGGATTCTATCGTTGGGTTGCATGCAAGGTTCCAATGATGATTCCATCTCAATGCGTCAGCCAATCACAGTCGCTCAGCGGCAACGACGGTCGTCGCCCATCTCTCCAATAGGCCTTTTCACGAGATGTTTTGAATCATCAGTTGATTTTACCGTCAATTGACAGTTCTGCTATGAAAGTGACAGCTTCGAATTTTCGGTTTGTTCAGCGGTTCTTAACAAGTTCAGTCTCGGCAGTGTCACATGAAAAGGCCTATGCTAAATAATGCTGACTAACTTTCTGAGGTTAGCGTGGCGGGGCCCCATGCCATACTGAATACTCAAAATTAGTAAACAAAAACATCATTTGGGGACTAATTTTCTAGGATTGTTGTTGAGTGTTTTAAATGAATTTATCATTCTTATCGTTACGTACAACGTAATCCGTTATTTAATAGTGTGCCATCCGACTGGGAAAAAACTTTAAAATACATATCGCAGTCATGGAAATGCATTGTATGAAATATGCTTCCAGAGATGAGTACTTTCTATTCTTCTCTCTTTGGAGAATCACTGCATTGCCTTATTTACGATTATCACAATTTGATTTTTGCAGATCTCCTTTAAATATCTCAAAGCTAGCAACAATTCTTTTCATGATGCTGATTTTCATTATGCAATTTTGAGCTTTACACAAACGTCTATTTCGCTAATCCTACAAGTGGTATCTACTACAGGCATGCCTGGCTACTCAAAAAGCTATAGCTTTTTGCCTTTCTCGTACACTAAGTGTACGTAAAGGCTATAATATTGCTTCAAAAACAAAATTTTGATAGGAGGCCCGGAGGGCCGATTTTTATATACCGATCGACTCAGCTCGACGAATTGAGGTGATGTCTGTATGTGTGTATGTATGTATGTGTGTGTGTATGTGTGTATGTGTACAAATTTTGTAGACACACTTTTTAGAACTTAGCATTATCCGATTTACTCGCAACAAGTTGCATTCGACGGGGAATGCGGTCCCATTGTTTGCTATTGAAAATTGGCTCGATTGGACATTGCATTTCGGAATTATTGAAAAATCATTGTTTTTTCCCAAGGGTCCCCCCTTGGAAAAAAAAATTCAAAA
This sequence comes from Armigeres subalbatus, assembly GCF_024139115.2. NCBI lineage: Eukaryota > Metazoa > Arthropoda > Insecta > Diptera > Culicidae > Armigeres > Armigeres subalbatus. Next base: position 208,543,948 of record NC_085141.1, on the reverse strand, counting down.
CCGAAAAAATTTTTTTTTACGAAAATGGTGGCAATACATTTTAACTAATGCAAAAACATGCAAAATGATCGAAAAAATGTGATCTATTCTCCTAAAGAGCTTTTTTGACCTTTCTAATGTGATTCTTTCAATATATTTTATAATGCACGAGAAAGGCATCATCACTGCTAGGTGGATTAAACTGGTTTTTTTTTTCTTAATACTGCAGAAATAAAAAAAATCACAAAAATTAGAAACAAAGCAATTTGCACTCCAAATCTTCGAGTGTTATTGATGTTATGAATTCAAGAAACTGGTGCCCTATGTTCATTTTTTTTTTCTAACATGCAGAAGAACTTCCTTTTTTGCCTTTCTCGTATACAAAGTATACGTAAAGGATATAGGATCACTCCAAAACCGAACTTTTGATAGAAGGCTCGGAGACCCATAGTGATATATACCAATCAACTCAGCTCGACGAATTCAGGTGATGTCTGTATTTGTGTGTGTACAAAATGTGAGACACACTTTTCGGTACTTAGCATTTTCGATTTGCTCGCAACAAGTTGCAGTCGACGCGGATTGCGGTCTAGTTGTTTCCTATTGAAAATTGGCCCAATCGGTCATTGCGTTCCAAAGTTATTGAAAAAACATTGTTTTTCTACCAAGAGTCCCCCCTTGGGAAAAAAAAAATCAAAAACCCAGATTAATCCACCTAGCGGTGATGATGCCTTTCTCGCTCGTTCAAAATGGTAGATAAACATATATGAAAAGTCTAAAATAACAATTGGTGAATAACACTTATTTTTCACATTTTCACATTCTCGTAAATAAAGATAGATAAATAAAGATAGATTGAATTGAAAATTCACATTTGTTTATACACATTGTAATAATTGCTGCCGAATGCAATTTGTTGCTAGCAAATCGGATGAGGTTAAGTGCCCTGAAAATGTGATGAGGTTGAGCAATTGCACAAATCGAGTTTCAGACATAGTATAAAAATTTGTATTTTGGCCATAACTTTTGAGCCCATTCCCCAGTTCGACCTGATTTTTAATGTGAAACAATGGGACAGGATTCCCCGTTTAAATAATCGGTTCAGGATAAGATTTCGAGCTAGATTTTTTTTTTGCACACACACGCACACACATGCACATACACACACTTCTTCTGAAAATTCCGTTTTGAAGCCAGAATCCAGCTGAAATTGTTGTTTTGAATAATATGATTCTTCATATAGATAAAAATTCAGTTGACCATCCCCGTCAAAAATTGTATTTCGTTTCATTGTTTCAGTCGATTCTTTGGCTTATTCAAGGTCAACTTTCCCAAAGAAAATATGGGTTCTTTGAAGCCTCTAACTATTAAATCGAAAACAAAAACCAGCCGCTGCAAACTTATAGGCCTGGAGACACTTGCGCTTCGTCGGACTAATCTGCAAAGGCTGTTTGTTTTGATATTTTAAAAAATGTCGTGCAGTGTCCATATTTATTGCAAAACGTTACGATTTACGCTCCTTCTCGGCATCTGCGTGTACGCGATCTTATCATGATTCAGCGTCACAGGACGTCATATGGTTTTAACAACCCTCTGGGAAACTGTTTTCGGTCGTTTAATAGTGCAAGTGCTGTTTTTGATTTTAATGTGTCTAAACTAGGTTCGATAATTTAGTAGTTTGTCAATAACTCATTCCAGAGGTTAAATTTCAAACGTGATATGTGGAGGACTTCTAGAGCGAAGGTTTTTACAACTCTGCCTAATTGTTGTTTCTATTGCACTAATAACAGAGTTATAGCGCTAGTTGCAGTAACTTATTATACAGACTGATCGAAATTTTGTTATCATTTAGTATTAGTAACTTATGCTTTAACTCTATTATTAGTTGAATCAAAACAACAAACTATTAGGCAGAGCTGTAGAAAAATATTCGCACTAGAACTCCGCTGTAACACGTTTTGACATTTAACCTCTGGAATGAGTCATTGTAGTTTGTCAATGGTCGAACTAAGACTATTAAATGATCTAAGAAAAGTTTGGATACTTTTTCTACTGACTTCCTAAAATAGAAAATTTTCTCCGTATCCTTCCAAAACTCAGTTTCTCCTACATAATCCGAGTGCTTTACAAACGAAATTAATATGCTATGGAAAGAACCACGCGAATAAGGTTGATATAGCCATTTAAATGCTAGTGTTCGGAATATGAGTCATTTTCGGGACTTGAGTCAAAACGGTTTATATTTTTCAACATCCGATTAAATGCCACCGAACCAAAGCACAGCACCCGGTGCGTTACCGCACGTATGCACAAGCAGCCGATGTCTTGATGCAGTGAAATAGTTATTTATTGCAAATCGCGTAGCCTCTTGTTCTTCGAACACTGCCCTCTCAAGAAACAAAGATAGTTCAGGGGTAACGTTATAGGCTCTCAACCAGAGGATTTATGTTCGGTCCTCTTGTTAGCCATCTTATTTTTTTCAAAACTCATATTTTCTAGGAGTGTGGTATAATATTACGCATTTCAAGAAAAGTTTTGAATACTAGAAAATTCAAACAAAATTTTTGTATTTAACATTTTCCATGCTAATAATCAATGGAACCATGACATTTCTATAATTGAATCCATCTGATTATTTGGGATATTTGAAAGAATTCAGGTCTGAACTTCAGATGATGGAGGAGGTAGGAAATGAAACATAAATGCATAAATTGAGAATCGATATGTACTCAACAGTTTTCTTTAATGATTGTTAGCAGAAACAAAATAGCTTTTGATTTACCTTGGTAGTAATCAAACTTGCCCACCGAGTTTCAATAGAGAGTAAACATAAGTGGAAAATTAAATTCGATTGCTTCAATGCACAAAGAAAAGATGCCTTACTGAATAGAAAAGACATAATTTTCCATAAAATTAGAAGCTTGCGAGTTTATGGGGCAGCAGTAGCTATATCCAAGGAATTAAGACTGATTTCCCTCTGCGCGTTATTTCCGCGCAGACATCTAAATTATTCTTTTATTCCGTGATACTCATGAACCAGTTTCCCAAATCTCATTTGCTCGGATCAACATTCAACCCAGCTGAGCTAAAAATAGAACATTGCCGCACGCAATGCGATGTGTGTTGGTGATGCTTCATACGGCAATATTCATCCGACGGCAAGAGACTGAAGCGAATGCGCATGCGTCCCACGTCTTCCCGCACACCAGCTGCGCTCCCATATGCTGATTGAACGCCACAAAGAATGATGCATATGCGTAAAAATAGAACAGAAGCAGGCAGGCTTGCCGCTGATGCTACGATGGTTAAGCCGACCGATCCACAGTGGCGGAAATCCAGACAAATCCTAAAACAAAAATCGTTCTTTCGTGAAGCTGATATTATTTTAATTTTGCACATTTAGTCAAGGATAATTCCTCAATTTGTTAATTGTAGTTGGTAAATTTAATTTTTGGTGACTTGGCTCAAGTTGATGCTGTAAAGTATCTCCTAAACATATATGTATGGGAAAATTAAATTTGACTAAATTTTTTATCGGGAAAGATTCGAAAAGAACTGATATCACGCATTGAAATATATATTTTGTCTACTTAACAGTGGTTAGTTTGGCGAATTGCGCTTTGCTGCACCAAAGCGGAAAATTTACTGTTTCAAGGTTAGAATTAAGACGCTACTGTGACTGCAGATCCTAAGTCATGGGCTTCCGTAAGTCTTTGGATAGCATAGCATATGTCGGAACTATTTATATTTCAAAATGAATTCAGCGTTACAAGATTACTGTTGCTAAATTTTAAGCGCAATCGTAGGTTTAGTCGAGCATTTGTATGGGGGACCACCACTGCGCGACGGCACATTGCCATTCCTTCTTTTAGGCGCATTCGTACGGGAGAGCGTTGAACGTGTTGAACAAAGCACGATGCTTTTGAAATTGCTACATGATTATTTACAGACTGTTATATAGGGTATTTGTGCTTTTCTTAGCGCTTGATAGCAAAAGGCATGAGAAAAGTTATGTCTAACGTTTAGCAGAGAAGATGATTTTTAATTAATGAACGGATATCCTATCCAAAAAGTTTTGCATTGATTTCCTCGCATCATAGTGAATCTACTTTTATCTCCAATAAATGAACAGCGTATCCAAGCGGTTTTAATAGTTTATATATTAGAGCATCATTACTAGGTGCGAGTGTTTTGATCACCCTCGCTGCTCTGTCATTTTAGTTTAGTCACTCTTTTTCGCACCGGTCGCTATTTTCGGTTATCATTTTGGTGGCTGCATTCCGTACCGGTGACGTTTAATAGTTCATCAAATAGCAGAGCTGTTTATCGCGCTACCAAATTTGATCACCTGTCAGCTGCGCTACTGTTTTAGCAACGCGTTTAGTAGCGACCGGTAAAGTGTCAAGTAATGATACTGCGCTGCCAAACGGCTTATACTCACCACTGGCAATCTTGCTCTAAGTTAATGTATTGAAACTGTATATGTTAATAACCAACGAGAAAAATTAATATTTTCTTTTCTCAATCCATTAATACTTCCAGAATAGGAAACGATACCCTAGCAGGATGAATTCTGTTGCTTATAGAGGCAATGAATATATGCCCATTTCGATGATTTTTTTTGTACGTATCTTCTTACATCTTATGTGTATCGATGGTACAGTGGTGTAGTAACCGCTTCCCGTTCCAGAGGTCACGAGTTCGAATCCAGAGTAGAGCCTTTTGCTTTTTTTGCACGTTAAAACAGTTTTTGGCTATAACTCCGAAACGCAAAGTTCGATCGATCTAATTTTAAATAGGAACCAATGGGACTGTATTCCGCGTCGAGTGCAACTTGTTGCAAGCAAACCGGATGATGTTAAGTGCCCAAAAACGTGTCTCACATTTTTGTACACATACACACACACACACACATACATACACACATACAGACATCACCTCAATTCGTCGAGCTGAGTCGATTGGTATATAACACTATGGGTCTCGAGCCTTCTATAAAAAGTTCGGTTTTGGAGCAGTTCTATAGCCTTTCCGTATACTTAGTATACGAGAAAGGCAAAAAGAAATTTTTTTTTTCAAAGATTGCAGCAATGCATTCAAATAACCGCAAATGCATATGAATTGATGGAAATAGTAAAATCTATCCCCCTTAAGTGCTATTTTGACCTCTGACCTATTTTGACCTGACCCTTATGTGTTTTTCTTATTTTTTTTAATGCACGAGAAAGGCACCACCAACGCTAGGTGGATTGATCTGGGTTTTTTATTGTATGGGACGGTAATTGTTCACAGATAACCTGGAATGTGGGAAGCCTATTCAGTTTTCCCAGACAATACAATACAATCCTCAGAAGAGTTTCCCAGACAATACGAGAGTTTTTTTTTTCTACCCAATCAGACTTCTCTTCTACGTTTTCTGTAGAGCAAAATAACATCCAATCCGTTACACAGATCTTGCTTGAAAAGCGTCGGCTTACAAAAAATCCCAAAAAATAGAAAAAAAGCAATTTACAATCCAAATCTTCGAGTGTTATTGATGTTATGAATTCAAGAAACTGGTGCCCTATGTTCATTTTTTTTTTCTAACATGCAGAAGAACTTCCTTTTTTGCCTTTCTCGTATACAAAGTATACGTAAAGGCTATAGGATCACTCCAAAACCGAACTTTTGATAGAAGGCTCGGAGACCCATAGTGATATATACCAATCGACTCAGCTCGACGAATTGAGGTGATGTCTGTATGTGTGTGTGTACAAAATGTGAGACACACTTTTCGGTACTTAGCATTTTTCGATTAGCTCGCAACAAGTTGCAGTCGACGCGGATTGCGGTCTAGTTGTTTCCTATTGAAAATTGGCCCAATCGGTCATTGCGTTCCAAAGTTATTGAAAAAACATTGTTTTTCTACCAAGAGTCCCCCCTTGGGAAAAAAAAAATCAAAAAAGAAATTTTTTTTTTCAAAGATTGCAGCAATGCATTCAAATAACCGCAAATGCATATGAATTGATGGAAATAGTAAAATCTATCCCCCTTAAGTGCTATTTTGACCTCTGACCTATTTTGACCTGACCCTTATGTGTTTTTCTTATTTTAATAATGCACGAGAAAGGCACCACCAACGCTAGGTGGATTGATCTGGGTTTTTTATTGTATGGGACGGTAATTGTTCACAGATAACCTGGAATGTGGGAAGCCTATTCAGTTTTCCCAGACAATACAATCCTCAGAAGAGTTTCCCAGACAATACGAGAGTTTTTTTCCTATCCAATCAGACTTCTCTTCTACGTTTTCTGTAGAGCAAAATAACATCCAATCCGTTACACAGATCTTGCTGGAAGAGCGTCGGCTTACGCCTATTCCATTGATTCTGGTTAATCATCCTCGTCAACACCAATTCTTCGTAATTCTCATTTCAAAAGATATTATTTTCCCGTTTGTTCCCAATATCACTTTCCGTCAAATCTCGTTTTGTTCTTCGGTTTTGTTTGAAACGTTGAAAAGTGAAGTTTAACCCCGAAGTGATCCGATAAGCACCCTTCTCAGATGATTTTTCTATAATTACATCATGGTCAACACGTATTGCTAAGGGAAATAAAATCCGCTTTACTGTGAAATGATAATGCCTCGTAACGATGCTTCTTGTCGTGATGGAATAAATCGAAAAACTCCATCTTGTAAAAAAAATCTCAGACAGCTTTGGGCGCTTACGATGTTGGATTCCCAGGGAAACGGCCCCGGCCATCTTCGATATTGCCGTTTTCGTGGCCCACATTCGCCGACCGCCTCCTTCTCGATAGCATCTATTCAATTATTTTTCGACGCTGCCATAAAAATCAAACATAAACGCATTTTCATCATAAAAACACAGAAAACACTTCGGAAACCAAATCCACTGCCTGTCGCTTGGCCGGAACTGCGGCTGCTGCTACCAGGGTGAAGAAACACAAATAAATGGTAACAGTTTACAGCGTCATAAATCGGTTTTTCCTCTTCTTCTTATATTGTACGGAGGGGGGGGGGTTATTACCTCTACGCGTGGTGGGTTCATAACTAAGCACTTGGGCACTTGGATGGGTCTTTTCTTGGCCAGCCCTAGCGTTTCGATGATTGGGAAAATGACTGCCGCTCTCGCATACATGTACAACCAATTTCGGTGGATTCATGGCCTTATTCGAAACTAAGCGATGGTTTACACTCTCTTCAGTGGCACAACCACCGCCGGGAGGCTGATTGGAAAATCCGACCGCATAGAAATTTCGATTTAATTTTATGTTATGTTATCAACAGCGGTTTGGAGTTCAATTCCGGTTAATTTCAGAGCATTAGGCGTGCACGTCGGTTTGCGTATGCAACGCCACAACATATAGGCACAGACAAACAGACATAACACATTGAACATTTACTCATCAAATTCATCGTCGTTCAAACACTAACGACATCTGTTGATTTCAGTTAGTTGGGCAAATCACGAACCAGATGGCGGTAGTGAGCAAACGTCAAGCTCGAGCAAAAACGATGCGAGCGCCACGAGTGATCGATTGGTCAACTAATGATTATTTGAATTGACCAGTAAATCAGTGAACGATGGAAATTTGACTAGTGTTATGTCTGTTTGTCTGTGATGTAGGGTATATTAAAAAGATGGCCGAACAATTTGTAACTGGCAACAAATAATGAAATTATCAAACCGAAAAATTTAGATTTCACGGCAAGCATAGTTAGAAACATTTATTTAAATACAGTGGTAAGGCATTGGCTAGAGCGCTGTACTAGGAATTTACCAATATTTGAGAGGAGTAGGTTCTGCCGGTGCCGTGTGTCCCATCTATAAAAAGGGCAATAATCTGGATTGTAGGTCAGTGTCAGTTGGCACACCCGACAGGACAGCCTGCCGATGAGACGTAAATTTTGCACAAGTACAAAAAACTGATTATCAGGAGCAACACAGTAACATTTTGAGTTTTATGATTTGCTACAAGAGTATTTGAATCCTATGACAATAAAACCATGGCCAAGGTATTTGTTTCTTGATCGCTTACACCAAAACCTCTTGAAGAGTAGTATCTGCCTAGTTGGCCTACTCTTGCAATGGTTTCTAAGTGTAAATGTAAGACGGAATTCAAGATCAGAATCTGACAAAACATGAACAAAAACACGGCACCCTAAACCCTTAGAAATCCATTTGCAAACTGTTATAAAAGATAGTTGGCATTATTTAAAATCTTTTCTAAGCTAATTAATCTCGATGCCTGCGGAATTCTCTAGATCTAGCTTTATTCAAACAATCACATGAAATAATAAAATAAGTTCAGTCTCAACAAAATAAATGAAAATTTATTTTACATGAAACCATAAAATGTCATAATCACATATACAAATGAAATATTCAAATCAAAATAATTGACTAGTTGCTGTATGGTGCATAATTTTTAGGTGCCGAATCAGATTTATTGTGTCATATAGCAAAAAACATTGATATAACTGATGCGCTCTCAGTAAACTCCGATTTTACAATTATTTCTCAAAAAAAAAAATTTTGGAAAAACAAAAAAAAAACCTTTTTCTGCTACATTATTATTATTTATGTATTTCTTATTGTTCATAGCTAATTCCTTCATATAATACGAGGATTGTAATGCAGTATAAATGCATATTTGGATGTAAAGTCTCTGCTGATGCTAAGTGAAAAAAAATATGGCGATTGCATCCGAGATGATTTTTCGATATCCATTTGTTCAAATGGTTTCGCTTCGATGAAATTAACTATAAAATCATAATGTTTAAATGTGACATAAAAAAAGCTTTTTTCTATGCGTAATTGCTTATGTACTATATTGACTAGCTGTTACAAATGCTGATTAGTCATTTTTCAACATATATGATGACCATAATAAGAGAAAATTTGACAGTTCAAAAGTTGCAAACAAAAATAAACAAACGGCATGATTGGAAGTTTTCGGCACGGATTAAGACGCCGAATTAATTAATTTATACACGTAAGTAAAAAAATAAAATACTATACTAGTTGTCGCTTGTGACGGCACTTTATCGGAAACAGTAATGCATAGTGCCATGCTACCGTCAAAGAAAATGTGAAACATTTAAGGTAACTGTTAACGCTTTAGTAGTGCCTGGTACACAGGCTACAGGATTAAGGAATCCGAACCCGGCCAACTGGCCGGGGTATAAGGAAAAACGATCCGATCCACTTGATGATTTATTACGAACTAACTTTTTCTACATAGTACGGTGTCTTATTTATAGTAGCTCTACCCTATGGAATGTTGCAGAATTGTATACAACTATTATCTATCTAACCTATTGTATGAAAGCTCTATTATTGTACTAAAGATATTGTGTCTAGTGTTTGCTTGCCTGACTGTTCTGGAAGTGTCAATAACAATGCATTATACACAAACAAATGTTGTTGATCTTCAGAAAGATTGTAAGGTAAGTAATTCACGTTGATTATTGCGTTATATTTGTTAATGTTATGGATTTTGTCTCGTTTCAGGTATGTTATGCAATGCTCCAAAGCTGGAGTAAGGTATGCGAAAAAGGGTAAGTATTCAATGAAATTTAAAGTGGCAAATAAGTGATGTGTTGGGGCCTCAGCATGAGGCATGTCGTCCACCGGCGCGGTGTGATGAAAACACCCCGGTGGCTTGCTGATGGCCTTAACATTCCGCCCACCAAATTGTTAGCAATTTCCGATAACTAGGTTTAGAAGGGGAACGAATATGTTGCTTTCGATGTTTGCGACTTATGATGAACTTCGATGTGGCACGGGTTGATGCGATTTTGATTCAGATGATGACAAAGTATTTTATGGTTGCGATGACGTCATAGAATCCCTTTAGCAATCGGGTTGGATGGAATTGATGAATGATCTTTCGATGGCGACGATGTTCACTTGGATGTTAGTTACAGATGAGCTTATCACCGCTACGTTGAACAATTGGGTTGAATAGATGACTTCTATGCTTGACTGATCTTTCCTTGCTGATGATGCTAACTTGGATGGGGTTGTTGGCGAGCTTCACACCGCTCACCCTGAGCGATCGGGTTTGGTATATGACTTGTATGGAAGATGATATGTTGAAATACGATTTCAGCCGATGTTTGATTGATGACAATATGCTTGCTGATGCGATGACGTCAGATTATCGCTGCGTTGATTAAAGATGATGAATTCATGCTTTCGGGACGCTGACTCGTTCCACGCCGTCTACTGTTGAACTTGCCGACCACTTTGAGCGACCAGGCTGGATTGATGACTTGACTAGATGATTCTTTTCTTGATGTTGATGTTTCGGTGGATGTAGGATACGGACGAGCTCCGTGCCGCCCACCTTGAGCGATTAAATTGAACTTGAATCGATGATCTCTTGTTGGTGATGTTTTGTTGCTGATGAACTTCATACCGCCCACCTTGAGCGATCGGGTTGGAACAATAACTTGACGGGATGAATGGATTTTCCAGGTGTTGATGGTTGCTTGACACTCCAAATTGATTTATCTCGATGCCATGATGGTTTTACGATGATAATTATCCTGCTTGTGTGCTTCGCCATTTGTAATCGTCTGTTGGCTTGAAATGGAGTCAATCTTATGGTGTATTCTCGGATGAACTACACGCAAATATGGACTCCTCCAGTCCGGCCACGCTTTAGATACCGAGGAACAGAATCCAAAAAAGAAGATGCATCTTGTGGTATACTCAACACGACTTTGGGATGATTACCACGGAAATATGGATTCCTCCGGTCCGGTCACGCTGGAGGTGCCGAGGAACAGAATCCAAAACGAAAGATGCATCTTGCGGTATACTCAACACGACGTTGGGATGAGCACCACGGAAATATGGATTCCTCCGGTCCGGTTTGCTAGTCTAAAGGTGTCGAGGAACAGAATCCATGACGGGAGATTGACTTCTGCTTTCTGTCTGTGGCTAATCCTGTGGTACAGTCTGATGCAGGCTACACGCAAATGGATTTCCCAGCCCAACCACATGGAGTGCGTTGCGGGAAATATCCTACGATCGGAGGATACACAGCAAATAATTTTGAAAATTCAACGACGTGTAAAATTGCAGCTTATCCCATCAAACGAATTAACATTGGTTATTCTATTAAATTTGATTGAATTTCACAAGCAAGCACCGTTTACATTTATTTCGATTTAGAAGAATAGTGAGATCGATTGAATGTTACGTTTATTTTCATGCTCCAAATATGTGCATGAAAATACATTTAAAATCACAACATATTTTTATCTGTGTAGTCACAGAAGAGACGGAGGTTGATGACTTGACGTACGGGAGATTGACACACACTCACACACGCACTTCAGGATTCACTTTTGTTGGTGTCCAATGATGTTGCACAGTTTCACTTGATGGTAACGATTCCACTCTACTCACATCACAGATGACGATGGCGTTGGCAAGGAAATCGTGATGGCGTTGGTGCAGAATTCAGCTAGACTTCTATTGTACTCTTGAAACGGCCGCCAGACCTTGGCGTCTATCCGCAGCTCGAAGGACCAATGTTAACGCTTTAGTAGTGCCTGGTACACAGACTACATGATTAAGGAATCCGAACCCGGCCAACTGGCCGGGGTGTAAGGAAAACGATCCGATCCACTTGATGATTTATTACGAACTAACTTTTCTTCATAGTACGGTGTCTTATTTATAGTAGCTCTACCCTATGGAATGTTGCAGAATTGTATACAACTATTATTCTCTATCCTATTGTATGCAAGCTCTATTATAGTACTAAATATATTGTGCGCAGTGTGTGCCTGGCTGAATGATCTGAAAGTGTCAATAGCAATACTTTGTATACATAAACAAATTGTTGTTGTTGAAGACAAATATAGATTGGTAAGTTATTATACATCATTTTCGTGTTTTCTATGTGATTATAATAATGTTTTGTATCGTTCTAGGTATGCTATGTAATGCTCCATGTATGGAGCAAGGTATGACAAAAAAGGGGTAAGTATATAATGCAATATAAGTGGTGATATGATGACTTGTTGGGGCCTCGGCATGAGGCATGTCATCCACTGGTGTGGTGTGCTTGAAACCCTCCGGTGGCTTGTCGATGGCTTCAACATTCCGCCAACCAAATTGTTTACAATTTTCAATAACTGGGTTTAGATGGGAAACGATTATGTTGCTTTTCGATGTATGCAATTTATGATGAACTTCGATGTGGCACGGGTTGATGTGATCTTTATCTTGATGATGACCTCAGACTGCACTTGTGTTGGTATTTATGATGATTTCCCTTGAGTTGGTTCACGCTACTACGTTGAGCAATTGGGTTGAATCGATGTCTTGAATGCTTGACTGGTGTTTCTTCGTTGATGCTACTAACTTGGATGGGGTTGTTGGCAAGCTTCACACCGCTCACCCTGAGCGATGTTGCTATACGATTTCAGCCGATGTTCAAATGATGACACTGCTTGCTGATGCGATGACGTCATAGAATCCCTTGAACGGTCGGGTTGGATCGAATCGACGATGAGTTTTCGTTGATGCCGAGGATGCAAATTGTTGACTAGCTTCACACCGCCCACCTTGAGCGACCAGGTTGGATTAATGACTTGACTAGATGATTCTTTTCTTGATGTTGATGTTTCGGTGGATGTAGGATACGGACGAGCTCCGTGCCGCCCACCTTGAGCGATTAAATTGAACTTGAATCGATGATCTCTTGTTGATGATGTTTTGTTTCTGATGAACTTCGGCGGTATCACCTTGAGCGATCGGGTTGGATAAACGTTGACTAGATGAATGATTTCCTTCTGATGATGATGTTCATTGTGATGCAGGTAGCTGATGAGCTCCGCACCGCCCACCTTGAGCGATGGGATTCGTTGGATGACTTTGGATGAATGAATTTTCCAGGTGTTGATGGACGCTTGATACTCCAAATTGCTTTAATACGATGCCATGATGGTTTTACGATGATTATTATCCTGCTTGTGTGCGTTGCCATTTGTAATCGTCTGTTGGCTTGAAATGGAGTCAATCTTATGGTGTATTCTCGGATGAACTACACGCAAATATGGAATCCTCCGGTCCGGCCACGCTTTAGATACCGAGGAACAGAATCCAAAACAGAAGATGCATCTTGTGGTATACTCAACACGACGTTGGGATGAGCACCACGGAAATATGGATTCCTCCGGTCCGGTTTGCTAGTCTAAAGGTGCCGAGGAACAGAATCCATGACGGGAGATTGACTTCTGCTTTCTGTCTGTGGCTAATCCTGTGGTATAGTCTGAAGCAGGCTACACGCAAATGGATTTCCCAGCCCAACCACAGGGAGTGCGTTGCGGGAAATACCCAACGATCGGAGGATAGTCACAGAAGATACGGAGATTGACGACGAAACTTGATTCGAGACGAAAAACACACACTTCAGGATCCACTTTTGTTGGTGTCCGATGATGTTGCACAGTTTCACTTGATGGTAACGATTCCACTCTACTCACAGATGATGATGGCGTTGGCAAGGGAATCGTGATGGCGTTGATTATGAATTCAGTAGGGCTTCTGTTGTACTCTTGAAACGGCCGCCAGGCCTTGGCGTCTATCCGCAGCTCGAAGGACCAATGTTAACGCTTTAGTAGTGCCTGGTACACAGGCTACAGGATTAAGGAATCCGAACCCGGCCAACTGGCCGGGGTATAAGGAAAACGATCCGATCCACTTGATGATTTATTACGAACTAACTTTTTCTACATAGTACGGTGTCTTATTTATAGTAGCTCTACCCTATGGAATGTTGCAGAATTGTATACAACTATTATCTATCTAACCTATTGTATGAAAGCTCTATTATTGTACTAAAGATATTGTGTCTAGTGTTTGCTTGCCTGACTGTTCTGGAAGTGTCAATAACAATGCATTGTACACAAACAAATGTTGTTGATCTTCAGAAAGATTGTAAGGTAAGTAATTCACATTGATTATTGCGTTATATTTGTTAATGTTATGGATTTTGTCTCGTTTCAGGTATGTTATGCAATGCTCCAAAGCTGGAGTAAGGTATGCGAAAAAGGGTAAGTATTCAATGAAATTTAAAGTGGCAAATAAGTGATGTGTTGGGGCCTCAGCATGAGGCATGTCGTCCACCGGCGCGGTGTGATGAAAACATCCCGGTGGCTTGCTGATGGCCTTAACAGTAGCTGTGACGCGCACCATGTTATTTCCTCTATCGTTAGAGTCTATCCAATTACATAGCCACCTCGCGATTTCTGAAACAAAAATATCGACATCGAGATGATTGATGTAGCTGAAAATGTGTCAGCATGCATATTGTGAGTAAGCACGCAGCATAGTAACATTAAAAAGGCTATATTTGTTGTAAGAATGAAGTTTTTAGCTCTTACTACTCGTTTTCACTGTCATTTTTTTTTTCAATCAATCAGAAATGCAAAGCATGTAGCATTCATAAATGCCAATAGATCTCGTGTGAAGCCAATTGTTTTGAAAGTAACATTTGTAGTTACAAAACAGCTTTAAGAAGCATTTCATAATGACAAATAAAACAAAAATCAAAGAGCTTTATTATTAGTTTTCTGATTGGTTTAATGAAGGCATGGAGTGCCTCAAAAAATTCATATTAAAAATTTCATGGTATTCGGAATTTATCACCTGCTTCAAAAAATGGTTGTTAAAATTGTTAAAAATGTCGAAAATGCGGACGAGTGATTACATTTTATTAAAGAAGTGGTACCACCAACAAGCTGTAAACCGGATTCATAGTGCTGAATTGTATGTGCCAAGGCGTCATTGTGTGGCAGCAAATAAACGCAAGGATAATAAGCTGCAGAACTGCACTGCCCATGATTGTATAGTTGACGTAACAATTATTGCACTTTCTGATGAAGTTGGGATGATTTACGGTTACACATTTCAAATTTAACACATTTCAACATTGTATCATTTGTATCATGCAACGTATCGATGGTACAGCGGTTGAAATATCCAAGTAAATATGTAGTAAGCCAAATTTGCTGGAACTGGAAGGATCACGATTGGAAGCTAGGAACATGGAACTGTAAGTCGCTAGGCTTCGCAGGTTGCGACAGGATAATCTACGATGAGCTACATCCCCGACCTCGTAGCGCTGCAGGAAATCTGCTAGGCAGGACAGAGAATGTGGAAAAACGGGTATCGAACGGCTCCCTTCTAACAAAGCTGTGGCACTACCAACGAGCTGTGAACCGATTTCATAGTTTTGGGCAAGATGCACCAACGCGGAATACGTCGCGATTACGCGGATTGGTGCAAACACTATCGTTTGAAGAGTCACTGGTATATCATTCACTCCTTCCTTGCCGCCACCAAGGATAACGCAATGAGATTGCGACCGAAATTTTAATTTGTGTCTCACTTCACTGAATTCGACCAGGCTAAAACAGCACACTTTGTTTCTACTGCCTATACCCAAGACCCTCAGCTACAAAGCTGCTTCAGTGTCGATTTTCACACTATTCTTCCCCACGGGGACCGTACAATGCCTAGATACAAATGGCACGGTGACTATTCACTGGTCGCACAATTGGAATCTAGCGCGCTTCAGATATCCACACTTTGTAGTCACTCTACTATGGCGTACTTTCACGGTCTCTGTGCCGACTTTCAGTGGTCACTCGGACCCGGAATTTGGTTCACAAACTCACTTAATTCCTTCTGACCGGGGTATCTTTCGATCTGGATCGAAGGACCAATGTTAGCGCCACAGGGTTGTTCGCTGGTATGCTTGTTTCCAAATCTAGTCCGTTGAAGTGGTTGAAGGCCTACATAGATGAGTTCGAGCTGATCCGCGTCGGTGGACGCCTCCATAATGCCGATTTATCGGAACAAACAAAACACCCTATTGTCCTTTGTGCCAAACATCCGCTGGCACGTCTCCTTGCTGTTCAGTACCATAATACGCTACTCCACGCTGGGCCACAATTAATGTTGGCGCCCACAGGGTTGTTCGCTGGACCGAAGGTTTTTCTTCACCGCAATAAACGGCAATCAGTTGACTAAATGAGTGTGAACTTCTCGGAAAACACTACTTTATTTGTTCTTTAACCAGAACGGAGTTTAGTAGCACATTTCCACTCCTTGTGTGTCTCACACTTCGAACCGAATATTGCTTTCCCACTTTTCGGATTTAAAGTCGCGGATAAGCACTTGCTTTCGGAATTGTTAGAGACGATTCGAATTTAGGGTGGAATTTGTCGCGCACGATCGTTTATTCTCAACCGTATAGATCGACGAGTTGGAATGTACTGTCTCTTAACGAGATGATCAACGGACTCATCGGCTATCTTAATGTATATGGATAGTGGTCAGATAGGAACATTATCTCTTCTCTCGTATTTCAGGCAATACATTGGCTTATAGAGAGAAGTATATAACATGGCAAGTTACATATGTATAGAAGTAGTATAAATTCACAGCATTAGGGTGATAACAAGAATATTAGATCGAACTTATCTAGCAGATTCAAATCATAGGCTTATACATTCCGGCCACCTTTGAAATAGCTTATTTCAAATCATCTTAAACACTAACACTTCTGTATCTGGCAGAATGAAGCTGAGAGACTCTCATCGCTTCTCTGTTGACAATGATCGAGTTCGGCGATGAGTCGATGTGATCGAAGACTGGATGATGTACATAGCAGTCGTGATGTGGAGCCGTGGCCTCGGTGTTGTCGTCCGAAAACAAAAAAAGACCAGGTAGATCATTCGGGTGGATTTAAAATAATGGAACGATAATTACCTGGTTCAAAATGATATGCACCTCGAGCTAGTTTAGCACTGCTCTACTGTTGGTTTTCGGATGCACCGGATGGCTGATGAGTTTCGGTTGGTATTGGCAGCAGGGCAATCCGCGCGACAGGCCGCACGACGTTTTCTGAGGAAGCAGTCTTCAACGTGACCACTCTGACGATGCCGTCCTTCCCTGGGTGGACCTTAACTATTCTTCCGAGGGGCCACTGGGCAGGCGGAAGGCAGTCATCTTTGACCACGACGAGTTGTCCAGGTTTCACGCGATTTGAGGTTTGGCAGCCT
This sequence comes from Armigeres subalbatus, assembly GCF_024139115.2. Taxonomy (NCBI): domain Eukaryota; kingdom Metazoa; phylum Arthropoda; class Insecta; order Diptera; family Culicidae; genus Armigeres; species Armigeres subalbatus. The sequence continues at coordinate 208,526,875 of NC_085141.1, read as the reverse complement.
TGCATAGCCCTGGACTGCAACTGCTGGAGGTATTCCGGGTACCATCGTGCCCATATTCGTTGCAGATGGCGCTGGGTTTGTTCGTAATGGTCAAGTCGGTTTTCAGGAATGTTGCTTGAACTAAATTCAGGAACAGCTTGGAGATTGGAGCCAACTATGAAATGTCCAGGTGTCAGGGCTTCCAGATCGGTTGGTTCCGACGACAGGGTGTCACCGGACGGGAATTGAGGCACATTTCCACCTGTGCTAAAAGGGTGAGCAGGTCCTCATACGACAAACTGGTTTTGCCGATTTCCTTCAGGAGGTGGGTCTTTGCGGATTTCACCGCAGCTTCCCAGAGACCTCCGAAATGGGGCGCTCTTGGAGGGATGAACTTCCAGCGGATTTCGTTGTTGGCGCACCACGAGAAAATTTGGTTTCGGTCTTCATTGTCCTGCTTCAGCATTCTGTACACCTGGTGTAGAGCATGAGATGCTCCCTTGAATGTAGTCGCATTATCGGAATGGAGTTCACAAATATTCCCTCTCCGAGCTACCAGACGGCGCAGCGCCGCAAGGAATGCCGCTGTTGTTAGGTCGCTCACGAGCTCTATGTGGATGGCTCGTGTCGAGAAGCAGATAAAATAGCGACATATACCTTCGTTGGACCACGTTTACGAATCGGTGACTTGACGTAAAAGGGTCCACAATAATCTACGCCACAGACAGAGAAAGGTCGCGTTGGAGTAACGCGCGAAACTGGAAGATCGGCGACGGTTTGCTGGATCAAATTTGATTTGCTGCGAAAGCAAGTAATGCACTGATGGTAGACGCCTCTGACGAGATTTCTTGGGCCCAGTATCCAGAATTTTTGACGTAGACTAGCCAACATTAATTGTGGCCCAGCGTGGAGTAGCGTATTATGGTACTGAACAGCAAGGAGACGTGCCAGCGGATGTTTGGCACAAAGGACAATAGGGTGTTTTGTTTGTTCCGATAAATCGGCATTATGGAGGCGTCCACCGACGCGGATCAGCTCGAACTCATCTATGTAGGCCTTCAACCACTTCAACGGACTAGATTTGGAAACAAGCATACCAGCGAACAACCCTGTGGGCGCCAACATTGGTCCTTCGAGCCAGATCGGAGGATACCCCGGTCAGAAGGAATTAAGTGAGTGTGTGAACCAAATTCCGGGTCCGAGTGACCACTGAAAGTCGGCACAGAGGCCGTGAAAGTACGCCATAGTAGAGTGACTACAAAGTGTGGATATCTGAAGCGCGCCAGATTCCAATTGTGCGATCAGTGAATAGTCACCGTGCCATTTGTATCTAGGCATTGTACGGTCCCGTGGGGAAGAATAGTGTGAAAATCGACACTGAAGCAGCTTTGTAGCTGAGCGTGGCTTGGGTATAGGCAGTAGAAACAAAGTGTGCTGTTTTTAGCCTGGTCGAATTCAGTGAAGTGAGACACAAATTAAAATTTCGGTCGCAATCTCATTGCGTTATCCTTGGTGGCGGCAAGGAAGGAGTGAATGATATACCAGTGACTCTTCAAACGATAGTGTTTGCACCAATCCGCGTAATCGCGACGTATTCCGCGCAATTCGTCCGCGTCGGGAAGGAGCAAAATCGTACCGTCCACGTCGGGAAGGAGAAAATCGATTTCGTTCGCGATCGTTCCGTCTTAGATCGATGAAAAATGCCGGACGAAAAGCGTGAGACAAAGTTTACCGATTTGAGCGTAGTGAGGAAAGGACTGATAGCCCATTGTACTGGAGTAGAACATTTTGTTAAACACTACGAAGAAAACCGTGATAATTGTCAGATTTCTGTTAGACTTGAAGGACTGGACAGAGTGTACCGAGACTTCCTCAAGGTGCAAGCGGAAATCGAAAAATGCGATGATGCGGAGAATTTGGACACGCATCTAGCGGAGCGAGTTGGGTTTGAGGCCAGATATTGTGTAGCTAAAGGTTTTCTGTTGTCCAAACGTGCAGAGGATCACAACCAAAGTGTGCTCAATACAAAACCAGCTGTTCCGGGCAACTTCCATCTTCGACTGCCACAAATTGATCTTCCCAAATTCGCTGGGGATTTCTCGAAGTGGCTGTCCTTTCGGGACACCTTCACATCGATGGTGCACTCGAACGCCGACATTCCAACTGTAGCCAAATTGCAGTACCTGTTCCAGTCCCTCGAAGGAGAGGCACGTAAACCGTTCGAGACCGTAGACATCGAAGCCGATAATTACGGTGCCGTCTGGGAGGCTTTACTCAAAAGGTATGACAATCGTCGTTTTCTCAAGAAACAGCTTTTCCGTAGCATCTATGACCTACCGGCGGTCAAAAAAGAATCCGCCAACGATCTGTATGAGTTGGTGGATGAGTTTCAGCGCCAAGTGAAGGCCCTCGCCAAGCTAAATGAACCCATCGACCACTGGGACACCCCCCTGGTGAATATCCTCTCCTACAAACTTGATCCAGCTTCTCTCCGTGCGTGGGAGGAGAAAACCAGCCAGGATGATGACGTCAAATACAACGATTTAGTTGAGTTTTTGTACCAGCGTGTGCGCATCCTGAAGTCCGTAGCATCTGATATGTCCCATCGTTCCCAACCCAGTCAAGCAAAGGTGGCCGGCAATATTTTGCCTCCAAAAAAGCAGCTTTCGTCGAAGTTCGCCGCCAGTGTGGTATCATCCGATAGTAAATCAAACGTTCCATCATGTTTCGCTTGCTCCGAACGGCACTTTCTATTCCAGTGCCAAACATTCGCCAAGATGCCCGTCAGCCAAAGAAGAGAGCTGATATCCCAAAGGAAGCTTTGCTGGAATTGTTTCCGAACCGGTCACCATGCTAGAAGCTGCTCGTCTAAGTTTTCCTGTCGAACGTGTCGCGATCGCCACCATACGTTGCTGCATGATCCCATCCAGACTGTTAAGTCTTCTGCTGCTCCTGCCGTGATGTCGAAACACCATGACGTGATGGCCAATTCTGCCCTGCTGGCCATTCCGGGACCGTCTTCCTCCTCCCAACAAGTTAGCATGTCGGTTCAATCCCAAGCCAGCATGGTTCTTTTACAGACGGTCGCGCTCAAAGTTGTCGACGATCACGGGAAGTCTTTCGAAGCAAGAGCTCTGTTGGATTCCGGTTCAATGTCGAACTTCATGTCATCAGAGCTTGCCAATCTCCTTGCCATCTCTCAATCCAAAGTCGATGTATCCGTTGAAGGAATTGGCCAATCCCATCGCAAGTTGCATCGTGCCATCGCCGCCACAGTCTGTTCCAGAGTAGGAACTTTCTCCACGAAACTTCATTTCTTCGTCATCGACCACCCCACCGCCAATTTGCCTACTATCGAAGTCAAGCTTTCCTCCTGCAAACTTCCCAAGGTCGAATTAGCCGATCCGTTATTCTATGCCCCGAACAAAATCGACCTCGTCATTGGCGGCGAAGTATATTGGGATCTCCACACGGGCAAGAAAGTTTCCCTGGGTCTTGGCTTGCCCTACCTCATCGAAACCCATTTCGGTTGGACCTTATGTGGCTCGACATCACCAGAATCTGTCGGGCCAGTAGCGTGTCAGCTATCCAGTTCTGACGCCCAACTGGATGCCACTCTCCAAAGGTTTTGGGAGATCGAGACGATTCCCAAACAATCCGTACACTCCGCTTCCGAAAAGATTTGTGAAGCATTCTACGCTACAACCACGTCCAGAGATCCAAGTGGGCGATACATCGTTCGCCTACCTAGAACCGAAAATCCCCAAATCGAATTGGGAGAGTCAGAGTCGATCGCAGAGCGTCGATTCCTCGCTTTAGAACGCCGTCTAGAGCGAGACCCCAACGTCAAGTTTGCCTACCATCAGTTTATGGATGATTACGAACGTCTTGGGCACATGAGACGGCTCGATGAACCGGTTGACAATACCAAGCTGCACTGTTACCTTCCCCATCATCCGGTATTTAAGCTCTCAAGTACCACCACGAAGACTAGGGTAGTGTTTGATGCTTCGTGTCAAACAACATCAGGCAGCACACTCAATGACATTCTCCTTGTCGGACCGGTCGTTCAAGACGATCTCTTGTCACTCGTTATTCGATTCTGCTTCCACCGCATCGCCCTAAATGGGGACATCGAAAAGATGTACCGGCAAGTACTCCTTCACGAAGAAGACCAACCGCTGCAGCGCATCAAATGGCGTAGTAATTCATCCGACCCGATAAGCACATACCAGCTACAGACCGTAACCTACGGTACAGCCTCTGCCCCCTATCTCGCCACGAAAACTCTCCAGCAATTGTCACTTGATTCCGGCAACCAATTTCCATCCGCCGCTGATCCTGTTGCTAATGATTTTTACGTCGATGACTTTCTTTCCGGAGCCGACGATGTCGTAGCCGCTATCCAAACACGACGTGAAGTGTCAGCAATGCTCGAATCTGCCGGATTCTCGATGAAAAAGTGGGCTTCCAACTCAATCGAAGTTCTTGAAGATATTCCTCCAGAAGACCGTTCTATCCAGCCATGGCATGACCTCCAAGATCCGCAGTTTGTTAGCACGCTTGGGCTTATTTGGGAACCGGGAACAGACACTTTCTGCTTCAAGGTACAGCTACCTTTGCCAGCCCCCATTCTCACCAAGCGAAGAATCATGTCCTACGTAGCTCAAATTTTTGACCCACTAGGGCTAGTAGGACCCACTGTTGCAAAAGCGAAGCTGTTCATGCAATGTTTATGGGCGTTAAAGACACCGAACAACGAACGGTACGAATGGGATCAACCTTTGCCTCCGAAACTGCAGCAACAATGGAAAGAATTCCACACAACTATCGATCTTCTTCGCGAAGTTCGAGTACCCCGATTCATACTATAGACGCTGTAAGCATTGAGCTTCACTTTTTCGACGATGCCTCTAATAAAGCCTACGGAACATGCTGCTATGTCCGCTCCCAATCCACCAGTGAGGTGGGTGTGAAACTCCTCCCGTCGAAATCGATACTTTCGCCTCTCGCTGCTCGACATACTATAGCCAGGCTGGAGTGCAGCTCATCTATCGACGCAGCTGTACAAAAAGGTTGCCTCATCTCTCAAGACCGTTCCACCGGCTTTTTTCTGGTCCGACTCTACCACAGTGATCCAGTGGCTCCGTTCATCCCCAGGACGTTGGAAAACGTTCGTAGCAAATCGCGTAAGCCAAATCCAAGCAACGACTACTATTGAAAGGTGGAATCACGTAGTGGGTTCTGATAACCCCGCGGACGACATTTCCAGGACTAGATCCAGCCGATCTTCTCAACAAAACGCGGTGGTGGAATGGCCCATCGTGGCTGAAGCTATCTCCGGATCAATGGCCTGCCGGGATAATTTCTGCAGCTGAATCATCGGAAGTCACCCACGAAACCCGTAAAATTCCCATCGTTGCCATGACCTCCGTTCAACTATCGTTCAACGATGAACTGTTCTCCAGGTACTCAAGTTTTTCGGCACTCCGCCGTACTGTTGCATGGTCGCTGCGCTATCTCCAAGCCCTGCGTGACCGTGCAATCGCTCGTCGCTGTTCTCCTGAAAAAATAAACAAACCAGCACTGTCTAAATCTGCTACTACACCACTCAACTCTGAAGAACTCCAATCCGCCGATCGAATGCTGTGTCGCTTGGCGCAGCGCGAAAGCTTTCCTGAAGAGCACAGCGATCTGTCCGCTGGTATGCTTGTTTCCAAATCTAGTCCGTTGAAGTGGTTGAAGGCCTACATAGATGAGTTCGAGCTGATCCGCGTCGGTGGACGCCTCCATAATGCCGATTTATCGGAACAAACAAAACACCCTATTGTCCTTTGTGCCAAACATCCGCTGGCACGTCTCCTTGCTGTTCAGTACCATAATACGCTACTCCACGCTGGGCCACAATTAATGTTGGCTAGTCTACGTCAAAAATTCTGGATACTGGGCGCAAGAAATCTCGTCAGAGGCGTCTACCATCAGTGCATTACTTGCTTTCGCAGCAAATCAAATTTGATCCAGCAAACCGTCGCCGATCTTCCAGTTTCGCGCGTTACTCCAACGCGACCTTTCTCTGTCTGTGGCGTAGATTATTGTGGACCCTTTTACGTCAAGTCACCGATTCGTAAACGTGGTCCAACGAAGGTATATGTCGCTATTTTTATCTGCTTCTCGACACGAGCCATCCACATAGAGCTCGTGAGCGACCTAACAACAGCGGCATTCCTTGCGGCGCTGCGCCGTCTGGTAGCTCGGAGAGGGAATATTTGTGAACTCCATTCCGATAATGCGACTACATTCAAGGGAGCATCTCATGCTCTACACCAGGTGTACAGAATGCTGAAGCAGGACAATGAAGACCGAAACCAAATTTTCTCGTGGTGCGCCAACAACGAAATCCGCTGGAAGTTCATCCCTCCAAGAGCGCCCCATTTCGGAGGTCTCTGGGAAGCTGCGGTGAAATCCGCAAAGACCCACCTCCTGAAGGAAATCGGCAAAACCAGTTTGTCGTATGAGGACCTGCTCACCCTTTTAGCACAGGTGGAAATGTGCCTCAATTCCCGTCCGGTGACACCCCTGTCGTCGGAACCAACCGATCTGGAAGCCCTGACACCTGGACATTTCCTAGTGGGCTCCAATCTCCAAGCTGTTCCTGAATTTAGTTCAAGCAACATTCCTGAAAACCGACTTGACCATTACGAACAAACCCAGCGCCATCTGCAACGAATATGGGCACGATGGTACCCGGAATACCTCCAGCAGTTGCAGTCCAGGGCTATGCAAGGCTGCCAAACCTCAAATCGCGTGAAACCTGGACAACTCGTCGTGGTCAAAGATGACTGCCTTCCGCCTGCCCAGTGGCCCCTCGGAAGAATAGTTAAGGTCCACCCAGGGAAGGACGGCATCGTCAGAGTGGTCACGTTGAAGACTGCTTCCTCAGAAAACGTCGTGCGGCCTGTCGCGCGGATTGCCCTGCTGCCAATACCAACCGAAACTCATCAGCCATCCGGTGCATCCGAAAACCAACAGTAGAGCAGTGCTAAACTAGCTCGAGGCGCATATCATTTTGAACCAGGTAATTATCGTTCCATTATTTTAAATCCACCCGAATGATCTACCTGGTCTTTTTTTGTTTTCTGACGACAACACCGAGGCCACGGCTCCACATCACGACTGCTATGTACATCATCCAGTCTTCGATCACATCGACTCATCGCCGAACTCGATCATTGTCAACAGAGAAGCGATGAGAGTCTCACAGCTTCATGCAGCCAGATACAGAAGTGTTAGTGTTTAAGATGATTTGAAATAAGCTATTTCAAAGGTGGCCGGAATGTATAAGCCTATGATTTGAATCTGCTAGATAAGTTCGATCTAATATTCTTGTTATCACCCTAATGCTGTGAATTTATACTACTTCTATACATATGTAACTTGCCATGTTATATACTTCTCTCTATAAGCCAATGTATTGCCTGAAATACGAGAGAAGAGATAATGTTCCTATCTGACCACTATCCATATACATTAAGATAGCCGATGAGTCCGTTGATCATCTCGTTAAGAGACAGTACATTCCAACTCGTCGATCTATACGGTTGAGAATAAACGATCGTGCGCGACAAATTCCACCCTAAATTCGAATCGTCTCTAACAATTCCGAAAGCAAGTGCTTATCCGCGACTTTAAATCCGAAAAGTGGGAAAGCAATATTCGGTTCGAAGTGTGAGACACACAAGGAGTGGAAATGTGCTACTAAACTCCGTTCTGGTTAAAGAACAAAGAAAGTAGTGTTTTCCGAGAAGTTCACACTCATTTAGTCAACTGATTGCCGTTTATTGCGGTGAAGAAAAACCTTCGGTCCAGCGAACAACCCTGTGGGCGCCAACAGCGTGATTGGGTAGCAGCCAATCAACGCACGGATGTGCAAGCTTAGGATAAAAGGCCGTTTCTTCAACTATAGCATCATCAACGTGCACTGCCCACACGAAGGGAGACCCGAAGACGAGAAAGAAGCGTTCTATGTACAGCTGGAGGAGACATACTGCGGGATGTCAAAATCGTCATTGGTGGCATGAACGCTCAGGTAGGACGGGAGGAAATGTATAGACCGGTCATCGGACCGGATAGTCTGCACACCGCATCGAATGACAACGGCCAACGAACGATGCATAAACTTTGCAGCCTCCCGCGGAATGGTAGTCCGAAATCACTTAATCAAGTAACGGAAAACCAAATCGACCACGTTCTAATCGACGGTAAATTCTTTTCCGACATCACGAACGTACGCACTTACCGCAGTGCGAATATTGAATCCGACCGCTACCTCGATGCAGTATGTCTGCGCTCAAAACACTCGACGGTGTACAACACGCGTCGGAGTCGTCCGCCGCGGCTTAACATTGACGACTACCAGACGGTATACTAGCCCAAAGCTACTCGCATTAGCTAGAAGTGGCACACCCAATGGAAGAGCAGCTAGGCGCAGCTTCTCTTGAAAATGGCTGGAGAGATATTCGATCCGCCAGTGGTAGCACCGCAATCGCTGCACCGTGTCTAGCCCCCGGTTCAGACTGGTATGACTGGTGGCGAATGTGAGCAGTTAGTGGAAGAGAAGAATGCAGCATGGACGAGACGACCGTACGAAGGCGAACGAGGCACGATACAAACGGGCGCGGAACAGACAAAATTCGATTTTTCGGAGAAAAAAAGGCCAGCAGGAAAATCGAGACCGTGAAGATACGGAGCAACTGTACAGTTCACGTAAGAGCCACAGCCCGATATGTCTTCTTCTTCTTCTTCTTCTTCTTATTGGCATTACATCCCCACACTGGGACAAAGCCGCCTCGCAGCTTAGTGTTCATTAAGCACTTCCACAGTTATTAACTGCGAGGTTTCTTAGCCAGGTTACCATTTTTGCATTCGTATATCATGAGGCTAACACGATGATACTTTTATGCCCAGGGAAGTCGAGACAATTTCCAATCCGAAAATTGCCTAGACCGGCACCGGGAATCGAACCCAGCCACTCTCAGCATGGTCTTGCTTTGTAGCCGCGCGTCTTACCGCACGGCTAAGGAGGGCCCCACAGCCCGATATGTGTAAGGATATAAACGGGAACCTTCTTACAAACGAGCGTGAGGTGAGCCAAATGTGGCTGCAGCAATACGAAGAACACCTGAATGGCGATGTGGCAAACAACGGTGGCGGTATGGTAACGAACCTGGGAGCAAGCGCGCAGGATTTACGACTTCCGGCTTCGAATCTCCCGGAAATCCAGGAGGAGATCGCCCGGCTGAAACACAACAAAAGCTCCTGGAGTTGATCAACTACCAGGAGAGCTGTTTAACTACGGTGTTTAGGCATTGGATAGAGCGCTGCACTGAGTAATTACCAAGGTTTGGGAGGATAAGGTTCTGCCGCAGGAGTGGATGGAAGGTGACGTGTGTCCCATCTACAGAAAGGGTGATAAGCTGGATTGTAGCAACTACCGCGCAATCACATTGCTGAACGCCGCCTGTAGGCGTACCATGTAAGGTACTCTCCCAAATTGTATGCCGCCGACTAACACCAATTGCAAGGGAGTTCGTGGGGCAGTACCAGGCGGAATTTATGGGTGAACGCTCTACCACAGATCAGGTGTTCGCTGTACGTCAGGTATTGCAGAAATGCCGCGAATACAACGTGCCCACACATCATCTATTTATCAACTTCAAAGCCGCATATGATACAATCGATCGGGATCAGCTAGGGCAGCTAATGCACGAACACGGATTCCCGGAAAAACTGATACGGCTGATCACGGCGACGATGGATCGGGTGATGTGCGTAGTTCGAGTTTCAGGGGCATCCTCGAGTCCCTTCGAAACGCGCAGAGGGTTATGGCAAGGTGATGGTCTTTCGTGTCTGTTATTCAACATCGCTTTGGAGGGAGTAATACGAAGGGCAGGGATTGACACGAGTGGTACGATTTTCACGGAGTCCGTCCAGTTATTTGGTTTCGCCGACGACATTGATATCATGGCACATAACTTTGAAAGGATGAAGGAAGCCTACATCAGACTGAAAAGCGAAGCTAAACGGATTGGACTAGTCATCAACACGTCGAAGACAAAGTACCTACATGATAAGAAGAGGCTCAAGAGAGGACGAAGTTGCAGTTGGGCCTACTATGGGTTCCAGAAGACACTTAGATTAAGAAAGAGATTCACACCCGCACCAAATGTATCATGTGCAAAACGCTCATAAGGACGGTAGTACTCTACGGGCATGATCAGGCTTGTAAAATGTCATCTGCATGTCATTTGACTAATTTGTTCATAACTTTCTTTAGAAGCAAAATTTCTTCCATAATTTGGAATGTACTCATAACGCTTGAGTAGGGTTATATTTTTGTCCAAGGGTACATTGCTCTAAGTATAACATCAAAGGCTGGAGAGTGAAAACTCTCCAAAATGTCACGTGTCATTTGACATAATGTCATTTGAATGACATTTTGCCTCCCACGCCCCAGATTACATATTTACAGCAAAGTCTCGTTAGACAAAGTTGTAGGCCCATTTAACCGCTATAAGTTCGTCATACAACATGAATTGATAGCTACCTTCTGAAAAAAGTTCTGGGAAAATTATACAAACGAATGCAAATGACATTTTACAACACTGGGCATGATACTTGGGCCATACAAGCATGCAAGGACTTGCAAGCACTTGGAGTTATTGAGCGACGCGTGCTTATGACCATTTGGCTGGGGTTCTGCCAAATCGCACCAAGCGCCACCAAAAAATTACCCATTTTTCTGTCCAAGCTGTAGTTTAGTAGTGTTAATTAATAGCAAATCGTATGGAATACCCCTCAAGCTCATAGCGGAGAACCTCCTACAATAAATGTACGTATGAATTGATATGAAATGAGTCAGAAGGTGACGAAAGCTGGAAGGATACGATGGGCAGGACATGTTACAAGAATGCCGGACAGCACTTCTGCAAAGATGGTGTTTGATTCCGACCCGGAAGGAACAAGAATATGAGGAGCGCAGCGAGCGAAGTGGGCAAACCAAGTACAAAACGATTTGTCGAGCGTGGGGCGCAACCGAGGATGAAGAGATGTATTGTGGCGTCAAATTGTTGATTCAGTGTTATCGGTTTAGATGTAAGCTAAATAAATAAAAGTGATATTTTCTATATTGCGTAAATTTTGTTAGTCAAATGCAATGAATCCAACATTTATATTAAAGTTAGTCCGTCAATTTCTCTTTAAAAGTAACGATTGATTCAAACATACGGCCCAAATAAATCATCCGTAGCTACTGCTTCATTACGATTCATTCCATTTCCTGCACAATCGGTACTTAAATTCATCAGCACCGTTATTCATCTGAATGCATCTATCGATTGATCCTTGATTGGTGGCCGACAGTTTAAAATGTATCGAAGGGTGGGTGGGTGATGCCAGAGCGAACAAATGTAAACGCATGTTCTGCAACACACTCTGCCCAACCATCGCTCTAATTGCACTCACACCACAATCACAAAGAGCAGCGGGCATGGTACCAATGATGCCCGAGCTCTTCCACTTTTCCATAGCCCGCACTGTACAATTGGCTCATTAAAATAATACCTACTTGTGGAAATCGGTACATTTACATAAAACACGAGTAAAGTCGTTATCACTAATGAAACACGAGCTCATTTGAATAAAATCACATTTTTAACACAACACTTCATTGAACATTGAGTATCTCTTCTGTAGTGGGTCTGGCTGTGCTGCGTCTATCTACAGCTCGAAACAAAACCATTCTGCCCTTTTGGATTATAGGCTCTTCGACTGGGCTTACACGTTCTGTTGCTTGACCTTTTCCTGGTCAGTGTTCGAGCGAGCAGTGCGGCCACCGCTCCATTTATTGAACCAGACGGCCAGATCAGGTCGGTAAACGATACTCACCAGGGAAAATAATTGAATTCGAATCGCTTCTTTGATATTCAAAAGGTGGCGAGGACTTACAGTTCTGTCGAAGTTTCCAAGTTTACCTTTCGAAGGAAGTCCCCGCAGACAATTCCAATAAAAGTAGGCACAAGACTGCCTCACCGGGCTTTAGGACCGATCCGGACTATATCACGGGACAACCCAAAAGAAGATTAAATCCAATTCAGCCTAATGTTCTGCACTAATGGGCGGGTGACGTAAAATAAGAAATGGAACACGAGCACCCTATGCTGGAGGGAAAGCAAACGACATTGTGGATTAATTTCCTGGGATCATCATAACTTGAAAGTGGAAGTTCTAATTTAGAGGTGAATAATTTATCAAGATTATAGATCATTTGGGTAGAGATTTTAAGGGCATCCGTTGCGTCATAGTTTACTGATGTCATATGTTCAGGAGCGAAACCATATTCGTTTAGTTACTACACCAGGAAAGGTAATTTCTGCTGGAAAATAAAATACGACGCCAGCGATATCTGACAGCTATCAAACTGGCTCCGATAAACATTTCGCATAAAATGCTTGGCCTCGAGCCTTAAACGAAAATAATTACACATCATGTTGAGCGCGCAATATAAACAAAACATCCGAAATGTTGCAGCTTGTAACGCTCGTGCAATACAACCCAATTTACCAAAGAGTTGATTTTTTTTTGCCCAGTGTCTCCCGTAGATACAAGTGAAACATTAAAAAATGGATCTACTCACCGTTAAAAATAAAAAGTATGATGAATATTAAATTGGAGTGGCACATATTGTTGTGCTGATTCAACGTGGACATTGCTCGCTATTTTGAGGACCGACGTCCTGATGTATCTCCCGTTGTGGTGGTGGGTCCTCGTGTGGGTGGTCCGCCTGGTCTCCCTGCTGGTAGACGCGACACCGGAAGGATGCAGCGGCCCGTCAATTTTTCATAAAAGCCAGGCCAAGCACTCCTGCAATTAAAATGAGATAAAAAAGTATCAATAATTTTCCAAACCGCCGGCCGCCATTCTGTCGGCATCGTTTTCGTTATCGCCGTCGTCGTCATCATCATTATCATCATGGTCGTCGGAACCGCATGCCACCAGCAATGGTTTTTGCATTAAAACATGGTTCGGGCAAAGAGGATTTAAAACGAAAGCAACGACAAACCCTCCCTTTGGCTAAATATGAGTCCATTTTATTCTTGAAAGCAAAAACATCTGTCGTATCGTATCGAAATGGGGCAGAGATAAGCAAGGAAAGGCTATAAAAGAGTTAGTTGACAAAGGCTTTTCGTTAATTAGTGACACAATAATAGCTTAGCTTGTAGTTTCTACTTCATCATGACTGTATAAAGCGTAGAGAATCAACTGATGATTGGAAAGATTGGATTGGATTGATCACATTTTAATTATTAGGCTACGTTTTGATACAAATCCCGAAAGCTACTTATATTCCTAACACTGGCGTATTATTGCCTTAAAGCAAAAGCTTTCAAATGTTTTCATACAAAAGACAGGATCACCGTTTTCGACCAGAGATCGCACAGAATAAATACTCAACACCTAGCATTATAAGACAGGACATGCACACAACACCCATTGGACCAGTGGGGAATTTTCCGTATATACAACAAGTTTTCTTCTTACCATAGCGGGAATCGAACCCACACTCTATAGCACGATGATGCGCTTAGACGGCTGACGTCACTTACCGCACGGCTACGAAGCCCACATACAGAGGATCTAGATTTCACAAGAGGTCGATCGTGGGGCATCGCAGATACAATTATGAATTGCACATTTTAATGGCAATTGGTATTTTACAGGAGTATTAATTCTAATATTCCTCGAGAAATCACCTAACATGTTGTGTAGAGCTGGGTGATGTTTCCTTTGATGTGAGGCTTCGTCTTTGTTTTCTATATTGGGAGTGCCAAAATATGAGACCGTTACGAAAATATAATAGACTTTGAACATTATTAGCTCAGCCGTTTCTTAATGCATTTTCAATTTATTAGACCAGTTGATCGAAGAAAAGTCAACGATTTTCAACTACTTATTATTGAAAATTGGCAAACAGTTTAGAAATAGTAAAACAACCAATCCCGTACATGTATTACAAGCACAGACTTCAAAATCAAGGGTTTGGATCTAATCCTCAGTTTGTACAGTATTACGGACGTGCTTTTTGCTCGCGCATTTTTTCCAAGTGTTTTTTCTCGTTTATTCGCTGTGTTTACGTTTTCGCTTCGTCGGATGGCCTTATTTTCTCCTGGACCCATCATGGGAGAGTCGGTGGCCGACTCGGTCACGGATAAGGTACTGAAGCATACTGCACTTGGAGGCGCGGGTAACCCCGCCAAGCAGCTTTTGCAGAGCAACGTATATTCATCGTTGCCAATCGACGATGCCTGCAATCCGCCGAAAAAGAGGAAGAAGCAGCAATCGCAGCTGCCGCAGGTGCAACCGGAGCGGAAGGAGAAGTGCCCGCCCGTGTTTGTGAAGGGCGATCCGCCGGATTTACGCCCAAAAATTCGCCAGCTGATCGCTAAGGGGCTGAAATGTACTTTTCGGCTCTGCAGCGAGGGCGTGAAAGTGATGCCGGCCAACAGGGATCATCATCAATCCGTCGTGGAGTTCCTCGAGGTCCACAAGTATGAGTACTACACTCATGACCACCCCGGCACGAAGCCGTTCAAGGCTTTGCTGCGAGGGCTACACGACATGAAGGAAGAGGAGCTCCAAGCTAAGCTCGAAAGCTGTGGCCTGAAGCCAGTGGCCGTTCACAAGATCGCTCGTCACGACAAGGCGAGGAGATATCGCCACCAGCTTTACCTGATCCATCTGGAGCATGGCTCCACCACCTGGAAGGACCTGAAGCTGGTTGGCGTTATAAATTACACCGTCGTTGACTGATAGAGACATCGGCCAGTGCACCGCGACGTCACGCAGTGCACCAACTGATTCAATTTTGGGCACGACACCAGGAACTGCCCCATGAAGCCACGCTACAACAAGTGTGGCGAACCCCATCCGACTCACGTTGCGTGGAGGAAATCGATCCCAAGTGCGTCAACTGTGGTGACAAACATCGGGTCACCCTAAATCGCTGCCCAATGTGAGCCAAGTTCCTGAAAATCCGGAAGAAGGCTTCCACCAGGACCCTACCGGAGAAGAACTGTGCTCTTGTCTTCAACGTGGTGAACGATCTGGCCATCGCGGCTCCTCGTCGAGCGATTTCAATCCTCCCACCGTTAGAACCACACAAGCGACTGGCAGCAGCAGCCGGTTCAACCAGATCTACACTCTGGGTCTTTTCGTCATTGAAAATGGCTTC
Source organism: Armigeres subalbatus (assembly GCF_024139115.2). Classification (NCBI taxonomy): domain Eukaryota; kingdom Metazoa; phylum Arthropoda; class Insecta; order Diptera; family Culicidae; genus Armigeres; species Armigeres subalbatus. The sequence continues at coordinate 208,511,610 of NC_085141.1, read as the reverse complement.
TAGGTTTAGTCGATAAACTGGAACGCTTGCTCGCTCAAGAGCAAAATCGACGAGCTCAGCGATTTCCTTCAGCAGAATGAGATTGACGCGGCTTTCATCGCTGAAACCCACCTGAAGTACGTCATGAGGTGAATGCCACAGGCTGGTTCGATCGAACAAGATCCAGAGGTGGATGAGTGGCAATCGCCTTGCGGAGCAACATCGCCTTCCGCCTGCTGCCGAACTTTAAATTCAAAGTCACCACCTCCGTCGGAGTCGTCACGTTCATCGTGGCTTATTGTCTCACACAAGTTAAAGTTGACGACGGCACGTCGACTGAACTACAAAGGGATATAGTCAAGCTCACTCGGCGGCAGGGGTAGTTCATCATTGCCGAAGATCTGAAGGCAAAGCACCAATCGTGGGGCAACACCGTCTCAAACCGGAACGGAGTCGTCTGGTCCAACGGCGAGCTGGAGGGCCACAACACCACCCGGTTGACACGGTCCGGGGCCCATGCAACGCTTGACATCTTCAACATGAGCGATCGCGCCCCCTAGCCAGTCGTCTCCTAGGAGCTGCATCACTTGGAATAAACTTCGAAAGTTATAGAATCAACTTTTTCTACCATTTTTGTCCTTATTAATGCTTGCAGTTGTACATCAATGATGTGTACGCTCATGAAACAATTAACATCATTTTTGAACGGTTTCCATGCCCTGGCATGTACGCCTAGGTTCAAGCGCTATTGTTTGCCTACTGAAACGAGAGAATTTGAAAACATAGCATTGAAGACTACTATTTTTTGTCTCTTGTCCGCTAACCGAGCATTGTAGATTCAAACTATTAAAGGTACGGATTTCTGGTTTGCTAAAAAGACTGAAAACCCATGCAATATGGGTATTGCCTCGATGAGCTCGATGAGTGGAAGCCGGAAATCAGTGTTTGGCACCATTTTAGAATTCAAGACGGCCCACTTCCGGTTAGACCTGTGGCCGCCGACTATTTTCTTTGCCGTTGGCATCGGAAGAACTTCCCACGGAATTTCTGGAAGAACTTCCGACGGAATTTCTGGAAGAACTTCCGGAGGAATTCCTGGAGGAATATCCGGAGGAATTCTTGGAGGAGCTTCCGGAGGAATTCCTGGAGGAACTTCCGGAGGAATTCCCGGAGGAACTTCCGGAGGAATTCCCGGAGGAACTTCCGGAGGAATTCCCGGAGGAACTTCCGGAGGAATTCCTGGAGGAACTTCCGAAGGAATTCCTGGAGGAACTTCCGGAGGAATTCCTGGAGGAACTTCCGGAGGAATTCCTGGAGGAACTTCCGGAGGAATTCCTGGAGGAACTTCCGGAGGAATTCCTGGAGGAACTTCCGGAGGAATTCCTGGAGGAACTTCCGGAGGAATTCCTGGAGGAACTTCCGGAGGAATTCCTGGAGGAACTTCCGGAGGAATTCCTGGAGGAACTTCCGGAGGAATTCCTGGAGGAACTTCCGGAGGAATTCCTGGAGGAACTTCCGAGGAATTCCTGGAGGAACTTCCGGAGGAATTCCTGGAGGAACTTCCGGAGGAATTCCTGGAGGAACTTCCGGAGGAATTCCTGGAGGAACTTCCGGAGGAATTCCTGGAGGAACTTCCGGAGGAATTCCTGGAGGAACTTCCGGAGGAATTCCTGGAGGAACTTCCGGAGGAATTCCTGGAGGAACTTCCGGAGGAATTCCTGGAGGAACTTCCGGAGGAATTCCTGGAGGAACTTCCGGAGGAATTCCTGGAGGAACTTCCGGAGGAATTCCTGGAGGAACTTCCGGAGGAATTCCTGGAGGAACTTCCGGAGGAATTCCTGGAGGAACTTCCGGAGGAATTCCTGGAGGAACTTCCGGAGGAATTCCTGGAGAAATATCCGGAGGAATTCTTGGAGGAGCTTCCGGAGGAATTCCTGGAGGAACTTCCGGAGGAATTCCTGGAGGAACTTCCGGAGGAATTCCTGGAGGAACTTCCGGAGGAATTCCTGGAGGAACTTCCGGAGGAATTCCTGGAGGAACTTCCGGAGGAATTCCTGGAGGAGGAATTCCTGGAGGAACTTCCGGAGGAATTCCTGGAGGAACTTCCGGAGGAATTCCTGGAGGAACTTCCGGAGGAATTCCTGGAGGAACTTCCGGAGGAATTCCTGGAGGAACTTCCGGAGGAACTCCTGGAGGAACTTCCGGAGGAACTCCTGGAGGAACTTCCGGAGGAACTCCTGGAGGAACTTCCGGAGGAATTCCTGGAAGAACTTCCGGAGGAATTCCTGGAGGAACTGCCGGAGGAATTCCTGGAGGAACTTCCGGAGGAATTCCTGGAGGAACTTCCGGAGGAATTCCTGGAGGAACTTCCGGAGGAATTACTGGAGGAACTTCCGGAGGAATTCCTGGAGGAACTTCCGGAGGAATTCCTGGAGGAACTTCCGGAGGAATTCCTGGAAGAACTTCCGGAGAAATTCCTGGAGGAACTTCCGGAGAAATTCCTGGAGGAACTTCCGGAGAAATTCCTGGAGGAACTTCCGGAGGAATTACTGGAGGAACTTCCGTAGGAATTACTGGAGGAACTTCCGGAGGAATTCCTGGAGGAACTTCCGGAGGAATTCCTGGAGGAACTTCCTGAGGAATTCCTGGAGGAACTTCCGGAGGAACTCCTGGAGGAACTTCCGGAGGAACTCCTGGAGGAACTTCCGGAGGAACTCCTGGAGGAACTTCCGGAGGAACTCCTGGAGGAACTTCCGGATGAACTCCTGGAGGAACTTCCGGAGGAACTCCTGGAGGAACTTCCGGAGGAACTCCTGGAACTTCCGGAGGAATTCCTGGAGGAACTTCCGGAGGAATTCCTGGAGGAACTTCCGGAGGAAATCCTGGAGCAATTTCCGGAGGAATTCCTGGAGGAAGGATACCACAGCACGTGAAGTTTCAATAATTCTACTTTTTCTCTCGATGACAGCTGGTGGTCCTCTCCTCCCCTATGGTAAAAAATCAGGTTTTGACCAGTAATCTCAAAGCAAATATCAGAAAACGTTTTTGAAGATACAGGATTAGTTACGGAAACTAAATTTACGGTCCTAAAAAGACGGATTTGAAAAATGAATTAAAACGCACTAAGAGGAGCGGTCCATGTGTTTTTTATTCTGATTGTTTCTCACGATCACTTCAATAAACAGATCATGTAGGGGCCTTTTCAAAAGAGGAATTCCTGGAGGAACTTCCGGAGGAATTCCTGGAGGAACTTCCGGAGGAATTCCTGGAAGAACTTCCGGAGAAATTCCTGGAGGAACTTCCGGAGAAATTCCTGGAGGAACTTCCGGAGAAATTCCTGGAGGAACTTCCGGAGGAATTACTGGAGGAACTTCCGTAGGAATTACTGGAGGAACTTCCGGAGGAATTCCTGGAGGAACTTCCGGAGGAATTCCTGGAGGAACTTCCTGAGGAATTCCTGGAGGAACTTCCGGAGGAACTCCTGGAGGAACTTCCGGAGGAACTCCTGGAGGAACTTCCGGAGGAACTCCTGGAGGAACTTCCGGAGGAACTCCTGGAGGAACTTCCGGATGAACTCCTGGAGGAACTTCCGGAGGAACTCCTGGAGGAACTTCCGGAGGAACTCCTGGAGGAACTTCCGGAGGAACTCCTGGAGGAACTTCCGGAGGAATTCCTGGAAGAACTTCCGGAGGAATTCCTGGAGGAACTGCCGGAGGAATTCCGGAGGAATTCCTGGAGGATACCACACCGCGTGAAGTTTCAATAATTATACTTTTTCTCTCGATGACAGCTGGCGGTCCTCTCCTCCCCTATAGTAAAAATTCAGGCTCTGACCAGTAATCTCAAAGCAATTATCAGAAAACGTTTTTAAAGATACAGGATTAGTTATGGAAACAAATTTTACGGTCCTAAAATGACGGATATAAAAAATGAATTAAAACGCACTATGGGGAGCGGCCCATGTGTTTTTTTTATTCTGATTGTTTCTCACGATCACTTCAATAAACAGATCATGTTGGGGCCTTTTCAAAAAAATAGTCCAGATTAATTTCGAAAAAAAAACTAAGTGCAAAATGGTAAGTATTTTGTGACAAAGCTCAAGTAACATTTTAAGTTTTATAACACTCTTGAAGACTGATTCCCAGCCCCTCCACCAAACCCCCGTCAGTCGCCGAATACGGTGGCGTTTGGAGTACGCGTACGCGCCTTACCGTCACGGTTGCCTGATGACGACTGACAACTTTTTCTTCTCGGAGGCATTCCTCCAACGTTACCCGGACAAATGGGATTCTGTACAGCAGAATGCGTGAAATAATAAAAATGACAGTTGTGCGTTGCTTCCGTATCGAGTGGTGTGCCCCCGGAAACACGAACACTTTGGACTTGGTTTCCGTCAGGAGTGACCTTAGAAGAGGCGGACCGGAGAGCTTTCGGGGTTTTCGACCGAAAAGTGCTGCGTACAATACTTGGAGGAAAACTAGAAAATGGTGTGTGGTGGACGCATGAATCATGAGCTGTATCAAGTATACAAAGAAGAAAATATTGTGAATTGTATAGAATATGGCAGACTTCAGTGGGCCGGTCACTTAGTGCGAATGTCGGAAGAAAGAATAGCGAAAGCAATATTCAACAGAGAACCGGATAGAGGCCGGTGACTTCGTGGAAGGCCACGAACACGCTGGCTAGAATCGGACCTGGAGACCCTAAACGTTCGGGGAAACTGGAGGAACATCGCCCAAGACCGACGATTACAATACGCAAGGCAAAACGCCGCTGTAGCCAACCAGGTATCCAGGTAGGTAGGTACTTTTGAGGTCAACACTAGGCGAAAAAAAATGTCTCCGTATTTTTATGCCAATTTTTTCGGATACTTTACATATTAATGTAAAGTTGCGTTTTCTATTTTTGAGCCGACGAATTCAACTGTACGCATCTGGGCGTCAAACGTGCCACTGTACGCCAGTACTTGAATGTTCCTCCGTTGAAGTGGCGGTCAAGATCAAAAGCTCTAGGAGAAAAGTGATGACGACTATTGAAAAAGTCAAAATAAATGCCTGAAAACTGTTTCCAGACGAAAGATATTTTAGTCGCTGTCGTCGCTGTCCGGAACATCTTTTGCTTTCGAGGATAGGGGAGCTAAATGTCAAAGAAGGAAAATCCATACGATTTGACAGCTTGGTACCCAACATGTTCCGGACAGCAGAACAAAGGGAACCGAAGCGACAATCTTTATCTAGTAACTAAAATATCTTTCTTTCCAGACTCCTTTAATACCAAAATAAAGATAATTTGTTTACTTTTCCTACTTGCACCACCCATCTCTCCGCTGAGTTCAGAGAGAACAAATTGCGTCGTTTAATGTCCACATCGCTACGGTACATTTAAATTTGGATCGGAAGCTCTCAAAGGGTTTTCTAATGTAAAACTTTATTAGAGTGGAATGCGTTCATTTTCGTTCAAGTTTTCATTTATGATGCTGCTTTTGATCATTATTGCGCTTTCCCCTGTACACAGCCATCGCTCACTTGAGACGTGATTTGATTAAATGTTTGATTTTTATTAAAGATGAAATATTATTTCCTGTTCCACCACGCGACGACGCCCCAAGCAAAGGGATCGCCGGATCCAACGCCTTGCGGAAGGATCCACCGGATCGGTTATCTTCTTTCGGGCTCCGTTCCGGGATACTGAGAAAGGCGTGGGCAATATGCTCCTTGCTGGTAGACATTATTTTTTTACAACCATGCAGAAGCGAATCGCGATGATTTTTCTCACTTCCGCTCATTTCCCTCCGTCCGGCATTCGCGTTGAAGTTCTGAAGTATAAATTTTCGTTCTTTTTTATAATCGCCATATATTTGGGAACATGACTTAACTGGCAGTTCGCTGCAATAAAGTTTCTTTGTTTTGGTATTTATGGCATTTACGATGATGAAGAATATACGACATGCGGAAAGCACTCGACGATTCAGTTATTCTGAAGGGCGACACTGTGGGTGAAACGATTCCACGTGGTGGTGAGAAATGTCCAAAATTTGGTTTGGAAGATACGCGATTTCCTTGACTTTCTAGAGCAAGGAAGTAGAGTGACGAATAATCCTTGCCGATAATAACAGTGGAAGTGCATAAAGAATTCAACATCGAAACTTATTCCAGTTATGCTGTGCGATGTCCATAAAAACAAAGAACGTTGTAACGTAATTTTACAGATTTCTCATTATCTGGTTTAAATGAAGTGGTTGTCTTCAATTTGCGCCTAACTTAGAGATCGATTTGGTCAATAGACAATATTTGAGAGCAAAACGAAACCCGAAGTTCGATGTAAGTAACAAGATTATCACAAAAACTCACAAACATCTTGCATTGGTCGGTAGTGTGAGTTTGGGCTTCCGATCGAAAAGCTTCTTTACTTTTCCACCCTACATATTTGCCCATTGTTCGAAAGCATCGGATAGGATATGGGAACGTAGAAATGCTGAAGCTGGAAATGTGTAGCTTTTCTGAACCATTTTTGTGTGATTATTATGACTGGTAGGGCGCGCGCGGTGGGTGGCACCGAGAAAATGAAAAACAAACGGCAAAGCTTTTAGCTTAATTTTTTTGCCCCTACTGTGCACCAGTGTGTTATTTGCTGCGATAACATTACTCTTGTTTCCTTTCGCTTAGCTTGTTTTTAATTTATCAATTTTTTCCCGTTGCCACAAAACATAAATTACAAATGAGAACAAATATTGATGTACATTTTCCGCTGTTTAGTTTCACTCCCGGCCGGGCCGGGCCAGGCCAAGCCGGTTTTCCGCGTCATAAAGAAATAAAGATTGCTTTCAATAAAAGTGAAAATGAAACGAGAGAGAAAAAAAAGTGGAGTGTCGTTCGGTGGTGTTTATGATGCGAAGAGCCTGCGATATGCTGGATTTTGGGCCCACACCTTGGGCGACAGGGAAATTATCACGAGAATTTATTAGCCTCCTCATAAATACTGCCACGGGAAGAGCATCATGTGTGCCACATTCTGACTACATTTTGGGTAGGCTGCTTATCATTACAAAACATTACATTCAGTGTGGCAGAATAATGATGTATTGTAATTCCAAAAATCTTGTCTTGAACGAAAGGAAATTATAAATCATGTAGGGCGTTAAATTAACCATGAATAATGGATTTTATGAACCATAATTATTGCTGTCGAAATTCTATGCCGATAATCCTACTCTTGAACATATTATTCAACCTTGCATATAAAATACGAATCACCAACGTGCTTGAATATCCTCGACAGATAATATTAGTTACAGATTATTTAATATTTGATCCCCATATAAAAACTTTATGATTTTAGAATTATAGCACTGCTGGGAATTCGGTAGCATTCCGATGGAATGAAAATGGGTCTGTTCTGCGAATCTTCACCGGTCGACTTAATATCATTCACGTCGAATGTTTTAGGTATTGTTGATTGAGAGCTGTCTCGCGATGTTCACAATTCTGAGAAACGCTGCCCTCTGGATATTGAGATAATTGTGGTACAGTTCCATCTCTGCTAGGAATCTCATAAGCAAAATTTCTGAACAAATACACACGTCCTTGATGCCATATCAGCTTCATCCTTTTCGCCAAGTTATGAGACTTATCCATTTGCCATAGACCACAATATCGAGTTGATTGGTAAAAATAAGATTATGAAATCGAATGCAAATGCATTCAGGCTTTTTGTATGTAGGGTACGTATGTCCTTTAAAAAACACACAAAAATATGTACTCAAAGCAGCAGGGACTATGACCAAGTGCTTGACGATCCCTCTCCAGGCCATCTACGAGTTGTGGTGCCTGCCTAGGATGTGGTGGGGTTTGACATTGGGCTCTGTTAAACTTCTATAAAAAGCTGCATGTTTGAACAAATGGAAAATTAGCGACTGTTTTTTTTCCAGCTCTGCCAAGAGTGGAAACCGTCTATGTTGAACGAGCATATTAACCGGATTGTACAGGAAGGTCTGCACCTGTTTGCTTTATTGAGAAGGTTTGGAAGGGATCTAGACGATCCGCATGCAATACTGGCTGTGTACGTTGGACTCGTTAGGTCGAAACTGGAATATGCCAGTGTTGTCTGGAGACTACAATACGCTGTCCAAATTAACGACTGGAACGTGTCCAAAAAAATTTTGTAAGGTTCGCTCTTCGGAATCTTCCGTGGACAGGATAAGAAATGCCATGCTTTCAAGACCTCTGTGGCTTGGTCAATCTGGATACGATATTTACGCATCACAAGATAGCAGATATTGTGTTCTTCACTAATATCATGACAGATCGTACCGAGAGTCGACACCTCCGAGGGAAAATTCAGCTGAACCAGAACGAAACTAATCTACGACAACAGAGAGTATTTAACCCCCCACTACGCAATCGTAACTAACTGATGCACGAGCCTGCGATTAGATTTATGAGGGAGTTTGACCGTTTAAAAAATGTCATTTCTTTAGATATGAGATATGAGGATATGAGATGATAAAGAGTAGGTTAAGACTATATTACCGTGGTCAACTGCAATGATTCATGTTATGTTGATATTATACATTTCAAGATAGACTTGGTTAAGGGTGGGCAAACCTACATTCCAATAAATAAATAAAAGACTCGAAACACAAATAAACATAAATGTGCAAAAGAATGGTTGATACCACTCGACGTTTTGCCTCTTTTTTTAAATTTCGACCTTTTATCCCATTTCACTTTTTGACTTTCGACCTTTTAACCCAGTTTTTTTGTTTCGACCTTTTGTCCCTTCAACCTTTCGACCCTTCAACCTATCGACCCTTCGACCTTTTGTCCTTCGACCGTTTGACTCAGATTTTTTGTTTCGACCTTTTGTCTCTTCGACCTTTTTACCCTTCGACCTTTTGTCTTTTGTACATTTTGATCTCACTTCTTACTGCAAAAGTGAGAAATAAGAAGTAATAAATGAGGAGTGAGAAGAGAGGCATCTTCCTTCTAACTTCGCTCTTCCCACTTTTCACAGTAAGAAGTGACAAGTGGGAGGTAAGACGTATCATTTCACACTTCTCACCAATCATTTTTCACTTCTCACTTCTTGCTGTGAAAAGTGAGAAGTACGAAGTAAGAAGAGGGAGTGATGAGTGAGACGTCTCTTTTTTCACTTCGCACCTATAATTTCTCACTTCTCACTGCTCGCTGTGAAAAGTGAGACATCTCACTTTTTATTTCGCACTACTAATTTATCACAGTAAGAAGCAAGAAATTATAGTGAGAAGTAAGAAATAAGATATCTCACCTTTCACTCTTAATTTCTTTCTTCTTACTGAGAAAAGTGAGAAGCGCGAAGTGAGTAGTGAGACGTCTCACTTCTTACTTCGCACTATTCACTTTTCCCAGTAAGAAGTGAGAAGTGAGAAGTGAAACGTCTTATTTCTCACTTCTCACTCATAATTTCTAACTTCTTATTTCTCACTTTTGCAGTGGGAAGTGAGAAATGATGATTGAGAAATGAGATGTCAAATAACCCATTTGGATAAATAACATATTCGAATGACTTATTTTGCCAAATAGCATATTCGGCCGATTGACTTGTTCGGCCAAATAACCTATTCGGCCAAATGACCTGTCCGGCCGAATTACTTACTCGGCCAAATGATCTATTCGGCCAAATGACCCATTCTGCCGAAGGACCTTTTCGGCCATATGACATTTTCGGCCAAATGACCATTCGGTCGAATGACCCTTTCGGCAAAATGATTTCGGCCTATTGGCATTCGACCTAATGGCTTTCAACCGAATGAGTTTCTGCCAAACAATCCTTCGCATTTGGGCGAATAAGTCATTAATTATTTTAGAGCGTCTTAGGGGAAATGCTACAAGGTCAAGAATAATAGTCTTTTAACCTCGAATAAGTCAGTTGGCCGAACAGGTAATTTGGCCGAATAGATCATTTAGCCGAACGGTCCTCTACACAATTCTACGGAAACGGGAAGATTTGACAAAAATCATATAGGTAAATTGTCAATTCTGTCATTTCCGTCGACGTTCTGCTGCTTTGCGTAGATCGCTTTTTTGGTGATTGTGATAGTGCCTCATTGAAAATAAATCCATTCTTTTCAAGACTAGGGGAAGGGGGGGCAATATGCCCTAGCTAAGCAAACACTGCTTTATTGTCTTATTTGTAACGCTATTCATGGGTATTTTTACATTATGCATCAGTTAAACAAGATAGCTAGTTGATGCCATTCAAAAATTGTCAAAAATCTCAATCATATTGATAATATTCACATTTCAAAAAAGTGGTGATATTCTGTTGCCGGAAAACTCATGAGGCAAAACGCCTTTTAGCTGGCAGCTCCTAGGGAACAAAGCACCATGCGTCGGCGAATCAGCATTCTGGTATGGATAGTGCGTGGAGACGCAAGTACATTGTAGGTTAGTGCCACTAGGGCGTTTTGCCTCGCCAAAATGTTAGATGTTTCTTCAAAATGTGGAAATTTTCGGTTTTTCCGACCTTCCCATACACTATTTTGAAACTTTTTTCGCCTAACCTACATAATTTTAGATCTAGTTTTGTTACGGACATCTTAATGACGGTAAATATGAGAGAAACCACAAAAGGCGTTTTGCCTCGGGGGGGCGTTTTGGGGCCTCTTCCCCTATCATTTTATACAACATATAGCTGTGTCGGGAAGAAATTTCCGCTAAGAACAAAACACAATTGCTTGGCGACAGCGAACAGAACAATCAGAACGATATTCGTACGGTGTTCAACGTCCACCATGCGGTAGTGTCTTGTACAAACACCTTCCAATCTTATACAGGAGAAAGTTGATCCGAGAAGAATTTTCTTTAAAGTGTAAAACATAATCACTTGGAGACGGCAGAAAGTTGCCGTCGGTAGTAAAAGAACAATCACGCGTCGCACGCAAAAAAGGGTTCCTGAATTCGTGAACCAGCCAAAATACACCGTGATTTAATTCATGGATTCGGGAACACCAGTCACGTTTTCCAGAACGTTCCAGAAAACGTGATTGTGTTCCCGAATCCGTGACTGTTGTTCACGAAAAAATACACCGTGAACTTGTTAGTTCACGAATTCGTGAACGCTTTTTTTTGCGTGCGGAGAGAGACGCTGTGATAAATGTAACCGCATGGTGAAAATTCTATGACGTCATTATCAGTATCAGAGCTTTACTGCAGGTGTAAGCCAAACCCTAAAGTAGCATTTGTTTAAAGAAAATTCGCTCCTTTGAGAGAGAAACTCTCAGCTGGGTTGCCGAGATGGCCAAAGGCGACCGAATGTGCCGTCACGTCTGGCATACACAGTACAATTTTTTAACAGACGTGACGTTCACTCCGCCCGCCCGCTGGGGGTGGCAATGTTTACATTATTTGTTCGACTAATACAGACATAGAGGACTTTGGCGATTCCTACGGTCATCACTGATCCATTATATGTCATTTTGATAAATTCCCTTTCAAATCCTAATTTATATATATACCATTAATAGTAATTAAGCGATTGTCCGATTCGTACCAGCAAATTTTACTCGCTGTTGACAATGACCACTCGATGATCTACCACAAAAGAATAGACTACATCATTGCGTTAATGATAATTCTCATTTCAATGAAAAATTTGGAGTCTACAATAATACTTTCTCGCTCTATCGCTTATGTGAATTTTTGGCCCTGAAAAGGAGCGATTTTTGCATTTTTATGTTCCTTTCCAATCCCTAACTCCATATTAGCCAATCGATAGTCCGAACCATGCGAGAAAATATCACTATAGTGCTTCTGCTGCTGGTCGGTGATTTACCTTCTTTTACTTCTTCTAATGAATTAGGTCTGGAGTTAGCTTTTCACTTCCAACGTTCACGTTTCGGAAGCTCATATATCGTCATTACGGTGAGGGAGGGATTGTTAGTCCTACTTCCAAGACTGGCTACTGAAGACCAAGATCACCTCTGCATCTCCACGATTGTCTTAGGATAGGGTATTGTGTCAGCTGGTATCAGCTGACATTACATCCTCTACTGGGACATTGCCGCCTCGCAACTTAGTGTTCATTAAGCACTTCCACAGTAATTAACTGCGAGGTTTATGAGCCAACTTAGCTTTTGTTGCATTCGTATATCATGATGCTGATACTTCTACGCCCAGGGACGTTGAGAAAATTTCCAAACCGAAAATTTCCTAGAACGGACCAGGAACCCTGCCACCTTCAGCATGATCTTGCTTTGTAGCCGCGCATCTTACCGCATGAATTACCGGTAAACAGTAAAAAAATATTTGTAGCAAATGCGCCGATGACCACCTTGTAGACAATTTCACTTGCTGCTAACCGAATACTCGAAGATTTATCGCTAAACGGCAAAACTGTCGTTGGAACCATTCTATGTAAAATATCGAAGAAAATCACGGCATACAAAAACAAGGCACTATCGACACGTACGTAAACATCAATTTTCACTGTAAACAATTGACGTCATTGCTATCGCTGCTAGGGACGAAGTAAGCCAACGCTCTACGATTGAGTTTGGCTTTCTTTTGCACTCGTTTATTCTGCGATAGCAATCACGTCACTTTTGAACTGTTAATTTCTTTACGAGCCTACCTTGATTCTGTATACCGTAGAACAAAATGACACTTGCTCGCGAGATACCAAACTTTCTTGTACCCAAAAAGTAAAACCATTAGCACCGTCTCTTTACTAAACATCATGGAAGCACATCTCTATTATTCTTTTCCACATCATTATTAAGGCGAGGCTAATTGTTTTACTTTATGGATACAAGAAAGCAGCTATCTCGTCTACGGCATTTTGTACAAGATTTTGCGGAGACAGGTTCCATCGGTGTGCGGTAGTTGCTACAATTTGGCGTTTCGATAGCGTTGGTAGCGGTCCGACAGTCTTTTACCATTAAATTTTCGGTTAATCATCGAGAGGTCGGCCAGCAGCAACAGCACTCGACTGAATTTTTTTCGCATGATTCGAACTGTCGTTTGTTTTTGTTGCTGTTAGTGTTTGGGAAGGCGCATCATGGAAAGGTTTTGCCTTTCTCGTACACCAAGGTGTAACGAAAAGGCTATATATTCACTTCCAAGACGATTTTGTGAAGGAAGAAGGTCATGAGACCCATAGTGTTATATACCAATCGACCCGGCTCGACGAATTTAGATGATGAATGTCTGTGTGTATTAGAGTGGGGCGTCATGGTCATTTTTTCAAATCAATGGTATTTCGAAGCCATTCTGGGTCCTGAACAACTGTGCAGAATTTGGGACCGATTGGTTGCTTCCTCGCTTTCCGCATCGCGTTTGAAGTTTGTATGGAAATTAGTATGGGAGAACGTATATTTCTACATTTCTACTACTAGAGGTTTTAGTTCATCGTAAACCAAGTGGCACATTGCGTTAAAGTATAACCCAAAGGATGCCGAAAAACTTTGCTGAAGAAGGCACGTTGCTGGAACGTCCACGAAAAAAGTTATAACGTTTAGAGCATTGAGTGTTCAAACCATATGCAAAAAATCGTTTATTCTGCCAGCACTGCCGTACTACGTAGACCAATAATTTAATTGAGTGTTATTTCAAAATAATTGATCTTATAGGGCTTTGGAGCAAATGGGAGCTATCCGGAATCATTTCACAAAGAAAAAAATCCGACGAGAAGGAAGATGGGTTTTGCCCTTCGAGAACCATAGGTTGTCCGGTAGTGCTGGCAGAAACATTGATTTCTTGCATATGGTTTACACAATCAATTTTCGAAACGTAATAGCATTTTTTGTAGACCTTCCAGCTACGTACCTTCTTCGGCAAAGTCTTTCAGCATCTTCCAGACTAGATGCTAACGAGTCACGTGATTGATGATAAATTGAAGCCGCTAAGAGCAAAAATGTAAAAAAGTACGTTTTCCCATACTAATCTCCATGTAAATTTAAAACGCGATGCGGCATGCGAGGTTGCAACCAATGGAGCCCATATTTTGCACAGTTGATTGGGGTCCCAAAACGATTCAGAAAAACCTTGATCTCACTTGATCGGGCAAAGTTTGCGTTTTTCCATACAACTGCGCCCCACTCTAGTGTGTATGTATGTGCGTGTGTGTATGTGCGCAAAATGAAACTCACTCATCTTTTAGGCACTTATATTGATCCGATTTATTTGCATTTATTTATAAGTTGCATTCGACGGAGAATCCTGTCCCATTGTTTCCTATTGAAAATTGAACGGATCGGATTATGGGATCAAAAGTTATAGCCAAAATACGATTTATATACAAAAAAACACGCTAAGAAATTTTCACTCAATTATTTTTAGTATAACTAATGTACGAGAAAGGCACAGACACCGCTAGGTGGATCAATCAGGGTTTTTATTTTTCAGAACCACAAAATATTATAGAAGAGAAAGTTGAGCCAAGACAGATTGTCTTCAAAGTGCAAATCATAACCGCTTGACGACAAAAGAAGTTGACTTGCAATTTAGCGAATTAAATCGATTAGTGATCCGTAAAGGGCGTTATTGAAAATAAAGCCGTTCTTTTCAGGACCACCATTTGTACAAGAGAAAGTTGATTCGTGACTTATTTTCTTCATAATGCAAAACACAATCGCTTGGCGACGGCAGATAGTTAAATCGTAACGATGCCGTCGGCGGTCGGTAGCGAAATCACAAGTGCGCGTCTCAGGGAGACGCTGCTATAAATTTTCGATTGGCATGGAAGGCGTCCGTAGCATTTCAGCGGAAAATTATCGATTTGGCTGTCGTTGGTAAAAAGTGATCATTTTCGCAGGATTCTGACTTTCGCTTTATTGCTACTATATTGATTAAAAATGCGCATTATTCAAAATGGATCCGAGAAGGTATAAGTAACTTTGTTGAGTGGAAATTTTAGGTTGACGTAAAACAATCTTCTTCTAATATAAAAATGAATTGATCTGCGTTCGTATCCATATAAGATGAAAACCGCTGGATGATTTTTTTTTTCATTCCTTCAGCCAATATGATCGTTTTATAATATCCGACGGGCTTTTAAAATGTTTTCTCAAGTGAAAATCGCAAGTAAAGTAGCTTACTATGTAGAACAACGTCTGCCGGGTCAACATCTACCTATTTATCATTTAATATTCATGCTTGATGGCACTACATTCCTCAGTACACCAAACTGTTTTACATAATTTACGTCGGACGGTCGTGTCTTGTACATAACCCTTCTGATTTTTTTTACTGAAAGCACGTTTCAAATGACCTTGGTTTGTATGAAATCCGTGAATACATTGCACTCAAAACTTTCCTCAGCGCACGTGTGTTAAACACATTTTTGGCCTGGTGAGTTCATAAAGTACGATGACGATGTTGGAAAAAAAAAATACACGTTTTAAGCTTTTCAACCCAAAGCATAATCATTCTACGACCACGCACATGAAGGGAAGCTAACCGCTTGTAAACATATTTTTCAATTTGCTCTGTTGACATCTCACCGGTGGGTGCAAAGTTGCAATTCAATGTGGTACGACGGTGGAATAACCACAAAAGCTGCACAGCCATGGCAAATGTACATTTCCAAGAAAACTTATTTGTAAAAGTGCATTTAGCCGGAATGGAATGTGCAATCATTATATTTACCACAAAACTCGAAAGAGATGTAAGTTGTAGGAAGTTAGTAAAGGGTTGCGATGCTACAGAAGAAGTAATTCAAGAATTATTTTCTAGTGTTTTCTATCTTTTGATATTTAAACAACAAAAATCCAGATAAATAAACATAGCGCTGATGGCGCCTTGCTCGTATAAATGTATGGGCATAGTGTATCCACACATAATGCATATTCATGCAATGGAGGACATAGAAAAGCTTTCAATTAATAACTGTGAAAATGCTAATGGAGATGCTAAAGTTAAAAGCAGGACAAATTCCAGTTGAAAAATAAAACCTTTGACGAAGTAGATGTTTTTGTTTCAATTCGCCTAGAGGAAGTGGGAGAGTAAACAAACACATTATCTGTTTTGGATTTTAAAATCAAAAACGTATATACATTATTACGACTTTGAGCCATAATATCACTGACTTAGAGAAACTTGATACCAAGGATCATCCAACTAAAATACACAAAAAATCAAATGAGTTGGTTTCTAATTGCATACTTACAAAAAAAAAGTTTTAATAATGCAATAAAGCATATAGAATAAACTATTGTCCTGATACGGGCTGTAGAATGGAACGGAACGTGAGATGTAGAATGGAACGGTTCCCCAAAATCGGCGTGTGCAGTAGAACATTAAAAAATGATAATCCAAACAACCAAGAAGGACTGGGCAAAGATAATCGCTACTAAGATCATCTCCATTCGTTTGAAATTGGAAGCAAACAACGGCGCACTCCCGATACCAGAAAGACGCCGACCAAGCGAAATCATTTTCCAAAGCCAAAGTTTATGATCGATTCAATTTTTATCCAGCTCATTTCGGAGTGATGGAGGAGAAATCATTTTTTTTTTCAATTTTTCCATCAATATTTACACACGAAAAGTGTCATCTTATATGATGGTGGGGGTGGCGGCGCAACGGACGAGTAAGTGAAGAAGGCGCGGCTAAGATGGAAAAGTTTTAATCTCTAGTCTCACTGGAAAATTCTTTCTTTATTTAGCCTACAGCCCGGCTCAAGCAGTGAGGAATCAAAAAGAGATGAGTAGAAAAGTGGAAGGTAGGGGGAAAATTGAAAGTACGGCTAACTTAATTGGATTCCATTTTTGACATCCAACATTTGAAGATACGGATCACTCGGCCTTCGGCATCAAGACCTTCAGAAGACGGACGAATGGAGACGTTCCATCAACGGGGATGTGTTTGCTGACTGCTCTTCGAGTAGCAACGTGATGGTGAATCTGTGAAATTGCTGATAAAATGAAGGTCTGAGTTAAATGCTACATGACAGGTTGAAAACTTCTCGAGGAAATTGCAGAAGTTCTGCTGCGTAGTGGGTGTGGGCGGATGGTGGTGAATGCTGAATGATGGTCACTTGGGAGTTTTGCTGGCAGCAGAAATTTCTTTCCTAATAGTGCTTCTCGTTGTTTACCAAAGGCACATCGGTAAATATAGAGAGGAACTTTCGTTAGGAGCAATCTGAAAGAGGATTCCGGTGATAAGCTTAAGCGAAATGATGTCTAATAAAACTTATCGGTATCATCGAATAATTGATTGCCTGCTGATTGAAACTTATTGAATAAAATGTCCTCGGCGGAATCTGGAAAATTCAACAATACTCAGGCTGTACTATTGAACTTAAGAAGAATCTAAAACACCAATAGCGTTTGATAATTATTTTCAAAAATATAAACTTGCAAATGCAGTTGTTACCATAGTTAACATAGGACCCTTAAACATTTTTAGATTTCATCAACTGTGACAAACCACAAAGCCATCATCAATGAAAGACAACGTTTTTCAAGGCAAAACACAAATGAGCGACAGACACATTTGAAACCGCACCGTCTACCGCCATGGGAACCCAGACTGTCTTCCAAAGTTATACATAGCTTCGGAACCATTCAAACAACAACAAATAGCCATATCTAGACAGTGTGTCGGCATTTCTCAAATCATGCGACTGCTGTTCAGGGAAACCTAGTGTGAACTAACATGGGGATAGAGAGCAGAAAAAGTTGACAAAGTCACACAACGCTTCGGTTGGACGAATTGACTGTTAGCTGACCACATAGACTAGCCAAGCGCTATACGTATTCAGTAAATACTATATTCAACGAATTACCTCATCTCAATCGCATACTAGACTAGAAACTTTTTATTTAGGGATTTAATGTTTTGTAGTACACGCTTTGCATGATGCATGTTATTCTTATTTAAATGACGTTAAACATTAATTAAACACACTTATTTTTTGCGTCGGTCCACTACTGGGAAAACCGCTTGATTTAAATAAAAATTCGAAAAATGTTGCCACTTTGTCTACAAAACCGATGTTAAAATGCTTGTTGCATACTCTTGAGGTTTTGATAAGTTAATGATTATGATGCACGGGGTAGGGTCTCTCATTAGCTAATCCGGAGATAGCGAGTTTGATTATCTAGGATGTTTTCGAGTGGTTCCCTGGATACAGTGTATCCAATCTACTGTACTTGCCACGCAAGATACATATTCATCCAACTGACGAGCGTAGAAATTTCAGTTAATAACTATTAAAATGTCAATAGAACACTCAGATAAAGAGCAGACCAAGTGCCAGTTGGGATATAGAGCAAGAATATTTTCGCAAAGTGATGCTCATAGGCCATAGTATGCTATTTATGGGCTATTGCTCCAGACATTCAATAATGTTTTGAAGTGTATACCTTAAAATCTACACGTGTAACTAGAAAGGTCTACAAAATGGTGAGTCATCCGGGAACAACATAGCTCAGTTGTAATACTCAACCCGAGCATAGCTTGAGAGTAAATCGATAATTAACTTTGTTGTTGTAAAATCGTGTAATTTTGATAACTCAGGTTGACATCCTTTTGGTCGTTTTAACGTTTTAACGGCTGTGAGGCGGCTCTGTCCCAGTGTGGGGATGTAATGCCAACAAGAAGAAGAAGAAGACCGTCTACGGTGCCAATGGGAGAAAAAATGTATGGGAAAAAAATGTCATCGAATTTCAAAAAACGACATTGCGTACAAGTTTCATTACCCCAAAATATGACCCCATGCAAAATTTGAGCTCAATCGGACATGATTTAGGTGTGCCTAAAATTCATCAAAGTTTTGAAATTTTTACCCATGAAAATTTTTCCAAAAGAAAAGTCGAAAATCGAATTTTTGTTTTTGATGCCAAATGACTTAAAAATGCATGAAACGTCGAGATCTGATGTTACTTAAAACAATTTTTTGCCTTTCTCGTATACAAAGTATTCGTAAAGGCTATATGTTCGCTCCAAAACGAACTTTTGATAGGAGGCCCGGAGACTCATAGCGTTATATACCGATCAACTCAGCTCAACGAATTGAAGTGATGTCTGTGTGTATGTGTGTGTGTATGTGTGTGTGTGTGTGTGCGCAAAACTACTAAAAAAATGTCACTCATTTTTCAGGCACTTATCATTAACCGATTTGCTCGCAACAAATTGCATTCGACGCGGAATCTTGTCCCATTGTTTCGTATTGAAAATTGGTCGAATCGGACTATGGGCTTCGGAGTTATGGCCAAAATATATTTTTCACAACAAAATTCTCACTCACTTTTTAGACACTTACTCTTAGCTGATTTACTCGCAACAAGTTTCATTCAACGCAGAATCTTGTCCCATTGTTTCGTATTGAAAATTGGACAGATCGGACTGTGGGTTTCGAAGCTATGGCCAAAATCCACTTTTTCACATGATAAACACGTACAAAATTCTCACTCATTTTTCAGGCACTTATCCTTAACCGATTTGCTCGCAACAAGTTTCGTTCGACGCGAAATTCTGTCCCATTGTTTCGTATTGAAAATTGGTCGAATCGAACTATGGGATTCGAAGTAATGGCCAAAATACATTTGTTGACAAGAAAAATTCTCACTCATTTTTTAGGCACTTACTTTTAGCCGATTTGCCTGCAACAAGTTGCATTCGACGCAGAATCTTGTTCCATTGTTTCGTATCGAAAATTAAACAGATCGGTATTAAACAGATATGGCCAAAGTTTATTTTTTTGCCTTTTTGCCTTTCTCGTATACTAAGTATACGGTAAAGGCTATATGATCGCTCCAAAAACAAACTTTTTATAGAAGGCCCGGAGACCCATAGTGTTATATACCAATCGACTCAGTTCGACGAATTGAGGTAGACCTGTGCGCCGCCGCGCCACGCCGCCGCCGCCGCCGACACTTATTGACGTACGCCGACGCCGGTCAAGGTGTCGGCGGCGCGCCATACGCCGGTTGGCTCCACGCCGCCGAATTTCGTATTTCACGCCGATGTTTGGCCAATACAGAAGTTACATTATGCAGTGCGTTTACATCTGCCGAACCAAGGCAACCTATCAAGCATTAATTAAATAGCTATTATACCTTTAGCAGATTTGTTTAACTTTATTCCTGTCACTTTAACACGCTTTGGCGTGTTAAATGTTAGGTCATCCAAAAACTTTTTGGCTACAGATCTACAAATCAATGGGCGTGGCGATTAACTTCTAATCTCATGTTACATATAGAATGTGGAATAACCTCAAATTCATGTGGAATAACCTCATTCTGGTCGCATTGGGTAGTTCATCATCTTTTTAATGGTTGGAATGTTACATATCTCAACTGGTCCAGTGCTTACACACTTTATTATATATTAGTTTTTATTCAAATTCCACACAGCCGTTAGCCCAGCAAAATAAAAACTGATATCCCGGCAAAAATAACGTTTGTTAGCTGGTTTTCGGCAAATAATTTGATGATTTTCAGCAATTTTGACAGAAATCTTGGCAAAAAACACGTTTGTTGGAGCTCGGCTGTGCGAATCTCGGTAAAAGTTTAACAAATTGCTGAGATCTCTGAAAAAAATACAGCTACAAATCAACACCATAATGAATGTTGGATTTGGATTCCCAGTCTGGTATGATTTTTTTAGCTTCCCTGGACATGGAGTATCATTGTGTTAGACTCATGATATGCGAATACAAAACTGATCTTTTGGCTTCTGGAGCTGGAGCATGATTGGGCACGTGACCCAACAAATTGAACATTTCATTCACCTTCCTTGTAATTGCTAGAATTGTTTTAAAAAAATGGTTTCGATTTATTTCGATAAACAATTTCTTGATTTTCTTGAAATAATTTCCATGAAGTCCTGGAGGAAGTTCTGAAGGAATATATGGAGAAAATCCTTAAAGCCTTGAAGAATTTCTGAATTTATCTCCGTTGTAATTTCTGGAGGATTTTCTAAAGGAATCTCTGAAGAAAGTCATGAAGGAATTCTACGAGGAATGTCCAAAGAAATTGTTTAAGAAATTTAAGTATGTCAGTAATTCCTTTAGGAGGTCCTTTGGAAATTGCTCTAGGAATTCGTACGGGGATAGCTATCTTAAAATTCGTCCTACAGTTTTGGAAGGAAATGGTGTTGAAAATTCCGAAAGAATTACTAGATTAATGTCCGAGGGAATGGAATGTCTTATGAAATACCTGGAAAAATTCCAGTGGAATTGTTAAAATAATTTCCGAAGGAATTTTGTAGAAATTTTTAAAAGTATGTATGTATGTCTATGGTTATCCATCCAGGCCTGGTAGCGGGTCACTTTTTAGTGACTTGGTCACTTTTTTCGGGCTAGTCACTAAAAAGTCTCTTTTTTCGATTTTAAGTCACTAAAGTCACTTTTTCTCGCCAAAATGTCACTGTTTTCAATTATTTTGTAACTATTGACTAAGATTTTTTATAAAGTTTTATGTATCCATCGGATGATGCTTTGTTCATGCCGAAATGAAATTACGGATCTTGGAAAAATTATCGCTCGGAAACTTCGCGAGCCATTTAACTCGCTGCTCTTATTGGCATTTCGCCATTTAATTGAAAGTGTTTTACGTCACAATTTATAAATTGGTATACAGTCATGCAAGCAAAATACCTGTCGATTTCAAGTTTTCTTCAAACTCAATACAGTAGAGGAAGGTGGGGAGACAAATGATCGTTATGTGGCGAGTTATTTTTTTGATAGACAACCTTATTAACTCCATTATTTACTGTGTTTTGTTCCTCCTAAAGTTGTTTTATTAGCACGCAAATTTGAACAACTTCTCCCGATAATGACCAAATGCTATCATTTTTTCACAGCAAAAATCCATAAATATGCTTAATGAAGAGATAAAAATGCCAACACTCCACCACAATTTCAGGATTTTTGGATTTTGAGTTGTTGCCTCAATTTGAGGAGACTTGATCCCTCATTAGTCATCCATATATAATATAATATAAAAATTTTGTCTAAAAAATTCGAGAAAATATAATTTGTTCTCAATTTTTATGTAATTGGACAGATGTAATTAAGGGTTTTGCTGTAAAAAATATTTATTGAGTAGATATCATAGAAAGGAGATCAAGTCTCCCCAATTTCGAAGATTGCATGCGCTGTCGAATTCCATAGTGAAAATCGTTCATGAATACCATCCCATCCCAATACAATCCCAGTCTCGTTGTACATGAATCTTTATATTTTTTTTTGTTTCGTTGTCTACCAAAACGATCCGTACTTTTGTTCCTGTCGCACTAAAAATTACAAAAACTTCCGTGGCACCAGTGACAAATCGTATATTTCTCTGCATCTTTCTAAAGTAGGTGTTCAGCTAATCCAATTATCGTAATTTTCACTCATTCTCAAGAGAATGCAGAGAAATCATTTTCGGGAAAGAAAAACAGGTGTTATGAATGATAACCATATTTCGCTCACTTCCAATGGAGTAAAACTGATTTACTTGCAAGACTGCTCATAGTTTTGAGTAGTCCTGCTTTTGACTGATATTGAGTAAAATTTTCGTGGGGTTAAAATTGAGGGCAATACAATTTTATCTAGCCACTGAGTAGACAAAAGTTAGCGTGTACGATTTTCGTTTCTCTTCTGAGTTTGTTCTAAGAGAAAAGAGTGGTAAGTGAAACATGTTTTTCGCCACAAATTATTCTCATTCGACCCAAAAACGCTTGATTTCGTCCCATTTAACTTGCAACTGGAATTGGCAGTCTCTATTTGATCACTTTTTCTGCAACTGAAAGTCACTATTTGGTCCCTTTTTTCGTCAGCTTTGGTCACTAAAGTCACTATTTTGAGTGGCTTCGGTCGCTACCAGCCCTGCATCACCCTGGCTTGAATCTTGCTCTGCATGCGGCTCCACCCAATAGTACAATCGAATTTAATTACCATTCTGCTTTCAATGCACTTCTGTGTGAAGGGCAAACAACGGAGGTGGCGGACCCGTGACCAGAGACACTTACATGAATCCCGCGGGATAGAGAGAATCTACTTTCAGCAATGTAATCCAACAGACTAATAAATAGATCCGCAATCCTTATTGAGTTTTCCGAGGGATGGCTTCTTTGAAGAAGAGCACGTCGAGTCCATTACAACTGTGGGGAAGTGTACCCATCTACATGAGTAGAAATTATTAAAAGTAGTACTAAACAAAAATCTGAAGGAATTCTTTATGGAATGGTCAGTGTGAATCTTATATGAATTTTTGAAGCAATTTCCAACAGAATTCCTTAAGGTCCCAAAAAGTTCCGAAGCAATTCCTATGGGGAATTTAAAAGAAAAGCCTGGTTTCATTTGTGAAACTGAGTTTTTGAAGAAATTCTTGATCGGATTGCTGACGGAGTTTTAGAAGGTATTTTAGGATGAGTTTCCTGATGACTTACCGAATTAATTCCTGAATATTTTTCCTATGGAATTACTTAAGGTATTTATAAAAAAAAATCTGTAGAAATTTTCGAAGGAACTTGTGCAAGAAATTCCCAAAGAATTCTTGAGAATATCCGAATATCTGCAATCTCGATATTTTGGGAGTTTTTCTTGGCATGCAGTCTTGATTCTAAAGCCAAAACTGAGTTTGTTCTACTACTGTCCGGACTTTCGAAGAAATTCCTGGAGAACTATAGGAATTTCTGTGTACATACCAATAGCTATTTGTTCAGTAAATCCATTAAACATTTCTTCGTAAATTACTTTCAGAATTCTTTCGGATATTCCTTCAGAAATTCATTTATTTTTTTATTCTTTATTATAGAGTTGATGTGATACTTTCGTGATACTTATATGACTGAAAGAGCCGATAATAGTCAAACAAAATTTATTATAGAGGTTTTCAGCCCTGATTCACCTCTTTGAAATTCATTTGAAAATTCTGTTAGAAAATCTTTTAAGGTTCTCTTTCGGTTATTCCTTCAAGAATTGAGTCGGAAATTCCTCCAGGAGGTATTTAGGAAATTCCTTCAATAAACTATACAAAATTCATACAAGAATAATTCCAGAAAGAATTCTTATTTGGAGGAATTTATAAAGGAATTTTCGAAGAAATTTCCAAAGATATTTGAGCGTTAAACTTATTTTCAATTAAAAAAACACTTAAACAAAGGTTCAAAAAAATTAAAGGAATTTACAAACGAAATTTTAGAAGATTTCCCAAAAGAATGTCTGAAGGTATTCTCGAAAGAATTCTTAAAGGAATTTTAAAAGAAATTTTCGAAGTGCTACAGGAATTTCTGGAATTTCTGCTAAAGGAATTTCCGGAGGAATGTTCGAAGGAATTCCTATAGGAAATTCAGAAAGAATTCCTGGAAAAAGTTCTAAATAAATTCCAGAGGAAAATTTCGAAAGAATACCAAAAATATCTTCTTAGAGTTTCCGAAGAAATTTTTAAGGAATTACTGGAAGAATTTCTATTAGAAATCCCTAAAAGAAATTCTTGAAGGAATTAAAAAAAACTAAATCGAATTCCGAAGGCGTTCTCCTAAAGGGATTTCCGGATGTATTCCTCAAACAGTGTCCGTAGGTATTCCGATGGAAATTCATGAAGGAGTTTCCATGGGTATTTTCTAAAGAATTTCTAAAGGAATTTCCGAAGAAAATAATCCCAAAAGACTCCGTAAAGGAATTTCCGAAGCAATCAAGTAATTTCCAAGGAATTTCCTGAAGGAACTTTTGAAGAAATTTTGGAAAGAATTTCCGAAGCAATAGTCAAATAAATTTTCAAGGGAGTTCTTGGAGTAAGTTCTGAAGGAATTCATAGGGAAATTATAAATTAGTTCACCGAATTCCTTTTTCGAATTTTCTGAGGAATATCTTGAGGAATTTCCAAACGAATTTCTGGATTTATATCTGAAGTACTTTCCACTGAATTTATGTGCTGTGATGCGGCAATATCCTAATGGAAGATGTTATGTAAACTTTTGCTGTGGAGATACAAGCTATAGCTATTAGCATGTTTACCCTATCAGTCTATCTGTAGCTAGCAATTGTACAAAAACCTAAAATACAATAAAAGCATGATAGGCCTTATAGCGTGATTTTTTTTCTCATCTTAAAATCATTCACGCCGATTCACGCCGCCGCCGCCGCCGCCGCCGCCGAACATTGCTTACGGCGTGACGCCGCCGACGCCGCCGCCGCCGGTGTAAAAATGGCCTTACGCCGCCGCCGTTCACAAATACTTCGGCGCACAGGTCTAAATTGAGGTGATGTCTGTGTGTGTGTGTGTGCGCACAAAACGACGCAAAAAATGTCACTCATTTTTTAGGCACTTATCCTCAACCGATTTGCTCGCAACACATTGAATTACGCAGAATCCTTTCCTATTGTTTCTTATTGAAAATTGGCCAGGTCGTACTATGGAATTGGAAGTTATGGCCAAAATACAAATTTATTCGTAAAAATCACGTAAAAAATGTCACTCATTTTTCTGGCACTTATCCTCAACCGATTTGCTCGCAACAAATTGCATTCGACGCAGAATCCTTTCCCATTGTTTCCTATTGAAAATTGGCCAGGTCGAACTATGGAATTGGAAGTTATGGCCAAAATACAAATTTATTCGTAAAAATCACGTAAAAAATGTCACTCATTTTTCGGGCACTTATCCTCAACCGATTTGCTCGCAACAAATTGCATTCCACGCAGAATCCTTTCCCATTATTTCCTATTGAAAATTGGCCAGGTCGGACTATGGGATTGGAAGTTATGGCCAAAATACAAATTTATACGTAAAAATCACGTAAAAAATGTCACTCATTTTTCGGGCACTTATCCTCAACCGATTTGCTCACAACAAATTACATTCATACCTAGTCCGTCCTGAAATTACGCAATCTAACCTTGAGTCGCCACGAGTATCTTGGTCTATACCCTTTCCCCTTACTAACTGTTGATAATAAGATGATATCGATTGTAAATATCATAAAGTCTCGGCTCCGTTAAGTGTTATACACGCCTGAGCCTGTCAAATAAACGCAATAGATAAAAAAAAAAAACAAATTACATTCGACGCAGAATCCTTTCCCTTTGTTTCCTATTGAAAATTGACCAGGTCGGACTATGGGATCGGAAGTTATGGCCAAACCACCCTTTTTTAATAGAAAAATCAGAAAAGAAAAATGTCACCTATTTTTCGAACACCTAACCTTGATCGATTTACACGCACCAATTTGCATTCGACGCAGATTCCTGTCCCATTGTTCGAATCGAACAATCCCATCGAAATATGGGATCGGAAGTTATGGCCGAAACACCATTTTTGCCTTTTGTTTACAAAGTGTACAACAAGGCTATATGTTCGCTCCAAAACCAAACTTTTACAGAAGACCTGGAGTCCCATAGTGTTATATACCAATCGACTCAGTTCGATGAACTGAGATGATGTCTCTGTGTGTGTATGTATGTGTGTGCGCGCACCAAAAGTGCGAAAAGTTTAGCTCACTTTTTTGGTACTTATCCTCAACCGATTTACTTGCAACAAATTCCATTCGACGCGGGATCCTGTCGTTTTGTTGAAATTGAAAATTTGAAAGATCGGACTATGGGCACAAAAATTATGGCCAAAATACTTTATGTTATAAAAAAGCGCGTAAAAAAGTCTAGCTCATTTTTAATGCACTTACCCTCAATCGATTTACTCACAACAAATTGCATTGGACGCGGAATCCTATTCTATTATTTTCTATAGAAAATTGGCCAGCTTGGACTATTACCTTAGAAAATATGGCCAAAATACTTTTTGCCTTTCTTGTGCTACAAATTTGTACCGAAATGCTATAATTTCTCTCCGAAAACGAACTATCGGATGCTTCCACACTGATACACTTCCCTCCCTCTTCATACGGGAGTTTGGCAGACGGACGGTCATGAGATTTATATCTTAACAAATATTGCCCTCCGCTCGCTTGATGGGAATGACATTTTCGTTTTCTTTTTGTGTAGTCAGAGCTTCAGTTTAACAAACATCCAAATGTAATATCCTTAAAATATATAACTGGGTAAAATAAAACAGGGGTATATACATCAAAAAGATTGGAAAAGGAAAAAAAAATGTCGAAATTCTTATTAGCATATTGTAGATCAAGTTGAAAACCGAACCGAGATCTCGCGTTTTCAACTGGATCCACAATATCTTTGCTTTAAATAATCCGATTTTCAAGTTTTTCTGGCCTAGAAGTTTTTCTTTTTTACCCTTAGCTACTAGCTCATCTACTTTCAAGCAAACACATTTTACGAAGGTCGAGAAAGGCTCCATCATCGCTAGGTGGATTAATCTGGGTTTTGAAAAAAAAACGAAAATCGAACGTTTTTGGGATTTTTTACAAATGATGATTTTTTTTTCATCGAATTTTAACACCAGACGATACGCAAACGTTTCCTTGACAAAAATATTCCTCAATGCAAAATTTGAGTTAAATCGCACATGATTTAGGGGTGCTCAAAATTTTATTTTATTTTTTCTCGCAGGGGGGAAATATTTTTTTTATGCCGAAGGACTTGTTCTTCGGTTTACACTTCTTGCATTTTCGTGGGTAAAAATTTCAAAACTTTGACGAATTTTAGGCACCCCTGAATCATGTCCGATTGAGCTTAAATTTTGCATAGGGGATATTTTTGGCAACGAAAACGTTTGCGGTCCGGTGTTAAAATTCGATGAAAAAAGTCTCAAAAATGTTCTAAGATGAGATCTGGAGGAGCTTTTGCAGAAATTCCTGGAGGAGCTTCCAGAGGAGTTCCTGGAGGAGCTTCCGGAGGAACTTCCGAAAGAATATCAGGAATGTCCAGAGGAATTTCTTGATGAACTTCTCGACAAGCTCATTCAAGAACATCCGAAGAAACTCCGGAGAATTTTTGTCGCTTGAAATCAGTTTTAGGAACTTTTTTCAAATAGGCTTAATTATATTTGACCTTGAAATTTAAAACATCTCATACTCTCTTTATTCTGCATATTTTATTCAACTTACGTTACGTTGATCGCAATCTATTCTTTCTGTTCTGTACGTTAATTGACTAAAATAGTTTAAATTAAGAGCACAATCACCATTCCAAATATCAAGGTCAAAATCAATTGGGCCCATTTGAAAAAAGTTCCTAGAGTTCACGCCGATCCACGCCGCCACCCTGATCACCCAACAGCGTGACGCCGGAAAATGATCTATCACGCCGCTGGTAAATTTTCAATCGGCGTACAGGACTTATACTAATGTTTTATGTTTTATGTTTTATGTTTTATGTTTTATGTTTTATGTTTTATGTTTTATGTTTTATGTTTTATGTTTTATGTTTTATGTTTTATGTTTTATGTTTTATGTTTTATGTTTTATGTTTTATGTTTTATGTTTTATGTTTTATGTTTTATGTTTTATGTTTTATGTTTTATGTTTTATGTTTTATGTTTTATGTTTTATGTTTTATGTTTTATGTTTCATGTTTTATGTTTTATGTTTTATGTTTTATGTTTTATGTTTTATGTTTTATGTTTTATGTTTTATGTTTTATGTTTTATGTTTTAGGCATGAAATGAAATACGCATTGCGGAAAAGTCATTTTGAATGTACAACAATGAAGAATCGAAAAACTTTAGAAAAAAGCAAGTTTTGATTGTTTTGTCCGTGAAAATCATCTCATAGAAGAACATTCAACTCAATTATAATTTATGAATAATTATTCTTTTCTGTATGGAAAATTTTCGAAAGGGTTAAGGTTCCCCCCAAACACACGTGACGCGACAATACACTAAGTTTTTTTTACGTCGACGTGAAAAAACGGCGTTGAAAACCTATTCCGGGACTATAGAAAATTTTACATGTTGGTGTCTACACTGTCTAAAATCGTGGCCAATTGATAAATTTCTTCTTTCGTTTCATCACTTTTACGCCTTACTCACTTTTAGCAATTACAAAAATTAAGCAATTACAAAAATGTTATGGGGTGCTACGGGGTTACAACCTAGGACATTAACAAAAATGGCGGTGGGATGCGGTCACTTTACCCATACCACCACATCGACTGCATGTAGGTATTAGGTTGTTTAGCCTAGCATAGCATACTTACGCATAGTTCGTATATTGGACACTAGTGATACTCATGTTTTTCTTTTGAAGGATTTCAATTCAGATTGCTATCAGAAATCAAGGTGGCTGTGGTCCTTGATTTCAATCTAGGATAAAAATCACAAAAGCGTGAGTATTACTACTCCTTTCCACGCCCACCTTCACCGTAACTTGTGAGGGGAAGGAATTGTTGGTGTAGTACTTACTTAACGAGAGGCCCCCGACTCAGCGACACCCTCATAAGTACTACGGAGTTGTATATTGGGGAAGGAATTCGTTGGGTCAGGATTTGCCTGTAGCTGACAATGTAGCCGTGGTAGATCTTACACCGTAACACACCACGCAAAGGTGTCTACCCAGTGTTACGGGGGCGTCGACTGCATGTAGGTATTAGGTTGTTTGTTCAATAAAACTACTATTTTTTCTATTTGTAATGGCACGACAATTTCTGTTCGTTAGAAACGTTTACATTCTCTGTCGCGAGGATGAGTGAGAATTAAGATTCATGGTATGAATAATGGACAGAGCTTCTACTTATTTGTTCGCTAGGTGTTGTTCCTAAGTCACAGTACGCTAGTATGGATTGTGATACGGCACATGGTCTTTGTGATATGAAACCAGGAATGTGTTCCGATCTATGATCAAACTGATTCAAGAATTTCCTGAAGTAAAGCCTTGAGAGTACCCGGTTGAATAGAGATTGGTACAAGCTTGAGCAGTTAAAAAACGACCCCACCACAGGAAGAAGAAACAGTGGGAAGTACAAGTGATTACTGAGGAGCAGGAAAGAATGGAGCAGAACGATATGCGGAGGTTTTATTAGATTTATTGGAATGCGGAAAAAGACAGCACACTCTCCCGTCATGTACAAGGTGCCAAGCTGTCAGATGGAAGCGACACTTCGAGACTTCGTTGAACGGTGGATGTGACGAAGCATCAGTGAAAAAAATAAACATTAGCGGCGATGGACAAGCTGTGGAGCCGCGTATATTAGATAAAGTTAGAAAAAGTAATTAAAGAGCTGAAAAACTGTAAGGCTGCGGTGAAGGATCAGCTTTCGATTGAACTTCTCAAACATGGCCGTGAACAGTTTTATGGAGTTCTGTATCATATTAGGACAGTCGAGAAATTGCATGGTAGAGTAATTCGTCGGCGAATACCAGACAGGTTTTCGTGAGGGCCGATCAACGACAGATCAAATGTTTACCCTGAGACAAAACTTGATAATTTTTTTTGTTTATTTATTTCAAAGCAGCGTAGAATTTAGTGAAATGATATTATTTATGGCAAATTATGCTAGAACATGGCTTTCCATCGAGACTGATACGGCTGGTATGTGTTAGTTGGGCGGATCGACACCGTTTGTAACTGTCTGCAGTCTGTTAGAAGTTTGCGTACGTTCCGTTGCGCTAAGGAGCTTTACAAACGTTTTCAATAAAATTTTATATGAGTCTCCATGTCTGTTTTCAGTGTTTTTACAGTGTTATATACCAATTGACCAAATGTCTGTCTGTCCGTGTGCATGTGGCATAAGGCAACTTTTCATAAAGTAATCCTTAACAGATTTTCTTGCAACAAGTGTTATTCGACAGGGGGTAAAGCCTAGTTAATCACTATTGTATTTGATGGAGCCATTTAAGGTTAGTACCATTTTATCACACCAAATGTCTTTGGATCTTGGCTGTTGATAGCTGGATTTTGCTGAAAATTTGACTACTATTTAAATATGTTTTAAATTTTATCATATTTATTCACAACGTAAAACAAATATTGCAGTGAAACTACATGGGAAATTTATGGCAAAAGTTCTAGATATACTCAACTTATGTTTTAAATAAAATATATCTGAAAAGTGGTCAAACTTTCCGCAAAATCGAACCACTGAGTTAAATCTGCAAACTTATTCAATTTGTACAGAAAACAACACAGCCAGAAACAGTATTTAAATTTACGTTTATTTTAATGCACATATTTGGATCATGAAAATAAACGAACAAGCTGTAATTTCAAATCTAAATCAATCCGAAATTACACGATCGTGTAAAAATAAAGCAAATTTAATTGAATTTTGAATCAATATCAATTAAAATTTACATGAAGTTTGCAATTACATCAAAAATATTTTTACGTAAGATACTGTTTTACATGCTGTTTATTTTTTTCTGTGAGCTGCAGGGTCTATTTCTCTACCTATATGCCTATGTATAGGCGTAGCAGCATTCGTGTTTTATTTTCTTTCAAGGAAAATTTAATCTCTCTTACCGTTAAAATGCGATCTAATTCCAGAAATAATAAGATCTCTTGAATTGTTTTTCGACGTTTATCACGTATGTACTTTATAAACGTCACATCACTTCCTTTAACGGTCTATAAAAATGTGTTTAGCTCAACTTGAACTTGAGAACCTTAAAGAACTGGTAAAACTTGAACCAAATTATTTTCATTTCATATGTGACAACACTCAATTTAGACTCAAATACGATATACATTGTTATTTGGAAAGACCCATTAATTACGTAACGCAAAAATTGAGTTTTTTCAACCCTCCCTCCCCCTATGTCACACTTTTTGTATGAAACATCTGAAATTTTTGTATGGATCGTCACACTTCGCTCTACCCCCTCCCCCTCTAAGCGTTACGTAATTTGCATAATTTCATAATAATCAGCTTGATTGAAGGCTTACCTACTGATAGATTATTGTTCACTAAGGAAAGATGCCATAATTCATTAAAGCCATTTTTAACTCGTCAGTTGCTGTATGTAAACACTTTATGTATGAATCACTTGTAAATTTTATATGGATCGTCACACTTCTCGCCACTCCTATCCAAATTTTCTAGTGTTATTTGATTTATCAATCATATATCACCATTTTACATTTTCAAAGTACACAGAAGTAGAAATGCCGCAGTGTTCTGGAGATATGAACAAAAGAGGTAGCTATCGTAAGCCAGCCCATCACTTTAACGTTTCTATCATGGCGACTGTGTGATGTGATTTTACTACAGCTCCGACCCTTGCCATGTGTTAACTGTTATCATGAGCTGGGCAGAAAACGGATTGAGAGTTTATGCGTTTTCTGATCGTTATGGAAGACTATTATTTAATTTAGAACAATAAATCCCTTTTGGCCGTAGGTCTTTATCGCAACGGTTTTATTGTACCGAAACGAATCAACCATGTTTTACGAAAGACGCATAAACCTTCCATCGATTTTCTTCCCATTTCGTCGTTACATCACATAACACATAACAACTTTTACCCCTTTGTTGTGAAGACACATCAGAAAGTGTCTGCAGCACGCAAAAGTAATGATTTATGCCATCACCAAGTTCTTTCTCCCTTATAAATATAGCCCTTAATCGTGATTCATGCGGTGGAGCTGTGTTCCTTTCCCGGGTGGTGCCGCTTTCTTACTGCAGTCGCTGGACTGGCTTTTCCACACAATATGTACGAAGCTAACTACTGCTACTGCAATTCCCATTATCAGACGTCAGTTTTATGACCTCTCCGCCACGCTACCGGGATGGAGCCCCCTACTAAGTTGTTTGCCTGTTTGCCTGCTCGCCAAATGTACACACTGCCGTGCCGGTCGTCCTCGGTTGAATGTCTTGATGGTCTTAATGTGAACCCCGAATGGATATGTTGTCGCGCTTTTCCCCGTATGACCGACCGACCGGTACAGGGATTGGGGCTCAATACACAACGGTCTGTTTGTTTACCCGACTGCTAAATTCAGGGTTTAATGTTTCAGGGGAATTCAATTTGCTACGGAATGTTTGGATTTGTTTTCACGTGAAATGTTATTTTTTTACATAATACAGTAGCGGCAAATATTAAGAATATATACATTGGCCGATTTCCAGTATTTTTCTGATTGAACATCGTTCGTGGAAGCCGTTGCTTGCAAACAACATCACAAGTTTGAACAGAATAAAAGATAAACAGTTTACATTATTTCTGTTGACGTTGGCTTACTGGAGGCGTCTTCCTAGAACGCTTTTCCATTCCTGGTATTTTTATAGTTATTAGGCAGAATTGTAATGAAACCGCTCGGAACTAATATTGAATTAATGTTAGAAGCTTATTGGTGCTTGTACCAGGTGAATAAATTGGATCTTGAAGGCCTACTCAAGACGCAGAATTATTGTTGTTATACGACGATCATGATGTTATGAATTCAGTTGAATCAACAGCATTTGATATTTTTATACTACTCTCGATTTCTTTTAACATACTTCTTTAAGAAGGAATGGCGTAGAATTTCCAATCCGGAGATTGCGAATTCGATTCTCGATCTGGTATAGGATGTTTTCGTGTGGGAAACATTCTCGACACCCTGGGTATAGTGTATCCATTGTACTTGCCAATCAAGATACACACTCATGCAATGGTGGGCATAGAAAAGCTTTCAATTCATAACTGAGGAAATGCTAATATGTACTGGAATACTAAGTCGAAAAACAGGCCAAGTTCCAGTGGTTATGTAGAGCCATAGTAAAATAAGATATATCCTGTTGGAAAAGAAGAAACGTGTTGGAAGAAGGCTTCAGACAGATAGAAGATAGAAAAAAATAAAAATAAATTAAAGACGAATAATAATGAAGGAAAAAAAGATGAAGGTAAATATGTACTTTTGTGAGACTCAAAAGCGTGCCCAAACATTTCAAAAAGCTAAGAAAGAAAATGAAACAATAAAGAAAGGTAGGTGAAATGAAGGAAGATCCTATAAAATATGCACTCAAGAATTGATTTCATTCGGCCATATCGCTTAACACTAAGTAGGAAAAAAATCCAAAACCGGTACAGCTACCATATTCAAAAATCGATCAACGTGGGCACATCGAATTGAATCTATGTATTGATCTGTCTTTTAATCAATCTACCTACCTATGTATGTGAATTCCATGCTATTACAAGCTTCAACATTAGTCATTTTATTTTAAATTTGTTTGTTATATGAACCGCAATGTTGTAGACTGTTGGTACAAGGAGCTGCTGAAAAAATCGCATATTACATTCTGTTTCTAAATACCAAATAAAGTCGAATCTGATCTACAACCCTGTGCCACCTCTCGTGAATGGTGTACCCATAATGATGAAAGGCATAAGACAGTGAACGCCAGTTTATACCAAGACAAAGAAGCAAATGACTTTGCATTTCGCCCAAGTGCGACGGTATCGTACGGCTGCTATCCTCCCTCGCTCGCCAGACCAAGTTCAAAGTACTATATCACTCAACTTTAGTGTTTTATTGCCGCTTTTAATGCACCAAATTAGAATATAAAATTTAATTTCTTACTATGCTAACCGCGGCACACCGTGGCACCATACCGGGACGTCAATCGTTGGCTCAACACACCGTCCTAGCAAGAAATAAAGAACTTTGCCCAAGATTGAACGCAAAAATTCCAACCTGTTCTGCTTGTTAAGAAGCCATTGTTGTATATCCAAACGATAATTATGCATTTCCAGATGAATAATAAATTCATCCGTCAACTGCCACGCCGGCCGGCGCTATGGTGGCGTTCTGGAAAGTAAACACTGGCTCTTTAGCGGAAGGCCATTGGAACCCGGATGAAATATGGAGCCCCTGCTCTGTCGAACAAGTTTGTGGTTCAGTTTCGTGACATTGCCGGTGTACAGCGCGAGCAATTAGTTCAGGCGGGAAATGGAAAAGAAGGGAAAACACGATTTTGTCGTGCAGATTCGGAACGATACAATAAACGATATTCTGTGGAACGAAAAACAATTACCTGCTCGTTCTGGAAAGTAATGATGTTGTTGGGTGTTGCAGGAGTACATTTTGTTACATTTCTTCAAACATCGTTAATTTGCATGCAGGGTTGCCTGGTTTAAGGTCAACCAAGATGACATTTTCGACTATAGGCAGCACTATTTTGTATATGAGAGGTTAGTTTATTGATCCGGGCATACCAAATTGAATGTTTACTTTTTGTAGGTACTCCCACTGTGGCTGTCTCACTTAAGCAAGAATTACGAGAATGAGCAGTTGAAAGCCGATGAAGTAGACAAGGCACTCTTTGAAGATTGAAAAAGAGATTCAAACCTCTTCCTACCTAAAAGTATATCTTAGTATTCTAAACAAACATCTAAATAAATAATCAATCTAAATAAGAAATCAATGGATAGCACCACGATGGGATCAAACATTCATTTTTACTGCCACTAAAGGACAGTGTACCTGGGTTAGGGACAAAAGGTCGAAAGACAGAAGGTCGAAAGGGCAAATGGTTGAAAAGGACAAAATGTCGAAAGGGACAAAAGGTCGAAAGGACAAAACGTCGAACGGGAAAAAAGGTCGAAAAGGACAGAACGTCGAACGGGACAAAAGATCGAAAACAACTAAAGATCAATAAGATCAAAATGTCGAAAGGGACAAAAGGTCGAAATGGACAAGGAACTGAAACGGAAAGAGTCAATCTAGCACCAGACTTGCCCTATACAGTTAGCAAAAACTCTGTTCTTTTATTTTTCATAGCTTTTAACAATTAAATAAAATTCATTCAGTGAGTACAACTAATAGATTGACGTTGAGTTTTCTAAATGTCACTTCGATATGTCAAAATGGTGCACGCAGCACATGAAATACACCGGCGAATATAACACGCCGGTGTATTTTCAATGCGTGCGCTTGCGTGGCTGCGGAGTGCACTATTTTGACAGATCGAAGTGACATTCAGAAAACCTAGATATTCATCCATTATTTGCACACATTGAATGAATTTTATTTAATTGCTAAAAATAGTTTAAAATGAAAGAGCAACTTTATTGCCAACTGTATAGGACAACTCTGTCTCGCGCAATACAAGTTTTATTCATCTCCTAAATCAACAAGCTTTTTTATCTCTAACAAAACTATCTATAGATATAATATAATATAAATATAATGAATATCTATAGATATTCATTATATTGTTTCATAGTATTTACTCCTTCTTTGAAAATTGCTCATTCTTCAACTTTGATTGATGTGATGAGTGTGATATTTCTGCTTGAAGTTTAACTTCAACTTTAACATTTCATAAATTCTTTTGGAATACACCCAACTTGTTATTAACTTGTTCCTGATTGGCCTTTTGTCCCGTTCGACCTTCTGTGCCTTTCGATCTTTTGTCCTTTCGATCTTCTGTCCCTTTCGACGTTTTGTCTTTTCAACCTTTTGTCCTTTCGATCTTCTGTCCCTTTCGAAATTTTGTCCTTTCGACCTTTTGTCATAGATTCGTGTACCCATTAGTAGTGCAATCCATTTTTGATAGTTGTTGATGTCAATCTCAATTTTGTTAGCAAATTTATTAGTTCATCTATTGACTAAGATATTGAAGCTGTAAATTTCTCATAGTTAACAACTTTTTAAAAATATTTTCCTTCATGGATGAGATGAGGAGAACATACAACTTCTATCGATGTTTTGATGTAATTAATCTTGTGCGAAGTACTTACAGTCACTCTCAAAATTGAGCGTACAGCATGGATTAGATGAATATATTCGAAAATTCCAAAGGAAATTTATTTGTTGGCTCGGTTGTTTTTAAGGCATTTCCATATTCATCCCTTCCTTCAATGTATGCGTACATAAAATGGTTGATTTTTTTTCTCTAAAGTTCATTTATTTGAAAATAATCTCAAAATACGCCTATTAGATGTGCCAAAATTGAGCGTACAGCGAATGTTTTTCTATAAAATTTCCTATTATAAAAGCGATTAATGTAATTTAATGTTATTTTTTCATGGTTATATTTATAATAATAAATATCCGCTACTTAAACATTCAATGTTTTGAAATTAAACCATGTTTTGGTCAAAATGGCGAACAAGTGAGAGGTAAGAACATTGATATTTAACAATTCAGTGCTGCTGGGCAAAATAGATGCTTTAAGATTTGAATTTCGCCGGCATCGTGTCTTATATATGATAGATAATCGAAATCGAGCGAGACATACGATAAATTTGGGAAAATTCAGTCGGTAAATGATGAAAACAGATGTAAACATACAGAGAAAACGACAAATGTTGGGAATGGCATATTTCATATTAAGTATAACTTTATTTAAAAGTCGATGTATAGGTAGCTTATAAGCTCAGGACACTCATTAATAATAATATTAATAAAAGAGCAGCACACGGATACATTATAAGATGTCATTTTATATTTGAAGACTCAGTCACCGTAGGAACAAATTTGGTTGAATCATTTGAATTCACCAAGATATCATTAAATAAGCTGCCGAACTCTTAAAAAAGTTTATTTTAACTCGCCACATGGAAATCATCCAATTGTATCCCTTATGGTAACAGATCGTGGAGTTTAATCCAAATTTAATTATGAAATTACGATTTTAAGCTATCTTTTCAATATTCAATCAGAAGTGCTCTACGGGGTTGAAAAGCTGTTTTTTTGTTCGGTACCTTAAGATGCACCTTGTACTTTTATAATTTGACTGTGAATGATTGGATTCAATAATATTGCTCTTAATGATAGACCTGAGACAAAAATCGAGCTTTAAAACAAATTTAAGTTAAAGACATACTAAATTTGAATTATGTCATTCCTAACATTTGTCGTTTTTTCTGTATGTTTACATCTGTTTTCATCATTTACCGACAGAATTTTCCCAATTTAATCGTATGTTTCGCTCGATTTCGATTATCTATCATATATAAGATACGGTGCCGGTGAAACATACAAATTAAAGCATCTATTTTGCCCAGCAGCATTGAATTGTTAAATATCAATGTTCTTACCTCTCACTTGTTCGCCATTTTGATTAAAACATGGTTTAATTTCAAAACATTGAATGTTTAAGTAGCGGATGTTTATTATTATAAATATAATCATGAAAAAACAATATTAAAATACATTAATCGTGTTTATAATAAGAAATTTTATAGAAAAAAAATCGCTGTACGCTCAATTTTGTCACATCTAATAGGCGTATTTTGAGATTATTTTCAAATAAATGAACTTTAGAGAAAAAATTTCAACCATTTTATGTACGCATACATTGAAGGAAGGGATGAATATTGAAATGCATTAAAAACAACCGAGCCAACAATTAAATTTCCTTTGGAATTTTCGAATATATTCATCTAATCCATGCTGTACGCTCAATTTTGAGAGTGACTGTATATTGACAAATGCTGAACCAAATCCTCACTCAACCACGTACACCGATGCGATGGTTCAAAGATCAAATATTTGCATAATATTTGACAATCAAACAGCACTGAATGCTTTGAAATCAAGCACGTCTAAACTAGTTTGGGAATGTATCCAGTCACTCAAAACCTTAGAGTCAACCTGTATTGAGTTCCTGATCAAAGTGGTATTGATGGCAACGAACAAGCTGATATGTCCTGATATGAAGGATTGGATGAGCGCTAGAGGCCTGGAGCTCGCTAAACATAAGACGGAGGTGACCTTCGCCAGCCATGTCGACTATGCGTGCAAGAGGGCGTCGTCTGCTGTTGCAACATTATCGAGGATGATGTCCATTAGTTCCAAGGTGTGTGCCTGTAGACGTAGGCTACTAGCAGACGTTGACGTATCTATTCTTAGGTACGGCCGGCGGCCCGTCCTGGGCGAGAGCTCTGGGAGTAACCAGTTACCTGCGGAAGGTGGGGAGCACGCAGCCTGCGTGATTGCGAGCATGATCCCAGTCGGGCTGGTTAGTGGTCATCCGGGAAGACGAGGAGTGTTTCGAGCTACGTGTCACCAGAGGAGCCCACGAACGCATCAGGGTGACTTCGGTTATCAGAGTGCGATAACCCTTCTAAAGGTAGGTGGACCCAGCGGCTGATACCTAACATATCGAGCTGGGTGGGGAGACCCCATGGGGAAGTTCACTTCCATCTGACACAATTCCTGTCAGGCCATGGCCGCTTCCGGCAGTACGTTCACAGGTTTGGGCACGCGGAGAGCCCCGTCTGCCCTGACTGCCCAGGTGTTGATGAAACTGCAGAGCACATACTGTTCGAATGTCCTCGTTTCGACGTCGAAAGAAGAGCTATGCTAGACGTTTGCGGTCGGGGCACAACCCCGGATACCCTTCTCCATAGGATGTGGAGAAGTGAAACACAGTTTCGACTGCAACCACTCAGGTTGCCTGCAGCTTGCAGAGAATCTGGCGCGCCGAGCACCAGTCGACAAGCATGACTAACTTGTGATGGGTTAGTTATAGCGAAAAAGGCTGACCGCGGGGAAGTGAATGAGAGGTTTGCACATGTCGAGGTAAGAGTGTCGCAGCGGGTGGCAACCGCAGTCGCCACCACGAGGGATGGCAGAAGAGTGACCGCATACATAGGTTTTAGTATGGGCTGCACATGCCGCGGTAGGAGGGTCGTAGCGTAGAACTGTTGGTACCTATCGCAACACCTCGGGGCATGAAAGAGGAGAGTAGAGTGACCATCCAAGTCAGTCTCACGTGATATGTTAAGGACATGCACCCAAGTCAGCCTGGCATGTCAGAAGTGAGAACCTAAGTAAGTCCCGCATTGTTGTGTCAGTGTGTGTGTCAGAAATAGAGGCAGGGTGTGCTAGAGTGAGCACCCTAAAAAGTCTCAGATTGTTGTGCTAGAGCGTGAATTAGGTGGTACGGTGAGCGAGCATCCAAGTTAGTCTCACATGGTGCGTAAAGGGTGAGCACCTAAGTAAGCCTCACACGGGATGAGTGCCTGTGTGAGCGTGAATGAGCGAGTACTTAAAGTACTGCCTATCCCCCAGAAGTAATGCTGGGTGACTCAAGTAACCTTCCGTTGCTTGGGAGGGTTTAGTGGGTCCGGCGTTCCGTCAACCCCACTCTCTGAGTGATAATTTCAGGTGTCTGTTTGCCTTTGCCTTCATCTCTCTGTAAAAAAAGCTGATTATGCTGGCAAGACTTGGTTCATCTCGACAATTCATAGGTCCCGTATTCTCTTAGAATGGAACTCAAATCTTGGGAACATTCAGACATTTAGAAAAACAATTGCACGCGTCGATATCACTTGAAGCTGTTAGGAAAGCTTCAGGTTGATGTATGTCGTTTCTGTGGCATAGATGTAGAGCACTCGGAACATATGTTATGCCATTGCCTGACAATTATTGAAAAGAGATCACCGTTCTTCAAAAGGGGCTGATAGTTCGATTCAACAGATACCAGGTCAGGCAAATTGATTCTGGTGATGAAGCGTGGATCATAAGCGAGCGGTACAGCCTACAAAAGGCTAGCCAAGGAGGTCCTGGGTGATGGCGTGGAAGCGGGCACCGAAGTAACTTTCCGATGTAAACAGCTAACGGGCTTCTGCACCACTTAGAGGGTTTTTTTAGGTACGCTGGTAGGTTGGCACAAATTAGCAGTTCCGGACGCCAAAAATGTCCAAACAGTCGCAAAACTGAAGGTTGTTTCAAACTCAACCTTTGTCGACGTTGTGGAGAGGAAGGGTATTTCGCGCAGGCCTGTGATAATCTATCTAAGTGTTATATCTGCGCTGGTAGGAAGCAAGCCTATAACCATGTTGTGAGAAGACTTACTTGTTCTTCAGCTGATGGCAATAAGAAGACAACAATACTGTGGCAGTTGGTCTCGGAGTTAGAGATCGACGTCGCTATTCTTGCAGATCTGTACTGTGTCCTCGTCAATAACGACAACTGGCAGAACAACGGAACGGTTTCCAGTCCAAGAGGTTGGACACACACACACCTACCGAAGGTGTTGTCATATCTAAGATCAACAAGGTGTTCTATTGTAGCTGCTATACCCCACCAGGGAAGCCAATAGAACTATCGTCCGACCTCATGGGTCAGACACCGGTTGTCATCGCAGTTGACTTCAATACTTGGGCAGCCACTGAACCAACCAGAGAGGTCAGACTTTGATATTGGCCCTGGCAAAGGTGTAAGTGATGGTAGATAATGGCGACTCAGCCTCCACATTTTATCAAGATGGATTGGGGATTGTCCAGGGGACTGAGCCGGAGCATCAACAAGAGCGACTATTTAGCAATCTGTTACGTGGTCAGCTGTGGTGTGCGACAATCGAGGTTGAGGAATCCCTGTCAGTTTCGAGGGTTGAGGGCCTCAGGCTTCGACAGCGAAGCTTTCACCGTGGCTGTGGGACTGGAAACTAACACTGAAAGTCTTACCAAGGTAAACGTTGACATCTGTTCATGCTGTTTCATGAATTTGTCAGAATGCAGAGGAGGGCCCCACCGAAAACGGTAGATCTTCGGCGTGTTGGTGGAGTGCGGCGATTGCAAACCTTTGATCAACCTGATTTAGGACTAAGAGAAGGATAGATTGTTGGGCCCCTCCTTAGCCGTGCGGTAAGATGCGCGGCTACAAAGCAAGACCATGCTGAAGTTGGCTGGGTTCGATTCCCGGTACCGGTCTAGACAATTTTCGGATTGGAAATTGTCTTGACTTCCCTGGGCATAAAAGTGGCATCGTGTTAGCCTCATGATTTACGAATGTAGAAATGGTAACTTGGCTTAGAAACCTCGCAGTTGATAACTGTGGAAGTGCTTAATGAACACTAAGCTACGATGCGGCAATGTCCCAGTGAGGAATGTAATGCCAATAAAGAAGAAGAAGAAGAAGGATACAAAGCGCTCGCTCTGAGCAATATAGCTATGAAGGCCGCTTAACCTTGTAACGACTCTGTGTTAAACTGCAATGAGATTCCTTAGGAATCTC
This sequence comes from Armigeres subalbatus, assembly GCF_024139115.2. Classification (NCBI taxonomy): domain Eukaryota; kingdom Metazoa; phylum Arthropoda; class Insecta; order Diptera; family Culicidae; genus Armigeres; species Armigeres subalbatus. Next base: position 208,469,917 of record NC_085141.1, on the reverse strand, counting down.
ATTAAACAACTGGCAGTATGTGGCTGTGCCGTCTCTCAAGAAAAAGAGAAATTGTTACTCTCGCGTTTCGTGTTCATGGCACCACCAAGGTCTCTCTCACCATCCAGAAACCAGGAAATTAACCGACCATGAGAAATCTGAGTGTCTGCGCAGTGAGGTGGCTCGCACCCACAGCAATGAGGATTGCATACGGGATTGTGGTACACACAGAGAAAGAATCTAGAAAGAAGATCCTCGGATCGCGTAATGGATGGCAGATGAGGATTAGCCTTGAAGGAAATTCCCATCTGTATTTGTAGATGACCTAATCCAACAATAGCTCCGAAAATTTTGCCCTGCTATGAAGCAGATTAATTTGGAAGCCGCCGATCACTTTCGTGAAACCCAGCAATTGAGTCATACGACAAAAATTAAAAGGGAAAATTAGCCTAAAAACTTTGGTATTATATAAGCGAACTATTAGAGTGAGGTGAGATAAGACTGAGTACATCAAAGATATATGTTAATGAAATCCAATTTATAGAACTATCGAATTGTCGGAAATTTTTCTTAAAAGTTAATCTAAAGTGCGAGGAGTGAAACACGTATAGGTAAGCCTTTTGATGCCTACTTGATCCAATGGCAATAAAACTAATATCGTTGCGGGATAGCTTCCCTTCAACGAAGGGTTTTTTTCTTGGGTTTAGGCCCCTAGGACTTGAGGCTCGGACTGGTATCTTGTCCGTCATCACCGATCTCACCAATATCCGGTGAGTAGATGAGAAGTCCTTCACCGATGAGCAGTGCTGCAGTAGACTCGAGGCTCATCGGTCGAAAGATCTAGCCCATAACTTTGGCAGCATCAATGTCTCTCGGTCATCTCTCGGTACCCGCCACCACTATCGTGAGAGACCTCACCATAGCAGTTCGCCTTACGCTCACCGGAGCAGAGTATAAACCTCGACGATTACCTCTACGCTCCCGCTCTCTAAGTGGTACTCTATCTCGACAAACCATCTACCCTTCGGTCGACGCCGACTCAACCAAGGCGCGGTGGGTATCTCTCGTCGTTTCGACCTCAGTGCACGAGAACTCACTACTCTACGGACCGTTCCAACCGGCTCCCATAAGGCATCGTTAGAGAGCGTCACACATCGTGAGAGAGAGTCGCACTTGCTGAAGCCTCAGGATAGATTCTGAACCAAGAGTCTCGCCCTCTCGATTTTCCGCTAACCTGGCGCACCATCATCCATTTATATCTCGGTGAGCCACCGGGGTGCCCATCTCAAGACACAGAGAGAGGAACTCACACTAGTTGTCGCCGCTGGACAGTTCCACAGCAGGGTACACCTCCATCACGACGCTTCGTCACCGATTCTGGGTTGCCGTGAGAGATCGCGTCACAGAGGCCCGTGACAGCGAGACCAACCAATTTGTTGCATGCGGTGCATCACATTTGCAGTTCGATCTGTCGCAACGACGTCCAACGTAAAAACAAAGCTTGCAAGTAAGTGATTAGGAACTTTGAGCTCAAAATAGGATCCCCCCAAAGATTGTAAACCTCCTTAGACCTAAAATACAATTGTGTCTTCGCGAAAAAAAAAGGCTCAGAATCTATCCTGAGGCTTCAGCAAGTGCGACTCTCTCTCACGATGTGTGACGCTCTCTAACGATGCCTTATGGGAGCCGGTTGGAACGGTCCGTAGAGTAGTGAGTTCTCGTGCACTGAGGTCGAAACGACGAGAGATACCCACCGCGCCTTGGCTGAGTGGGCGTCGACCGAAGGGTAGAGGGTTTGTCGAGATAGAGTACCACTTAGAGAGCGGGAGCGTAGAGGTAATCGTGGAGGTTTATACTCTGCTCCGGTGAGCGTAAGGCGAACTGCTATGGTGAGGTCTCTCACGATAGTGGTGGCGGGTACCGAGAGATGACCGAGAGACATTGATGCTGCCAAAGTTATGGGCTAGATCTTTCGACCGATGAGCCTCGAGTCTACTGCAGCACTGCTCATCGGTGAAGGACTTCTCATCTACTCACCGGATATTGGTGAGATCGGTGATTCCGGACAAGATACCAGTCCGAGCCTCAAGCCCTAGGGGTCTAAACCCAAGAAAAAAGGGAAGCTATCCCGCAACGATATTAGTTTTATTGCCATTGGATCAAGTAGGCATCAAAAAGGCTTACCTATACGTGTTTCACTCCTCGCACTTTAGATTAACTTTTAAGAAAAATTTCCGACAATTCGATAGTTCTATAAATTGGATTTCATTAACATATATCTTTGATGTACTCAGTCTTATCTCACCTCACTCTAATAGTTCGCTTATATAATACCAAAGTTTTTAGGCTAACTTTCCCTTTTAATTTTTGTCGTATGACTCAATTGCTGGGTTTCACGAAAGTGATCGGCGGCTTCCAAATTAATCTGCTTCATAGCAGGGCATAATTTTCGGAGCTATTGTTGGATTAGGTCATCTACAAATACAGATGGGAATTTCCTTCAAGGCTAATCCTCATCTGCCATCCATTACGCGATCTGAGGATCTTCTTTCTAGATTCTTTCTCTGTGTGTACCACCACCCCGTTTGCAATCCTCATTGATGTGGGATGCGAGCCATCTCACTTCGTAGACACTCAGACTTCTCATGATCGGTTGGTAAGAGCGACCTAAGAGTGGTGCCAGAACAACGTATCGCGAGAGTAACTATTTCTCTTATTCTTGTGAGGCGACACCGCCACATACTGTCAGTTGATTAATGAAATTCTTAGGGAATCTTATTGCAGTTTAACACAGATTCGTTACAACCTTCAAAGCTGCGAAACTGCTCCTTAACAAGATCATTGGTAGCAGTAAATAAGAGTGTTTCACCTTACCTGAGCAACACATTTGGTTATGGGTTTCTGTAACTTATATAGAATCGAATCTAGTCATACGGAAGTTGCTGCAACTAAATCAGTATGAATTGTGCTGCTTGGGTAGCTAGAACACCAATACCTACAGGACAGTAATGGCGATGACCAGAGATCCTGAGTAGAAGAAAATAGCTCAATGATATCAAATATTGATTAGATAGCAAAATGAGATATGGACATGATTGATATAAGAGATAAAAGATCAGACGACAATATCAATATTTTGCACTAAAGTATATTGAGGAGAACAAGTTATGCTATTTGTAAGAAGTGATCAATATTATGTGCCATTAGTTTGCTCTTATCCATAGCATATCTTGATATTAAAATGATATTTCGGTGCAAATTTAAGATATTACTAGTCGACCCGGCAGACGTTGTCCTGCATAGCAGGCGAGAGTGCGCGTTGTGAACAGCTAATGCGAAATTTCCGTACGAATCTTAACTTTGGTTTTTCAAGATTTACTCAGCTTTACTCGTGATTTTTACATGAGGAAATATCATATAAACCCGTCGGAAGCTATAACGAATGTAACTGCTGAAGGAATGAATAAAATCCATCCAGACGTTTCCAAGTTATGCGGATACGAACACAGACCATTTCATTTTTATTATATAGATTGCCTGTTCTTTTATCTATTATATCAATCAAGTCCATATCATGTTTTGTTATTCTGTTCATTGCTTCTGTCCGGGATGGGTTCCCCGTACGGTCGCCGGCAAGGATAAAGCGCATTATCGAGGTACATTTTCCGTCCCATGCCAAGTCCCTGACTTTCAGCACCGCAAAAAGCGAATGCGACCAAGGGGGCATTGCTAGGGAACAAAAAGATGCTTGCGGTGGTCAAATTCCTAGATACGAACAAAGTTCAGGCCCGACGGAGTGACAAACTTCGCTCTAAAGGCAGCGATGCTCAGGACATCCATGGAGAGATGCCTGGACGGCTGTTGTTTTCGTGATAGGTGGACGAGACCAAGATGAATACATAGCTAGGTGTTTCAATCTGCCCAATTTATGGACGAGAAGAAGGCGGGGTGAAAAATTCATTTTCGGTGCAAAACATAAACAAACCGGCTGGCTCTCCCATACTAAAATCCAAGATGGCTGAATCGTGAATTTGGCAGATTGGAACACCTAGTGGTGTATTCATCTTCGACGAGACAGAAACTGTTGCTATTACCGCAGCCTGGGAAGACACCCGGTAACCCTTCGGTGTATAGACCAATTTGCCTACTTGATACCACGGGGTTGCTTGAGGATCATCCTCAACAGGCTAACCCCGTAAACCGAAAATACGGACAACCTATCAAGCAACCAGTTTGAGTTTCGTAAGGCTAGGTTCACGGTGAAGGCTATCAAATTTGTGGTGATAATTTCGGAAGTAGCGATTCCAGGCCTGGTAGCGGGTCACTTTTTAGTGACTTGGTCACTTTTTTCGGGAAAGTCACTAAAAAGTCTCTTTTTTCGACCTCAAGTCACTAAAGTCACTTTTTCTTGCAAAAAGTCACTATTTTCAACTATTTTGAAACTATTGACTATTTTTGTATAAAGCTTTATATATAAGTCGGATGATGCTTTGTTCATGGCGGAAATGAAATAACAGATTTTGGAAAAATGATCGCTCTGAAACTTCGCCAGCCATTTTACTCGCTGCTCTTATTGGCATTTCACCAGTAGCTAATTGACCTTTCCCGTCGAAAGATTGCTCAATCGATTCTTTATTTTATCTAAAGTCAACTTTCCCAACGAACCCATATTTTTGATGCCTCTAAATATGTTCTTAAAATTTAAAGCAACATATTTTGAATGTTGTTGTTGTTGTTTTTTAAGATTGGGTTAAAATTCGCCCGATTTTGAACGAACAGCGGTTGAATTTTTCAGACCGGTTTGCACGTGCAGCATTTTTTCAATTTTTGTTTTGGATTTTTAAAATAGTTAGAAGCTTGAGAGAGAGTTGAAAGAAAAAGAAAGTTGACCTTAAATAACCCAAAGAATCGATTGAGACAATAAAACGAGATGCAATTTTTGACGGGAAAGGATATAGATATTATATCAAGGGGATAAAGTCTCCCTAATTTTGAAGATTGCTGAGAAACATCGAATCATTGTAACGAATTGCGGTAGTTTGCCGAAGATTGAATGGTTTGGTGTGAAAAAGAATGATTGTATCTTGCACCACCAGACGCAACAATCACGGTTGTAACTATTGAGTTATTAACAAAGTTATGATTCTCAGCGCGTGGTATTTTGGTAAAATAAAAATATTTATTTTCAAATCGAAATAATGATAATTGCATTATAAGCAGGAGGACAAGCGTTCAATCTCAGGTTCGTTGTAACTGAATTTTCATATTTTTTGTTTCGTTTTCTACCAAAATGATCCGTACTGATGTTCCTTTCGCACTAAAAATTCCAAAAACTTTCTAAACCTATAGCAAATCTGCATCTTTCTTAAGTAGGTGTTCAGCTAATTCAGTGATTGTAACTCACGAGAAGAGAATGTTCATTCACGCAGATTTTTGCCCACAAATCATTTTAGGGGAAGAAAAACAGGTCTTATGATTGATAGAAAACCATATTTCGCTCACTTCCAGTAGCGCAAACGTTTGATTTGGTTTCGCAGGACTACTCATAGTTTTTAGTAGTCCTATTTTGACTGATATTTAGTAAAATTTTCTTTGGGTACGATTTCCATTTCTTTTCTGAGTTTATTATGAGAGAGTGGTGATTGAAAAATGATTTCCGCCACAAATTACGAAAACAATTTTCCTCGACCCAAAAACGCCTAATTTTGTCTCATCGAAAGTGCAACTGAAACTGAGAGTCACTTTTGGTCACTTTTTCTGCAACTGGAAGTCACTATTTGGTCCCTTTTTTCGTCAGCTTTGGTCACTAAAGTCACTATTTTCAGCGGCATTGGTCGCTACCAGCCCTGCGATCCAACCCAAGCGGAGGGGTACTTGGTTCTGTGCGGTCGTGACGCTTGACGTTAACAACGATTTGTGCATACCGGTTGGCCTGTACAACCTTCTTTCCAAAATCGCGTACTATTATTCGAAACCGATGATGATCAGAGAGTAAGACGTCTACTCAGAAGAATAAAACAAATAATAACAAATAAATAAATCCCGCTTAAACCAATCCTGGATCCGGTGATTTGGCACACTGTATGACGGTGTTTTAAGACTGAAGATTGGCTTTGGCTTTGCCGTTGTTATAATGTTGGAGGTTTACAGAGGGTCGAATGTTGAAGTGAAATTGACGGCGTTGGGTTGGAAACTAATGACTCGAATCTTCTCGTCATCTACTCGCCACCCTTGTTAATTTATTAGGTATCTGATGTGATTTATGCTATTTCTGCAGAACATTCACTTCTGCGGTGATATCGTGAGGTTGGCTTGTCGTAGCCGGCGGGCAACTTCCTCCAGCAGTGCGATGTGTTCCTCGAAGGGGTCAGAGCATATCTTTCAAGTAATGGAACTGACTGTACTTAGGGGCCGTACACTTATTACGTAAGCATTTTTTCTGGGTTTTTCACACCTCCCTTCCCCCCATGTAAGATTTTTTTCATACAAATGATTTTTTATTTATATGGTGCGTAAGATATTGACCGACCCCCCCCCCCATAAGTGCTTACGTAATATGTGTACGGCCCCTTACTGCTAACTTTGAATATTCCTAACATTATCAATCACATTTATGGTAGAATTGAGATGCCGAGGACCAAGACAGACGTGATACTGTGTCGCCTTTTTTTTTATTGTAACCAGCGGGCCGTTCTACGGGGAGAACTGCTCCGCTGTCAAACAGCACAGTTACGTTATTGCCTAGCACTGACATGACTAGATGTGGACGTTTATCGTTTATGAGGTTCATGCTGATTGGTTCTAGGTTCCTAAGCTTTGGGATCTCGAAGGGGTGTCCCCCTGGATAATTTTCTGCATCCGACCGATACGTGGAGCACTTTCGAGTCGAGTAGCCCTTTTGCCTACATCAGAATGAAATTGCTTATGGCTTTGGGTAGTTAATGAACCTTCTTTGTCGCAGTTCCAACGAATCATGACTGGTCGTTCGTTATGCTCCTGCTCGCAATGATTCTCCACCTGTCTTGCCAACTCTGGCTTCGCTGAGGAAAGTCGTCTTCAGTGTTTGAAAACTACCGGCGCGGCTCGATTGCCAGTTCTGCTATCCTTGTGAGTGATGTAAGTAGCTGTAGTGACTGGCTGTGTTGCTGCTTTTGCGGCTCGTTTGTATTACTCTTGGATCCTGCCTAGAGGAGCGCGATCATCCATAGTTTGCAGTAGTCATCGCTCAAGAACAATGCGTGTTTTATTCGTTGCGGAAACGAGAAGATATCTATATGATGCTCGGTGGTTCGCGCGCTTGTATTGCGCTTTGTTTTGGTCAAGACGATTGCGATACTCCACAGTTTACAGTACCCATCGAGAAGGCTATATGAAATAAATTTATTACATAGTATGCAACAGCTCGTATTTTTGCTTGTCCAGTGAAATACGTTACGTGCGCGTGAGCGTCGTTCAGAATAATTTGTCACTTACCAAGGCGCGTTCCATTAGATTTCCTTCCCAACTAACACACTATTCCCTTCCAGTGCGCTCATGGAGATGCAGACGATTCCTCGATCTCTAGTAGCAATGAATATCGAACTAATTTTCCTCTTATTATTATTATTATTTATTGGCATTACATCCTCACACTGGGGCAGAGCCGCCTCGCAGCTTAGTGTTCTTTAAGCATTTCCACAGTTATTAACTGCGAGGTTTCTAAGCCAAGTAACCATTTTTTCATTCGTATGAGGCTAACACGATGATACTTTTTATCCCCAGTGAAGTCGAGGCAATTTCCAATCCGAAAATTGTCTAGACCGGCACTGGGAATCGAACCCAGCCACCCTCAGCATGGTCTTGCTTTGTAGCCGCGCGTCTTACCGCACGGCTAAGGAGGGCCCCTTCCTCCCCTAGTTTCAATTTACTGTGAGAACGTGGCCGGTATCGTTATTGGTCGCTGTTGCGTACGCAACGTAGGAAGATCTATTCCGTGTTTTTAATCCCGTTTATTATTCTACGGAGATTAAAATTCTCCTGTAAAATAGTTTTCGATTACAATTTAGTAATAATTGATAGATTCTAGATAACTTACGTTTGTAAACTTCCTTATAATTCACACGGGTCACTTCGAGTTTTGGTAGTGTGTGGTGCAAAATCTATAGTACAACTTTTCAGATTATGTAGAACATATTAAGTTAAACAAAGCCAATGAAAGTACCTTATGTTGTTCATTAAACGTTCCGATATACGAATTAAACGAGCAGTTATTGATTCTATGCTAACCTAAAATATCAAGGAACGAATGTTCGAGTTCATTTTAATTTAGAGATAGTTTCGATGGACATACCTATAAATTCGATTCAAGGCTTTTAGGCGGAACCAATACTATTTTAGAATACAATTAACTAATAACTAATAATTTATAGCAATAGCTAAATTAAACAATTAGATAGAGATCTCGTGGCCGGTTGCTCAACAACAATAAGTATTTCTCCTTGCTATCTGTTGTCATCAATCATCCCAATCACCTTTACTTCAACTGGCTCACGGTAGACGTCCGGCAGGTCTGCGAACGACGCGTTGTACGTATAGGTGTATCTGCCTCGGATGGGCGTAGGCAACAGTCGCAATAGCAATAATGACGAACCGAGAACCAACGTATAAATCGAGAGGTATCAAGTGAAACATCAGTTACAACTATTATGCATTTGATCTGACTTGTTTAGCTTTTACCATTAGCAACTGACATTGTAATTTTTTTTCCTAGCAAAATGATAAATAAAATGGAAATGTAAGTCAAAAGTTTCACTTGTAACTATAAACTGAATCAAAATATAAACGTAATTTGGTTTGTTCCAATTTACAAAGACTGTTGACCCCAACGAGGTAATTCAATTTTGCAACCCTTCTGCTGACCTTGCTTGCTAACCATATCCCAAGTGCTATTATTTTCCCCAATCTATAGTCACGACCCCACAGCACACGATGCGATGTTCGAAAGCGGCGAACACATCCTCCTAGGTAGCGGGCCCTGCCAGTTTTTGTTTGGTTTGCTAATTTCAGACGAAATTTTACTGTCCGCTCGTTCCCGAGACCTTCCATACTCGGTATCCGGCGACCACGACGACAACGACAACGACGGCCCACTAAGCGAAGGTTCGAAAAGAAAACCATTTCCACCTAAAACCCGAACAAGGGACCGGGAACAACCTTCATCACGCCCGGAGTATCAGATGGTGGGCAGGAAAGGTCTCTCGATACCGAACCGTTGTTTAGTGTTTGTCATTTTTTGGCCTTCCGCTTGAATTCCCCTGCAAAATGAGCCGTGCCGCTACGCTGGGACGAGAAGATGGGATGAATTTCCGTGTAGACTGCTTTTTCTGTATTTTTGGCTTAGTTGAAACACTTTCGGAACGGACAATAACCCTTTTCCGCTCCTACTTGTCGTTGCCGATGCTGTCGTAGAGTAATATTCGGAAAAAGTTTTGTTCGGTTTAATTTGCTTGTCTAATGAAATTTCACCATTTTTTCCTGCTGGCTGTGCTATAATTTATGAGGGCAAAATTACTAAATAGCTTTTCCTCATAAATCAACCAAATTACTCCAAAGTTGGAGCTACTTGTTTTTCGGCACCGCTTTCACGACGAACAAGGTACACTTCCAGCCAATACAAGATTATGGGTTTGTGCAGGGTTGGCTCTGCCATTGGAAAACACCTTAACGGATAAGTGATAAGTAACCAGCATTGTTTTGCGTAGGGTACAATACGATTGCAAGATTGTAATGACAATCAAAGTGATCATAATTATTGACTTCGTCAGGTAAACGAGCTGAAATCAATCTAGACATTAGAAGAGTACAAAACAAAACACATCTATGCAAAAAAATAAACATAACCGTACCATAACCGGCCCTGTCCTTTTTGCAAGCCAAAAACACATCGCTTTCGAGAAGGGGGAAGGCATTGTCGTCAAACGCCGGCCCAGTAGTATGTGGATGCCTCCGTTCCATTTTATTTCCTCGGTGATGAATCTCCCATGCATAACGAAATCACAAGAATCCACTGGAAATGACAAATGAGGGTTACAACAACTTTGATCGTTTTTCTCCCACTTGGAGCGACCCGTCAACGTGTGAAGATTCGACCATAAAAAATACGCGTTTCCCACAAACATGGGGGAGGGGATGCTAGCAAAAGACTTGGATTGATATGGGTTTAATCCAATATAGCCATGTTCGACAATCGTTTTCCTAACTTCGTTCGTGGAGCCGTTGTTTATATTTACATTAGGCACGGTCTGGGGTAGGGGAAGTTCAAGTGTAAAGCAACTGAGCGGCGAAAAAAGAAAAAGGAAGAAAAACCCAGCATTTGTTGTTCAGCAATAGACAATGATGAACAGAATCTGATATCATGAATTTATAACGAAAATTCGCACGTGGACACTGTGAATGTGGAAACGGAAAATTGGGGTTGGAAATAGTATTTCAATTATCTAGAAACTATAATTTGAATTTCATTATAAGTAATCCACAATTACATAAACGTAACACGCTACCGCAATAAATACGTTAAGGCATTTCATGATTAATTCCTGATTTACGAACAGTTTTCCATCTGCAGCACGTTTTAAGAATGTCTAGTACGTATTGGTCCTCAACAAGCATGATAAGAATTCGCTCCCGCCGACGACTGCCGGTCCAGAAATCACGATGCGTCTTTGAATTTATCTGCCAGTGATAATTTATCAGTTCAGCGTTAGTTCGAGGCATAGCAGAAGCATTGCGATTTTTGGGGGATTGGGTCAAATTGAGCACTTCAAAGTTGTCTGATGAATTTGCAAATTAATTTCTACTTTTTTGCTTTTGAAAATCCCCAGTGTGCAACGACGCTCTGTCTAACAGAGCTTTCGTTAGTCATTATGAGACATAGCACTCAGTTGGACAATCCCATAGACGCTCACTCGAATGCCATTGTGATCAACCATCGACCAGCACAGGTCAGCGCCATCCGGTGCACCACTGTCCGATGATGTCGCCAGTTGTGCCGACTAAGGCTGCAGGTCCCACACATTTACCATTGGGCTGCGAGAAAACTAAAAAGCATGTTTGTTCACGTTTTCAATCAGATAATGTTCTATTCGTGATTCCAGGTAAAACGGTACCTGAAGTATCGAAGCTCTTGTATGGCAAATCAGGAAAACCAAATCAAAAACCAACAAGCATGTAAAAAGGAAATCATATTAGTATAAGACCAATAGACTTCATAGAAGTACCACACTGATGAAAATGCTTATTTTATTAATACCAACGAAAGCCCCAATAATATCACTTACAATCTCCAACAACTTGCCTTTTTACTCTGCAACTGACACCATCGGCAAACACAGATAGGAGGAAATCTTTTCACAGATTGGATTCAATCGCATTGGAAATGGGTTCGATCCATTTCGTTAACTGTCCAAAGTCGGTAAAATGTAAATCGCTCCGAGGCTGCGAATTTTCCCTCGCCATGGTGGCTCTCGAGCCCGCAACAACAACAACAACAAACATTCACAGTATAATGCGATTCATTCTCTTCCTTCAGCGACTGGAAAAATAGAGTCAAAGTTACACCGTTTTTGTTATTTGCTGGATGCTGTGAAAAGGCCCTTTTCCGATGAATCCCCAAGAATAAACCAGTCCCACCAGCCGGCACCCCCGCCATCGTATGGGGATAGGAAGTGAAGTCGAGAAACAGAAACGTTTCCCGACCGCACAATGCCGTTTCGCAACGCCCGCTGAGGAAATATTGGACATAATCTTAAAAGGCTTCCTTTACATTTCCACTTTCACCGGATAAACACTTCAATGATAAAACTCCTCACGGAAGCGGAATGGTGTATTAGCAAATGGTCTTGCGATATATTTTTCCATCAGAATGGAGGCAGTCTCGTGGAAGATTTTTCCACTTTTGCTATCTGATAAGATTGGATACGTGATTTCCAAGGTGAAACGAAGGTTGTCCTTCTATTTCTGCCACCAGCCGGGGACCGATGCGTGCGTAAACAGAATCGGAAAGGACAGGGCCCTGGCAAATCACATGACCTGGGCCTTTGGTAGCTTCATATTCCTAAATTCAATGCGGCCCGGCCGTGAGGGACACGAACTCAGCCGGAAAGATCTCCATTGGGGCGGGAAAATGGATGTTTTCGTGTCTGATTAGAGCTCGCAATAAAAATGAAGATACGTACGATTGGCCGGGAACCACCTGGAATAGTAATGAATGGTGACATCTCTCGGGTGAGCGCAACTCACCTTCGGTAAAGCTTGGATCAGCGTCGCCACCGTCGCCGCGCTGTCATAGGAGGAAAAAAAGGTGGGGGCGCAATCAAAAGGTGGCAATCTGCTTACCGAGAACGAAAAGTTGTTGGAACGAATCGTTACTGCCGCAATCAAAATTTGTCGCTTCCGTGACATAAACCTATTATGGTAATGCAGCGTGTGAAGACACTATGTATGACCTTTCACGTTCGGAACCGTGGAAGAAGCGTTTCCTGACAACCTGGATTAGAGGTGATAATTATCCGGGGGCTTTGCTGCTCCCACACACGTTGTGTGAGCTGGAGCATTGGATTACCGTAGAATAAGGTAGACACAATTTTGTTTCGATAATAATTCAATTGAAAGACCGTCTTATGACAAACAAGCATATTCTAATCTCAACTTAAACCTAAGATTAAACGTTCCGGATATTTAGAAGACCCAAAAAAGGCAGTCGGTAATTCCTCTTCCAGAATACCAAAAACTAAAGAACGAAAAATTATCTTTTCGAAACAAGAAAAATATGTGAGGCGGCAAATAATCGACAAATGTTATGAAAACTCATATGTGAATATGTACATTATGTAGAGAATGATGTCTTGAAAAATGTATTGGAGGTAACCACTTTCCCTTCGGTGGGACTCGAACCCACGACCCTACAGTACGCTAGACTGGTGCTTTAACCAACTAGGCTACGAAGGACCTCCGTCGGCCTTCGCAACCTAGCGGCTACTGAATATATAGCAATATTTCTACACATGTTCTAGGTTCCAAACAATTCTGGATTTCAGTGCCGTGGGTCGTAATTGACCCATGGCTCTGAAATCCAGAATGGTTTGGAACCTAGAACTCAGGATTTCTCGAGTTCAAACAAATTGATCTACCATGTCAACTGGCCTCAATACAAAGCCAATAGCAACCCATGGGGTCCATACAGACCCTTGGAGCCCATGTGCATGATTCTCGATTTGTATATGTCCAAACTGGACTTAATTCAAAATCATTAGCAAGCCATGGTGTTCACACAGACCCTTTGAAGCCATTTTTGTGATTTACGATTTAGATATGTCCAAACCGTATTTTCTAAGTTCTTCGAATAGTTCTGAGGCTCAGGCCAACTCTACCAACCAATAGTTTCCTATGGCCCTTAGAGGCCATTCGCATGATTAAGGCTTTGGTAATGTCAAAATCAAATATTCTAAGTTCTCCAAATTAGCTTCAAGAATCCAGACTAATTGGTCTATTATATTAACTGTTCTCGGTACAAAACCAATAGCTACTCATAGTGTAGAAATGACAAAAACGAATATGCTAAATATTTCAAAGAGTTCAAGAGTTTCAAGAGTTCAGATAGAAACCCATCATATTCAGGCGACTATCGGCCATGCTTACAATTTACGACCTATGTTAGTCCATTATCATATGCGAACACATCTAAATTTTTGTTCATATGCATGGTCTTCAGGGACATAATAACTTGCCATCGCTTCCATGCCTAGCGTTATTGGCATGGTGGATTAATTGGTCCTAACTGCAATCTGCATTTTTTTTTATGTTTTCTAAACCATAAACCATAAACATGATAATTAGGGGCCTGATTAATAAGAGAAAGTCGCTATCGATTTCGTACCGTTTTTGCAAAATAAATGGTCTGAGCTCTGGAATGATTCTGTGAACTAAAATCACAGTTTTTGCGCATATTCAAATCGTAAATCGCATGGCTGCCATTTTCCTATATGAATACCATGCACCGTTTTTGATTTTGTACTGAACCCACCCAAACAGCACACTTGTCATATACGAGTTACCAAAACTTATATACGACTAATTCAAGTAATACATGAGTTTCTGAAATCACATAATCCTAAATGGTGCTACTCGGGCAAATGACTTAGTAGACCGCGTGGTCTAATTTCCAGACTGATTTAGAAAACTTAGAACATATGGTTTGGACGTATCCAACTCGTGAATCATGCACTTGGGCTCTAAGGCCAGGTACGTACCCCATGGGTTTGCTATTGACTTTATATTGAGCCCAGTTGACTTGGTAGACCAATTCGTCTGAACTCCTGAATAATTTAGAGAACTTAGAACATCCGGTTTGGACATATCTAGATCGTAAATAATGCATATGGCCTCTCAGGGCTTGTATGAGCACCATGAGTTGCTATTGATTTCGTACCAAGGCAAGATCCTTTAATTACGTAACGCAAAAATTGGGCATTTTCAACCCCTTCCCTATATGTCACACTTTTTGTATGAAACATCTTAAAATTTTGTATGGATAGTCACAATTCCCTCAATCCCATTTCCCCATCTAAAGCTCGATACACTTAGTATTTGGCCGTTTCTTTCCAATTACTGCAGCGCCTCTGGTGGACGTACCGAGAAGTAAAATACATCACATCGTTGCGGAAGGATTGTTTAATTTATGGCGAAAGTTTCATCAGTATTGATGCTCACGTTCAAAAGTTATCGAAAATGGAACGCGAGAGATGGGAACAAATTTTGCACACTAACGTTGGAAATCCAACATGGTCAGGAGGAATGATTTCAAAGTATCTAAAATTAGCGAAATTGACTGTAAAAACTGTCAAACGTTATCGGGAAACACTATTGCTGGATCGCGTAGCACAAAACAATCGTAGAAATGGAACATACGACCAGAAACTACAAGTGAAAGTCTGCAGAGCAGTTCGGAACCATTTTAGGATTTCCTTGCGTGATTTAGCGAAAAGGTTCACTACGCCGTACAGCACAGCTCAAATAATCTGTCGGCGCGAAGGTTTCAAGTCGTATGATGTCAGTAAGCGTCCCAACAGGACCCTGAAACAGAACCTGGTTGCCAAACATCGCGCAAGAATGCTGGTCGAGCAAGTTCTGACGAAATACAATTGATGTATTTTTATGGGCAATGCAATTAATATTAAAATTGACTTTCAATTCCCGGGATACAAGTTTTACTTTGCCAAACGGAAGGGTAATGCCCAGGAAAATTGAAATATGTATATACAGGCAAGATTGCCCACAAATTGGTTGTATGTCAAAGCATCTGCAGTTGTGGAAAGAAAACTAAAGTTTTCATCACTGGAGAGACCATAAATGGACAAATATACAAGGAGGAGTGTCTTCAGAAGCGATTTTTGCCATCCATTCAATCACACGACTGACCGATGTTGCTTTGGCCTGACTTAACAAGCTGCCATTACAGACGGGATGTAATGGAATGGTATGAACTGAATGATAATGACGTTATTGAAAAAACTATCAACCCACCAAAATGCCCAAATTTTCGTCCCAACGAAAAATATTAGGCAATTATCATAGGGAAACTTGAGAAATGGTACAAAACAATCAGAAAACCATCTTATATGGAGAAGTGGTGTGAAAAAATGGCAGATTAAGTTGATCGTTCTACTGTGCAAAAAATAACGAGTGGTATTAAGAGAAAAGTCCGAGAATTAATCCGAAATGCTAATGAATCATTTTTCGATATTTTTTCCTCCAAAGTTTATTAAATTCCCTGTATAATAAAACCTGAACCACCTTTTTATGTACTTATTCGGCAAAGAAATGTCTAAGAACATGTGAAAAACTATTGTCTGCATTAATTATTCGTCATCTCTGAAATAGTATTAAGAACATTTTTAGAAAAAAAACAGCAATAAAATCATTCATGCGCGATATTCATGTGCAATTTGCGTCCATATAAAAGTGGCAAACTGACGATCCTTCCTCCGACGATTACAGGATTTAGGTCTAGCCGATCAACAATCTGTGGTCAAAAAAATTATGAGCTGACGATTATTTCGGATATATAAACATGTGGATTTGGCGGAGAAATTCCTGAGGTATTGCTAAGTCAAATCCGGGTCAATATGACCCGAACACCGTAAGTGTGAGTTTTGTGGAGCCCTTCAGGAACGTCGTAAGAAGTAGTTCAGGAACATAGTTTTCCACGAAATAGGAAAGTCAAGAAGTTTAAGACCTCCATATTATTGCGTTAAAAAGTTATTACAACATGAAAGTCCGATTCGGGTCATATTTTCCCGAACATGTTTGGAAGGTTATTGGAAGCCTAATGCTGCTTCGTGTTCCAACCTCGTTGTAGTATGTCGTCTATCCTGGTCATCACTCTTGTGCCAGCTCTCCACTGGCTTGTGTTGTGGCACACTCTTCCGACGATATTCTTGGTGTAGTGTCCATTCCGCACCCCTCCAATATCGCACTCCTCTCCGCTTCGAACCGGGGACATTTAAGCAGAATGTGCTCACCCGTTTCTTTCACGCCTGGACCGTATGTCCGAACCTGTGCAGGTACCTCCTGAATCTTTCGCGGCTTGTTAAGAACAGGGTCATGCCAAAGTCCAGTCCTCCATGGGGTCTGTTAATCCAGACCGACACACTAAGCAATAGTGATAAGCAATAGTTGTCTTTTACTCTAGTAAGTTACTCATTTGCTCGAACTGTCCCAGTCCCTCTGCCAGTTGGCTACCGTTCCCGCGCGATAACGACTCTGTGTGGAAGGAAGGCTAATTACCGAGGGGAAGTTCTCACTATAAGAAGGTTCGGCAGTGCCTGAACACCAAATAATTCCAGTTCTACACCCACTATGTCCTCAGTAACAAGTCTCTCATAGCATTTCCACAATTTGAAAATACGCCGGCTTGACACAACTCGAACCGATCGTGATCAGCTGTACCTGGTGCACCTGCAGCACAGTACAATCACTTCGAAAGATCTCAAGCTTATAAAGACCATCAACAGCACAGTAATTTATTTATGTTTTATTTATTCGTATATTTGTTTGGTAGGTACTCTGTGTTCTATACCGCTACTATGCCGTGATCAACTGTGGTACTCTATTGTACCGAATCCTCGCAAGACAAAGCCGGCGATGGAGCATCAGATGATCTACAAAAGGACATTGTCATGCTTACACGGCAGCAACGCTAAACATCAAGCATAGGGCTTCAATTGAAAAGGCATGATCTGGTGCAACATATGCAGCTGCAGAGCTACTGTACCATCCTGAAAGCCATGTCAGTCTCTCCCGGTGGATACGGTCTGGAACCTAGGCTTCGCTCAGCATCTTCATCACCAAAAACAAACGAACACATCCCCCAGCTGGTCATCTACCATGAGCTGAGCTCGAATCACTACCCGAAGGTGGTTGCAGTTGAACTTCAGTCAGCCATCTACCCCGGCCAAACGACAACATCGACTACCAGCAACACCCGGTCACTGCTAAAGACGTTAACTAGCAGCTCCATATCATCCAAGAGACGTTTGAACAGCACGTACCAACGGTAGGTAATCAACATCATGACCCTAACACTCACTGAAGATTTGATTCATCTATGCTTAAGACTCGTTGCAATCTTAGAACTATCATGCCAAGAATAGTGATTTCTCCAATAAAAGCCGCGTTTGCTCAGAATGTGCTGAGCCGTTCTGGAAATTGACCAAAACTCAGCATCCTGCACCTCGCAATTAAACACATCATAGTGGTACGTTCTTTGACCACCTGTCACTGATCTTGCCTCCGACGCAGCTACTTTCCATCTCCTGGTGGTCAGCAAAAGTCATTCCGGGAAAGGTCTTCCTTTGCCAAAAGTTATAGACCCTTCAGTCTTTTAACAGTGCTATCAAATCTGTTTGAAATGGCAATCTATCGCCAGCTACTCGAGTCTGTCTAACATCAGAACATTTTGCACGATGCACAATTTGGTTTTTGACGCGGTTGATCAACTGTGCATTCACTGATCTGAGCCACCAACTATTATTGTTATCTTTATTACTTTAATCCGTCCGTGGCTGCTTCATCTGATAAGCCACCAACTACTTAGACAGAACAATTTTGTCTCAATAACCTTCGTTTTGATGTGACCCTACTTGATATTGAAAAGGTGTCCAGCCATGTTTGGCATGGTGGCCTGATGTACGAACTAGATCACTGAAATCTTCATAGTTACCTGGAGCAAATCGTCCACAACTTGTCGGGTAGGAAATGTCCGGGTCTCAATCAGCGAAACATGCTTCAATGTGCACGACATCATCGCCAGCATGCCCTAAATCTATCATCGGGGCCCTGCTGTATAATCTGTTCATCTCTGACATTCCAGAAACTACTTCCGTCTACAGAGCAAGATTGATCAGAGCGCTAGTGGTAAAGCTCTAACTAGGCCTGGATGTCCTCACAGATTATCTCATTAGCTAGACCAGGCCATTATTTTTCACATTACAAATGCATGTTCTGCCTGAGAATTGTAAAATCTCCTCAATGTTCTGACAGTGGAATGGGTCAATGAGGTTGTTAGGGTGGACTCTAGTGAGCAAGCTTATTTTGATGTAACAGGTTGACAAAACAGATACTTAGTGTAGCGTTTTGTTTAAACAAATGTTCCTACTGATCAACCGTCGGGCGTTATTGTCAATGAAAAATAAGCTATAAATAAGTTATGATCGTTATGTCTCTCTTGAATATACGTTTAAGAGACTCATAAATGCTAAGAAACGCGGTTATTGGCGTCATTTCGTTGATGGTCTTTCGCGTGAAACGTCGATGACAACACTTTGGACCGTCGGGAGAAGAATGCGAAACGCGTCATCGATTAACGAAGATAGGGAAAGTTCTTCCCGATGGATCTTCGCTTTCGCCAAAAAGTGTGTCCGGATTCAATAGCTCGCGCGCGACGAAACCCCCGGTCGGCACGATATGGACGCCATCTTTTCGATGGTTGATTTCTGGCTTGCCCTTCTTTCATGTAACAATACCGTCCCAGGAATGGACAGAATTAAATTCAACTTGCTGAAAAACCTCCCAGACGTTGCGAAAAGGCGCATGTTGAATTTATTCAATTAATTCGTGGACAGCAACATTGTTCCGGATGAATGGATACAGGTGAAGGTAATTGCTACCAAAAAAACGGATAAACCTGCTTGTATACGGAAGCTTCTAGATAAGATGATTCTCAATCGGCTCGACAGATGGGTTGAATCAAATGGCTTTCCATCACATAATCAATTCGGATTCCGCAGAGGCAAGGGAACGAATGACTGTCTTGCGCTGCTTACTAAAGAAATCCAACTGGCCTATTCTCAAAAAGAACAAATGGGTTCAGTTTCCTTGGACATTAAGGTCTGAGGGAAGGGTTTTCCGTTAAAAAAGCACGTGGTAGCACTCTCTGAGAAAGAAAATTGCCCAATTCAGCCCACCAGAATGACGCTGTCAGTGTCGCCAAATTTATTTCACCATTATGCAGTTTACAATTGCTTGAGAATTTGCCGTAAACGGAGAACAAAAGGAATTGGCAACAATGTGGAAGAAATTTATTACTCATGCAGTGGTTCGGTGAGAGAACAGCAGCAGCGCCGACCAATCACGCAAAGAGGAAATCAAAATAAACAAACTCCAGCTGGTTTTGGAAAATGAAAACATGAGCCGTTTCTAGAACAACATTAGAAAATATCGTGAGAGCATTTCTGTACAAGATTTCCACACGAGCTTTGAAAAGTATTTGGGTGATAACAGTGGTGCTGGAGTAAGTAAGACAAATAAGACAAATAAGACAAATAAGACGAATAAGACAAATGAGACAAATAAGATTGATAAGACTAAGACTAATGTAACTAAAACATATGGTTAATCCGATCAATTTTGAAGATGGACAATTTCAACTGATTCAAAATCAAACTAAACCTAGCATGGAAATTATGAAATTTCATGAATTCGAAAATTTTGATGATGTTATCATGTTGTAATGTGTATCAGGTATTAGGATATCTAGAACTCGCACACCTTCGATGCATCAGGAGGATACAAAAAAAACAGATAAATCCACCTACAGTGAGATTTTGACCCTTCCTTAGTCGTTAGGAAATATTTCCAGACTCCAGTATTTAAAACGAGATAAAACTGCTCAGATTCCCACTGCGATTGACCGTGTTAAGTGACAAAATAATTGCCTACCCAAAGGCGGATGCTATGGGTTGAGTGACATCAAAACGATTTGATAACGCGCTGTACGTCCTGCTGCATATCTATCAGGCGCTCGTCGGATTGAATGACTATTATAACATGATTAGTAACTATCGTAACGCCGGTAGCATATATTGTACTCGTGATTTCCAGAGACCTTGATATTAATTAATCCAGAACTAATTAAATCAGTCATTGATCGGAACGAAACTCAATAGTGTTAAAAAATAACATGTATTCTGCCTTATGGATGCCTCATTTTGTAAAACTAATCTTGTTTAAAAACGAGTGAGATTTATATGGTAGTAAATTTCAGAATTTTCACACATACATGCATAAAAGTGGTCTATTAGTGTCTCAAAATATGCTCACATTTGCTATCTAGCTTCCACTTAAGAAATTTTTGAAATTCCTTTAAATTTTTACGTTTTTGCTTTTCTGAGAAAATTCTTTGGTACATGCTTCTATCTGTTCCTCAATTAAAATCAATTGTTTCTTTGAAACAATTCAAAATAATAAGCATATTTTCATATCAAACCATTTTTTATAATTATATTTTCAATACTAAAGTGAATTTAACATTCCCAGTGCGGCATTGGACTGAGTCAGACGCAAAAAGTTAAAGTTTGTATCTCTTCACGCGAATCACTCGAAAAGTGCGCTTTTGTTATTCGGCGCGGTGTGTTTTATTGCCGAGTTTCGCAAGGTGAAATCCTGCCGGCTAGAGGAAGCGGGCTGCATTTGGTAAATCACCAACCGGTGATCAGTGCAGTGCCGTGAATATTATTGATTGGCTTCTATCACCATACGAGGACGGTCGTAGGTAGCAGCGAAGCAGCGACGAAAAGGCTAAGTACCTAAACGCTTTTCATTGTTCGCACATCATACCACGCTTCTGTTCACGCGGCGTGGAGTTGGCGACACTTTTTTGTGGAGCAGAAATAACCGGGCAGTGCAGAAAGAGTGGGCATTAGCCTGGTTCAAAAAATGGTTTTTTTTTTCCTTGAATAAATTTAGTTAAGTTTTTTTGCGCATACGTGGACGAAGCGAGTGGAGGCGATTCGCCTTCAACAGACAATGTTGTTCGCACGCGATTTTACCAGGCCACATCACCTGGTCCCTGGGTTGTTTATTTCCGGCAGAAAACGAAAGCCTTGATTTTCTAGGCATCAAGCGTGATTTGACGCGTCGTTTTCCGAAAACTGATTTTCATCAGATTAATCGGAACAAACTACGTGTAACCGCACCTACATATCAGGATGCAAATGCAATCGCAAAAGACCAACTGTATAATGTAGAATATTTAGTTTATGTGCCCTCGCGAGAAGTCGAAATTGAAGGTGTCATAAACGCAGCGAGCCTGACTTGCAAGGATGTACTTGCAGGAAAAGGTCGTTTAAAGAATGCCCTGCTATCTACTGTGGATATTCTGGATTGCAAGGAGTTGCATTCAGCTACCATGGTAGATGGTAAAAGTATTTTCTAAGTCTGGTTCGCTTCGGGTGACGTTCGCCGGTTCGATTCTCCCAAAATATGTAGATATTGAAAATATGTTATTTCCGGTGCGGCTTTTTGTGCCAAGGGTGTTTAATTGTACCAACTGCAAACAGTTGGGGCACACTGCCGAGTTTTGCGACAACAAGCCCCGTTGTGGCATATGTTTTGAGAAGCATAGGAGGAGGCCTGCCAACAACAAGCAACAAAATGTGCTTATTGTGGTTCGGTTCCTCAATATGATTTGCAAGAATGCCCGGTGTACAGAAAGCTCACCCAAAAAGTAAAGCCCTCGTTAGTACAGCGCTCCAAGCAGTCGTATGCGTCGCAGTCGTATGTTTAAGTCAGAAGACACATCCGCAACTGCCAACGCAACGGCTGCTATTTCAGCCGCGGTTCATGTCAATGATTTTTAAGATGTCATTTCCATTGACGATTCGAACACTGACGTAGCCGAATGAATGATTCAGCAGAGGTAAACGTACCCGAAAAGAGGAAGAAACTGTCGACCCCTGGATTGCGCCGTAAGAAAACAAAATCATCCCTAGAAGCTTTCCGAAATCTGATGGTAATGGGGATTATTTAAAATTCCGAAGCAGCCTGTCTATACTGCTTCTTTGACCCATGTTGCAGTAAGACATTCCCGCATTGCCTAAAACTGATGTTACAAAAAACATCAGTCAAGGAATATCTCTGAGCAGAAAACTGCTACTCGCACTTCCAAGAAAAGAATCTCGTCCAAGCGAGGATTGATATCCTTTAAGGACCTTGTGGATCGTATTTTGAACTTATTCAATATTCCGAATTCATTGAGGCCAATCATTGACCTCTTTATTCCAACAGTTGAAAGTTATCTGAAGCAATTGACTGTTTCATGGCCCCTTCTTGCAGGACTTGTATCTTTCGATGGATAATACGACCATACAAGATACAATCACTGTGCTGCAGTGGAACTGTCATAGTCTGAAACATAAATTAGACGTGTTTAAGTTTTTAATTCGCAACTCCGATTGCGATATATTTGCACTCTGTGAAACATGGCTTTCTTCTGAAGATGAAATCAACTTCCACGATTTTAACATTATTCGCCAAGATCGGAATGATCATTATGGTGGCGTTCTTTTGGGAATCAAAAAATGTCACACTTTCTACAGAATTCCCATTCCGACTGTTAATGGTTTAGAAATCGTCGCTTGCCAAGTAAATGTAAAGAATAAAGACCTTTGCATAGCTTCAGTGTATATTCCCCCAAATGCCTCAATTAATCGTCGGCATCTGTGGAGCACAGTCTCTCTTTTATCATCCCCAGTTTTGATACTGGGGGATATGAATGCACATGGTATTGCATGGGGCGAAACTAGAGACGATAATAGAGCGCCTATTTTCTATGATTTGTGCGACGATTTCAACTTGAATATTTTGAACACAGGCGAAGTAACTCGAATAGGACCTCAAGGTCAGGAAAGTCGAATAGATCTGTCTTTATGCTCTAATTCACTATCATTAGATTGCACGTGGAAGGTAATCCAAGATCCCCATGGTAGTGACCACATGCCGATAGTCACCACAATCAAAAGTGGCTATCAACGATCAGTGCCAGTTAATGTTCCTTTCGACCTCACGAAGAACATTGACTGGCAAAAATTTGCATCGGCGGTAAAAATTGGTATTGAATCAACTGATATTCTTCCTCCACTGGATGAGTATCGATTCCTTACCGAATTGATTCATAAAAGCGCACTAGAAGCTCAGAAACGACGCGTTCCAAGTACATCTGTCATAAGAAGACCAGCCACTCCTGGATGGGATGATGAATGTACTAAGCTGTATTCCGAGAAATCTGATGCCTTCAAGGCTTTCCGTAAACACGGAAGGTCTGAGCTTTTCGAAGAGTATTTGAGGCTTGAAAGAAAGCTCAAAAATCTCCTCAAGGCTAAAAACGTAGCTACTGGCGACGTTTTGTCGAGGGACTATCACGAGAAACCTCAATGACAACACTTTGGAAAACGGCCCGCAACATGCGGAACCGCATTTCCACCAACGAGA
Organism: Armigeres subalbatus; assembly: GCF_024139115.2. Taxonomy (NCBI): domain Eukaryota; kingdom Metazoa; phylum Arthropoda; class Insecta; order Diptera; family Culicidae; genus Armigeres; species Armigeres subalbatus. Next base: position 208,446,136 of record NC_085141.1, on the reverse strand, counting down.
GTGAAGAATACTCCAATCGATGGATATTCAACTTCGCAAAAAGGTCTGTCCAGATGCCGTACCAGCAGAAGCGCTAGTTCGAGAATCAGTAGCTGATCCCGGTTCTTTGGGTGGGCCATTTTCAATGCTGGAACTATCTATGTCTCTTCTTTCATCGAATAATTCTTCCCCGGGATGCGATAACATTAAATTCAACCTTCTGAAAAACCTCTCTGATATCGCTAAAAGACGATTACTTGACCTGTACAACTGTTTCATGGAGTACAACATTGTACCCCCAGAATGGCGACAGGTGAAAGTAATAGCTATTCAAAAGCCTGGGAAACCAGCGTCTGATCACGATTCGTACCGACCAATTGCCATGCTATCATGCATGAGAAAATTATTGGAGAAAATGATTCTTTCAAGAATCGACCATTGGGTCGGAAAAAATGCATTGCTTTCAAATACTCAGTTTGGTTTTCGAAAAGGTAAAGGAACAAATGATTGCCTAGCGTTGCTCTCTTCAGATATACAGCTGGCCTATGCGCACAAGGAACAACTGGCTTCAGTATTCTTGGATATTAAGGGCGCTTTTGATTCAGTTTCCATAGAAGTACTGTCGGAAAACCTGCACAGTAGTGGAATACCAGTCATTTTAAATAATTTTTGTACAATTTGTTGTCAGTTAAACATATGAATTTTACTCTCGGCACCCTGACAACTTCCAGAAATAGCTACATGGGCCTTCCCCAAGGATCATGTTTAAGTCCCTTGCTTTATAATTTTTATGTTAAAGATATTGACAATTGTTTGGAAGGACAATGCACGCTCAGACAACTTGCAGATGATGCCGTGATCTCTCTACGAGGTCCATGTGCAGCTGTCTTGCAAGGACCATTGCAAAGTACCCTAGATAATCTGACTGTTTGGGCCAGACATTTAGGGATCGAGTTTTCACCGCAAAAAACTCAATTGGTTGTGTTTACTAGAAAGCGGAACCCAGCTCAACTGAAACTAAAGCTGTTGAATGATGACATCAACCAATCTTTATCTTCTAAATACCTTGGGGTCTGGTTTGATTCCAAATGTACCTGGAAAACCCATATTGATTATTTGATAGATAAATGCCGGAAAAGAATACATTTTCTACGTTCTATATCCGGAACGTGGTGGGGTGCTCACCCGGAAGACCTCATCAAACTCTATAGAACGACTATTCTCTCTGTTTTAGAGTACGGCTCTTTCTGCTTCCTCTCAGCAGCTGATTGCCACTTAATTAAATTGGAACGTATTCAATATCGTTGTTTGCGTATTGCTCTCGGCTGTATGCATTCAACGCATAACATGAGCCTGGAGGTGCTTGCTGGAGTCACTCCTTTAAAGCACCGTTACTGGGAACTCTCACTTAGAATACTGATCAAATGTGGGACAAGTAACACACTTGTCTTAGAAAATTTCGATAATATGCTTGAACTGATTCGTCAGTCAAGATTCCTGAGGGTCTACCTCAACTACATATCGTCAGATCTTTGTCTTCCATGTTATAATCCACCTCGAGTTAACTTCATCAACGACAGTTCCTCCATTGAATACGATCTGTCCATGAAACACGCTATTCAAGGAATACCAGATCATCTTCGACAAATATCTATTCCTTCCATTTTTTCTGAAAATATGAACATGTCAATTGCAACAACAGATATTTCACTGATGGTTCTCGCATCAACGGATCCACTGGCTTCGGTGTCTTCAATGTAAATTCAACCACCTTCCGAAAACTTCAGGAACCGTGTTCGGTTTATGTTGCTGAGCTGGCAGCAATTAACTTCGCTTTGGGGATTATTTCCGATCAGCCCGTAGACCATTATTTCATCTTCTCGGATAGTCTTAGTTCTATCGAGGCACTCCGGTCGATGAAACCAGTTAAGCACGCATCTTACTTTCTTACCAAATAAGAGAGCAGATGCGTAATTTGGTCGAAAGATCATTCAAGATTACCTTTGTATGGGTCCCATCCCATTGCCTAATCTATGGCAATGAGAAAGCGGACACGCTAGCAAAGGTGGGCGCACAGGAAGGTGAAGTTTATGATAGACAAATCTCGAATAACGAGTTTTTCCCATTAGTCCGTCAGAGTACTCTTCAAAATTGGCAAATGAATTGGTCACACAACGAACTTGGACGGTGGCTATTTTCTATAGTTCCTAAAGTTTCTGCGCGAGCGTGGCTCAGAGGTGAGGACTTGAGTCGAGGCTTCATTCGCGTGATGTCAAGGCTTATGTCCAATCACTATTCACTAAACGCACATCTCTACAGAATAAACCTTGTCGATAGCAACTTATGTACGCGCAGATGACATCGATCACGTAGTTTGGTTCTCCTCGGAGAACGACGCCTCCAGAGAGCAACTATTGGATACCCTTGTGGCCTGAGGTAAACAACCCTACAGGAAATAAGAGGTGTTTTGAGAGATCGCGATGTGGATTATATGCAGTCCATCTATGCCTTTCTTTGCTCGGCCGATATCAAAGTCTAATGCCCGTGTTTATCTCCTTCTCAGTTTTTTTTATTTGTTCCGTGTGCCACTAAGCCTTGGCCATCCGGAAGATGCTCCCTGCTGAATCAAAATCAAGCACGACGCCATGCAAAACCGTTTCCAACGCAAACGCCCGGATGAGCAGCTGGAATAACCTAAACCCAAATCCCTACCCCGTCCATCCTGAATTAAGTAAATTATAACCTTGAGTCACCACGAGTATTATGGTCTATGTCCCTTCCCTACTAACTGTTAATGATAAGATGATACAAATTATGAGGATATCATATTTAAGAATTGCGGCTCCGCAAAGTCTCGCACACGACTGAGCCTACCAAATAAATGAAATGGCTAAAAAAAAAAAAAAAACTAAAGTGAATTTGTTTCAAATACGATGCATTTTATTTCATAATTTAAGAGATTTATTGATAGATTAATACGTAACACGCCTGCGTAACGCATACAAAGTGAAATTATAGACACAGTGGTGCTGGAGTAAGTAAGACAAATAAGACAAATAAGACAAATAAGACAAATAAGACAAATAAGATTGATAAGACAAATAAGACAAATAAGACAAATAAGACAAATAAGACAAATAAGATTGATAAGACTAAGAAGAAAAATAAAGTAAGTTCCTCCAAGAATTCCTTCGGAAGTTCCTCCAGGGATTCGTTCGGAAGTTCCTCAAGCAATTCCTTCGGAAGTTGCTCCAGGAATTGTCTTCGAGAGTTCCTCAAGGAATTCCTTCGGAAGTTCCTCCAGCAATTCCTTCGGAAGTTCCTCCAGCAACTCCTTCGGAAGTTCCTCCAGCAATTCCTTCTGAAGTTCCTCCAGGAATTCCTTCGGAAGTTCCTCCAGGAATTCCTTCGAAGTTCCTCCAGGAATTCTTTCGGAAGTTCCTCCAGGATTTCCTTCGAAGTTCCTCCAGGAATTCCTCCGGAAGTTCCTCCAGGAATTCCTTCGGAAGTTCCTCCATGTATTCCTCGGAAGTTCCTCCATGTATTCTTCCGGAAGTTCCTCCAGGAACTCCTCCAGAAGTTCCTCCAGGAATTCCTTCGGAAGTTCCTCCAGGAATTCCTTCGGAAGTTCCTCCGGAAGTTCCTCTAGGAATTCCTCCGGGAATTCCTCCAGAAAATTCTTCGGCAGTTCCCCAGGAATTCCTCCGGAAGTTCCTCCAGTTATTCTTTCAGAAGTTCCTCCGGAAGTTCTTCCGGGAATTCCTCCGGAGGTTCCTCCGGGAATTCCTCCGGAAGTTCCTCCGGGAATTCCTCCGGAAGTTCCTCCGGGAATTCCTCCGGAAGTTCCTCCGGGAATTCCTCCGGAAGTTCCTCCGGGAATTCCTCTGGAAGTTCCTCCGGAAGTTCCTCCGGGAATTCCTCCGGAAGTTCCTCCGGGAATTCCTCCGGAAGTTCTTCCGGAAATTCCTCCGGAAGTTCCTCCGAAAGTTCCTCCGGGAATTCCTCCGGAAGTTCCTCCGAATTCCTCCGAAGTTCCTCCAAATTCCTCCGGAAGTTCCTCCGGGAATTCCTCCGGAGTTCCTACGGGAATTTCTCCGGAAGTTCCTTCGGGAATTCCTCCGGAAGTTCCTCCGAATTCCTCCGAAGTTCCTCCGGGACTTCCTCCGGAAGTTCCTCCGGGAATTCCTCCGGAAGTTCCTCCGAATTCCTCCGAAGTTCCTCCGAATTCCTCCGAAGTTCCTCCGGAATTCCTCCGGGAATTCCTCCGGAAGTTCCTCCGGGAATTCCTCCGGAAGTTCCTCCGAATTCCTCCGGATGTTCCTCCGAATTCCTCCGGATGTTCCTCCGGGAATTCCTCCGGAAGTTCCTCCGGGAATTCCTCCGGAAGTTCCTCCGAATTCCTCCGAAGTTCCTCCGAATTCCTCCGGAAGTTCCTCCGGGAATTCCTCCGAAGTTCCTCCGGAATTCCTCCGGAAGTTCCTCCGGGAATTCCTCCGGAAGTTCCTCCGAATTCCTCCGAAGTTCCTCCGGGAATTCCTCCGGAAGTTCCTCCGGAATTCCTCCGGAAGTTCCTCCGGAATTCCTCCGGAAGTTCCTCCGGAATTCCTCCGAAGTTCCTCCGGGAATTCCTCCGAAGTTCCTCCGGGAATTCCTCCGAAGTTCCTCCGGGAATTCCTCCGGAAGTTCCTCCGAATTCCTCCGAAGTTCCTCCGAATTCCTCCGAAGTTCCTCCGAATTCCTCCGAAGTTCCTCCGAATTCCTCCGAAGTTCCTCCGGAATTCCTCCGGAAGTTCCTCCGGGAATTCCTCCGGAAGTTCCTCCGGGAATTCCTCCGGAAGTTCCTCCGGGAATTCCTCCAGAAGTTCCTCCGGGAATCCCTCCGGAAGTTCCTCCGGGAATCCCTCCGGTAGTTCCTCCGGAAGTTCCTCCGAAAGTTCCTCCGGAAGTTCCTCCGAAAGTTCCTCCGGAAGTTCCTCCGGGAATTCCTCAGTTCCTCCGGGAATTCCTGCGGAAGTTCTTTCGGGAATTCCTCTGGAAGTTCCTTCGGAGAAACTTCCTAAGGAACTCCTGGAGGAACTTCCTAAGGAACTCCTGGAGGAACTTCCGGTGGAATTCCTGAAGGATCTTCAGGAGGAATTCCTGGAAGAACTTCGGGAGGAACTTCTGGAGCAATACCTGGAGGGACTTCCGTAGGAATTTGTCTTGTTTATCTTATTTGTCCTATTAGTCTTATCGTATTTGCTTTATTTGTCTTATTTGTCTTATTCCTTTTATTTTGCTTATTTGTTCTATTTGTCTTATTTGTTTTATTTATATTCGATTGTTTATTTCATCAAATTCCTATATTTGATTTCAATTTATATATTTGGTATCCATGTTCACAAATAGGAATACGCTTTTTTCTAGTGTCACGCTAGATACAAAGTTGACGGACTTTCTACCGCTCTCATCGCTCCTTTCCTGCCGTGCGTCACAAGAAAATATTATGTTGGCTGCTCTCCCGAAATGGTAACTTTTGTATGAAATTTAAAAAACTTGGTTGAAGCAAAAAGAGCTTCCTGCAAAATTTATTGCGGTGACATATACTTTTTATTACATCAAAATGATCGTTGGAAAAATTTAAAACTTTTGTCAGTTGGGTTTCGCGAAATTCGGTTCCTTTGTGCCACGAATCATCGGAGAGAGGTACTGAGAAGCGAAAATTTCAGTTCTACAATAGTTCAGTATTTAGAGCTTAATTCAAATTTGGGAAATAGTAGGTCCATGAAATTTTGTAGGAACATTCCTTGATAAATTTCAAAGAGATTGTCAGTTGGGATAAGCGAAATTCGTTCCCAATTCCGAGTTATAGACATTTTAGCACGAAAATAGCGCTCTACCGCGAGAGAGCTTCCCTCAGACCTTAAGGGGGCTTTTGACTCAGTTTGCGTTGACGTCCTTTCAGACAAACTCCTCGAGTGTGGGCTTTCACCAATATTAAACAACTAGTTGTACAACTTGTTATTTGAGGAACATATGAGCTTTGCTCATGGAAATTCAACAACTTCAAGAACTAGTGCCATGGGTTTCCCCCAGGACCCTCCTTTTTTATAATGTCTATGTTAGAAGCATCGATGGATGCCTTGTGGGAAATTGCTCGTTAAGACAACTTGTGGATGACGCCGCTGTATCCTTTATAGGAATAAAGGCGGGCGATCTGCAAGGACCATTGCAAGGTATTTTAGACAATTTGTCTACTTGGGCTATTCAGCTGGGTACCGAATTCTCTACGCCCCGGAGAAAATTGAGCTGATTGTCTTTTCTAGGAAGCACAAGCCAGCAATTAAAGCTTCATCGTAAGGGTAAGAAAATTGTCAAGACATTTCGCATAAATATTTGGGGGTCTGGTTCGACTCCAAAGGCACCTGGGGAAATGAACATTAAACATCTTTATCAGAAATGCAGCAAATCAACTTCAACGGACAGTAACGGGAACATGGTGGGGAACCCACTTGTTGAAGCTTAGGCTGAGTGAACTCGACTCATACAATGAGTTTGGAGCTACTTGCGGGAGTGCTCCCTTTATCAGATCGCTTCGCGGAATTGTCGTTTAGATTCCTCTTTCGGTGTGAGGTTTTAAACCCATTTGCAATTCAGAATTTTGAGAAGCTAATCGAACGAAACTTCCAATTAAAATTTATGACACTGTACTACTGGTATATGAGCCTGGAGATTGGCCTTTTTTCGAATGTTCTCAATCGCTGGCTCGTCTCGTAAAGGAAAAAGATCCGTGGAATACCAAATCTTCTCCGAATGGAGTGCATATCACCAATTTTTGCAAGTAAATACAGCCGCGGCAGTTGCGACAAAAGGTTTTACACTGACAAACAAATGGTCAAAACAAATGAATCCACTAGATTTGGTGTTTTAAACGAATTTCATAGCGCCACTTCAAAATCCTTGTTCTGTATATGTTGCAGAATTAGCAGCTATACACTAGAGCGAATTGCCTCTCTTCCATCTGACCAATACTTCATTTTTACAGATAGCCTCAGCTCTATTGAGGCTATTCGTTCAATGAGGCCGGTACAGCACTCACCGTATTTCCTGATCGAAATACGATCAGCATTGAGTGCTCTATCGAATTGCTTTTACACTATCACCATGGTATGAGTCCCTTCACATTGCTCGATCCCAGGTAATGAGAAAGCGGACTCACTCGCCAAGGTAGGCGCTATAGAAGGCGGTAATTGTCTTTAACGATTTTTTAACCCCCTTTCCTCCCTTTAAAGGGTCATGTCCTCTTTGTTTTCACCCACTCCGCTCGGTAGAAACGTTTTTCTTGTATCATTACAGTTTGTCCCTTGTCTGCATCACACCAATCATCTTAAGAAGACTGCATCAACGCTACCCTCGGACAAGTCATAACCCCCAGGCCCTATCGCATCATTTTTTTGCAGTACTTCTTAACCTCGACCTTACCGCGAGTCATATAAACCTAAGAAGCACATTATGAAATTGTAAATTTCTATTGAATTTCGGCTCCGTCATGCCTTCTGGCGCTTGGGCTTAAAAATAAACGCTAAGTAAAAAAAAGTCAAAAGGCGACAGTTATCTCATCAAATTAATACACAAAGGCATAAAAAATATAAAACAAATTTTGTTATGCACGCGCACTGGTTATGTGGAATGGTGGATTCAAGTGCAAATAGCCCAAATCGATATTTCTTGCGTCTACTCTATTCGTAGAAAAAGCCCAATAACCGAGTCGGTCATGTTTGACCTTCGTTGACGCAAAGATGCCAATCAAGTTGTAATTAAAAATGCCCCCAATTCATAGCGCACAGATTCACTCGAATACCAAGAAGCTAACCGCACATTCCTCTTTGACCTTTGTAGTAGATTTCCCACACAAAAACAATTTTGCAGTTCACGGTGAAGTGAACCATTATTTGTGGGTTTTCTCGCGTGGCAATGTGATATAAATATAGTTGTTCATTTCGTGTTGATTGGTTTGACAAATAATTTCCTATTAGAGTAATCGAATGATTTCAGAACTAATTAGAATTTGATTCCTGCTGGGCAAACCCCTAATACCTCCTTCGGGTTATCTTCCCAACAATTTGTAGTCTGTTTCAAGCTAATTAAGTTGCTAATTGGTACGAGGACTTGATAGGTAGAGCACTTCACTTCCCAGAGAGGATCAAAAATTCAAACAGGCTCATTGAATGTGAAAACCTGTTTCCTTTTGTGCTGAACAATAATGGATAATACAGAGTGTTGCTATTATGACCAATTTACTTTCCGTTGGTAATTATTGAAAGACTTTCCGCCAAAGCTGTGTCAACAAAGGAATCGCAATTGTAATTGTATCGTTGCGTGGGCGGCTTGAAAAGAGCACCCGAGGAACAGCCTTCACCGCAGCATTTTTCTTCATTCAATTTCACGGAACAACCACTCACCTGAGCCGTCCATCGTGCCGCACCATTTCCAACGGCCATAAATCACAAGTAGGGGTATTCATCTCTATTCAGCACCCATCAGGCGGCTTTTCTCATCAGTGGGGCGTGATTGCTGTCTCTGCTGGTGCCGCTGTTCCGAAAATAGCTACCTAGCAAAGTGTTAATGCAGACCGTCCCACCAATTTCCACCAACCGAACCGTGAGCAGTTTACCGCCGCGTGGGGAATGGGAAAAATCCGGCATTTTGTTGTGATAAAACGTGACCTGTTTTGAGTGCTGTCTAAACGAAGGTCAAATGGCTTAAATTACTGGCTTCGGAAGTCGAACACTGATGCCATTGGAGCTCCAGCCATCAAAGGATCTTCTGTTTTTCCTCCGCCTTCCCACGATTCCCTCGTCACTATCAATGCTCATAAAACGAAGGAGGAAGGGAAAGCTGTCAGCTATTTTGATATCTTTTCAGTAAGGTCTTTAGAAGATTCTTTCCGATCGGAAAGATGGGATTTGAAAACGATAGAAATCCCCGAACGAGATTTAAACCATTCATTTTTGGGAACATAAAACTGATGGGAAATAGTTAAGAATCTTGACGCTCAATGGTGTGCTCGGATGCGGAAGATATAAACTGAGATCCTCGATATGTTATCGTAGATAGTGGTTTAGGTAGTGTTTAGTATCTGATATGATGCAATACATGTTTAATTAGCTCATGGTAATTATTAGAATAACGCAATTTGATTTCTATTTTCACTAGAATTACATCGTAATGCTCATTAAGTGCAACCATAATTAATCAATTCAATGATTTCCTTATATACGCTATGCCCAGCCAATTTCCATCCCGTAAATTTTCTGTACCCGTAACAGCAGGATTTACAGTTGAATAAAATAAATCTACACTGTGTGCCCCCTATCGAAGCATCTGCAAACGTGTATGCTCTGTATGCGGTAAAGATTCCCGGCTTGATGTGGCTGGTTATTGGGCCGACTGATGCGTGCCACAAATAAATACGATTTAGTCCTTTCTCGAAATCGGTAGTCTATCCCCTTTTCCGAATGACGGGACGCGAGACCGGAATCGGGGTCCGACCGAACGAAGATGAAGAGTAGCGTAGGTGTAGCGTAAGTTCCGATCGTTAAGCCACACGACGGGGGGATTAGGTGCTCCATTCGTGTGCCATTAGTACCCGGGGATGGGAAGCCGGGAGGAACAGCTTTTGTATAATGTTGCTTTTTGGCTTTTATTTTCAGCTTTACTGCCTCGGCTTTCCCGCTGTTATGCCGGTATGTGTTATGTGCATCTTGTAATTTTATGAAATGACTTTCACATTTTTTTCCTGGCTAAAGCCGGGCTCCTCCGGGTGAACCCTATTCGGCGAATACTTAACTGGGCGGTCGAAGTTTATTTACATGGCGATGGTAGTAGTTGCTAGTGAAGGGACGTAAAAACGAAACAAAATTACGTACATAAAATTTTACTGCACAACCCCTCACCGAAATGAAGATTCGCTTGGGATAGGCTCGTCAAAATAAAAAAAGAGATTTACTGGAAAGGGCTTTGTTTTAGCAGGCAAGACATTTCGGAGACTGCTGCACGATTCGTACTGAGGCAATTTAGGCAATAAAAAAGGAATATTATTAAGACAGATTGCGTCTGAATCGAAGTGAATGGATTGCGGTAATGTTGTTAGCGATAGACGGAGGAGTATATCAATTATTGGGATTTATATGCGATTCCATAGCAATCTGAACCCGATCTAGAGTTTCCCTTGCAACATAAAGCGGGCCGACCTGGTTGCGGTAACCCAAGATCATATGACTTGAATGAAATAACGCATAATAAAATGACTTGAATAAAATAACTCGTCTTAAGTGAGCTGCTTGTTTGTTTCATTACGCATGTTTTGCCTTTCTCGTACAACAAAGTTGTAACGAAAGGCTATATGCTCACTCCAAAAACTAATTTTTGATAGGAGGTCCGGAGACACATAGTGTTATATACACGGAAGAAATAAACTACCCAATAGTGAGTTTAATTCACCCAACCTCGAACATCCGTACGGGAAGCCAAAATTGAGTAAGTAGGGTCGAAGTAGTTTGCCTTTAATCCCATGTTAAAAAAGTACCCAACGGAAAATTTATTTACCCAAATGTAAGTTTAATTCACTCAATTTTGACCTCAGGTAATAAAACTCAAAAATGGCTTCCCGTATTGAACTGGCGTCGTTGGATTGTTTGGCTCTTTTGTTTTTGATAACAAAGAAAGAGTGGATGAAAGAGAAGAGAAAAAATAACTCAAAAGTAAGTTTAAAAATACTCAATTTCGGGTACTTTTTTTCTTCCGTGTATCAATCGACTCAGCTCGACGAACTAAGGTTATGTCTGTATACGTGTGTATGTGTACAAATTTTGTAGACACATTTTTTGGAACTTAGCATTTTCGAATCACTCGTTCCATTCGTTTGCTATTGGAAATTGGTCAGATCGGATTATGGGATCAAAATGTATGGTCAAATACTATTGTTCATGTCCAAAAATACGCTGCAAAATGCTCATTCATATTTTTTAGTATTTTTGCACGAGAAAGGCACCAGCACCGCTTGGTGGATTAATCAGGGTTTTTATTTACCTTTACTCCAGATCTGGCAATTGAAGTTCATTTAAACTCATTACAGCAAGGACTATGTCCAAGGTTTTGCCTACTATTTACAAAATTTGATAACCTAGCGTGGGAACAAATCCCGAATCATGGGTTGCTCCAAAGTTTGGCAACGGACCCTGTACTTCTCTTTCTACACCTCAAAGCGTTCGTCGAGTATTTTCATCTCTGTCAGACGATGGACCTAAGAATTTGGAGTCCTAGGAGGGGTGCTCAAAACCATCCGCAGGAATTTGTCCTGTACTCGCTGGAGTTTCAGATACGACCAAATTTAGTTATATATGAGTTACCTCAACCAAATCGACATGAATTGTGTTGCTAGGGTTGTTTTAATTGGCAAAATCAAGTAGCCGGCAAAATTTTGCCTTTTAAGGTCACTCCTGAAGGAATCCAAGTTTCAAAGTGCTCGCGTTTTCGGGGGCACACCACTCGATACGGAGGCGGCGCACAACTGTCATTTTTGTTGTTTTAGTTTTGCTGCATCGCAGCATGCGCGAAAAAATAAAAATGACAGTTATGCGTTGCTTCCGTATCGAGTGGTGTGCCCCCGAAAACGTGAGCACTTTGAAGCTTGGATTCCGTCAGGAGTGACCTTAAACCGCTTGGATTACGCTGAGAGAAGGCTAATGGGACGATATATTTTGGGCGAGGAAGGGTCTTTCCCAGGTTTCCGGATGGGGATCCCTTTTGCTGACTTCCAGGACGTTGGAAAGTAACTAAGTCGAAGGTACTGGTGGAAGATTAACGCGAGTTGATTGAAAAACTGGACACTCAAATGCCTAAGCTCCAAGTTGAAGATGTTGTCGAAACCTGGGGCCTTCATATTTTTGGATGATTTGATATAGGTGGACAATTCATTAGCTGTTATCTCCAACTCCTCCGAGAAGTCGTTGGAAATAAGATGAATGTTGTTTGCATGCTCACTAACAGCAGCTTCATGTGGACTTACGATGTCTAGCCCAAGATTATGAGAGCTGACGAAATGCCGACCTATCTCAGCAGTAGTTTTCAAGCGATCCTTAGAGCCATTATTGTCTAGCGGGATCAAGGGTGGAATAGACCGAGGCTTTGTTTTCAATTTTTTTGTCAACTTCCAAAACGGCTTAGCACAATTTGGGAGAGCGCGGATTTTATTAGAAAAATCATTATTTCTAAGATCCACCATTCTGGCTTTGATGATTTTGATCATGCCCAGTACATTGATACTGTCTGCGAACTACGTTGCGAAGATGAATAAGATCTTTGGTGAGAGTGCCGACGGTTAGAGTGTTGCTTACCTTACATGCATGGGACATGCTGCTCTCTGGCCACCGAAATTGCCTCTTCGGTGGCGCACAGCTGGCGGTCGATACTTTCCGGCGTCTCCGAACGCACCTTGTAACCGATGGTGTTGTCGACGCACTGCTGGAACCGCTACCATTTCACTCGATAATAGTTCCTTCTGGAGAGTTGTTGTCGGTTGATCGAAGAGCCTATTTCGACCACCACCGGATAGTGATCGGAGCTCAGTTCCTGAGACGACCGGGTGCGATATTTGGTTATCCATGTTCAGGATGGTGTAATGGCCTTCTTCTAGATCGCTACTCCAGATCATGCCGTTCCCATTGCTCCTTGAGTTTCCCCAGGCTTGATGTCTTGCATTCAGATTGCCGGCGATGATGTACTGCCCTTGGAATCGCGTTAGTTTGGCGATGTCTTTCCGGAGGGCGCCAACGGAAGTAGTAACTTCTACCCCAATGGCCTCGATGAACTTGAGTTGGAGACTTGGTAACATCACTTGGTAGTGATGTTGCTTTTCAGTGCGATGGCCACACCTCCTCCCTGGGGTGGAACTGCTCGACGCATAGGCTGATTTTTGGTGAAAGCCCTCTTCCAGATCTCCACGTACTCGACGCGCTTGAGACAGTCCTTCGTTGTGATACGATGTTTTGTCCCACAGTTGGCACACTTGAGGTCCAACTCCTCCATTCGGTCACACTCCTCCGTGCTGTGGTTTTTGCCACACTCATTGCAACGGGTAGCCATGAAGCAGTTGCGGGTACCGTTGTATTTTGTCCACTCGATAATGGTACTGTTGACCATCTCAATCGCCTTCAGGTCCTTGAGCGAGGTGGATCGATGCTCGAGATGGACGAGGTACAGTTGGTCACGATACCTGCGGCTTTTATCATGCCACGCGATTATGTGAACCGCTATTGGTTGCAGTCCGTAACGCTTCAACTGCTCAACGAGCTTCTTCTCATCCATATCATCGAGACCACGTAGCACTACCTTTAGAGGTTTAGTACCGGGGATGTCGTGGGTGTAGTACTCCCATTCCTTCCTCTTTATATACTGCACCACGAAATCTAAAGAGGCCGTTCCTTACGGTCGGGAAGCTGGTCGTGTTGCTGCTGGGCAATCGTCTTCTTCCGGTTCTTCTTCTTTGCCAGCGGGTCACCGGCATCGCCAGCCTTTAAGCCGTAGTAGGCGTTATTCGATAGTAGATCTTTGCTGCATTGCAGACCGCTTCCTCATCGTCACTCGCGGTACGCTTCGATGCGCTGATCGCGACCGAGTTGGTCGCCGTGTCACCCATACCGGGGCCGAAAACCGCACGCGACAATGTGCGCCACAATCCAATACGACCGAATAAAGAAAACTTGCGAGAGCACGAGCCAAAAACGTATCCGATCACGTCGCTCGATCAAACTGGAATGGCTCGCGCGCGCTGTAGAGAAGCTTTCTTGTAATCAATAAAGAAGGCGTATTAATCCCGCCTTTTTTGTTAATCGGTATGAGTATCAATATTATATGCTAGAGCGGAGGGCGGAGCTAGAGGCTTTACATTTCTGACTATAATAAAGTTGCTTATCCGCACGCGAGCCAATTCGTTCGAAACATTCGGACTACTGACTAATTTTTTACAGTCTACCCCTCTAACGCACGCTTACGATTCTACTACCGTCATCTGTCATCACAAATGAATTGTAATTAGCACTGTGAAGACAAATTTTCTCGGCTCAACCTTGTCTTCCATAACATTTTAGTTCTGAAAAGAACCGAATCATTTTCCACAAAGCGCCTTTCCAAACACTAGCAGTAGCAAAACCAAATCAAAATCTGGAAATAAAATTTCACATTACCGACACTAATGTCATTCATGTGAATACACTTTTGTAGCATCTCCCTCCGAAGAATGAACCATGAGCTCGCCCAGCTCTACGGCGAACCCAGTATCCAGAAGGTAGCTAAAGCCGGAAGGGTACGATGGGCAGGGCATGTTGCAAGAATGCCGGACAGCAACCCTGCAAAGATGGTGTTCGCTTCCGATCCGGCAGGTACGAGACGACGTGGAGCGCAGCGAGCGAGATGGGCAGACCAGGTGCAGAACGACTTGGCGAGCGTGGGGCGTATTCGAGGATGGAGAGATGCGGCCTCGAACCGTGTATTGTGGCGTCAAATTGTTGATTCAGTGTTATCTGTATAGATGTAGACTAAATAAATGAATGAGCATCTCCCTCCGACGTGCGCTTTTGATTCTGCTACGGACGGCAACTTTCTGCTGTCGCCAATCGATTAGTTTTCACTTTGAACTAAATTCGTCCTGGCTTAACCTTTCCTAGTATAGAATGTTGGTCCTGAGAAGAATCGATAAATTTCCAATAATGCGAAGAACCGATTTATTTCCAATGACAGCAATCACTCAATAGTCCGATGAGCGCTTGTGATTTTGCAGCCGAAATCAAATTTCTTTTTTGTGTCTTTATTTTAGAGGTTTTCAGCCCTGGGCTAGTTCGCCTCTTTATTAACAAATTTCTGCTGTAATTATGATTTGCACTTTGATGAAAAATCGTCTCGGCTCCATCATTTCTTCTATAAAATTGAGGTACTGAGAAGAACCGATTTATTTTCAATAAACTCGCACCCAACTTACTACAGCACAACCATTTGAGAAAACTTCACTGGAGTGACGCTGTTTAAGGTGAAGGTGGGTTGAGTACCATTCTATATGGATTGTCTATGGAGTTGAAGCTCTTGAATATTTCATTCAGTCATATGGTCTCCCCCCTCGCAATCGCCCAATGACGGAGTGCCAGAATCAGAATAATGTTAAATTCAACCTCGCCATATCAACTGTCATACAAACCTGGACCTGTGCACGGTAAGCCTCTAATCAAACCAGCCCAAACCATCGAATAACACCCAAATTTTAAGTCATAATCGACTGAGCGTGACGGAGCAAAATTATTTTTTTAACCACCCTGTTTATTAGTTTGCTGCAGCCGGTGCTGTTGTTTACATTCGCTCCGCGATCAGTTTTTAATCGTTTTTTTCGGGCAAAAATAGCAGTTCATATTAATTTTTCGGTTTAAACAAGTGACTGATTTCGAAAATTGATGTTTAATTTGCATTCCATCAACATTTCAGGGTGTTCATGTGCGGAGAAGTGAGTGAAAACTTGATATTTTCAGAACCCTTTGAGAAGAAGTGAAGTGCAGTGATAAACCCACCAAATCGCGAACGGCTAATAAATTGGCACGAAACTGCTAATTTATGATATTATTCGAGCCGAAATACATAGGACTCTTTGGATAAACATGTTCATTATCACGGGAAGTGAACAAATATGCTGTGAACAGGTTAGTAATTTGAATATTAAACTTTTGTTCGATGCTGTTCGAAGCATTCGAATGCTGATGGGAGAGGGGTGCGGGAAGTGTGGAGTTGATCCGTGGAAGGTCCGGTGCCATCTTGACTGCCATCGTGGTACTCAAAAACTTCCAAATCCGTCCACCAGGAGCGCCACAATATGAGCAAAAGTACTCACTGATCCCGTTACGATCTTTGCAAGGACCCGTGCCTTCGTTTTACGTTGGACCCGTTTGCGGAAGTAAAATTCCGACAAGCGGTGGTAATCCTGCAGGGACACCGTTCTGGGAAAAAACCTCTTAGAAGGTCACGTCTCCACGCTCAGCAATGAGTATTAATAAAAACAAGAGGAAGGGGGAGTCTTTGAATTCTCCACTTCCTTCTAAGAAACAAGGTTTCAAGACCGTCCTGCCAAAGCGCGGAAAAAATAGAAGGAAGCTGGAGAATTCAGATATTCCTTCTAACTCTAATGTCGGAAATATTTTTTCTCCTATCGAACTGAGCAATCAGTTCGATTTGATTAATGATGATATTGAGCAAATCGAATCTACCTCTAGCCCAGGTGATTCGATTCATGCGAAAAAGCAAAGGATTCCGCCAATTGTGGTATCTGTTGCCGAGTTTTCTGGCTTTAGGAATGAGATTTTGAGTAACCTTCAGGGGATCAAGGTTTCATTTCAGATTGCTAGGAAGGGTGACTGCCGCGTTTTGCCGGGATCCTTTGACGATCGCAAACGTCTTCTTCAGTATTTAACTGAGAAGCACCATAAATTCTTCACATACGACGACAAAACTGAGCGATTGTTCAAAGTCGTTTTGAAAGGTCTCCCTAGTGACGACAAATCACTGGATGAGATTAAAATTGAAATTTCTGAATTACTTGGATTTTCACCAGTCCAAGTAATTAAGATGAAAAAGAAATTTCGCTCTGGTACTTCCCAGAAGGGTATTTCTCAAGAATTTTATTTAGTTCACTTTAATAAAAATGAACTAAATAATATGTCTGAAACTTGATTATGCATATGTACAACATGTGATAGATTTAGTTCGGAAAAGGTATTGGAGGGTAACCGCCCCTTCGGTGGGGTCCCACGACCCCAGTTCGCATGACAGGTGCTTTCCCTACTAAGCTACGAAGGACCTCCGTCGTCCACCGCAGCTTAGCGGGTACTGATGAAACCAAATTCCCAGCACCAGGTACCAGCCGATCTCTCGCAATACATTTTCAGAACTAACTCTCTCAAATGTATTTTTGTACACAATGTCAACCAAGTAGGATGAGTATTTAATATTGTCCGGCTCCTACACACTTGCTTCATCAGCCATTGTCGCCATTGTCATTAATAGACGTATCAAACATAAATTATATTCTTCGTTTGAAACCAAAGTTTTCGAAACCTTGGGAGTTTCTGTTGAAACAAATTTTGGACAATTCTCTTTTATTGCAGCCTACTTGCCTTTTCAATGCAATGGGCAGCAAAAGAATTTGTTGAAAGCTGATCTTCAAATTCTGACTCGCAACAAATCAAAATTCTTCGTAATTGGTGACTTCAATGCCAAACACCGTTCATGGAATAATGCTCAAAGCAATTCCAACGGCAAAATTTTATTTGAATATTGTTCTGCGGGATATTATACTATTCAATATCCCAATGGCCCAACTTGTTTTTCATCCACTCGAAATCCTTCGACAATTGATTTGGTTTTAACGGATTCAAGTCAGCTGTGTGGCCAATTGGTAACTCATGCTGACTTTGACTCTGATCACCTTCCTGTGACATTTGAAATCTCACAAGAAGCCATTTATAATCCAATCAGCTCTACTTTTAATTATCATAGAGCTGATTGGGATTTATATAAAACGTATGTCGATAGGAATTCTGATGTTGATATTCCTCTTGATACCAAAAGTGATATTGATAATGCTCTCGTATCTTTGACAAATTTAATTGAGGCATTGCAATTCCTAAATGTGAAATTAAATTCAACTCCATTATTATTGACGACGATCTTCAGCTACTGATCCGTTTTAAAAATGTGAGGCGAAGGCAATACCAAAGAACTCGCGATCCCGCGTTGAAAGTTATTTGGCGAGATTTGCAAAATGAAATTAAAAAACGTTTAGCTATTCTGAGAAATACCAACTTTGAGAATAATGTCTCGAAGTTGGATCCCAGTTCGAAACCCTTTTGGAAATTAACGAAAATTCTTAAGAAACCTCAAAAGCCAATTCCAGCGCTTGAAGAGGGAAATAAAATTTTATTAACAAATGGCGAAAAGGCTCAAAAACTTGCTCAGCAGTTTGAGAGTGCCCATAATTTTAGTCTAGGTCTTACTAGTCCAATTGAGGATCAGGTTACACAGAGCTTCGAAGACATTCTCAATCAAGAGATTGTTTTTGACCCTTCGTTGGGAACTAATTTGGATGAAGTGAGATCTATTACTAGAAAATTTAAAAATATGAAAGCCCCGGGTGATGATGGTATTTTCTACATACTTATCAAAAAACTTCCTGAGAGCTCTTTATCCTTTTTGGTTAATTTATTTAACAAATGTTTTCAATTGGCATACTTCCCAGATAAATGGAAAAACGCCAAAGTTGTTCCTATTTTGAAGCCGGACAAAAATCCAGCCGAGGCTTCTAGTTATCGCCCAATCAGTTTGCTTTCTTCAATAAGCAAACTGTTTGAAAAGATTATTTTAAATAGAATGATGGTTCATATTAATGACAATTCTATTTTTGCTGATGAGCAATTTGGTTTTCGCCATGGGCATTCAACCACCCATCAGTTATTAAGAGTTACGAACTTAATTCGGCTCAACAAATCTGAAGGATATTCGACTGGAGTTGCTCTTCTTGATATAGAAAAAGCATTTGACAGTGTTTGGCATGAAGGTTTGATTGTAAAATTGATGAATTTTAATTTTCCTCTGTACATCATTAAACTGATCCAAAATTATTTATCAGATCGCTCACTGCAGGTAAACTATCAGAATACTAAATCTGATAGATTACCTGTAAGGGCTAGTGTCCCCAAGGCAGCATACTGGGGCCCATATTGTATATCATTTTACTTCTGACTTACCTGATTTACCACCAGGGTGTCAAAATCTTTGTTTGCAGATGACACAGGTCTCTCAGCCAAAGGGC
The DNA here is from genome assembly GCF_024139115.2 of Armigeres subalbatus. NCBI lineage: Eukaryota > Metazoa > Arthropoda > Insecta > Diptera > Culicidae > Armigeres > Armigeres subalbatus. Next base: position 208,427,274 of record NC_085141.1, on the reverse strand, counting down.
GTAGCCTTCGTGTCATTTGTAGTAGATTGCAAAAAGTTTGGATATTTTCTCCACTTACTTGCAAAAATGGAAAATTTCCCCGAATGCTTCCAAAACTCAGCTTATAATTTTCCCACATAAGCCGAGAGCTTCTTATTTGAAACCTTCTAGCAGACATATTGTCACTATGAATGGGGTTCCAATTAATTGGTCTAGCGAAGCTAAATATTTAGGACTTCTGCTAGATCAAAAATTAACTTTTAAAAATCACATTGAAGGCCTTCAAGCCAAATGTAACAAATATATTAAGTGCCTATATCCACTTATAAACAGAAAATCAAAACTTTGTCTTAAGAACAAACTTTTGATTTACAAACAAATTTTTAGACCTGCCATGTTGTATGCTGTGCCAATATAGGCTAGTTGCTGCAATACCAGAAAGAAAGGCACTCCAGAGGATTCAAAATAAAATTTTGAAAATGATTCTGAAGTTGCCTCCGTGGTATAGTACCAATGAACTTCATAGAATTTCTAATATTGAGACATTGCAACAAATGTCCAACAAAATAATTTCCAATTTTAGACAAAAATCGTTGCAATCTTCTATTGCAACGATTAACTCCTTGTACCCTTAGTATAAAATAGGTTAAGTTTAGTTTAAGTTGAAAACATTGTAATTCCTACATGGTTCAATTCAACCAGAGGAAAAATTCTAACTGCCAGAGGCAATTGGAATGTATTAATAATAACTAAAAAGTAACATAGCAAATAAGGATGATAGTGTTAAGAAAACACGGAACACCTAGTCTAAGAGATGAATGCATGTATTCGATAATTAGCAAATAAAATTAGTAAAAAAAAAAAAAAAAAAAAAGATATGACCTTCTAGTCGGGTAACATTTTAATACATGCTAGCCCTTAAAAATACCAACAAAGACCAGAACATATATGTTGCTCTTCCGACACATTTCTCCAGATTTTTCCCAAATTTAAAACTATTGGGAACACTCAAGTTGGTTTTGACGTAGGACCACGTCTGTGTTTTCTGTTCAAAGTCATCTATGCGAAATCAAAGGGCATCACGAAAATATGAATGCCTTGGAACATCAATATCTCAGCCATTTCTTGATATATTTTCAGTTCGTTAGGACCATTCGATCAAGGAAGAGTCAACGCTTCTATAAATATTGATTTTTAATTATGTATTTATCAACGATAATTGTAAAAGAAATTTTCGAAAGCGTGGAAAATTTATGTAAATTTTTTTATTCCTTTATTTATTTGATAGGCACTCTGTGTACAGAATCCACACAAATTCTATTTTTAGATTTTTCCAATACTCATTTATTGTTGTCGTTGCCAGTCCATCTCACCGTGAGTCCATTGTGTCCGTTTGTGCATGTCGTGTATCAAATGATCGTTGCATTGTTCGGTTGCCATTTATCCAGGTAACGTTGGAAGAATGCCTCCGAGAATAACAAGTTGCCAGTCGTCATCAGACAGCCATGACGGTAAGGCGCGTACCCCAAAACGCCACCGTATGGGCTGCGGATCTGGCGACTGACGAGGGTTTGGTGGAGGGGCTGGGAATCGAACCCATGACCATCCTCTTGTAAGGCGAACGTGTAGCCAACTACGCGCTACCCGTGACCCTAATGTGTTTCAAATGCAAGGCACACCTGTAGACAAACACAGGTCAAATTTGAAAAGAAATACTTCACAAACTCACGGACAGCAAAAAACACACAAAAGAGAATTCTCGTTGATCTGTGAGCCTCCTTCCCGGAAAAGCTCGCAAAGCTATTTTCCCAACTGTGCAATGTTCGCCATACTGCGTCCACAATTTGCAGAACAAATTGTGAAACGCCTTCTGATAGCATTATCAGGGAAAACCGTCGTCGCTCCGCTGCGCACACAGCCCCCAACTAGCGCGTGGCGAAAACAATGTATGAAAATGAAAACCTCAGAAATTCTTGCTGACTATAGTCTTAAGCACACAGCAATTTGCTGCTGGCATTCTTCATCGGCAGGGGTTTTCAGATTGGAAATGTCTTCGAACGGTTCGTGTATCCAGTTTTCATTCAAACAAACTCAAAATTTTCTAACAAAACATTCTCAAAATTTCCGTCTTAAATAGAGTATGCATTCTAAATTCAACATATAAAGCCATCCACGAGACTCTGAGGTTTGACTCGTAAGCCAGCATAAAAATAGCAGTGCCGTTTTTGCATTTTTAGTTGTCAAACTGCACTGAAAAGCTAAAATTTCTTAATAAAAACAATTTTTGTGATCAATTATCATTTGCTTAATTCTCTTTAGGTATTTTTTTTTGCAAAATGTGACATAAAACCCGAAAACCCCTGCATTTATGGGAACTTACCTTTCCGTTATATGGCCAGTAATTTCCACTACGTATGCGATCCTGGCGCGCGCGTTGACTTGATGCCCTTCTCCGGGTAGAGCAAGACCGTTCAATTTTATTTTATTGGCTCATTTTTTGGATGCCTTGGCGTCTTTCGCGGCCGACGACCTGTGCTCGTATTGTGCGACTTCTTTTGTCTTTATTTCTGCCGATAGGTGACCCAGGTTTCTTTGCACTGTAACGGCGTTGAGGTGAAATTCTGCGGCAACAATGGCCCGACGAACGGAAACATTTATTTACACGACGAGGAACGCCGACTCACCCTTGGAGAAGCCCGGCGATAGCGACGGAGACGACGACAACAATTTAGCAATTACGATGGAAAGCCTTTTATTGTTACATTCCTTTACAAGTCACACCGGTGGCACGTTTTCTCGCACCTTCTGCAGATTCGTAAGAGCCAAAGACGTTAAATTTCTAGCACTTTTATTTTTATTCCTTCAAATTGAGCTTCTGGAAGCACTCGGTTGATGGCGGGGGCAATGTTCGAATACCACTGCACTGCAACGTTCCTCACTTTCTCACTTGGACATCGCTGACTAGCCTCCGCTGTTCGCCAGCGGACGTGGCGCAGCTGGTTTGCATAGAAATTGTAATGGCCGGAAGAGACGGTTTCCCCCTCGGGAACGACCGAAGCGGTGCCTATTCGAAGCGAAAGGGTTGGAACGGTTTCATTTCGCCGCCAGATGATGGCACAGAAAGGACTCGTTGCCGGAGTTATTGTTTTATTGCATTCAATCTGGTTGATTTGATGGCCTGTTGACAAATTCGTTTTTTTTACGGTCTGGTTTTTAGATTATTCACCACGGCTGTTTTTGCTTGTGTATATTTTTTTAACGATCTGACGGAATGAATTTGTTCGTTTGTTAAACTTTTTTTCAGCTTGGGGAAGCAATGTGGTTTGTATTTTTTGCAAACTTATTTACAGTTGCTTTGATTTTGCTGTAATTAAAAACGACATTGGCCGTGTTGTTGATTTTACAGAGCAGTAGACGAGTTTTTGTAGATTTACGATTCACTAAGCATGAGTCAAGTTGAATAATGCGACAGGTCAATGGAAATCTGAAATAGAGGAAAAATAAAAATATATATTTAGAATGATTTTCATAAGCTAGAAAAGCAAAATGCAAACTTTACTATTCACATATTCTAATATTCGTTCTATTTTTGGATAAATATTAGTGCGATTTAATCAATTGTGATTGATCAATGAAAATAGTTAATAAAAAAAATAGTGTTCATCAATATGATGAGCCTGGGTCGCCAATTAAGGTTAACAAGCAAGATCTGATCTTTGGGCATAGTATATTAAATATAGCTCTTCACACATTCATACATTCATTTATTCAAACTGGAGGTGAGCTTTTTCGTGAGCGGTTTACCTTAATTCTCATAAAAGTTGTTCTACACAAGTTGCACTAAATGAAGAATTTGGTGTGTCGGACGAATGAACTCCCTCAGACCCTCTCTGTTCAATTTTGACTTCCGTACCGGAGATCCCAGCAGCTCCGGAGCCTGCAAAATTGCGTAGAGAACCAAATGAATGGGGCTTGGTGTTAGCTATCAATTCTCAATGTACACGTTTCGGAAGCTTATATATTCCTTCCATTTCCACAGATTCTGGCAACATTGTTCATAGGAAAAAAAGTTTCCTTTCTTAACCACTGGGCTGCATGTTACAGACCCGTAGGCCATCTGTTGCAGAGATTTGTAATCATGACAAAGTTTTATAACAACTCTAAAACGGTAAAGCAATAGTCTTGAAAAATTATTGACGTTGTTACGAAAGCTTTTGAGCTATTTACCGCCAGATTTTTTGTTGGTAAAATGATGAACATCAATAAACGTAATTGAAAAAAATACGTTAATTACGATAAAAGATGATATATTATTTAGTGAAATTTAGTTATTTTCCATATTATTTGAATTTGAACTATTTTGAACAGCTTGAAAAATTGTTTAATTTTTAATTTTTATGTAAGTATTCGACATATAATGGCGCTTTGATCTTAAGCTTCTACAAACTCAATATTCACGATAAATTCGGTTGCGCATGAAATTATGTTAGGGGCCCTCCGGGACCAGCCGGGATGGACTAAAAGGATTTCGCTGCTGTAAATCTTATTACAATTAAAAAACTAAAAATTTCATTTTGTTAAGCCGGGTTGATTGGTTCCATTAGAGATGCTTATTTCGTTGCGTTTTCCGGTTTCGTCGATTGTAAATCAGTGTCCAAGGATTTAATAGTTTTGAGTAGCCAGGTCGATAGATGTCCTTCGCTCGTCCAGCGTGATGCTCCGCAGGGTGCTTATCGAGTTTTGTATGTCGTTGGCAGTTCCGGCAGCTTGAAAATAAGGCAATTGTTAAAAATATGGATCACCGAAAGCTCACAATTGCATGCTTCACAGGTGGAGTAGGACTGACCACCTCCGAGATTGTGTGTGGTGTTAGTGTACTCCATGATGAGTCTCGAAAAAACAACCTGCTCACGTCAGTTCGTCAGGTCGTTTCTCAGGAGGGTGGTGTTTTTAACCATCCGACAGAACAACTTCAGTCCTCAAGCTGTTGATACCTCCTTCTTCACACAATGCTTCGCGTCAACTGCCGGGTTCTCTCATTTCAGGAACTGGCTATTCCGTCCATTGTTTGCCTGTGCAGTCGTGTACTCGTTTCCCTGAATACCGCATTGGCCGATGGTCCACATGGTGGTAATGTATGTAGGGATGTTTGCTGGTAGGAGTGGTCAGGGCCGTCTTCGATGGTATCAGAGGCGATACCGACGCCGGATTCGGATTTTGACCGTGTTAGTGTGTTTTTACAATTTAAGTCCCACTGTCTGGCAGTGGCATTATGGATAGAATATTCGTGCAACTATTTTCTTAATATAACTGCAAGATTCTTAGATCCGGGAGCTAGAAGGTGATATCTCTATTGCTACTCCTATAGTCCATGTCAAGAACGCATGCATTCCGAAGCTATATTCGTGTACAGTAGACCCCGCATGATTACATCCACATAGCATAATAATATCTGAGGTGGGGACCCGTAGCGTAGTTGGCTACACGTTCGCCTCACAAGCGGATGGTCATGGGTTCGATTCCCAGCCTCTCCACCAAACCCTCGTCAGTCGCCGGATCCGAAGCCCATACGGTAGCGTTTGGGGTACGCGCCTTACCGTCAGGCTGCCTGATGACGACTGACAACATGTTCTTCTCGGAGGCATTCCTCCAACGTTACCCGGATAAATGGCAACCGAACAAAGCAACGATCATTGGAAGCACAACATGGACAAATGCGACACAATGGACTCACGATGAGGTGGATTAGCAACGACAAACAATGATGAATAATGGAAATCTAAAAACAGACTGTGTGTGGATTCTGTACAGCAGAATACCACAGTAGATCTCGTTAGATTAGCGGTTAAGAGACACAGAATGCCTACCAAATAAAGGAAGAAATAAAAAAATGATATCTGAAGTGTATTCAAACTTCCTGAATCAAAATTTAATCCTTTTGATTCTGGCGTGTATTTAGTGATAAAAAGCATTATTTTTAATTCACAGTTTTACTATAAAAGCTTATCATGTTTTCCAAACCATCATTACGCTAACCTGTTGGTTTCACTTTATTATTATTATTTTTCTCCCGCACAGCAGAACCGGACATATCGATGACCGCGCGATCGTTCTACGTCTAACACAAAACACGAACAAACCTGCACTCATTTGCTCGGCCACATATGCTGCAGTTAACGACGCAGCGGATAACAACGATTGGTTCGACGAAAAGTGCAGACAGATTCTGGAGGAGAAGGACGCAGCGCGGGCGGTCGCGCTGCAGCAAGGTAACCGGCAGAGCGTGGAACGTTATAGACGAAGCGAAGACAGCAGACCCACCTTTTCCAGGAGAAGAAACGCTGCCTAAAAGAAGCGGAGTGCGAACAGATGGAACAGTTGTGCCGATCTCAAGAAACACGCAAGTTCTATCAGAAGCTCAACGCATCCCGTAAAGGCTTCGTGCCGTGAGCCGAGATGTGCAGAGATAAGGATGGAAATATCTTGATGGACAAACGTGTGGTGATCGAAAGGCAGCACTACGAAAAACATTTAAATGGCGCTGAGAGTACTGTCAATGAAAGTCAAGGCAGCGGAGGAGATGAATACGTCAGTTCAGCGGACGATGGAAGTCAACAATTTTCCATCTTGAGGGAAGTTAAGGATGCCATCCAACAGCTAAAAACCAATAAAGCAGCTGGTAAGGATGGTATCAATGCTGAGCTTATCAAGATGGGCCTGGAAAAGCTTGCCTGCACAAACTGATATTCAGAATCTGGAAAACTGAACAGCTACCGGAGTAGTGGAAGGAAGGGATCATATGCCCCATCTACAAGAAAGGCAACAAGCTGGAGTGTGAGATCTTTCGAGCGATCACCATCCTTAATGCCACCTACACGGTGATATCCCAGATCATCTTTCGTCGTCTGTCACCATTAGTGAATAAGTTCGTGAGAAGTTATCAAGCCGGGTCATACCAGGTCCCAATGCACCACCTGTACATTGATTTCAATGAGGAATACGACAGTATAGACCGCGTATGTCTATGGAAAATTATGGACGAGTACAGTTTCCCTAGTAAGCTTACGAGCAACGGTGGATGGTGTGATCAAAGCATCGGTGGATGGTGTGCAAAACTGTGTGAAGATTTCGGGTGAACACTCCAGTTCGTTTGAATCGCGTCGAAGACTACGACAGGGTGATGGACTTTCGCGCCTGTTGTTCAACATTGCGCTAGAATGTGTCATGCGGAGAGCCGGGTGTAGCAGCCGGGGTACGATTTTCAATAGATCCAGTCAATTTATTTGTTTCGCGGATGACATGAACATTGTCGGCCGAACATTTTTGAAAGGTGGCAGACCTGTACACCCGCCAGAAACGTGAAGCAACAAAAGTTGGACTGGTAGTGAATGCGTCGAAGACAAAGTACCTGCGCGACAGGGCCCGCCTGGGAAGCAGTGTTACGATAGACGGGGATACCTTCGAGGTGGTCGAGAAATTCGTCTACCTTGGACATTTGCTTAAGACTGATGATAATGTTAGTTGTAAAATACAAAGGCCATCGTCTGTGGAAGTCGGGCCTACTACCCGAGCAAAGGCAGATAACTGAAATGATATCAAACTGATAACATGCTAAGTTATCCTTATTATCATTTTGATATTCAGTTATCAATCATGTGATTAACTGATAACTGAATAATAACAAATTTTATTATCAATACAAATTTGTCATTTTCTTTAAATTTTCTCATCGTTCAAATATCGTACTAAACATTCTATTCTTTCAAACAAACTAACTTGTGGGAGCAACTTCCCTATGGACATATTTTATGGTGAATGGTCATCCCAACTTGTTTAACACGAGGCTACCATATTAAACTGCGAATCTTTCTTTAATCAGATTTACCATACAGATTAGGATTAAGGTTTATCCAGCTTTCCGTTCTCACCATAATGGCGGACGCTAAAAAAGTGTGACAAGAACTGTTTCTTAACACTGAGCTGAAATGTTCGTCTAAGCAGACGATGATATTTCCTGTTACCAACGATATCTATAGATTCGTTTATTTTCTGGAATTTGCGCAAGAGTTCAAGTTTTCTTATTTGTTTTCTACTATGCTTATTGACTTTACTTTCATTTCAGGTGTCGTTGAATAATGAAGTATATATGTATCTGAGAACCATACGATGTAGGAGTTGAATTAAAACTTAACGTGGACTTGCAACTCCCGAAACATATGATCCAAGGGCATGTGCTCATTCAGGAATGGTGAATACTCTTGAGTAGGCGGTTATACTTTGCAGGACAACGTCCATATATAAAATGAGTTTGCATTTGTTTGAGGCAATAAATTTCTCTAACGGCAATATAATTCATCTTGAAATCCGCAGTGTTCAGATATATGGGGAAGCGAAGAATTTAACTGTCGGATAATCAAGAAATTGCAACGATCTGGTGTGATTTGAAGAAAACAATCATGATCGCACTGACGTCGATCTAAGTGCAGCGCTGCAATATGCTCAACTATTGACAGTTTTGAACTTAGGTTTGAACGTAAAATACGAATCCAAGCAAAATCGTCATATGCAGTCAAACCTCCACGATAGTTAAGGGTCGGTCGACTCATGGAAATATCGAGATGTAGAATGGAAGATTATTAAGAAGGTGTACTGACATCATAGTAACCCATAAAACAATTTTTAGTGTTGAAAAATTTGCTTTTATGAGTCGATATTGAGTCATAGAACATCGACTCCTGATCCTTCACTGCATATAAATAAGAATGAGTTGAGATTTCTGTTGTCTACAAATAACAACATTTTTCATGGATTAATTCTTTTTGGGATCAGCAGAGTTTTAACATGCATATGAAAACACAAACTTTCGACAGTATGCATAAATACTTAAAAATATTAGCGAAAAACTACGTCGTATCTATGATGAAATGATCAAAGAGTCCTGATTGGGAAAGCATGAAATACAGTCAATACAGTCCACCCCATTTTAGGCAACACATGATTTCTGTCTTATTTAAATTCTTAAAAAAAATGATTGTTCAGTTTTTCTATTATTAATAGTTTTGGGCCCCCGTTTTGGTTTGTTGGCATTAGAAATATGTTATACGGTTTGAAAGTTTTCTAGAATCTGTAAAAAGTACAAATCAGATGTTCCCAAAACTGAGCACTGTGTTTCAAAAGCTAACAGACAAATGCCTTAACAACCAAACTTGCAACCGTATCTTTGTTTGATGAATATCATGGATACTAGAAATACCACGAATACTATTGCTGGACAATGATTAATACTATCGCAAAGTTTGGAGTTAGCTGCCTCTTGAGAAAACATGTAACTCACTGCGACATACAAGATTTTGGTTTTGTTTGAATAAATCCTAGCACTGAAATCGATTTACAGTGTTGCACTGCTAGCAACCTAATGATTGACAATAAGTGAAAAAACTAACCTGAGGAAGATCGGCAACGATTGCCTAGTATTTATATATTTATTTAATTAGTCACAACTGAAAAAAGTGTTCAATAAAGGACGATGAACTGTATTTATCCTAATTGATTGTCGACTTGCTATTTTGAATTAAATTCGGTTTTCATTTTTGTTATGTTAAAAGGTAATTCAACCAAAATGATAACAATTCTAGGTATCAATATAATTTTATAATAAAGTTTGTTATTAATAAGTTATTCTACTTTGCACTATGTCCAGCCAACTGTTATGGTCATGGCACCATGATTTGATTATAAATAGTCTTCAGTAAATACAAGATTGTAGGTAGCGTAGTGCTCTTCTCTTTTGCTCCACAAGAAAGCGTAATTGGGTGAGTGCCCAGAGACGTCGCCATAAATACAATCACGTGATTCGAGTTCGAACCCCAGTGAATGCCAACATTTTTTCAATGCGTAACGAAGTCGGCAAAGAAGATTTAACTATTTTGGTCGATAAAACAGTGATGAGTGATAACTAATTGATAACTAAATTAGTTATTTGAGTCAATAATATGTATAACAAAATGTGTTATCAACTTGGTATCAGTGATAACTTAAATTGTTTTCATTTAGTTATTTCAGGAGCAAAATTCTGTTATCATTTTTGTTATGTTGGCTATTAATTCAGCCAAAATGATAACAAATTCAGTTATCAGATGTCCGATAACCGGATAATAGAATTTGTTATCAATAAGCTATTCATTTTTGCTCGGGTACTGGCTCCATAAGAAACTGCGGTCAAAAATGATTCACCACCGCACCAAATGTGTCATGTACAAGACGCTGATAAGACTGGTAGTCCACTATGGACACAAAACATGGACATTGCTCGAGTAGGACTTTCAAGCACTCGTAGTTTTGGAGAGACCGGTGCTTAGGACCATCTTTGGCGGTGTGCAAGAAGACGGTGTGTGGCGGCGAAGAATGAATTATGAGCTAGCACAACTCTACGGCGAACCCAGTAGCTAAAGCCGGAAGGATACGACGGGCACGGCATGTTGCACTAATGCCGGACAACAACCCTGCAAAGATGAACATAGGCTGCTGTAGTTATCGCTACCCGTAGTTCTCTCCAGATAAGAAATGAATTTGCTGCATAGGGTGGCGGTATGGCCAATGGATTGTGGGAGATGGATTCGAGCATATTGATCATGGTCGAACAATCGCTCTGAAAGCGATTAAGGCCAAAATTAAGGCCCTATTTAGTAGGATGCCCAGGATTCTGGGGGGTATGATGGTACCATTGATGATACTGGGCTAAGAAGGGAGGTGTTTGAATCGCAGACTTGTGTTCCGACGCATTTTTCTGCCGATATTTAATGGCCGACAGACTTAGCCTATTTGGCCACATCGTTGACAGCAGATTGGATCGTTCTCCAGGTCGATTTGGGAAGCTTCCCAGTTGGTATTAGGAGTACGTCATCCGCGTAAATCAGGATATACAGGGGTTAGACAAAAAGGTTGAGATAGGTAAAAATAAGTCGAAATTCAAATCAGCATAACTTTGCGTATAATAATCCGATTTTGATAAAACTAGGCCCATCTGAAGCGGACACTTTTCACTACTACTGTCCCCCTGCAAAACCTGAGATTAGTCCTTGGCCCCCGGAAATGTTCCGGGTATTTCAAGGGTATGTTCAAGATGCATTTTTTCCACTGCTTGTCATTTTATGTGACGTTAACTTTCATCATGTTTTATGCTTTCTCCGAAAACTACACAGCAAATAATTTTGAAAATTCAACGACGTGTAAAATTGCAACTAGCTCTATCGAACGAATATACATTCGATATTCAATTTAATTTGATTGACTTTTACAAGCAAGCACAGTTTAAATTTATTTCAATATAAAATAACAGTGAGATCGATTGAATGTTACGTTTATTTGCATGCTCCAAATATGTGCATGAAAATACATTTAAAATCACAACATATTTTTATCCGTGTAGAACTAATATGCCGGCCAATGGTGGCTGTAGATCGAGAATCCATCTAAACTACACAGAGATACGGCCATTTCCGTAAAAACGGTACCGGGAGCAAGATGAAATGATAACAGATCAGAATAATGCAAATATGAGTATCTGACTTCATGGATTTGCGAGACGATGATTACAGAAACATTTCCAGAATGATAGTGTCCACTGTCCCTTATAGCAGGTTCCACGGGCTTTCCAGGAGGGGCCGGTTTTGGCGCCATCTGGACCATGCATATATGGGTATCAAAAATCATGTTTTCCCAAGACGATGAATATAGGATCTTCATTACAGATATATTTTGAGGACTGTAAGACTCTTTGGCCAATTTGTAACAGGTTCCGGAAGTTCTGCGAAAGTGACATTTGTTCAGGGCGTATGGCCAATTCCGTATCGTTTTCACGAAAATGGCCATATCTCTACGTATACCTTACGGATTTTCGATCTGCAGCCAGCATTGGTCAGCATATTAGTTCTAGTTTCTGGGGAAAACATAAAACATTATGGTAGCAAACGTCATATAAAATTACAAGCAGCAGAAAAAATGCATTTTTAACACACCCTCAGAAAACCCGTAACACCACCGGTGGCCAATGGCCAATCAGAGGTTTCGCATAGGGCCAGTATACTAGAAGAGTTTCCGCGTCCGATGGTTCCAGTTTGATCAAAATCGGATCATTCTACGCAAAGTTATGCTGATTTGAACTTCGACAATTTTTTGCCTATCTCAACCTTGTTGTCGAACCCCTGTAGGTACCTTTTGAATGCTTGATGACCGTGACCGCGACTACGAAACTCCGGTTTCCTCCTTCACTGATTTGGATTTTCAGTTACCGAGTAGAACTTGGATCAAGTGATTAGAAAGGAAGTTCTTGGCGTACTATAGTAGATCTTCGGTGATCTCTCAAGGCTTTGTTTCCACAAAAATTCCAGGCATCCCGGTGGAAAGGTCCAAGGAAGCAAACTCGATATGGTGACCGGAACGTTGGCATACTCGAGAATCTACCCAAACGATGCAAAATACAAACTGAGTCCGTGGCCCGAACAGAAGGCGTGCGCCGCAAATTTATGCAGTCAGTACTTTTTAATTATTATTATTAAAAAAAACAAAAAAGCTCTACCAACACCTGTTAACATATACAACTTGAAGCAAGTGAAAAATATCACAATTCTAAATGATGTCTTCACTCATGTAATAGGAACTTGGTCATATTTTAACATGATGCAATTGTGTCCGGTACTCGGGGACACTTTTCTGAACCGTGAAAAATTTCACCAAACTTCATCATCAAAATACATCGTTCAAAAACGTGTTCAAATTATCAAATATAGTTTGTATCAATCATCAATGATCATATTTTGTGTATATGATATACAAGTAAACATAATCTGGACAATTAGAGAGTTTTTCTTCAAATGGCTTATGTGTCCGGCACTGGGGGATCTCCGCCTGTACCTTGTATTATTCACGCGTTTTTTGAACAGCGACAATTTGATCCTGATCATGATCGTCTCGCAAAGTTATTGAATACATTATATTCTAAATATTTATTACTATTATTTTAAACTCTTCACGGTGTCCGAGGTCCAGTGATTTTTCAACCGAAACACGTCTATTACGCGTCTATTACTTTTAGCTGCAATAGTTGTAATCAGTTGACGCGCCCTTCTTCTAACTCGCTTGCGATTCTCCAAGAAGAGCAACGCGCTTGAGTTTTTCCGACAGAATCGGATCATTTTGCTCATTCATCGAAAAATTATTTCGCTCCAAAAGGTGTCAAAACACAATTGAAGCGTGTACGTAAAGGCTATAAGATTACTCCAAAACCGAACTTTTGATGAAGGCTTATTATATACCAATCGACTCAGCTCGGCGAATTGAGGTGATGTCTGTATGTGTGTATTTATTTATGTGTGTGTGTACAAAAAAATGTTAGACACGCTTTTTTGTACTTAGCCTTATCCGATTTGCTTGCAACAGGCTGCATTCAACGCGAAATTCTTTCTAATTTTTCGCTATTGAAAAAAGACCCAATCGGCCATTGCGGCGTTATAAAAAAAAATGTTTTTTCACCAATTTTTCCAGGTCCCAGGAAAAAAAAATCAAAATTGAGATTTTTTCCCAAATGAAAGCAAATAAATGTGAAATGATGGAAATCATTGAATCTATCTTCCAAAAGTGCAATTTTGACGTTTCTTATGTGCTTTTTTCGTTTCACTTTATAATACGGTGAATTATTCTGGGTTTTGTATGTTTACGTATAGATATATTATCTACTGTTTAAGCGAAGAAATTTAATTCAATGCATTCAACTAAGAAGATCTCGTAAAAATCATGCAATGATGCAAATCGCGAGATCCTCTGGGCCATGAGTCTGGTGGGATTAGACTCGCGCATGACTTGAATCGCGACTTAAATAAATGAATGACTTGAATCGCGCTTGAGGTTTTGGATTTAAAGTATTTTTCAATACTGGGTGAGTAGATGAATGTTATCATGTAAAATAGGTCGGTAGGGCGCCCCACACCAAATTTGGGCCTTCATTTCACAATGGCAAATTTCATAATCGATTATTGACAGCGAATTCATTGTACAAATCGTAAATTCAATCTTCAGATTAATCGAGCTCAAATTAGTTACTCGTTTGCAGTCAATTTTACAATTACATTTGACATTAATCAATCAAGGAAAAAAGTAGTACTAGAGTTGGTGAGATGAAAATGTCTCTATGACCCTTTTTAAGTGACCCTTTTTGCTCCACTAAACTAATTTGAATAGTGATTAGAAATGGTTGAACTGAAATTTTTCAGTCACCCGGTAGCCAAGATATGTTCCAGACCAGGAAAGGGTCGTTAGGCCGAAAGAATCCGTTTAGTAGAATCCCATTTTATCAAATTGAACGTTTGGCTAAAATGGTTAGACCAAAAACTAGTTGATCGAATTTTTCGATCGGAAGAATAAAACGTATGGCCGAGTATGACATTTTGCTGAACAAGCTTTAAGGCCGACCGAGTCATTCGGGCGAAAATGTCTTTATGCCAAACGGGTCATATGGTCCCAAAAGTCATTTGGCAGAAAGGGGACACGGAAAATATCGTTAGGTCGACCTGGTCATTCGGCCGAACAAATCATTTTGCTAAAACGGCCATTTGGCAGAATTGGGCATTTGGAGGACAACGCCATTCGACCGAACGGGTCACAGGACTGAAAATATTGTTTGGCTGAACTCATACGACCATGAATGTCGTTTGCCAAACGGTGCTGGGTCATTAGGGCGAATGGTTATTAGAAGAGTAATTAGCATTAGTGTTGCTACGACTGCCATACCGGCAACCCGGCGCGCCACGCTTGCACCGAAGTATATTGATACTCGTTGATGCTGTGTTGATCAGTACTATAGTAGGTACAATACATGTACATGAACTCATATTATACAGGCTATAAATGAAATCGATTGTTGACATAAGGATAAACCACACTATATTTTGATTTCTATTAATTAGTTAGTTCATGCTTGAAATCGTAAGTAATTCCTATAAAACATTACAAAACATAGCCGTTAATCATGTATATTATTTAGGAATATTCAAAGTTTTCCGTTAAAACCTCAAAAGAGACCATAGCAGTGGGAAAACTATTCGCATTATCTGGTAGGTTACAATTGATATTCCACAAAGTGCTAGAGCCTAATTATGTTTCCATAGCTATCTCAGCAACCGTAGAAATATCTTAAGCAGCATAAAAACTCAGTGTTTAATTGCTCAAACTAAGTTATGCACTGTTAAATGTAAGTAATACCATACAGAGTTGCCCTCCTCAAATACTTAAATGAATTAATTTGTATTTTAGCTTGAAGCTGTAATAAATTTGCTCTCAAGACAGTGCTCGGTTTTGTTTCTCACAACAAAACTTCAAGACTTAACAACATGTCCAACAAGGGTTCCAATGCCTCCTCGGCGGATCCGTCTGAGATCTGCGTCGCTTGCGGCAATGTGGCAATGTGATCATCGGTGGCATGCGACAAATGTGACAATTGGTGGCATTTCACCTGTGCTTGCGTGAATGAGTCCATTTCGAGCCGGGATTGGATCTGCCCGAGATGCCGTTCACCATCGATTTCAGCTTCAGTTAGGTCGACAACTTCCAGCCAACGAGCAGATTTGCAGCGCAAACGCTTAGCCGACCAGCAGGAGCTTGAAAAGAAGGAGTTGGAATTGGAAAAAAGGCAGCTTGAGATGCAGAAGAAGCATTCGCAAGAAATGTACGAGTTGGAGGAGTTATTCGTAGGAGACGAAGGCGACAACCGGAGCGTGAGAAGCCGTGTGAACGAGATTGAGGCTCGTGGAAAACAGGTTGAGGCTTGGGTTGAAGAGCACGTCCCCACCGAGCTAGCTTTCCCTGTACAACCAATCGGATCTACACACCTGCATCGCCAATTTCCTCACAGTAGCTGCATAGATATTCCGGGAATAAAGGAAGCTGATGTCCCTGATCCGTCACACCAGGCGCCCACCGTGACAGTAGGCGACGTCAACAAAAAATCGTTCGCGGTCAATCCCATATTACAGTCTCTCCGATCCCAGCTAGCAACGCTAGAACAACAGCCCATATCAGCAGAACAAATGATAAGCCTGGAGGCTCAGTTACGAAAGTGCAGGATACAGATGCTGCAACAAGAAGAGGGAGCGGTGGGGGGTGTTCCTATTATTGAACGCCGAGACCGTAACGAAACCAGTAAAGGCGCTATCCCGAAGACCAAAGCTAAAGCGAGTGACGTCATAGTAACACCTAGAAATCTGACATCATTAGTAGCACGAAGCCAGGTGCAACTAGAAAGAAGAGCAACCACGGAACAGAGATATCGTAAAACAATAGTCGCTCAGGAAAATGTTTCTTCAGGTAACCTTATACCAGGTCCACGAATTCGTTTCGCTTCTAAACATATATCTCTGGAGCCGCCGTTGGTGGAATCAACGATAAACGAGCAGACGCGAATCAAGTACGCGCACTCGAATCCCCCAGCACAACTAAATTTCCCGTTGGACAACTCTGCAACTCGTTCTACCGCAACCCAACCGGTAAATCGTCGTTCGAGCACACACGCCAACCTAACAATTCCTGGAGCATCTGGAAACGTTAGTGGAGGAAATTTTGGGCTCGGCGATAGATTTCTTGGAGGATCTGTAATGAATCCCAACCTACATCGACCTTCGCCGGAGCAGTTGGCAGCTAGGCAAGTAATGCCCCGAGATCTGCCGGAGTTTTCTGGCGATCCAGAGGGATGGCCTATTTTTTATAGCAGTTTCCACAATTCTACGGCGGCATGTGGGTTTAACCATATTGAAAACCTTGCACGGTTACAGCGGTGCTTGAAAGGCAACGCGCTGAAGTCAGTTCGGTACTACCTGCTTTCGCCGGAGTCAGTACCAAACGTAATGGAGACTCTCCGTACCCTGTATGGTCGCCCGGAAATCATCATCAACAAGTTGATCCAAAATGTACGTGAAACGCCGGCGCCTAAACCAGAAAAGTTGGATTCGTTGATCGATTTTGGGATTTCGATTAGAAATCTGGCTCAACATCTCATCGCGGCAGGTCAACAAGCACACCTGTCGGACCCGGCGCTTCTCTAAGAGGTGATAGAAAAGCTACCAGCTAACGTCAAGCTGCAATGGGCACAACATTTGATTTTTCAGCCAGAAGCCAGTTTGCGTACCTTCAGCGATTTCATGGGAACGGTGGTAGAATCTGTTAGCAAGGTAGTGATATACACCCCTAACCAGCACGCTAGAAGCGAGAAATCCCACAACAGGGATAAAAGCTTTGTACACACGCACTCCGAGAATAAAACGACGTACCCAGTAAAGGGGAGGTTTGAAGATGAGAAGCCATGCCTGTTCTGTAGGAAAGTTGGCCACCGCTTGAAAAATTGTACGAAATTCCAGCAACTCTCGGTCGACGATCGTTGGAAAAACATACAAATGTTGAAAGTGTGCCGCAGCTGTCTCAACCCCCATGGTCGCCGTACTTGCAGAGTCTCGAGCCGATGTGGAATCAACGGTTGCGAATTCCGTCATCATCCATTACTCCATGGT